>NC_068912.1:10625000-11250000 GCF_023091745.1 Budorcas taxicolor
CATCAAGACTTTAGACTACCTGCCCAACATCTTGACAATAGCCTCACAGATCCCTGGGCCAGAATCACCCAGCTAAGCCTCCCTTGAATTCTCATGCATAGAAGCTCTGAGATAATAAATGCTTAATATTTTAAACCATCAAATTTTGGGAGAATTTCTTATGTGGCAATAGGAAACCAGTACAGATGGGAATATTCAAATAAAAGGAAAGAAGAGAAATAATTTTTCTTTTCTACCATGCATAATAGCACGTGGGATCTTAGTTCCCAGACCAGGGATCTAACCCATGCCCTCTCCACCACCCCCTCCCCCAGCAGTAGAAGCACAGAATTTTAACCACTGGATCATCAAGGAAGTCCTGAGAAATAATTGCTAATAAACTTAAGAAGTGAAATAAAATCAAGTTTATTTTTCAAAAAAAAAAAGTTATACTCTAAGCAACTGCAGTCTAAGTGTGTGTGTGTGTGTGTGTGTTTGGGGGATGGATTGTTGTGATAGGTCCATGCAAATTTTCTACATTTGGAGAACTGTACTGTATGCAGGAACCAAATAGAATAGTTTGGGTGTGAGTTTTGTAAATATGGTATTGGAGGTATGTGGGTTTTATGTGGTGTTCATATAGTTATGGATGATATACAAATTGTTTAATAACGGGCCATGGCCCAGGAAGCAAGCAGTTGGGATGGACTCTCCATCCACCATCACCATTGCCTATAAATGAACGGTGATGCTATCCTGCCGTCTATTGTGTGCACATTGGCATTGAGTGTACAGGCTCTGATGTAATCTGGGGTGTGGCCAGATTACCTTGGACATTTTAATATAGGTCTTTCCACAAGATGGCACTGACAGCTTTTCCCTGTTTCTCTCTCTCTCTCTTTCTCTCCCACTCCTTCTCCCTCTGTCTTTTTTGTGTTTTGATTTGTATACTGTTACAGAACATACCGTGACAGATAGCTCACAACTTACTAGTTGATTTCATATGCTTTCTGACAATTCTATCACCTTCATGGCACTTAAAATTCTGTTTTTCCTTTAGACCATTCCAGGAGCACACTTGAGACCATGTTGGGATATTAGGGGGAGGTCTTATCCTGGAAGCTATGATTAGGCGGGGTTAGAGATAGAGAGGGAATTGGGGACTGGGCTTTAGTTTTTGCAAAGCTGTTGAGTACAGTCAAGTGAGAGCAGAATCAGAGAAGAGGGAGCACTCAGTAAGAGACACCTTTGAGATGAGAATAGTTTTGGTAAACTATCTTACTTCTTGGATTAATGCTCTATAAACTGCTTTCCCTTGGATCCAGAGGGAAGAAATTACTGAAAACCTTGGCATTGCACTTTTATAGCATAAGTGTAAAAATCAGAAAGAATCTCAGAGATCTTCTGGTTTAACCTCAACAGCTTATTGAGTCACTCGGTTGGTCTAGACTAGTACTCAATCCCCTATAACTGAGAAGTAGAAACTAACCCAATAAAAACTGGGCGGACTTGGATGCTTCCTAAAAGACTATATAGAAAAGGCCAGTACTAAGCTGAAAAGGGTCGCTACATCAGTAGCTGTCAGAGAAGTGCAAATTATAACCACAGGAGTATACCCACTCAGTTCAGTTCAGTTCGGTTGCTCAGTCGTATTCGACTCTTTGCAACCCCATGAACCGCACACGCCAGGCCTCCCTGCCCATCACCAACTCCCGGAGTCCACCCAAACCCATGTCCATTGAGTCGGTGATGCCATCCAACCATCTCATTCTCTGTCGTCCCCTTCTCCTGCCCTCAATCTTTCCCAGCATCAGGGTCTTTTCCAATGAGTCAGCTCTTCACATCAGGTGGCCAAAGTATTGGAGTTTCAGCATGGCTAAAATTAAAATGACTGATAATGCCAAATATTGGCAAAGATAAGGGACTGTTGGAGCTCTCATACACTGGTGGTAGGAGTGTAAAAGTGTACAACTCTTTTGGAAAACTTTTCGACAGTTGCTTATAAAGTTAAATATACACCTCCCTATGATCCAGTAATTCTGTTCCTAATTACTCAAGAGAACACAATCATTTGTCTACTAAAACACTTGTAGAAGAATATTCTTAGAAGCTTTATTCATAATAACCAAAAAATGTCAGGAAAACCAAGATTCACCAACAGGAAAGCATCCATAAACAAACTGTGATATATATCCATAAAATAGAATATTATTTAGCAGTAAAAGGAAATAACTACTGATAAACGTAACAAGTAACATGATAAAAGTACACTGCATGAATCTCAAAAACATTAAGCTGAGCAAAAGGAGTCAGACACAACAAGAATGTAAGTATGATCTTCTGGGTGTGAAGTTCAAGGCCTGGCAAAATGAATCTGTGGTGATAGAAATCAGAATAATGGTTGCCTCTGTGTGGGAAGGACAATAAGCTGGAAAGGGAATGAGAAAATTTTTCAGCAGTGATGGAATCATTATCTTTTTTCTTTAAAAAATTGAAATACAGTTGATTTATAATGTTTCAGGTGTACAGCAAATGATGCAGATATATATATTTCATATATATATTTTAAGTTATATATGTATATTATATATTATATGTATGTGGGCTTCCCTGGTGGCTCAGACAGCAAAGAATCTGCCTGGAATGCGGGAAACCTGTGTTTGTTCCCTGGGTCAGGAAGATCCCCTGGAGAAGGAAATGGCAACCCACTCCAGTATCCTTGCCTGGAAAATCCCATGGGCAGAGAAGCTTGGTAAGCTACAGCCCATGGGGTCGCAAAGAGTCACATGACTGACAGGCTAACACGCACACACACACGGGTGAATATAAATAAATACATATGAAATCCTCATGCTATCAAACATCACTGGGTCAGTAAACTATGTGACCTGGCCCAAATTACTTTACATTTCTAAGTCTCCATTTCAGATGTCTGTAATGATATAGATTATTAAGGATTATTGATAGGGTCAAATAAGGTAGAAATATGTTATAACCTGGCAAAATGCTGGCACGCAATTGATGTTCACAAATGGAAGTTGCTGCTGCCATCACTGCAATCATAACATGATTTAGAGACCGATGGGAATATCTCTAATGTTTCTAATGCGAAGTGTGGTCATAGGATGCTGTGGTTAGTGGAATTCTAAGATGGCCCCAAATGACCTATACACTTTGATGAGGGGATAGCACTCCCATGATTATGTCACAAAGCATGGCAAAAGGAGGCCCCTCAGCAAGGTGGCTCTGGGAGCTGATTCCCAGTTGACAGCTATTAAGAAAGCAGAGGCTTCCATCCTACAACTTCAAGGAAGTGACTTCTGCCAAACGGGTGAGCTTAGAGGACCCGGGCCTCCATTGTGAGGTACAGCCTGGCTGTCTTCTTCATTTCAGCCTGATGAGACCCTGAGCGGAGGATCTGGCTAACTTGTAGTTGGACTTCTGATCTCAGAACTGTGAGTTAACAAATGGGTATTTTTTTTAGCCACTAAGCTTGCGGCAATTGATCATACAGTAATAGAAAACTAATACAGATGCCTTATTTACTTGTTTTATTTTCTAATTTTTAATACGCTGGTTGCAATACTAGACTTTTGAGATTTCTGAAGTGTGGTCTTATTTCTCGTCTCTTCCCCTTCAAGTCTCAGATCACATAGGTCCGTTTTCCAGGGCAGATGTGACAGATAACAGTGAATCAGTGGAGCACAGGAATTATCACTGTCTCATTCCCACTAGGCACCTCCCCACCTTCCTGGCTGATCCTCTGACCACCTGTAGACCAGTGATTCTCGAAGTGTTATGCACAGCTGAGCAGTATCACATGGCCTGGGAGCTTGTGAGAAATGCAGGATCTCAGGCCCCTCCCAGACCTGCGGGATCCCAGGTGGCTTATATGCACACCTCTGCCTGAGAAGGAAGCCCTGTTGAGAGACCTTTCATCCTGCAGCTCTGTCTTCCCTTCTGCGGGGCAGTTATCAGTAGCACCTAAAACAGCCTGGTCATAAGAGGTGGTTCCTGACATCTCCGGGTGTCTTTGGATGAGCGGGGCAGTGGGCAGAGGAGCCCACATTTAGCACAGGGAGAAAGGCCTTAAAGAGACCTAACTGGCCTGGGTAAATGCCTGAGGTCAATTCGAAACACTTAGTGTCCCTGGTTGGAACAGTCTGTTGCTTTCTCCACTGGTTAGGGAGCTATCAAAGAAAAATATGCTTAGATGTACATTGTGAATTTCCTGTGTTTGTTCCAAGGAAGGGCTTGGCTCCTTGATTTCCTTTCTGGAGAAATTCTGGAAACATCACTTTCTACCGTCTCTGCCTTTAAAGTATGTTCCAAGCAGGGCTGAAATTGCCTGATTTATCATCCGTCAGTTTAAGTGTCCCAGCCTCCTTGCCATTTGGGGAAGAGGAGAAGAAACCACTGGACCACCTCAACATCCCCTCATCCCTCCAGTGGAACTTCCTCCCATCCACATCCCATCCTTCTGGAATCCCCTCAGGAACCATCACCCCCATGGCCTCCACTGTTACTGCCTGTTCACACTTTCCCTCTGTGCAGCTGGGGTGCTTCTTTGCAGAACACAGCCCTGACATTCCCAGCTCTTCAGTAACTCCTATTGCCTTAAAAAAAAAAAAAAAATCCTGACATTTGTAGACTGGCATAAAAATCCCTCTGGAATCAGGCCTTTGCTTCTCTCTTTAGCCTCATCTTACCTCATTTCTTGGCATCAACGTGAGTCTCCAACACACGGTGCAGAGCAGAGCCCTCTCTTGTACCTCTGCACACGCTGTTCCCTTCACCTGTCCTGTTCTTACCTGTACCCTGCATCAGCTCCTCTCCTCCCTCAAGATTCAGTTTGGACCACACCACTTTCTCTAGGAAGCCTTCCCTGTGCCCTTACAATTATGTTTTGTATCCGTCTTCTTTAGCATCTCTATGAAAACATTTATTACATCACATATCAAAAATATTTGAAAGCATTTATTGCTTTATAATATAAACGTGTGCTGTGCTGTGCTAAGTTGTTTCTGTTGTGTCTGACTCTGTGACCCTTTGGACTGTAGGCCTCCAGGCTCCTCTGTCCATGGGATTCACCAGGCAAGAATACTGGAGTGGGTTGCCATGCCCTCCTCCGGAGTATCTTCCTGACCCAGGATCAAACCCGTGTGTCTTAGGTCTTCTGCATTGGCTGGCGGGTTCTTTACCACTAGGGCCACCTGGGAAGCCCTTAGTATATAAATGCCATATCTTTATTTTAAAAGCACTAACATATAGGGACTTCCCTGGTGGTCTAGTGGTTAAGACTCTGTGCTTCCAATATAGGGGGTGCTGGTTCAATCCCTGGTTGGGGAACAAAGATCCCACATACCTGTGGTGTGGCCAAGAAAACATATAAAATAGAAAGTTGAATACTAAAAAAAGCATTAACATATATATACACAAAAAGGAAAAAAGTGATTACTTATTACCTATTTATATTAGTGTTCAAAGAGAAGACACACTATGTTTTCCAAGTATGAAGGGAAGTGATACAAGAAATTAGAGGTTTACACACCTGTCAGAGGGGGTGTCCTAAGAAAGGTCTGCGGAGATCCTAGCCTGTGACGTCTAAGTGAGAGGCTCTCAGAGGCCTTGCCGGGAAGCCACTCCACTATAAAGCTCAAGAAATTCTGGAAAATTCCCACCAGTTATCTCAGTCTGTGGCACTAATGTGAGGAAACTCAAGAGATTCACCTGTTTGCTGTTCTGAACTTCTTATCTGCTTTCCCATCTGCCTATTTCTGGAAAAGAATGGCCTCTCCTCTCTTTTGGAAAGATTGTTCCCAGCATCTCCTCTGTGGTAGAATGGTCTTAATACTGAGAGGCATTGATGCTAAGTTTGCAACAGTTCACCTAAAGATAACCGCATTTTGTTGCACCACTTTTGATAGGTATTTGTGTGTGTGTTTGTATATGTGTATATAAGTGAATAACACACATAAAAAATCTCTCTCTAACGTGCACTCTCTATCTTTATATCTATATACATTTCTCCCCTCTGGCTTCTTGAAGGTTTAATGAGCTTGTTTCTCTACTTTTTAGAGCAAGGATTCCCAGCATTGGTTTGATGACACCCTGGAGTGTCTTCATTTATCTCAGGGGGTGCCTTGAAATTCACAAAACAAGATCAATTTAAATTCATTTTCGTTTAAAAAAGTAAACAGACATTATATAGTAATTACAGGTACAAGTGTGTGTTTTGAAATCAAACTAATAAATGCTCTCCTTAGAAATTAAGAGGGTGGGAATGGGATTGGAAGAGACTAGAAAGGTGGTTTAGTTAGAATTTTTCTAAAACATCCCCTCTAATTACTTCCGGGTTTGTATTTCCCCCAAATTAATCCTGTTTCTCAAACTGGAAGTCAGGGATGTGGGGGCTGAAAGCTTCCTGTATGCAGGTCTATATATTGCATGTCTACCACAGGTCCCGACATCTTCAGGAAACAGATTTTAACCAACTGCCCATTGGGCAGGACATAGTGTTGGTGGCTGAGGAGGGTGCACGGCTCATGAGAGTTCCAGCTCTGTCTCTGTAGGATTGGAGGCTGAGAGGTATTTTGGTAGATAAGGGTCTGGGTACCAATCCCATTCAAGTTCCAGGAGAGTGTAGGTGCCCAGACAGTCAAGGATAAAAGAACCTAGGCTAAGATTCACTGGCCTTATATGACTTGCCAGAGCCTTCTGTAATGGCCTTTCTGTTAACAACTTGTGTAAATCATCAGAAAAGTGGATCAACTTACATCATATGTATGTAAATGCAAGTGACTTGGTGCTGAAGGTACAATCTTAAGGTCATAGAGGCAGGAAGGAATTTTGAGTTTGGCATGAGGCCATTGTCTTTGAAGCAGTAATGCTGGTGGTGGGTTCAAATCAGATTTGGCCACTTAAAGCTATCTAACCCTGAATAGATTGCTTTACACCTCAGTACCCTCCTTTATAAAGTCTAGATAATCATAACACCTACCTCATAGGCTTGTGAGGATTAAATGAGTTAATCCACGTAAAGTGCTTTGAACCACCACGTAAAGTGCTTTGAACTACGCAGGGCACAGCGAGATCAATAAACGCTGACTCTCAGGATCATCATCGCAGTAGGTTCTACGTACTTATCAGGACTAATTGGTCCTAGATCTTTCAATCAGAGACCAACAGGGATACCTTTTCCTCTCTGCCCTCAGCTTGGAGTTCTTTAGTGACCCCGTCTGGTCCCAAGGAATAGGCTCACGAATTCTTTCTGTGGCCCCATAGGTTGGGTTAGGAAGCAGCGCTAGGACTGGAAACTTAGGCAGAAGGTTAATAGTATAACAAGCAAGTAAGCAAACAAACAGAACAGAAAACTACCTCATGCAAAGAAAAGTCTCAGTGAATCCTCCTGTTACACTTTGATAGGATATTCTGCTTCATGCGGGAAAAATAGCGCAAACATGTCTGGAGTCTTAGAATCACAATTGGTAGCAAGGGAAGAATGTGTCTTTTAGTACAGATTTTATAGTCTATCAGTCCTTGAAGGCAAGAAATCATTAATCAAGAACCAGTCTCAAAATGTGTTCGTCATTACCCGCTACTGTTGATGAAAAATCCCAACCTCTTCTGGAGAAAATGATTGATGGAAAGACCTTAGAGGCCGCTAAAACACATTCCTAATTCTCTTTATTTTAGTGAAAAGCTAAATATACCTATATCCCCAGATGAGAGAGACAGATCAAGCTTCATGTCTGATCTTAGCAAAAATTCAAATACTGGGTGTGAAATACCAATAATTCTGTTCAATTCTCTTCCTCTTATACAAATATGATATACATTATATGATTATTCTGATGTTCAAACAGTTATTTAGGATCAGAAAAAATTTCATATACATATGGAATTTATTTCTAAGATTGATTATAGCCATAACAGAAATAGGATTAATGAATTATTCATATGAAATTCATGATACTCTAAAGACCATGTTTGGCCAGAAATACAGTTGATTCGTAAGAATGTGGAAAGATGGTGGGAAGAAAGGTTTTTTACTGGTTGGCTTTGTTTTATAGTATTTTGGGTCTTCAAGGATATAGTAGTCTTATCCTTTTTGATCCTTTTGTTTCCAGAACTCTGTGCTTCTTCAATTCAATTAAGCAAATATATACTAGATATGCCTAGGTAAATGAAATATATTGGGCTATACACTTGAATAAAGATACAGAAAAAAAAACCCACAAAACTTACATTTAACTGCTATAGACAATTATCATAGCCATGACCCCAGTGATTTATACCTACCAGCACCCACACCCTTATATATTCTTCTGTTACATGGACATTGGCCTCATCCACGTGACTTACTTTGGCAAATGAATATAAACAACTGTGATGGAAGCAGAGATTTGATTAAGTACTTGCACACTGAGGCTTCTTCTCCTAGAACCCTGAGATCACCATGCAGTGAAAAAGCCTGGAATTAAATACTATATGATAGGAGAGGCTGCTTGATTCTAGTCCCCATGGGCAACCCCCGTTAGCTGAATTCAGTTGCATCAGTGAGCAAAGATATGACCTGCAGAAGAATAATCCAGTTAACTGATGGAATAATAATAATCATGAGGTTACTACATTTTGGATACATTTGCTACAGAGATGGAAAGCTGATATAAAAATTGATATCCAGAATTTGCACATTACTATAATAAAATCCGAAATTATGTAGCATTGGCTTTGGGACTGAGTGTCTGGTGGGAGGTTATGGTGACAGCAAGCAGAATGCTGGTGGAATCTGGAAGACCTGAGAGGAAGCTGCTGCTGGCAGCTGATAAAGGACACCCATAGTACATAGTAGTGACCCAACTGATAATACTGTCACCACCGATAATTTGGAGGATAGAAAATGTACTTCATGAAGTTGTGGATTTGGCTTAAGATTTCCATTTATAATGTTGAGGGGGGTCACTTAAAATTTTAAAATGTTATATATAATGGGATATGAGAAGAGAGGGATGAGCTAAAGAAAGAACTGCTATAATTGTAAGCAAATTTACAGCACATATAGAGGGCCCCAGGATACACTGAGCTGGGAAATAAAGTTTCAAGATTTCACATGTTCAGTGTTTTCAACTGGCCAAAAATTCTCAAAGTAAGAAATGACCAGAGGATATAGATCAAATCAAGAATGTGGCTGTAAAACTTTGTGAAGACCACAGTAAGATTTTAAATGTTGCAGATGGTAAAGTGTCTGCCCGCAACACAGGAGACCCGGGTTCGATCCCTGGGTTGGGAAGATATCCTGGAGAAGGAAATGGCAAACCACTCCAGTACTCTTGCCTGGAGAATCCCATGGACGGGGGAGCCTGGTAGGCTATACCCCATGGTGTCGCAAAGAGTCGGACATGACTGAGCAATTTCACTTTCACTTTCATACTCTCTTAGACAGATAAAAGGACTTCTAAGAATCTTAAGGGCATTTTCCCCATAGGACCTTGACATGATGGCCAAAGTAGAGGCAAGTCTTCAAAATAATTGTTAGTATAGATTTTCTGTAGTGAAATGGACTGTAACCTTGTACATGGTAAGCCCATGAAGTTTTTCAAGGAATTGGACCAGTTTAGACTGGTGCAGGAAGGAAGCTGAGAAAATTACTCAGCTGCAAACAATGCTATTTCTTATAGAAAAGGAACACCATTTCAGAGGGCAGAGCTAACTACTTTCAGGGAATAGAACTAGGCTCTAGCAAAAAACTATTTCCCATAATCAGAGTAGGAGGCTTTACAACATTTGCCTGCCTGGATTTCAGAATTGCTATGGACAAGGTCATAGCAAATACCCTCTTCCAACAACACAAGAGAAGACTCTACACATGGACATCACCAGATGGTCAACACCAAAATCAGTATTGATTATATCCTTTGCAGCCAAAGATGGAGAAGCTCTATACAGTCAGCAAAAACAAGACCGGGAGTGGACTGTGGCTCAGATCATGAACTCCTTATTGCCAAATTCAGGCTTAAGTTGAAGAAAGTGGGGAAAACCACTAGACCATTCAGGTATGACCAAAATCAAATCCCTTATGACTATACAGTGGAAGTGAGAAATAGATTTAAGGGACTAGATCTGATAGACAGAGTGCCTGATGAACTATGGAATGAGGTTCGTGACATTGTACAGGAGACAGGGATCTAGACCATCCCCATGGAAAAGAAATGCAAAAAAGCAAAATGGCTGTCTGGGGAGGCCTTACAAATAGCTGTGAAAAGAAGAGAAGTGAAAAGCAAAGGAGAAAAGGAAAGATATACCCATTTGAATGCAGAGTTCCAAAGAATAGCAAGGAGAGATAAGAAAGACTTCCTCAGTGATCGATGCAAAGAAATAGAGGAAAACAACAGCATGGGAAAGACTAGAGATCTCTTCAAGAAAATTAGAGATACCAAGGGAACATTTCATGCAAAGATGGGCTCGATAAAGGACAGAAATTGTATGGACCTAACAGAAGCAGAAGATATTAAGAAGAGGTGGCAAGAATATACAGAAGAACTGAACAAAAAAGATCTTCACAACCAAGATAATCACAAAGGTGTGATCACCCACACTCACCTAGAGCTGGACATCCTGGAATGTGAAGTCAGGTGGGCCTTAGGAAGCATCACTACGAACAAAGCTAATGGAGATGATGGCATTCCAGTTGAGCTATTACAAATTCTAAAAGATGATGCTGTGAAAGTGTTGCACTCAATATGTCAGCAAATTTGGAAAACTCAGCAGTGGCCACAGGACTGGAAAAGGTCAGTTTTCATTCCAATCCCAAAGAAAGGCAATGCCAAAGAATGCTCAAACTACTGCACAATTGCACTCATCTCACACACTAGTAAAGGAATGCTCAAAATTCTCCAAGCCAGGCTTCAGCAATATGTGAACCATAAACCAGATGTTCAAGCTGGTTTTAGAAAAGGCAGAGGAACCAGAGGTCAAATTGCCAACATCTGCTGGATCATCAAAAAAGCAAGAGAGTTCCAGAAAAACATCTATTTCTGCCTTATTGACTATGCCAAAGCCTTTGACTGTGTGGATCACAATCAACTGTGGAAAATTCCGAAAGAGATGGGCATACCAGACCACTTGACCTGCCTCTTGAGAAACCTGTATGCAGGTCAGGAAGCAACAGTTAGAACTGGACATGGAACAACAGACTAGTTCCAATAGGAAAAAGAGTACATCAACGCTGTATATTGTCACCCTGCTTATTTAACTTATATGCAGAGTACATCATGAGAAATGCTGGGCTGGAGGAAGCATAAGCTGGAATCAAGATTGCCAGGAGAAATATCAATAACCTCAGATACGCAGATGACACCACCCTTATGGCAGAAAGTGAAGAGGAACTAAAAAGCCTCTTGATGAAAGTGAAAGAGGAGAGTGAAAAAGTTGGCTTACAGCTCAACATTCAGAAAACGAAGCTCATGGCATCTGGTCCCATCACTTCATGGGAAATAGATGGGGAAACAGTGGAAACAGTGTCAGACTTTATTTTTCTGGGCTACAAAATCACTGTGGATGGTGACTGCAGCCATGAAATTAAAAGAAGCTTGCTCCTTGAAAGGAAAGTTATGACCAACCTAGACAACATATTAAAAAGCAGAGACATTACTTTGCCAACAAAGGTCCGTCTTGTCAAGGCTATGATTTTTCCTGTGGTCACGTATGGATGTGAGAGTTGGACTGTGAAGAAAGCTGAGCGCTGAAGAATTGATGCTTTTGACTTGTGATGTTGGAGAAGACTCTTGAGAGTCCTTCGGACTGCAAGGACACCCAACCAGTACATCCTAAAGGAGATTAGTCCTGGGTGTTCATTGGAGGGACTGATGTTGAAGCTGAAACTCCAATACTTTGGCCACCTGATGCGAAGAGCTGACTCATTTGAAAAGACCCTGGTGCTGGGAAAGATTGAGGGCAGGAGGAGAAGGGGACAACAGAGGATGAGATGGTTGGATGGCATCACCGACACAATGGACATGGTTTTGGGTGGACTCCGGGAGTTGGTGATGGACAGTGACGCCTGGTGTGCTGCAGTCCATGGGGTCACAAAGAGTCAGACATGACTGAGCGACTGAACTGAACTGAATGGACCAGTGACTGCTATGTGGCTCCTGGTCCTCCCCCTTGTGAATGGAAGTGTCTATTGGGTGTTCCATTGTCACAATTGCACGCTGAGTGTGTGTGGAGAAGATAAGTTATTTTTTCAGTCCATGGGTCTCTGAATGATATGAAGCCACACCTGAGAAGCTTCATGAGGGACTGTACCTGAGAAGCCTTAACCACATCTAGACCTGAACCAGATCAGGAGATCCGGGACCTATAGTTTGATGACATGATTGGAGGAGATCTTGATAGTTTTGGGAGGAGTAGTCAATTTTTCAAATAAGAGACATGTGAATCAGTAGGGCCGAGGGGAAGACTGTGGTTCCTCATTATAGTAATAGGCCTCAATAAATTGTGCCCTATGGTATCCATGCCCCTGTGTACACAATGGCTTTATATTCAGCCGTAAGGCTTACTTTGATCAGTGGAACATCATCACATGTGATGCAAATAGAGGCTTGAAAGTGCTTTTACACTGGTCTTTGTCTTCTTGGAAGCTGTCTTGAGATCACCATGCTGTGAAGAAATCTAATGAAGGACCATGTGGAGAGATCAGCCCAGTCACCTGAAACTGTCCCAGGTTAACCCTGAACCCAACCAACCCATCAGCTAAATGTGGCTTCATGAGTGAGCCCAGGCCAATAAAGAATGGCCCTAACATTCACTGAGTCATGAGATATAATAAATAGTTGAGACCTTGGCCATGGGATAGTGGAACAGCAATTTCAGGACTGGGAAAACTGGGGGCACTGGGTCCATGATAGCAGGGTTAGGGATCTATAAACCAACTCCAGGGATAGGGCAGACTTTCTGAGCTGATTTGTCCTCAGGGTTCTTTTATATGTGCTTTCATTGATTTTATTTTTTTTTAGCAGCACATTGTGTACCAGCTGAGTCTTTGGAACACTCTTCCTCTCTCACTTGTCAAAATAACCTGTTCTTAGTCCCATTTCCTTAAGGTTCTGGTGAAGTACCTCTTTGTCTCACCATTGTTCTTGAAATATGAATTCCACTCAGAAGTAGAGTCAGTAAGCTGTCTCTGACACAACCCAGGACACACAAAAGAAGATACCTCTTTTGTGAGAAAATGATGATCTTACTTCTGGACTGTCAGTGTTATCAACCCAGGCAAAGGCAATGTTTAATTACTCAGATGGTATGGTCTCAAAAAATGTAGAAGAGGACCCAGCTGGGTACTACATTTAGGACGTTTCTATCTATCTATCTATCTACCTATCATTTTTGGTCATACCACATGTAGGATCTTAGTTCCCTGACCAGGGATCAAACCTATGTCCCCTGCATTGGAAATACAGAGTCTTAACCACTGGACTGCTAGGGAAGTCCCTGTTTAGGACACGTCTAAAACAAGGTACCAGGGGAATTCTTGGCCAGCTGGGAGGGCACCAAGGCTACCAATGAGTTGCCTACTTCAGTCTAGTACCTACTTGAACTCTGTTGGCCTTCGGGGTAGTTTGTGATAGCAAGAAATGATCACTATGGTACACTGGGGAAAAAAAAAGTTAATTACTGTCAAAACATAAAATGGTGGAAGAAAAGTAGAAGCTCTTCCAGGGCAGGGAATTAGAGTAATTCTTAAGTCCCTTGGTGAAGGAAATTCATCCATTACAAAGTTCCTCAAAATAATGTTCACGACACATGGGAGACTTGGGAGGGGGAGAGTGGATACTTTATCAGCAACCTTTTATTTTCCCCCTGACCCACTTGCTGATTTTCAGGCTGGTCTTGAGTTATAAGTCTTTGGTTTCCTTTTGTTGATTTTGTTTTTGAATTTCCATTTGTTAAGCAACTTTTAATGCATCAGAGGCTGTGCTAGGTATTTTATTAATTAAGTATGCACTTATTTATCTGGCTGCATTGGGTCTTAGTTGTGGCACTCACGATCTTCACTGTGGCATGCAGGATCTTTCCTTGTGGTGCACTGGCGTCTCTAGTTGGGGTGTGTGGGCTTAGTTGCCCCACAGCATGTGGGATCCTAGTTCCCCCACCAGGGATCAAACTTGTGTCCCCTGCATTGGAAGGTGGATTCTTAACCACTGGTCCACAAGGGACATCCCTGTGCTAGGTATTTTATTTTATTTATTTTTTATTTTTTAAATATAAATTTATTTATTTTAATTTGAGGTTCATTACTTTACAATATTGTATTGGTTTTGCCATACAGCAACATGATTGACCCTCACAACTGCTCTACATTGGGGATATTGTTTTCCACTTTATAAACGATTTGACTTGGAAAGGTTTGAAAGCAAGTTTGCCTGACTGTGAGGATTTTGTTCATTCCCTGCAGCATGGTGGTAGGTAGGGCAGCTGCAAGGCCTTCAAGTCAAGAACAATTACACGAATCTTTGGGAGAACGAGTCTCATCTCCAGTTATTAGAGTCTGGTTTTACTTCCTCATGTGGTACTTTGATTACAAAGTGCTTTCTAAAGACTTACCACTACCAGAGCTGCTCAAATTCTTCCCTGATTGGGAGCTAATTGGTTTACTCTCATTAATTTTACCCAGTTGAAGCCTTCCTTCCCCTGCTTTTTAGAAAAGGACACTATTGCTCTATCAAGTCATAAAGACATTATTTTGGTAGACTTTTCATATAAATGTCCTGGTTTTGTCTTTCATAAATTATAGTTCTGTTTTTTTTTTTCCCTGACTAATATTTTCTATGAGGAACAAGGTTGGGCTTAGGTAAAATATTCCATCACTAACCTTGCTATTACGTGTTGGAAAAATCTGTCAAGAATAGCTTTAACATTGCTTATAGATACAACTGACCTTGATTTGGTGTTTGTGCATAAAAGCTAGTAATGGACTAGTATATCAGTCAGTGCTTATAAAGAGATAGTCCATACAAACTGAATAACAGAAGGGAAGTTAAGAAAGCAACTATATACAAAGGTATGGGCAAGGTTTAATGAAAATCTACAAGGGTTGTTGTAGTACCTTGGGTACATTGCAACTCACAAGCCTGAATGATCAAAGAAAGTGAGGGTTTACTGAAATTCGAAGAGCACAGCTATATAGAGAAGGCTGCCTGACATAGAAAGCCTTTTTTTAGGGAATGGAATCAACCCCCAGTGGCCAGGCAGGGAGGGAATGGGGGACAGATAGTCTAACCTTTCTATCTTCCCATCCTCTCATTTCCTGCTAGTGCCTCCCATTGGCTGAACTCCTCCAGAAGTCAGAGGGAAAGGGAGCTTATTGATGCAGCTCAGACAGTTCAGCCTTCTGGGGGCACAAAGCAGTGGGGGAGAAGTGTGGAGGGGAGATAAAGAAGGCCAAATGGAAGACATTCAACACAGCTGGGATGCAAGATCTGATAACTAATGTTTATGTTCAACCTGAGCTTTTGACCACAGCAAACATTCATGAGAATGGTCTAATAGATCAGATAATAATTTCAGTCTTCAAAAAATGGGAATGTGTTCTGCCTCTGCTTCCTCCAGTTCTTCTTTCTAATTTGTTTCTTAACGATTTGAAACAATTTGTGCATGATCTAACTGCATATACCCCTGTTATGAAAAGTATAAAAATAACTATTCTCTATGCTGGTGATATAGTTTTATTGTTGCTAACCAGAAATGGCCTCTCTGTCTTACTGGAAAACAGAGTGGCTTGATTTCAACTTCTCTAAATCCCAAATCATCGTTTTTGGCAGGTAGTATGTTCAATCTAATTGCCTTATATCTAATGCTTATATATAGCCAGCCAACTTTTTCAGCTACTTAGGGGACATCTCGCAACCATTTTCCTCTGGTGGTTTCACTAGAAAATTATGCTACTTAAAAGCAGATATTTTTTGGGTGCATTATTGATATTTGTTTCTGAGGCCCAGGAGATTGGTGAAATCTATTTTGAAAATGTTTTCAGGTACAAAGTGTAACATGCATGCCTGTTCAATATATTTTGGTTGAATGAAAGAGTGAAGGGATTTACTTTGTAACTTTGATTTTTATCTTTCTTTCCTTCAGCTGTTTTTAGAAAACAGTTTTTGCAAACCATCTTGAAGGAAATTTTAGTCTTGCTAAAATTCAGTGGTAGATCCTCCACTGAAAATCCCCATACGGAGGTTAGGGTGGCTGGCTATTTGGGTCTTGATTGCACGCGTGTATGTTCAGTCACTCTGTCATGTCCAACTCTTTGATACCCCACGGACTGTAGTCAGTCAGGCTCCCCTGTCCATGGGATTATCCTGGCAAGAATACTGCCGTGGGTTGCCATTTTCTCCTCCATGGGATCTTCCTGACCCAGGGATCGAACCCGAGTTCCTGTGGCTCATGCATTGGCAGGCAGACTCTGTACCACTGAGTCACTTGGCAAGCCCTTGAGTCTTGGTTAGGAGGCTTCATTTACTGTAAAGGAAGAGAGACTTCCTTGAGTCAGTCTCCTGCCCTGTGTATTGTTAAGGTGTATGGGACTCTCCTTTATTACCATTACAGATTTCATGCAGCACATACTCTTGTCAAATGTTAAAATTTGGACATTTCTGCTGCCTAGAGCCTACCAAGAGCTTAATAAGATGGGTGAGCAATTCTGATTGACACCTAATGAACGCACATTTCTTTCATTATTCTAAATCGATACTGTCCAACAGAACTTTCCGCAATTATGGAAAAGCTCTATAATTGTGTTGTACAATATAATAGTCACTAGGCTTGTGTGGCTATTAAACATTTAAAATATGATTGTCGAGACTGAAGAAAGGCATTCACAATTTTAAGTTTAATTTCATTTAATTTAAATTTAAAATCAGCTATACTTCAGGAATTCTCTGGTGGTCCAGTGGTTGGATTACTGCCACTGAGGGTGTAGGTTCAATCTCTTGTTGGGGAGCTAAGATCCTACAAGCCATGTGGCACAGCCAAATAAAAGTTAAAATCAATCATACTTCCAAGCTTCCCTGGTGGCTCAGACGGTAAAGCGTCTGTCTGCAATGCGGGAGACCCAGGTTCGATTCCTGGGACGGGAAGATCCCCTGGAGAAGGAAATAGCAATCCATTCCAGCACTCTTGCCTGGAAAATCCCATGGATGGAGGAGCCTGGTAGGCTACGGTCCATGGGGTCGCAAAGAGTCAGACACGACTGAGCTACTTCACTTTCACTTTCACCCTAAGAGGAACAACAAAAACTAAAACTGAGGGAAACAAAATAATTTATTATGTGCCAGGCTCTGCTCTATCTCAACTAATCCTCATAATAATCCTCTGAAGGAAGTACTACAATCAGCATTTACAAATAATTTGTTTCTCACTAATCACAGTTGAAATTGACAAGAGTAAAATTACACCAAATGTCTTGGGTAACTGATTTCAGAAATGATTTAGCACTTCTTCGATGCATTGTTCCTCAGCTTTTGCTTTCTATTTCAACTTTCATATATATTTTTTTGAGAAAAATAAAAAATTCAAAGCAAACTTCGTGACCTACTAAAATAAGCAAATAAATTTAAATAGCCTCGTAGGCTAGAGACTAACATCTTGGACAGATATCCTAGATATCTTAGATTTTATCCCTGGATCAAATCTGACTGTCCTTTTGCTTTCAATAGAATAGCATTTGTTGCATTGCAAATTTCTATTTTATCATTTATATAGGTGGCTTTCAAACATGTTTTCATATTCTTGGACACTTGTCCATCAAAGTATGGAGACAAATTACCCTTCCTTTGAATGTGGGCCCGCTTTAGTGACTTGCTTCTGGCAAATAGAATGTGGAGGAAGTGATGCTGCGTGACTTCTGAGGCTAGTTTATGAAAGACAGCCTGCCTGGCTCTCTGCGTCTCAGCCTGAGCTCCCACAGAAGGACTCCGGCTGCTCTCACACTGCCATGCTGAAGTCACGTGGAGAGACCACCTACAGATATCTGAAGAGGACCAGCTGTTCCAGCCCCAGCTTAGACAACTGCTTAGCTGACTCGTCAGTCCCCAGTGAGACTGTAATAAATGATCACTGTCATTTTAAGGTTGTTGCTCAGTGAGATAACGGGAACAGTCTCGTAGGCAATGATGCAGCGGAAAGCAGTTCTATTAAACTCCCTTGTGTATTCATTGTTGGGCTGTTTTGAGGACAAAGTCTATGACATCAGTTTCTCATAGATCTTAGTATCAGGGAGAGCTGCACTTTCTTGAACAACTACAATCTCTTACTTTTTGCTTTGGTTGCTAGGAAGCTCAAAGTTGAATTCATGCCCCACTTTTTGTAACAAAAAAGGATTGTATTTTTCCTTTAGCCTTACCTTATTATTCCCTGTACCAATTTTTCTTTTTAAAACCCCCAATGCAGTATATAGATTATCCAACCACTTCAAAAACTGAGTGAAAGTAATGTTGGGCCATTGCTGAGCCAGTGTGAGAGCTACAGGTCATCCAGTAGGTTGATAATGATGGCTGGTAGAATGCTGGAATTTTGTGACTCTCAAATGGCCTTATCTTACAGGAAGGAAATAGGCCCTGAGAAGTAAAGTAACTACTGAGAGATACAGAGCTAGTGAGTAGCAAAATCTTACCCCAGTTGAAGCTGTGTCATACCATCTATTCACCCACATGGCACGCATTGGTCAGACGTTTGTTCTTTACACTGGGGGTGGGATGGTGGTAAAAGATAAGTAAGACCTTGCCGAGGGAGTGACTCTCAAGATTATGCCTAGTGGAGCTGATGCATGTCTTTAAACATTAAGGAGTATAGAGTTGGAGATTTCCCTGGTGGTCCAGTGGTTAGGACTGCACACTTTCACTGCAGGGGGCACAGGTTTGACCCCTGACTGGGGAGCTAAGATCCCTCAAGTCATACAGTACAACCCCCCCCAAAATATAAAGCCATATATAGTTGACCCTTGAACAACAGGGGATTGGGGTTGCTGATTCTGCACAGTCAAAAAATCCACTTGCCATTTATACACGTGGCTCCTTATACATGGTGCTCCACGTACATCGTTCCTTCTATCTGTGGTTCTGCCTTCATGGATTTCACCAACCGTGAATCATGTAGTACTATAGTATTTCCTACTGAAAAAAATTCATGTCCAAGTGGACGTGCAGTTCAAACTCATGTTGTTCAAGGGTCCACTGTACATCATAAATAAAGTAGAATTAAACTTTCAGAGGAATGAGAGATTGCTTCCAAGTGGAGGGTCATGGAAGTTTTCATGAAAGAGTGATTCTGAGCTAGTCCTCGAAGGACAGATGGGATTCACATGTGCAGACACTGGAGCGAGGATGGGGTGGATGGTGGAGCAGACTAGCAGCAGTAAGGTCAATGCTGGGAATTCGAGGCGCTGTGGCATTTGGTGGGGAAGATGTTTTTGGAAGGGGGCTGTGACACATCTCAAATTATGCTGTGTGAGTACTTGCTTACTCTTCTGTTTAGGGGACCAGCCTTGTCCAGGGGTGTGTGACCTGCACATGTGGGTCGGATTGACCCAGGGAGAGAGACAAATGCTGATTAAAGTTCCAGGTAGCTGATTGCTTAGAAAGCTCAACACTTGGGACTATGGTCTGAGGCAAACTCCTTAAAACCTTTTAGCAACAAGTTGCTTTTAGACTTCGGTATCACAGAGAAAATACTGGAAGAGATTCTACAGTACTGCTCAGCCCTGAAAGCAGGGACATTTCAGGATACTTGTGAGGAACCCCAAAACGTGGTCAGCCTTCTTCTTAGACTGCCTTGTATTTCTTGCAGCCTTCTGTGATCATAGGAGCCTGTTATTCCATGGAAATAAGCCCAGCAAAGCTAGAGAGTGCAACTCTGTAGGGACAGAGCTTCTTATTTCTAGATTTCCATTTGTTACAATTGGTAATAGGTGGCTCTCCTGAAATTCCACAATTGCCTCTGCAAATAGGGAAATCCCAGGTCACATGGGTAGGAAATTGCTAATAGGTTGAAAACTTTCCAGACAATTAAAACAAGATCCTGCCACTTGCCTGTAAGTGAAAGTCTAAACAAACCTCCTTTGTTGATTGGGAAAACCAAAGTCAATATCAGATTACAGCAAAATTTAAGGCCATTCTGTTACATTCTTCTGGGTCTGTAAAACCCCAACAGGATACCAGAATAGGTGGATGACTCATAAGAGTTCTAACTTAGAATCCAACTTCTTGAGATGCTTCCCCAAAGGTGTTAACCACCAACAATCACAGCTGCTGTATTAACTTTGCATGAAACTGTACAGCCTATAGGACTTCCCAGGTGGCGCTAGTGGTAAAGAACCCATCTGCTAATGTAGGAGACGTAAGAGAGGTAGGTTTGATTCCTGAGTTGGGAAGATCCCCTGGAGGAGGGCATACCAACCCACTCCAGTTATTCTTGCCTGGAGAATCCCATAGACAGAGGAGCATGGCAGGCTACAGTCCATAGGGTCACAAAGAGTCGGACACAACTGAAGTGACTTAGCATGCACATACAGCCTATAAATCATTTTCATATATAGTATCTCATGTAATCCTCCCCCAAACTCAATGAAGTTTATATCACTCTTTTACTTTTGCAGAAGAGAAAATGGAGGCCCAGAGAATTTAAGCAAATTATCCTAAATCTTGGGGTGAACATGTATCAGTGGAAAAGGTTTATATCTGGTCTTTGGAATCTAAGTCCATTTGTGTGTTTGAGCAAGGTCTGAGGATGAGAGGCAAGGTTGGGAACTGTAGGTGGAAGAGTGGATGCAGAGGTCCCTTGGGCCAACATTTGATCATCTAGGGATATGTTTTTGCCAGCCTTCTCTCTGCCTGGGAAGGTAATCAGTTACAGACAGAGGCCCCTCAGATCTGGAAGTGACTACAGCTATGATGGAGTTCAAATCCTTCATTTTTCAGATGTGGAATCTGAGGCCCAGATAAGTTCAATGTCTTGCAAAGATTTACACGGGTAACTGATGACAAAGCTGGGATTGTTATCTAGTTTTCTGTATTTTACTGGAATTTCTGCTACTACACCCAAATGCACTTCCTGCTATATGCTCTCTCCTTTTCACCAGGTAGAAATGTGTTTACAATGAAAGATAATTGGGCACTCTTAGATAAGTGAGCTAATATTACCAATCACTACTATTTCTGCAACACCTGTGATATCCCAGGTACTCTGCTAGATCCTTCACATACATTATTTTGAATCTTCACAACAATTCTGCAAAGTATGTATGATTATCTCTGTGAGGAGATGGAGACCAGGGTTCAGGAGGGATTTGCCGAGGCAATACTGAGTTTATACTCTTTACACTGTGCAGTGCAGCCTCTGTAAGAATTTCGGTCTTGTCCTGGAAAAGAAATGTCTGAACTTTTTTTTTTATATGGTCAAGTATCATTTTTGGAAAATCATTAAAATTAAAATTATCTGTGTTTATTCCTAGGATGTATCTGATGAAAAAGTGAGATAAGGGAGATGAATTAGTTATCGCTTTTAAACAGTTCTTAGAAGTCTTGATTAATAAGGATTTTTTTTTATAGTGAAGCAAATCCAACATTTAAAAAAGACTGTAATTGAAGTCATATGCTTAAGTAATTTCTTTAGAAGAGAGACAGGATTTTTTTTAAAACCCCTATCCATCTAGAGTGCTAGGGACAGAGCTCTAGAGGTTCTTTTGTATTAATTATTCTTCTCTGAAATTATCGTACCTTTAGGAGCACTGAGCAAACTCATCATTTATATTTCAGCTGGAGTACTTTGACACACCTGCTTTCCTCTTAGCATCTGTGATATGCCTTCCAAATCTTGTTTTAAAAGAGCATTTTTAATGAAATTTATTAATTTTCTGAGAAATCACCATGCTGTTTTCCATAGCAGGCAGGCAGGCTTTTATTACTACCAGCAGTGTATAAGGATTCCAGTTTCTCCTTGCCCATCCCAGCCCCTGTCTTCTTTTTTGTTTTTTATGGTAGCCATCCTGACAAATGTGAGGTGAAATCTCACCATGTTTTCTTTTTTTTTTTTAATAAATTTTTGTTGGAGTGTAGTTGCTTTACAATGTTGTGTTAGTTTCTACTGTACAGCAAATGAATCAGCCATATATATATATATATATATATATATATATATATATATCCCCTCCTTTTTGGATTTCCTTCCCATTTAGGTCATCACGGAATACTGAGTAGGTAGGGTTTCCTGAGCTACACAGCAGTTATCAAGTTTATGCATATTTTCAATAGTGTGTATATGCCAATCACAATCTCCTAATTCATCCCATCTCCCCTTCCCCCTTTGGTGTCTTTACATTTATTCTCTATGTCTGTGTCTCTATTTCTGTTTTGCAAATAAGATCATCTATACCTTAAAAGAGCATTTTTTTTAAACTTGGAAAGCTTTGAGGAAATGGAGAAATTTAAGTATCATCCATCCAAGGAAGGGTTTGGAACACAGATGGGGAGCTTGGAATTGCTTGTTACTTAAAACCAGCAGGGAAGGTTGCCAGAAAATGGGAAAATAGAACTGACAGGGAGCTGGGAAAATGTCAATGTGAAATTCCTTAATTTCCATTGCCCCCCCCTGACCCCTAATGGCTATTGCTGGCCAGTATGCTGCCAAATCCTGAAACAACATGGGTGGCTAATTACTGGCTTCAAGTTCTGACCTTCATCAGGCAGTGCACAGAGGTGTCACGATGTGTCTTTAAGTCTGACTCCAAACACTATACTTCTGTCATTTGACTCCATTCCTTTTCACATGGACTCTCTGCTTCCATCTCTACAACTGAGAATGGTCACATCTTAGATTGCTCTCACAAAACCAGAAGAGTCTTCCCCAGAACAGCCGGTACTGCAGCTTCAAGGTCATTGTGATGATGCTTTTTAGTCCAACGTCACAAATTTAACTTGGTTTCTGGTCCTTTGACTTGTATTGCCTGACTCCAGTGCCTGGGGGGTTTCCTGATTCCTAACTGCTGGCTTGGTTTTTAGCCTTCATACTTAATCTTGACTCTGGATATGTATCTGATTGCTGACTGTTCATTTGGCTTGAGCCCTTTTGACTTGTCCTGTCCCCAGCCCCTACCTGTGATTCTTAGATTGGTTTTCTCCCTGGCTTCCCACCCTGGATCTGGGATCCGACAATTCTCATCAGCATCAGTCCTGACTCAATAGGGAGATTCAGTCCCATTGAGCAGCCAGGTCAACCAAAGGACCGTGGAAGGAGGTGACAGCCTTACATCATCATTTAGCACCTGGCATAGATTTCAAGGTCTTTTTGATCATGGAGTTGCTTTTACATGTTATAAGGGTTCAAAGGATGCTTAAACAGAAGAAATCTTTTATAATCAAGGGGGCAATAGTTGTTCTTCTTTCCAGTTGTTGAGTTAGCTATGCCTCTGTAAATTGTAACATAGTGTTTCAAGTTTTATTGCATTCCTGCAGTGCCCTGAAATTGGGGTCAGACCACCTCTCCAAAGACCAGACATGTTCCTGTGTTGCACAATATTTGATAGAGTTCATGGGTGATACTTTCTATTGCTCCTTCCTCATTCTACAAGTGAACAAAATTCAGTTTCCCCACAGAGCCTAGATTTTTGAAATAACTTTACTGTGTAAAATCCCAATTTACCTCAATAGGCTACTATTAAAGGAAGGACAATTTACCATCCAAAATAACTAACCCAAGTCAAGGTCCTGGGTTGGGAAACAAAACTTACTATCTGATCCAAGGTCCTTGGTTGGGAAACAAAACTTACTATCTGATCCCCACAAAGCTCTGGTATTTTGTCTTGCGGGTTTGTTGAAAGTATACATAACCTTGGGTAATTTTTTGGGCAAACAAACCCAAGATTAATTTCTCACAATTTTCTGGATATATATAGAAGCTTTTGCAAGTGAAGGGTAGGATGGGCTCGCCAATATCAATTCTTTTAGACCATTGTTCTTAAGAACTCACAGTAAGCTTATTTCTGAAATTACAACTGACCATGACAGATAAGTTGATGAGTCAACATCATCTCTTAAAGTTCATTATAGTTTTAAGGGCATGTTAGCAACCACATTTCTAGCCAAAATCAGGCAATTTTAGGTGTGGCTCTTAGTTTTCCACAGTGTCACACTTTACCCCGTACTTGTAGCTGCTTTCTGAGCCATAGGGTTTGGTGGGGCCAGGCATTCTGAGCTCAGGAAGGATTTGAGACAGTGCTTGGCAATTCCATGACACATGGAATTGTCCTTTCCCGTCATCTCTCTGGCATTGACTAGATCAAAAACAGAGCACTATTCCCGGTTTATGTTGAAATTCTCTGTTGTCCTTTGAAATTCCAAGTAGAGATTTCCTCCTATTGTGTAACTCGAGAAGTTTGATAAAGTACTATGTTTGGCATTCTGTTTCTGGAACTCTGTACAGAGGCCACCTATGGGCGTTCTAGAGTTGCTTGAAGGACAGTTACTGCTGGATGATGCAATAGAGGTCACAAGCCAAGTCCGTGTGGCAATAAAACACATCCTAAAGGAACAGAGGCAGAGATAAGTAGAGGCCCTTCTAAGAGGGATGAAGCCACAACTCAAAGGATCCATCACTCAGACAACCAAGGTCATAGGGAGCGGAATAGGAACACCAAGAAACAGTCCCTGATAAACCAGTGCAGTAATTGGAAGTGTTTCTGACGATGTGAAGCAGGGCTCTGGAGGCCTTCGGGGTGAGATAAGGCAAGCAATCAACATGTCAACGTAATTTGTTAGCAGTCCTGGCTCTGGGTCGAGGTGTGTAAACCTGCCCGCTGTGATGTATGAAGCCTGCTAACCTGAGGAGACTTGGCTGTAGAAGGACAATAGCAAAGGGGAGCCTGCTTGGAACTGACAAGAGGGCCACCTATACCTGGCAATGTACCATCTGTTCCAGGGAAGGCAGACCTCGATTATAAAACATGACACAGACGAAGGGGAGGCGTGGTATCCGATAGGACCGCAGAGTGTTTCCCGCCTTTCCCTGATCTTGCTGAGGAATTGTTATGGACTGATGCTCTCAAACAGCTGCAAAATGGGAATGAAGGCCTTAGTGAAGGTTCCGCACTGTAGGCCAAACAGACATTAACTATAACTATCTGAACTTACACCAGCTGAGCACGGCCCTCACCCTCTCACTGACCCCACACAGCACCCACCCCATTGTTAATCTCACACCTCTGTGCATTTCTCACTGACCTGCCAAGCTCACACCAACTAAAACTCTGTCTTCACCATTTCAGAGATTTAACATCTGCCAGACTAACCTGGATAGCATATTCAAAAGCAGAGACATTACTTTGCCAACAAATGTCCGTCTAGTCAAGGCTATGGTTTTTCTAGTAGTCATGTATGGATGTGAGAGTTGGACTGTGAAGAAAGCTATGCACTGAAGAATTGATGCTTTTGAACTGTGGAGCTGAAGAAGACTTCAGAGTCCCTTGGACTGCAAGGAGATCCAACCAGTCCATCCTAAAAGAGATCAGTCCTGGGTGTTCTTTGGAAGGAATGATGCTAAAGCTGAAACTCCAGTACTTTGGCCACCTCATGCGAAGAGTTGACTCATTGGAAAAGACCCTGATGCTGGGAGGGATTGGGGGCAGGAGGAGAAAGGGACAACAGAGAATGAGATGGCTGGATGGCATCACCGACTTGATGGACATGAGTTTGAGTGAACTCCAGGAGTTGGTGATGGACAGGGAGGCCTGGCGTGCTGCGATTCATGGGGTCGCAAAGAGTCAGACACGACTGAGTGACTGAACTGAACTGAACTGATGCTCTGCAGTCTGATGAGATCACCCAAACCATCTTACTGACTTCACATGGATTATCCACTGATGGGAAAGCTCTTGCTTTCTGCAATATCTATTTTCCTATGTATTCAAGGTTGTGCTGTATATGCAGCTAAGTGACCATGTTTCTCAGCCTCCCTTGTGGTTACATTTGGTCATGTGACTAAGTCTGGCCAATGAGACCTAAACAAATCTTGTTGGGTGGGACTCCTGAGAAGGTTTCTTGAAATGAGATGGAATGCTGGGCTCTTTTGCTCTTAGTTTTTGTATTTCCCCTCCCACCCCCCGTCAGTTTTGAAAACATATTATGATGGTCAGATCTCATCTGTGGTCTTGTGACATTGAGAATAGAAGTCACCTAATAAGAATGGTTAGTCCATAAGTTAGAGGAGACCTTGGTCCTTGATGACTTTGTGAAACTACAATATTACTTCTGGGCCTTCTGTCTTTTAATTTCTTTATGTGAGAAAATGCAAAAGTCACTGTATTTGGATCTCTGTTACTATGACTGAAGGCAGTTCTTACTGATACAACCCCTTCCCATTCTTTCGGGCTCACACTGACTATACATGTACTTACCATCCCCCTTTGCCAATGGGTACTCCTCATATTATCACTTGACCATGATGTTGTGTAAGTGAAACAATCATCTTTTCTTTTAATGCCTAGATGAGTCTCTGCATTTTCCTTTTGACTTATCCCAGTGCATAAACCAGGATGGACCAGAATCTCTGAGGTACGTAAAAACCATTCTATACATGTTAATGGAGACAGGCTAAACCAGTACAACACAGTTGTACATAGAAACCAATAGGTGCGTAGTGCAGAGAGACTTGAGATCAACAGCTTCTCCTCCCCTGAGCCAGCACCAGATCATATCGTAGTGCTGCGTCTGCTGTCACAGAGGGTAGGATGGCGCCCCTGAGGGCCACCACTGGAGAGTCTGTGCCCCACAATGGAGGATGCTGCGTGCTGCAACCAAGACCTGACACAGCCAGATAAATAAATAGATATTAAAAACAAAACAAAGGTAGGGAGATGGCAGCTGGAAAGCAGGAAGGAAAGAGACAGGCTTACCAGCACCCACCCCATAAAGGGGTATCATGTGAATGGTGCCCCCCTGGAGTGGTGCATCAGTGGCCCCAGCTCATTCCCACCTCTACCATCTCAGCTGCTATCAGAGTCCTTGGGGACTGGCTGGGTGAATCTCCTGCTCTGGTCCCCTTCCTCCTTGTGCTTTTGGCAAATGCCCTGTCCCCAGGCTTCAGCACATTGGAGCAGGGGAAGGGGGTCCCCTGAGAGGACAAGTGTTCAGATGAATGACATTTCCACTAAGGACTCTTCAGGCTGCAAAGAGTAAGACTGAGGAGGGTGTGACTGAAATCTCTGGATAGGAAGAGTGGTTGTTGTTGTTCAGTTGCCAAGTAGTATCTGACTTTGCAGTCCCATGGACTGCAGCTTGCCAGGCTTTCCTGTCTTTCACTATTGCCCAGAGTTTGCTCAAACACGTGTCTATTGAGTCAGTGACGTCATACAATCATCTCATCCTCTGTAACCCCCTTCTCCTCCTGCCCTCCATCTTTCCCAGCATTAGGATCTTTTCTAATGAGTCGGCTCTTTACATCAGGTGGCCAAAGTATAGGAGCTTCAGCTTCAGCAACAGTCCTTCCAATGAATATTCAGGGTTGATTCCTTTAGGATTGACTGCTTTGATCTCCTTGCCGTCCAAGGGATTCTCAAGAGTCTTCTCCAGCACCACAGTTCAAAAGCATTAATTCTTTGGTGTTCAGCCTTGTTTATGGTCCAACTCTCACATCCATACATGACTACTGGAAGTGGTTACCTTGGCATAAAAATCACCTTTTCTTGTTCCATCAGGACTAGAAAGCATGACTAGAAACTTTACAAGCAGTATATTTAGAATAAAAGTGAAAAGAGATTGCTTTGAACAAGGAGTTATTGTCTGGTCTCTACACCTCTAGGTCTTTGTTCTCAACTAGTCGAGCGCCCAGAAAGACTGGAGGATGCACCTGCGTGAGCCCTTGCATGAGACTCTTGATGAGTGGCTGGGACTGGCAGGTGGGGGAGGGTCTATGACTCTTTGGAAACTTCAGAGTTGTCTCCCACATTTGGAGTTCAACGGTAGTCACATGTCTGAGTCACGGTCATCTGCTCATTTTGCTCTTTATAGATTCCATTGGGACTAGCATTTACACAGTCATTTCTTAGAAAAATAACTCATGTTAATTATTTGATAATGGGTTTCCTATCTTCTTAGCCTCAGGGGTCCTATCTTCCCACCCTGCCCATCTCAGCCTCTGGATATTATTTTCATGTTAATCACACATAACAAAGAAGGTGTTGCTTCAGAGCTTCATTCTTTCCAATCTGTCCCTGTTGCTACCCATTGGTTGGGACAGGTCACTTATCCCATGTGAGTTTCTGTTTCATCATTTGTAAAATGAAGGCCAAAACATGCCCTGAGGATAACTAACTTACTTGGCATTACTTGGGATTGACATATACACACGAATGGGCTTCCCTGGTGGCTCAGAGGTTAAAGCCTCTGCCTGCAATGCAGGAGACTTGGGTTCGATCCCTCGGTTGGGAAGATCCCCTGGAGAAGGAAATGGCAACCCACTCCAGTACTCTTGCCTGGAGAATCCCTTGGACGGAGGAACCTGGTGGGCTACAGTCCCCGGGGTCGCAAAGAGTGGGACACGACTGAGCGACTTCACTCACTCACTCACTCGTATTTAAAATAGAAACAATAAGGGCCTACTCTATAGCACAGGGGACGCTACTCAATATTCTGTAATAATCTAAATGGGAAAAGTAACTGTATCAGTTTAGTGTACAAACTGAAATCAACACAACATTGTTCATCAACTCTATTCCAATAAAAATAAAAAAAAGACACAAGGTAACCAGTGAAAGCCACTCAGTCTGTGTCCGACCCTTTGTGATCCCATGGACTATACAGTCTATGGAGTTCTCCAGGCCAGAATACTGGAGAGGGTAGCCTTTCACTTCTGCAGGGGATCTTCCCAACCCAGGGATCAAACCCAGGTCTCCCACATTGCAGGCAGATTGTTTACCAGCTGAGCCACTAGGGAAGAGCATGGCAGGGAACCAGAGGCAGAGTTTTAGGCCTGCACTCAGGCCTCCTGAGCTCCCTCCTCACATCTTTTCCCATGACAACAATAACTCCCAGCTTGTTGTGGAAATCAGATTAGATGATGTGCTGAAAGGCCTTTTATGCTCTGAGAAGTGACATGAAGAGTTTTGTGATTATTGCTAGGGATTTATGCTCCCTAACAATCCTAGTGACAGAGTGAGGCCTTTGCTCTTAGAGAAAATTACTTTCCTTCACTGTTTTGCGTCTCCCACAAACCTCAGGGGAATGGCTTTTAAGCTTTTGAAAGAGTCAACTAATACGAGATTTTAAACTACAGCTGATGAAGCTTCTGTTGGCTTTCCCCAGTGTCTGAATCTTCTCTGATCTTACGGTAAGCTAGAGTTAGCTCTCTGCTCTGCCTCTAGAGACCATGGTAATAATATCATCCCTTTTAGGTATACTATCTGTGTGTGTATGCGTGTACGTGTGTGTGTGTGTGTGTGTTTGTGTGTGTGTGTCTGCTAAGAGTCACAAGGATGCCTCCTGTGTTCCTATTTTATTTTTATGTGACTCACAGCCAAGCTCGTATTTTGTTGAGTTTTGTGCAAATACAAACTCTCTGGTGAGGAAGATCCTAAAGAAAGAATGTTTTGAAGAGATAGAAGCAAAGATGATCTTAGAGTAGGAGGAGGGTTCTTTGGTGGAACTTTCTTAAGAACCAGTCTTTGGGGACTTCCCTGGTGGTCTAGTGGCTAAGACTGCATTCCCAGTGCAGGGGGTCAAGGTTAGCTCTCTGGTCAGGGAACTGGGTCCTGCATGCTGCAACTAAGACCTGGTATAGCCGAATAAATAAAAATATATTTTAAAAAATTCAAAAGAACAGTCTTTGGAGGAAGATAAAGGTTGGATCACATGACCAATTCAATGGACATGAACTTGGGCAAATTCTGGGAGATGGTGGGGGACAGGGAGGCCTGGTGTGCAGTTGTCCATAGGGTTGCAAATAGTTGGACACAACTTAGTGACTAAACAACAACAGCAAAGAAGATACAAAGATGGAATCATTCTTGTCCCTGGAAGGATTAACGGTGTCCACAGTGGTGGGGACTTTAGTCCTAACATCCTGGACTGGCCATTGTGGATGTAGGACACAAATATAAGTGATGATGTTCCCAGCTGTGGTTCTGAGCCCTGGACCTCTCAGAGGGCCTGGTCCTTCCTGTATCTGCTGGAGACAGCTCCTCCCACTTCTGCCTCAGGGTCTAGGGCTATCCTACTGGTGTCTACACTGAAGGACTAGCTCTTCCCTCTCTCTGCCTGACCCAGGAATATAGAGAGTCTTAGAAATTCTCAAGAGCAATGAGCTTCTTTCAGAGGGTTTGGTTACTAGAAAAAATAGAAATGTAGGATTTTTAAAACCAAAGAGGGCCTCAGAAACCCATGAGGACATGGAGGCCCAGAGAGATTAGATGATTTGTTCAAGCCTTTATCACACAATAGTATCTGTGTTAGGATGATAATGCAGGTTTCTTGATTTCTAAATAAATGCTGTTTTCTACTGAATCTTTTGTATTCAGGAAGGAGACATTCTTTTGATAAATGACAATGGGAGAGTTAGGGCAGATTCAAGAATTATCTGTTATCTGGCTGTAGTAGCCACTCTGAGAGAAAATAGCTCAGTTAGTTTTAAGAAACTGTCATGTTCATGTACTGAGTTGCTTCAGTATTATGTGACTCTTTGCAACCCTATGGGCTATAGCCCACTGGTCTCCTCTGACCAAGGAATTCTCCAGGCAAGCATACTGGAGTGGGTTGTCATGCCCTCCTCCAGGGGATCTTCCCAACCCAGGGACTGAACCCAGGTCTCCTGTGTCTCCTGCACTGCAGGTGGATTCTTTACCCACTGACCCACCTGGGAAGCCTGAAATGTTCAGTTGCGCTATCATCACAAGACACAGTTAGTGTTATCTCTTTATAGCCACGTGCATGCTAAGCCGCTTCAGTCACGTCCAATTCTTTGGGAACCTATGGACAGTGGCATGCCAGGCTCCTTTGTCCATGGGATTCAGTCCGTAGAGTGAATTCACCTATCATGTAAGTTATAAAGAATGCATGTTCTTACCCACTGATGTGTTAGAGCTGATTCTGCTAGCTCATGAGAATGGATTGTTATTCAGAAATTATTGTGAGCCTGTTGTGAAGTCACTGGCAGCTTGAAATCAGTCATGATGGGAATGCTTATACCACGGAGATGAGCAAATACTATAAATTAGGACGTATTTTTTTTTTTAAAATCAGAGAGCTTTTTTGCTGGCACAACAATGTCTTTGCCACATGAGAAGTTCCACTATCCAGAAATAATCATTGTTAATTTTCTTATGTAAAACATCAAAAAAAAAAAGATTATTTGTACTCTGATACATGTGCCTGTTATTATTTTAATTCATTTATAGAAAGAGAATAAGGGACTTCTGTAGTGGTCCATGAAGACTCTGCACTTCAAATGCAGGGGGCATGGGAACTAAGATCCCATGTGCCACGAGGCATGACTAAGAAATTTCATGTCAATGTATGGCAAAACCAATACAGTATTGTAAAGTAAAATAAAGTAAAAAAAAAAAAAAGAAATAAAGTAAGAATACTAAAATAAATTTTAAAAAGAGAATAATATTTTATGAAATTTTCTTGAGATTTTTCATATCAACACATATAGATCTAACAACTCACTATTTTAAATTATAATAAGCTCTTACATGACTGTACCATAGTTTACTTAGTCAACCTCTTTTCTTTTTTGTATTAAAGGATGTATGCTTGTGCTTAGTTGCTTCAGAAGTATCTGACTCTTTGCAACCCTATGGACTGTAGCCCACCAGGCTCCTCTGTCCATGGGATTCTACAGGCAAGAATACTGGAGTGGATTGCCATGCCCTCCTCCAGGGGATCTTCCAAATCCAGAGAAGGGAAGGAAACGAATTATTGAAGGATAGTTGATTTCCAATGTTGTGTTAATTTCTGCTATACTGCAAAGTGATTCAGTTATACATATATATCTCGATACATTCTTTTTTATATTCTTTAACCAGTCTCTTAATTATGGGTGTCCTTGTTTGGATTTCCCCAAAGTAGACCCTGAGATGTGGGGTTGGGTGCAGATGGTTCATTTGGCAGAGGTGACTGAGGAAACACAAATGATACAATGGAAAAATAGAACAAGGAAGTTTGCTTGTTTAAATCAGACCCAAATAAGGTCCTCATATTTGATTGGTTTACATGTCTCCTAAATCTCTGCATCTTTAGGGTCCTCATTTGCCACTTTTTCTTTTGCAATTTATTTATTGAAGGTACTAGATGATTTTGCTGATTGAATTTCTCATGGCATTGTTTAATATGTTCCTCTGTATGTGGTATTTCCTGTAAATTATTGTTGGATATAAAGGTAGAAATTTCTCAGTTTAATAATGATGATAAAATAATGATGGATATTCTAATTGTTAAGCTCCATTTATTTTTATTATCACTATTTTTTCATAGACTTTCTTTTTTGGTAGTTTTTGTTAAACTTTTTATTTTGTATCATAGTATAGCGGATTAACAATGTTGGGAAAGTTTCAGGTGCACAACAAAGGGATTCAGCCATACATATACAAGTATCCACTCTCCCCCAAACTCTCCTCTTATCCAGGCTGCCACATAACACTGAGCAAAATTCCCTGTGCTATACGATAGGTCCCTGCTGCTTGTCCATTTCAAGTGCAGAAGTAGGTACCTGTCCATCCCAGCTCCCTAAATATCCCTTCCCCCATCCTTCCCCTTGGTTACAATAAGTTCATTCTCTAAGTCTGTATCATAGACTTTATATTTGAGGGTAGTTTTAGATTTACAGAAAAATTGGGAAGATAGTTCAAAGAATTCCTGATATACTCCCCCTCCCAATGATCTCCCCTCTTATGAACCCTTTACTTTAATATGATGTGTCGGTTATAATTAACGAACAAACATCAACACATTTAATTAATTAAGTTCATAGTTTACACAGATTTTTAAAGTTTTTACCTAACATCCTTTCTCTGTTCCGAGATTGCTCCCAACAAATGCTCATTGCATTTTGTTGTCAAGTCTCTTTAGGCGCCCTAAGAGATGGGAATACCAGACCACCTGACCTGCCTCTTGAGAAATCTGTATGCAGGTCAGGAAGCAACAGTTAGAACTGGACATGGAACAACAGACTGGTTCCAAATAGGAAAAGGAGTATGTCAAGGCTGTATATTGTCACCCTGGTTATTTAACTTCTATGCAGAGTACATCATGAGAAACCCTGGGCTGGAAGAAGCACAAGATGGAATCAAGATTGCCGGGAGAAATATCAATAACCTCAGATATGCAGATGACACCACCCTTATGGCAGAAAGTGAAGAGGAACTCAAAAGCCTCTTGATGAAAGTGAAAGAGGAGAGTGAAAAAGTTGGCCTAAAGCTCAACATTCAGAAAATGACGATCATGGCATCTGGTCCCATCACTTCATGGGAAATAGATGAGGAAACAGTGGAAACAGTGTCAGACTTTATTTTGGGGGGCTCCAAAATCACTGCAGATGGTGATTGCAGCCATGAAATTAAAAGACGCTTACTCCTTGGAAGGAAAGTTATGAGCAACTTAGATAGCATATTAAATAGCAGAGACATTACTTTGCCAACAAAGGTCCATCTAGTCAAAGCTATGGTTTTTCCTGTGGTCATGTATGGATGTGAGAGTTGGACTGTGAAGAAAGCTGAGCGCCGAAGAATTGATGCTTTTGAACTGTGGTGTTGGAGAAGACTCTTGAGAGTCCCTTGGACTACAAGGCGATCCAACCAATCCATCCTAGGGGAGACCAGTCCTGGGTGTTCATTGGAAGGACTGATGCTGAGGCTGAAACTCCAGTACTTTGGCCACCTGATGCGAAGAGTTGACTCACTGGAAAAGACTGTGATGCTGGGAGGGATTGGGGGCAGGAGGAGAAGGGAATTACAGAGGATGAGATGGCTAGATGGCATCACTGACTCGATGCACATGAGTTTGGGTGAACTCTGGGAGTTGGTGATGGACAGGGAGGCCTGGCGTGCTGCAATTCATGGGGCCGCAAAGAGTCGGACACGACTGAGCGGCTGAACTGAACTGACTATGACAGGTTCTTAAACCTTTCTGGTTTTTGATGACCTTGACAGTTTTAAAGAGTACTGGTCAGGTATATTATAGGATCCTCATCTATTGGAAACAGTCTGATGCTTTTCTCAGGATTAGATTGTGCTTATGGGTTTGGGGAGGACTATTACAGAGGTAAAGTGCCATTTTCATCATATTATATCAAGAGTGCAAAAAAATGCACCTGAGTTGTGGCTGTGATGCTAACTTTGACTACTGGGCAGAGGTTGCTGTTGTTCGGTGATTTTGAAGCCCAAGAAAATAAAGTCTGTCACTGTTTCCACTTTCCCTCATCTATTTACCATGAAGTGATGGTGGTTGTCAGGTTTCTCCACTGTCAAGTTACTCTCCCCTCCAGCCTCCACACTTGCACACTCCTTGTAGCCCACACTTAAGGGGTGGGATGTTATACTGCTCCTCCTTGCTTCCTCTCCTCCTTGAGGATGCTGTGCGCTTAGTCACTCAGTCGTGTCCAACTCTTTGCCACACCATGCACTGTAGCCGCCAGGCTCTGCTGTCTATAGAATTTTCCAGGCAATAGTACTGGAATGAGTTGTCATTTCCTCCTCCAGGGAATCTTCCTGTCCTAGGGACTGAACCCACAACTTGTAGCTCCTGCACTGGAAGGCAGAGCTTTACCACTGAGCCACCTGGGAAGCTGAGGGTGGAATATGCATTTGGAATTCTGTGTGAAATCTTTGTTTTTTCTTCCCATGTATTTATTTACTCAATCATTTATCTCAGTGTGGACACATAGGTATTTATTTTATGTGTTGGTCTATAATCCAATGCAACTTTATTTTGTTGGCCAAATTGTTCCAGGTTTCAGTTGGCTTCTGTGTCCCCTATCATTGTGGGTTCTTATTTATTTATTGTGAGCATTTCCTTAGTTTCTGGGCTCCATTGGTTTTTAAGGAATAGAAACTTACTCCATTTACCTCAAGTTTTGAAAGGGGAGATTACCTGTTTTTAACATTATATACATAAAGATTTACTCTCCTTTTCCTAATCTGATGAAATGTGATGGCTAGTTTTACATGACTTCTTAAACCACCGAGGTCAATACCTTACTCTGCCGTGTCTCCCTTGAAAAGACTCTTCATTAGCAGTTGTTAAATGAGTCTTCCAGCCTTTGCCTTTGGTCTTTCTTTTCTAACCAGTGCTAAATTTTTAAAAAATGCTGTCCTGTTTCTGTAACCATTTCAGTGAGGGTGTAGGACTAAGTTGGTCTTGGCACGACAGATACTTGTGTGTGGTTTGTAGCTGGGGGTGAGGGGTAGTCTCAGTTCCTGTTCCATAGCTGTGTGAAGGCAGTGCTGTCTCCTGTCCCCGAAGCCTGGACTTGGGCAACTGAGATAACCGCATGTCCTTATTATTTTGCACTCTAGCGTTTCCTCTTCTTTTTATCTTGTCTCTCGAGACTTTCTTTGCCTTTTTTTGTAGTTCAGCTATGCATTTTAAAGTATGTTTGGTATATTTCACCCAGAATTTCTAAATCTTTTATATTTAAAACTTTTAAAGTCTGTCATGTTGCCAGAAATGGAAGTCTTACTCTTTACTTCCTCTTTTTAAAATTTTATTTCAAGAAATTAAAACAATTAAAAGCTACAAGGTATTATTTCAATATATCTTAACCTTCACCTAGAAATGGAAATTCTTTAATTTATTCCATGAATATTTATATGCAAGACACTGTCTCAAGAACTTGCGATAAATCAGTGAAGAAAACAGAAGTCCTTCTCCCCTTGGAGCTTACATTCTGGTGGGAGATGCAGACAATGAGTAATAAACATAATTTGTGATGATATTGCCTGATATGTAGAAGCAGATAATCCTCTGAAACAAAACAAAGAACAAGACCCAAAACAACTAGAGCAGGGCTTGGGAATCAAGAGTGTAGAAAGTTGGACTTAAAAATTTTTTTTTAATTTATTTTAATTGGAGGATAGTTACTTTACAATATTGTGGTGGTTTTTGCCATACATCAGTATGAATCGGCCATGGGTGTATATGGGCCCCCTCCATTCTGAACCCCCTCCTTTCTGCCTCCCCACTCTGGCCCTCCAGGTTTCACAGAACAGCAGCTTATCTTTTATAGTAAAGTGGTTCTGGTAGGCCCCACTGGAAAGATGACATTTGAATCAGTCGTGAAGGATGCGGTGGCCAGATAGAATTCTGGGGAAAGTGCATTTCAGACAGAGGGAACAACCCAGGCAAAAGCCTTAAGGTGAGAATGTGACTGATGGGTTTGAGGAAAAACAAGAAGCCTTGTGTGGCTGGTGTGAAGTGCATAAGCAGGGAAATTGTGAGAGATGATGTCCAAGTGGAGGAGAGAGGGTAGATCGTGGATGGACTTGCTGGTCATTCGAAGAACTTTGACTTTCTCTGAGTTAATGCAGGATCCACTGAAGGTTAAAGCTTTTCCCCCACCCCACCAATTAATACAAAGAACTTTTTGTTTTTTGAACCATTTGAGATCAAGCTACCAACATGAAAACCTATTATCCCCCAATTCTTTAATGTATAATTCCTGAAAACGAGGACTATCCAATCATCTGTAACTATACAATGATACAACTGTCAAAACCAAGAAACTGCCATTGATACTGCACTAACATTCTATTCTCAGGCTCTCTTCGAATTTCACCAGTTGTTCCAAATGCGTCCTTTTTGTAGCCAAAGGGCCTAATCTAGATCTCACGTCACTTTGAGTTGTCACGTCTCTTTAATCTCCTTCAGTCTGAAAGAATTCCTTGCACTTCTTTACTTTTACGACATTGACACTTTTGCAGATTAGTTCAGTTCAGTTTCACTTCAGTTGCTCAGTCGTGTCCAACTCTTTGCGACCCCATGAACTGCAGCACACCAGGCCTCCCTGTCCATCACCAACTCCCAAGAGTCCACCCAAACTCATGTCCATCGAGTTGGTGATGCCATCCAGCCATCTCATCCTCTGTCATCCCCTTCTCCTCCAGCCCCCAATCCCTCCCAGCATCAGAGTCTTTTCCAATGAGTCACCTCGCATGAGGTGGCCAAAGTATTGAAGTTTCAGCTTCAACATCAGTCCTTCCGATGAACATCCAGGACTGATCTCCTTTAGGATGGACTGGTTGGATCTCCTTGCAGTCCAAGGGACTCTCAAGTCTTCTCTAACACCACAGGTCAAATGCATCAATTCTTCTGTGCTCAGCTTTCTTTATAGTCCAACTCTCAAGCTAATAAAGTCATAGAGTATCCCTCTATTAGGTTTTGTTAGTTGTTTCCTCATGAATAAAATTCAGTTGTTTTTGACAATACTATCACTCACTGAATGTAGCCATGAGTATGCTATTTGAATTTGTCTCATTACTAGTGCTACTAAGTTTGATCACTTAACAATCACGATGTTGACCAGGTTTCTCCTCTATAAAGTTACTTACAGTCTTAGTAAGTATTTGGGGGAAAAGTCACTTTCAGTTCAGTTCAGTTGCTCAGTCATGTCCAACTCTTTGCGACTCCATGAACTGCAGCACGCCAGGCCTCCCTGTCCATCATCAACTCCTGGAGTCCACCCAAACCCATGTCCATTGAGTCGGTGATGCCATCCAAAAATCTCATCCTCTGTTGTCCCCTTCTCCTCCTGCCCCCAGTCTTTCCCAGCATCAGGATCTTTTCCAGTGAGTCAGCTCTTTGCATCAGGTGGCCAAAGTATTGGAGTTTCAGACTTTATAAATATTTTTTTCCTAATTCAACTTCCACTGACTAGTTTTATTCTTTTTTCCCCAAATAGTTTATATGTCTCTATATCAATATTACTTATAGCAATGATGAGTTGGCTTCAGCATCAGTTCTATCTTCCCACCCCCCATATTTAAAATGTACTTTCTGAGAAACTTTGTTCATATAAATAAATAGATGAGTTCAAAACAAGTTTTATACTTGCACGTTGGCTAATCCTTTGAACTCCTTCCAAGCTATATGCAAATCACAAATTCTCTGTCATAAAAATTACATGTAATGCTCTATCAGCTGATTAGATTAACTTTTTTCTTTTGTTGAAAACAAAAAACATTTAAAAAACCTACCTTGCAAAAGGATTTCCTTCTTAATTTTCAATTTCTCTGAATTACACAGGAGAGACTTATTAAGAGTTATCAATGTCACTTAATTTTATAGCCGTTTAAAAGCATCTGTTTTGCTTAGAAAAGCTTAGAAAATTTTGAATATTAATTTTATAACTTTTTGATGATTTAACTTATATGCAGAGTACATCATGAGAAATGCTGGGCTGGAAAAAACACAAGCTGGAATCAAGATTGACAGGAGAAATATCAATAACCTCAGATATGCAGATGACACCACCCTTATGGCAGAAAGTGAAGAGGAACTAAAAAGCCTCTTGATGAAAGTGAAAGAAGAGAGTGAAAAAGTTGGCTTATAGCTCAACATTCAGAAAATGAAGATCATGGCATCTGGTCCCTTCACTTCATGGCAAATAGATGGGGAAAACAGTGGAAACAGTGTCAGGCTTTATCTTTTTGGGCTCAAAAATCACTGCAGATGGTGATTGCAGCCATGAAATTAAAAGATGCTTACTCCCTGGAAGGAAAGTTATGACCAACCTAGATAGCATATTGAAAAGCAGAGACATTATTTTGCCAACAAAGGTCTGTTTAGTCAAGGCTATGGTTTTTCCAGTGATCACGTATGGATGCGAGAGTTGGACTGTGAAGAAAGCTGAGCAATGAAGAATTGATGCTTTTGAACTGTGGTGTTGGAGAAGACTTTTGAGAGTCCCTTGGACTGCAAGGAGATCCAACCAGTCCATTCTGAAGGAGATCAGCCCTGGGATTTCTTTGGAAGGAATGATGCTAAAGCTGAAGCTCCAGTCTTTGGCCACCTCATGTGAAGAGCTGACTCATTGGAAAAGACTGATACTGGGAGGGATTGAGGGAAGGAAGAGAAGGGGACGACAGAGGATGAGATGGCTGGATGGCATCACTGACTCGATGGACGTGAGTCTGAGTGAACTCCGGGAGGTGGTGGACAGGGAGGCATGCTGTGATTCATGGGGTCGCAAAGAGTTGGACACGACTGAGCAACTGAACTGAACTGAACATACATTCAAGATGTACTTTTTTGGGGGTAAGAAATATTGGTTCTGGAAATTTAGCTCAGTCAATTTATGGAAATTATCCACCATTAAACCTAATGATGGTAGGCTACTATCATGCCAGGACAACAGGCTTAAACAGCCGCCTTGGGCAAATTGAGACATATGTTTACGTTATCTAATGAACAGAGCCACCATCCATTGTCATACCATTCAGCCAAATCAACTTCTTTTCTGTCAGAAAAAATCTGACTTCATATTCAATCTAAATAAACATGCTATTATGTGTCCCCATGACAACCAGCTCCCTTCTAAATTCAGCAACTAGCTGGGGATAAGATGATCCCATTTCCTCACACATCAATTTAAAAAGATACAGTCTAAACTCCCTTGATTTTATAATATTTACAATTTAAATAGCACCATTCAATACTCCCTACAAGTCAGAACTCCTTTTTTTTTGCAGCCAAAGCTTGTTTATCAATAAAATCATGTTCCCAAGCTAAAGCAAGTTTAGAGCATGGATTAAAAAAACAAAACAAAACAAAACCAATTTCTGTGTAGTCACTGTAACAATCAAGACCAGTTGCATAATTTGCAGGGCTCGGTGCAAATTGAAAATGTGGGGCCCTTTGTTCAAAAATTAAGTATTTCAGGATGGGAACATCAGATCCTAAAAGCTAGCACTAACTTTTAAAAGGTTGGGCTCTTCTAAAGGTAGGTCACAGACCCAGTGAGCTGGGCTGAATAGCAGTTTTGTTTGGAAAGACTGTTATGCCCATTCCTAGGATAAGCTGAATCAATGTGAATAAAAGTTTCCAAATTTTAAAAATAATATCACTGAGCCACCTGTGCATGTACTTTCTTCTCCATAAAAGTGAACACGATTTATTAACTGAAAACACCTGTGTATTTTCCTTATCTGAAAGGCATAGGAAATCTATCACAACCTTTATCTGGTAAACAGTTTCTCAGTGCCTCAGTTTCCTCATCTGTAAGATGGGGACAATGTACCTACCTTGAATTGTAAGGACTAATTGGGTTAATATGGGAATGCACTTAGAACAGTGTATGGCACGTAGTACTATGCTGGCTGTAGTAGAACAGAGCTGTTTTCTATCAATAATTTCATTCACTATTCAAGTTACAATAATGTTAGAATAGGAATTGATTTAATGGCAATGAAAGACTTGGTATGTAAAATCTTTTTACCTATCAAAAGTGCGCATGGTATTATAACCTTTTCCATATTTATGTAATATTTTCTATTTTTCACTAGAAAAACAGTGACCTAATGAGCAATGTTAATTTTTATGATGCTCTCCAAGCCAACTCTAATAACTTTCTAAATGTTACCCTTAGTGATAATTTTACCAGTGCCCTTAGCTTTCCTCACAAAGAATTAATTGATTTACCTTCTATAAATAATTATTGCACATTGCATTAGAGATATTTTTCATACTATTGTTTGATAATTTTTATGATGAAGATCACAAAGCAGAATTGTAATTGGAAAGAAGAACAGGTTCTGTGTAAAATTTATTGTTTAGTTTTGCCATTTTGCTTTTTTGGTGGTTCTTGGAATATTGATTGAAAAACTTCTGTCGTGTTTTTGTTAGAACTTTGGTCTCTTATAGAAGTGCCCAAACTGTTGGTTTCCTTGTCCAAGGGAGTCCTTAGTCTGCTTTCTTCAATATATGATTCTTCCTTAGCTACAGACAGGCAATTTAAAAATATTTTATATGGTATATATATATATATGAAATACTGACTTCTTTTACTCTAAAGTGACAGTACAATCAAACAGGACTCACATTTGTATAAAACACTGTATTAGTTTCCTGGGGCTGCTGTAACAAAGTACTGCAACTTGGAGGGCTTAAACAACAGAAATTTACTGTCTCACAGTTCCAGAGGCTAAAAATCTGAAATCAAGGTGTCAGCAGGGCCATGTTACCTCTGAAACCTGTGGGGGGATCCCTTCCTCTCCCCAGCTTTTGGTGATTTGCCAGCAGTCCTTGGTTTTCCTTAGTTTGTAGCTGCACACCTCTCTAGTCTCTGCCTTTTGTTATGGGGCAGCCTCCCTGTGTGTCTCTGCCTTCACATGACTGTTTTCCCACAAGAACACCAGTGGTAGTTAGTGCGGGCCCATTATACTTCAGTATGACCTCAAACAAAGGTAGTGGAGGTGATGGAATTCCAGTTGAGCTGTTTCAAATCCTGAAAGATGATGCGGTGAAAGTGCTGCACTCAATATGCCAGCAAATTTGGAAAACTCAGCAGTGGCCACAGGACTGGAGAAGGTCAGTTTTCATTCCAATCCCAAAGAAAGGCAATGCAAAAGAATGTTCAAACTACTGCACAATTGCACTCATCTCACATGCTAGTAAAGTAATGCTCAAAATTCTCCAAGCCAGGCTTCAGCAATACGTGAACCGTGAACTCCCTAATGTTCAAGCTGGTTTTAGAAAAGGCAGAGGAACCAGAGATCAAATTGCCAGCATCTGCTGGATCATGGAAAAAGCAAGAGAGTTCCAGAAAAACATTTATTTCTGCTTTATTGACTATGCCAAAGCCTTTGACTGTGTGCATCACAATCAACTGTGGAAAATTCTGAAAGAGATGGGAATCCCAGACCACCTGACCTGCCTCTTGAGAAATCTGTATGCAGGTCAGGAAGCAACAGTTAGAACTGGACATGGAACAACAGACTGGTTCCAAATAGGAAAAGGAGTACGTCAAGACTGTATATTGTCACCCTGGTTATTTAACTTCTATGCAGAGTACATCATGAGAAACCCTGGGCTGGAAGAAGCACAAGCTGGAATCAAGATTGCCGGGAGAAATATCAATAACTTCAGATATGCAGATGACACCACCCTTATGGCAGAAAGTGAAGAGGAACTAAAAAGCCTCTTGATGAACATGAAAGAGGAGAGTGAAAAAGTTAGCTTAAAGCTTAACATTCAGAAAACGAAGATCATGGCATCCGGTCCCATCACTTCATGGGAAATAGATGGGGAAACAGTGGAAACAGTGTCAGACTTTATTTTTTTGGGCTCAAAAATCACTGCAGATGGTGATTGCAGCCATGAAATTAAAAGATGCTTACCCCATGGAAGGAAAGTTATGACCAACCTAGACAGCATATTCAAAACCAGAGACATTACTTTGCCAACAAAGGTCTGTCTAGTCAAGGCTATGGTTTTTCCAGTGGTCATGTATGGATGTGAGAGTTGGACTGTGAAGAAAAAAGAGAATTGATGCTTTTGAACTGTGGTGTTGGAGAAGACTCTTGAGAGTCCCTTGGACTGCAAGGAGATCCAACCAGTCCATCCTAGGGGAGACCAGTCCTGGGTGTTCATTGGAAGGACTGATGCTGAAGCTGAAACTCCAATACTTTGGCCACCTCATGCGAAGAGTTGACTTATTGGAAAAGACTCTGATGCTGGGAGGGATTGGGGGCAGGAGGAGAAGGGGACGACAGAGGATGAGATGGCTGGATGGCATCATTGACTCGATGGACATGAGTCTGAGTGAACTCTGGTTGTTGGTGATGGACAGGGAGGCCTGGCGTGCTGGCAATCATGGGGTCACAAAGTCGGACACGACTGAGTGACTGAACTGAACTGAACTGAATGTAGCTAAAACCCTATATCAAAATAAAATTACATTCCGAGGTGCTGACGTGGTGGTGGATTAATTGCTAAGTCTTGCCCTACTTTTGGGACCCCATGGACTGTAGCCCATCAGACTCCTCTGTCCATGGGATTTCCAGGAGAATACCAGAGTGGGTTGCCATTTCCTTTCCAGGGAGTCTTCTCTACCCAGGGGTCTAACCCGCTTCTCCTGCACTGCTTGCATCTCCTACATTGCAGGTGGAATATTTACCTTCAAGGGATCACTAGGGTGTTAGGATTTCAATATTTACCTTTTAGTGGGACAAAATTCAACCCATCATAACATTTAATTAAATTTTTTTATATTAAAAGTCGAAATTTTACTACCGAGTTTTAATATTACTGAGGTATTGGAAAAATTTCATCTCAAGATTTTCCATTACAACCATACAACCAGGTTATAATCGTATATGTGTGTAACAATGTACATTTTATTTATGAATAATTAAGTTTATATTTTCAAGGAATACATCTAACTACATAGAGTTATATTTCCAAAATCTTTTATAAAGAAATAAATTATGGAAAGTGTCTTGTAATAGAGATTACTCAAATCATTAAGGTCTAGATTAAAATGATGTAGAGTGAAAATGATTATTCATTTTTATAATAAATTATAATAAATGATAAAAAGTCAGGTGTAACAGATCAATTGTGCTAATTCTCATTACTTACTTTGTAATAATCCAATGTAATGTGAAGCTAATATGTTAGGAAACAATGCCATAAATGGCATGATATTTCTTCTGCAAATATGTGTGAACAAGTATATCAAATTCTTGGATTTGACTTTCAGAAGTAAGTCAGAATCATGTATTAATATCAGAAATCATTGCATTAACTTGATCAGGTATTGTAACTAAACTTAGTTCGTACATGTGAAGAAAGAGAAAGGGGGTTCTTTAGAAGCTAATGAGTCTGAAAGCTGTGGTGAGGCTGTGCCTTTTATTTATAAACATGAAGCAGGAGGTAGGAAAGAGATGCCTAGGAGATGCCTCAGGAACGAATGTGTGCTCAGAGGGCTCAGTGCCAAGAAAGACTCACATGGAAGTTGAGGGTTTGCAAATCGATTCGCTAGAAAGTCTGCACATCCAAGTATCTGTGAGTGGTATTGCTTGACAAAGCTTATGTCACATGTGAAACCTTAGCAACATGAAATCTCTGAGATGTAGCTTTCAGCTTTCCAAGTAGGATAGGTTAGGAAGGCAAGTTAGGATGTGGGTCTTGAGTGAACCAGATTAGTTTACAAAATTTACCACTGTGGCCTTCAGTAGAAATTACCAACACTGTTGCCTTGCACTTCATGCTGAACAGACTTGACATTAAGTGTGTGTGTGTAAGAGAGAGAAATGTGCTCAGTTGCTCAGTCGTGTCCAACTCTTTGTGACTGTAGCCCGCCAGGCTCCTCTGTCTGTGGGATTTTCCAGGCAAGAATATTGGAGTGAGTTGCCATTTCCTCCTCCAGGGGATCTTCCCAACCCAAGGATTGAAACTGAGTCTATTGTACTGTACTGCTTGAGTAACTGGGGAAGCCCATGTGCGTGTGTGTGTGTGTGTGTCTGAAAGTTAACATTGTGGTCTAGAAATCTCCTGGAAACTGGAGTAGCTGACCCATAGAGATATTGTCCTATCCCTATAAAGAGAGGTAAGATGATTCTTGAGTCCTGTAGCCAGAGATGAAGTGACTCTCTCGGTGAGGGCCAGATTAACTCATAAAACTCTAAAGAATGACGTTCGCGAAAGAAGAACCTGGAAAGAATCTTGACAACTTTTTCTACGAGTACTTTATCAGATTTCATGCAACATCTCATGTTAGTTATTTTTCTTTCCTTATGTCTGTTTCACTACTGTTTATTGTAGCAAACAAAAGCAAAACATAGAGCCAAAGTCTGTAATACCTGGAGGGGGAAAAACAAATAAATGGAATGGAACTGTTGAGGGACATTGACTCTGTAACAAATCAAGTGAGAAGCCCAGGAGACCAAGTAGGTCTTTGAAGATGTAAAAATAAAATAAAATAATCCCCTAAGGAAAAGTAGAAAGAAGAATAATCCCCTGTGGAAAACAAAGAAAATGGACCTCGTGTGACTATCAGGGACCCAAAATAAAATGGAATCAGACAGTCATGACAGATCTGGGGTTCAGCCATATATTCTGTGTTCTTAGAAAAAACACAGACAAACAACTATAAGGACTTCTGCTTCTCCTAAGGGTCATACCTGAAAAAGCCTCCAATGAGAAGCTCCAGTGAGAGCCAATCACTGAAGACTTGTGGTTAGACTGTGAAGACTTATGGTCAGGATGCAAGAGCCACACAATCCCCTTTGCAGTTCCCCCACCTGTGACTTCTGCAGCTTTTGCTTCTAAAAAAATCCCTCATCCCCTTCACCCTCCAGGGATGTATTTTCAGTATATATCTCCAGTTTGCAAACCTTGCACAACCTTACAAACAATAAACCTTGTCTTTTGCTTTAAGACAACCCTGACTCTTTTTTCAGTTTTATTTTTAAGACAACAAAGAACAGATGACACAGGTTGAATCCATAGGGACTGTGATAAGGTTGTAAGAACTGTTGGGGCCTTAGGGTCGTCAATTATAAAAGAGCACTGGGCAAGGTGGTTGAACAATAAGAGTACTTTTAAGGCTGCTACTCATCAGTGAACGTTCCGAAGGAGGCCCCATCATCACCTGAATGTGGATAGGGTACGTGCCCTGCCCTTCCAGGTCCTCCCAGTAGGATGGGGAAGAGCAGTAGCACTGGGACAGTGAGGAACACCAGGCTGTGTGGTTTCAGACAAGTCATCTGACATCTCCGAGGTGTTGAGGCTAGATAACCTCTAATGTCTTTTCTGTCTCTGATGCTCAATTGTGTTTTCCCCTGAAGCATGAGCTCGCTGTTCAGGTTGTTCCCTGGAGACCCAGGAGTGGAGAAATGGGGAGCAGGATGGGAACTCAGGCCACAGTATGAGACAGAGACATCCTTTGGTCCTGTCCCAATACATTTTATCTCCCTTGACTTTGAATCTGCACCTCCTGGAACAGGAACTCTGCAGTCACAGGAATCTCTAATATGTAACCCACACAGACTTCCTGTTGATTTCCTTCCTTTTTCTGATAAAGCTTTGAATCTGGCCCCCATGGTGCAGTTTTAAAACTTTCTTTGCACAGTGATCGTTCCCTTCCACGCCTGTGCGGGGTGTGTATCCAGGGACCCCAGCCACAGCCCTTGGTGAAGGGAGGCATGTCTATTCCATAAAATGAAGGTGAAGACTTTATTGCTTTTGGCTTAGCTTTTACCTCCCTAGACCTCCAAGAGGGGCCATGTGGGCAGCATGTAGCAGAGCCTGGGAAGACACAACTTCTGCTGCAGCTGCTGCTGTTAAGTCGCTTCAGTCCTGTCTGACTCTGTCCGACCCCATAGACAGCAGCCCACCAGGCTCCCCCATCCCTGGGATTCTCCAGGAAGAACACTGGAGTGGGTTGCCATTGCCTTCTCTGGGGAAGACGCAACTGGCTTCCCCTACTTACCCAGGTTTCCTATCATTTTCTCCCAGAGCTGGGATTCCAGCAATGCAGCCCCAATCAGTGTCCATTTTCTAGAATGATTCTGATATGTTTAGCCCTGGAACCTCGACTCCTGGCCCCAAAGGGGTGAGTCTGGGAAATCATTCATGCACCAGCACGGACGCCTCTATGTTGTAGATGTGCCTGCGAGTGTGCTAAGTCATTTCAGTGGTGTCTGACTCTTTTCAAATATCCAGGCTTCTCTGTTCATGGGATTCTCCAGGCAAGAATACTAGAGTGGGTCACCATGCTTTCCTCCAGGAGATCTTCCTAACCCAGGGATCGAACCTGCGTCTTTTACATCTCCTGCGTTGGTAGAGGGTTCTTTACTACCATCGCCACCTGGGAAGCCCCTCTGCTGTGGGTATAAACTCAGAAAGGAGTAGGTCTTGAGAGAGTGGCATTTGAATTACTGAGGCCCTGGATAGCAGTCTCCCACATCCTCTTCATGGACTTGCCCTCAAGACCCGATTGCACGTGGCACGGTAAGCAGACGTGGTGAAGCTACTACCATGTTGCTCATTAACCTTCAGGTTTCTCTGCCTAAAGAGCTAGAATTTGGCTAAGACTGTGCCTGTGGTCTGGACTGAGGGACCCGAGGTTGCTCAAAGCAGGTCCAGGGAACTCTTAGCATGGGGGAGGGACAGGGCAGAGAGAAGAGTATGTGGTCACCTAATTTTATGGAGAAGTGACAGAAGAGATCTTTGTGTTCCACATTGTTTGACTTCTTTGCTCTATCTCCTTTTCTCTCGCACAGACATGGGAAGGGAAGCCTTTGTGTTCCCCGTTGAGTCACACGATCCCTTTGCTGCACTGACGGTGGATTTAGAGAAGCCTGGTGCATGGCATGTGTCAGAGTCTGTACTAACCTCACCCATGATATAGTCTAAGGTGTATAACATCCTGGAGCAAGAAAATGAGGTCCTTCTCTTTAAAGGAAAGATTGAAATGTGTAGTGGGCTTGTGTGTGGTTCTGACATGTTTTTCAAGATTCTATAAAGCTCTCCTGGTCCAAAGTACCTCTGTGTGGGCCGGGAGCACTGCGGTGCTATGGGTGGGTGGGAACCCCACAGTGAGGAGGAGTGTGGAGGAAGAAGGGATTCTCTATGAGGACAGGAGCCGGTATTGTCTTGGGCAGGAGCAGGAGTCCTTTGGTAATAACTTTGATAAGAATCAGTCTTTGGTGGGGGACATTGGAGATGTGAACTGTGTTGTCACCAGTTGAGGTTATGGGTTTGTCATGGTGGGACTTTTGGTCCTAACATTTTGACCTTGGAGGACACCAATATCTGAGGTGCACCCGAGCATGAAAAGTGTTAGTTACTCAGTTGTTACTCAGTTGTTACTCTTTTCCACCCCATGGACTGTAGCCAAACCAGGCTCCTCTATCCATGGAATTCTCCAGGCAAGAATACTGGAGTGGGTAGCCATTCCCTTCTCCAGGGAGTCTTCCCGACCTGGGGATCAAACCTGGGTCTCCTGCTTTGCAGGCAGATTCTTTACCATCTGAACCACCAGGGAAGTTGGAGGTGCATGTGAAATCTTCACCAAGCCCCAGGTGTGGCCCTGAGGTCCGTTCTGCTCCTCTCTGCATGCAGGTCCTGAAGGGCAAACCTCGGAGAGTAAACCTCTCTCTCCCTGTGTGTCAGGCTCTTCAGTATTTGTTTGTTGCATGTACTGGAATCTTGCCTCAGCTCTGTTGTGACTGCTTTCCCTTCCTCTTCAATGTATCTTCACCTAAAGGGTTTGTTTATTTGTAGGCTGCCTCACTTCAGTTCAGTCTATCAAGTCGTGTCCAACTCTTTGCGACTCCATGGACTGCAGCACGCCAAGCTTCCTTGTCCATCACCAACTCCCAGAGCTTGCGCAAACTCATATCCATTGAGTCAATGATGCCATCCAACCATCTCATCCTCTGTTGTCCCCTTCTCCTCCTGCCTTCAATCTTTCCCAGCATGAGGGTCTTTTCTAGTGAGTCAGTTCTTTGCATCAGGTGGTCAAAGTATTGGAGCTGCAGCTTCAGAATCTGCCCTTCCAATGAATATTCAGGGCTGATTTCCTTCAGAATGGACTGGTTGGATCTCCTTGCAGTCCAAGGGACCCTCAAGAGTCTTCTCCAATACCACAGTTCAAAAGCATCAATTCTTCGGTGCTCAGCTTTCTTTATGGTCCAACTCTCACATCCATACATGACTACTGGAAAAATGGAAGCAATAATCACTGGAAATCAGAACTGAAGGATTTTTTTGAACTTAGAGGTACCTTAGAGACCTCATGGAATTATGGTTTTCATACTTGTTTTTTTGAAAACTTGAGACCAAGTAAGACTTTATGTGAACACCCTACAAAAAACCAAACAAACAAGCAGGAAACAAGCAAACAAACAAATCACCTGGTAGAAGCAATAGATCTTTTTTTCTAAACTGTTTGAATCTTCACAAGTTTTAGGAAGGTATTAGCTGTGGATGAAATCTCTAACTCTTTCCCAGAGAACTTCTTTCCAAGTAACACAATTTGAAAAGTGGCGTTTTAGACCAAAGCCCTCATTGTGCAGAGTTTGAGGACCTAGAGAGAAAAGGCACTGTTACAAAAGTAATAGTCTAGCTCAGAGTGGAAATGAAATGCAGGTGTTCCAATTTAATACATAGTGGCTGTTTTCTGGCTATGGTCCCAGCCCCTTTCTTCCCATAACTGAGCCTCCACTCCACATCCAAGGGTGGGTTTTGGCAACTGCTTCCATTACGGGCTCTTCAATCACAATTTGAACCAATGGTGACCTGACCCAAACTGCGCTAGGTGAATTAGTCCTCTATTCATACTTTTGAATTAAGAGAGAGCTATTCTCCTTCAATTTGAGCAGAGTTGAAAGGTGGGGAGAGAGTTTGCTTGTATTCCTGATTCTTGTTCCTGATAAAACAAAGTCCTTTCACTAAATCCTTTCAGATTCATGCTACCTGCTACTGGAAAAGTATTTACTGAAGACCCCTACACAGTTTCTTCATAGTTTTCTACCATCAAGAGACTTAAATTAGCAGGTTTCCGGTGAACAGTTGATTGTTGTTGATTTCCAGGAGCCCAGCTTTTTTCTTTTTTCCTTGTGTAGAGTTTGTCAGGATTTAGTTTAAGTATTTGGCCTAATCTTAAAAAGAGAAAACCCCATATAAATGATCTCATGTGATAGTCAATCTATCTGTGAATGTTCCTCAATGCTGACATTTATGCTGTAATACAACATATCATAAGGAAACTTCTTGGTCTTTAGAATTGTATTCTAAAAGGTAACAGGGATTATGGGAGGAAATATGATTTAGGGCATAACATTAAAAACTTATTTGTTGTTGTTTTTTTTAGTCTCTAAGTCATGTCCGACTCTTTGCAACCCCCACTGACTGCAGCACTACAGGCATCCCTGTCCTTCTCTATCTCCCGGAGTTTGCTCAAACTCATATCCATTGAGTTGGTGATGCTATCTAACCATCTCATCCTCTGCCACCCTTTTCTTCTTTTGCCTTCAATCTTTCCCAACATCAGGGTCTTTTCCAATGAGTCGGCTCTTCGCATCAGGTGGCCAAAGTACAGAGCTTCAGCTTCAGCATCCGTCCTTCTAACGAACATTGAGGATGGATTTCCTTTAGGATTCACTGGTTTGATCTTACAGTCTAGGGGATTCTCAGGAGCCTTCTTCAACACCATGATTTGAAAGAACCAATTCTTTGGTGATCAGCCTTCTTTATGGTCCAGCTCTCATATCCATGCACGACTATTGGAAAGACCACAGCTTTGATTATACAGACTTTTGTAGGCAAAGTGATGTCTTTGCTCTTTAATGTACTGTCTAAGTTTGTCATAACTTTCCTTCCAACGAGTAAGCATCTTTTGATTTTATGGCTGCAGTCACTGTCCACAGTGATTTTGGAGTTCAAGAAAATAAAATCTGTCACTGAAAGTGAAAGTCACTCAGTCATGTCTGACTCTTTACAACCCCATGGACTATACAGTTCATGGAACTCTCCAGGCCAGAGTACTGAAGTGGGTAGCCTTTCTGTTCTCCAGAGGATCTTCCCAACCCAGGGATCCAACCCAGGTCTCCTGCATTGAAGGCGGATTCTTTACCAGCTGAGCCACAAGGGAAGCCCAAGAATACTGGAGTGGGTAGCCTATGTCTTCTCCAGCAGATCTTCCTAACTGGAATCAAACTGGAGTCTCCTGCATTGCAGGTGGATTCTTTACTAACTGAGCTATCAGGGAAGCTCATTTGTCACTGTTTCTTTTTTTCCCCCTTCTATTTGTCATGAAGTGATGGGAATGGATGCCATGATCCTAGTGTTTTTTTCTGAATGTTGACTTATGCAATGATGTAACTGGCTCAGTGTCAAAAACAATGACTATTATCATGCAGATCTTAAGTTAAAATAACCAAATATTGGACTTAACCTTAAAAGAAGATAAATCTAACCTGATGGAAAGGTGTATAAGTAAATGTTGAGTAGTGGAGATAAAGGCAAAATGCACCAAGATGAGAAAGGATAGCACGGTAAGTACTTCTAAGACAGAGCACACGGCCAGATGGATTGAAGAAGAATATCTGGTTCTGCATCCCTTCAGTTAGCTGTGTTCCCTTGTTTTCATGTTCTTGTGACAGTTGCTGTTACTTGGTGGTGGAAAATAGTAACTGGCTGGGAAAAAGCAATGATGCAACATCTATATTACATTGATATCATTCCCTCACATATCAATTGCTGCTGCTGCTGCCGCTGCTAAGTCGCTTCAGTCGTGTCCGACTCTGTGCGACCCCATAGATGGCAGCCCACCAGGCTCCCCCATCCCTGGGGTTCTCCAGGCAAGAACACTGGAGTGGGTTGCCATTTCCTTCTCCAATGCATGAAAATGAAATGTGAAAGTGAAGTCGCTCAGTTGTGTCCGATCCTCAGCGACCCCATGGACTAGAGCCTTCCAGGCTCCTCCATCCATGGGATTTTCCAGGCAAGAGTACTGGAGTGGGGTGCCATTGCCTTCTCCGCACTTGTCAATTACACCTGAATTATTAATAGTTCTTGTCACAAAATGAGAGCTGTAGCTGAAGTGTACTAATGACCAGTGGTGATGGTGCTGGAATTTCTGTATTCAAGGGGCTTAGTAGTGGAAATCTGGTTGAAAAGGGGTCCTAGGAGGTATATTGAAGCTACATTTGAATAGCAAGCATATTTTATTATTTCTTTTTCACTTAAGTCACATCACCCCTTCCCAAGTTGGCTGTGGCTTTGCTAATTACCTAAGAAAATGATGTGGCAGAAAGAATGCTGTTCAGAGACGGCCCGGAGCACTGAAAGCTGATGAAGTTATTTCTTAAATAGTGTATTTGGCCCCATGGGCTGAGATTCAGAAGCATCAACAGCCACTTCAGTTTGGAAATCTGCTTAGGGTGATTACCAAGATGAAACAGGAGAGAGACCTTTCCCAAGTGGCCTTTATCAGCCTGAACAATTCTTCAGGAAGAGGCGGCGGCAGCCACTTCTGGGGCCAAGAATCAAACACTCCTGCCCTGAATGTATTTCAGAGGCTAGGTCACTACGTAGGAGCCCCCAGGGGATTCAGAAACAGGAGATGTCAAAAATAGAAGGTGCAAAGGGATGGAGGGAATCAAGAGAATCTGATTATGCAGAAGGGAAAAGGAAGATGCATCAAATAAGACATGGTGATGGGCTTTGCCAACATCCCATATTACTAAACTATTCATGAGGGTGCCAATACCCAGTGCCACTCTCTGAGTGAGCAGAGGTAGAATTCTCTCTCAGCAGGGGTGAATCCATAGGCTTCAGGTTAATCTCTCACGGAATTGCTCCCAGATGAGTTTACAGGTTATGGACTCAGGACAATTGACATCACTTCACTGGTGTTTGGTGAAGCCCAAATCAAAATTTTTTTCAACTGTTTTTATTCTTTCAACCATTACAGAGTTTTTATCATGGCCTTTGGTAAAATTGAGTCCTGAGTTTGGAGAAAATAACTTTGTCTTGGACATCTGATTTAGGTTCTGTGGTAGTAGCTGGTTTTCTTCATTTTGCAGGTGGGATTCCAAGCTGCGGTAATCTTGTGTGCCTTGACAGACTTCGAACTCCTTAGAGGAAGAGCTTATTTCACTTTGCAAGGCTTGTAGGAGCCACACTCCTCTTGGTGAAAAAAGCCCAGGCTGCAGATACTGAGGGAATGTGACTCTGCCCTGACTGTGCAGTGTGACTGTGGCTGAGAAAAAACAATGAGAAGTTGGGCAGAATAAATTTAGAGTCTAATTTCTTTGGATTTTTAACTCACAAGGGTGAGACAATTTGACTTTAGACTTTACTTACGAGGAAATTTAATTTGGGGATTTAAACCTCTCCCTGGAAATTTAATAATGAAGAGATTTTGTATTAGATTTGGGGCAGTATTCTTGCCTGGAGAATCCCATGGACAGACCAACCTGGCAGCCTATGGTCCATAGGGTTGCAAAGACTGATCACACGACTGAAGTGACTTGGCACGAACACATTATATGTTGTGGGCATTTAGTACGTAAGTACCTTAATATTGTCATTGAATTTCATTGCAGAACTTTTAAAAATTGAAATATAGTTACTTTACAATGTTGTGTTAGTTTAGTTTCTGCTGTCCAGCAAAGTGAATCAGCTATTACTGTTGTTCGGTTGCTCAGCTGTGTCTGACTCTTTGCGACCCCATGGACTGCAGCACGCCAGGCTTCCCTGTCCTCCACCGTCTCCTGGAGCTTGCTCAAACTCATCTCCATTGAGTCGGTGATGCCATCCAACCATCTCATCCTCTGTCGTCCCCTTCTCCTCCTGCCTTCAGTCTTTCCCAGCATCAGGGTTTTTTCTAATGAGTCGGTTCTTCACATCAGGTGTATACATATGTCCTCTCCTTTTTGGATTTCCTTCCTAGAATGGACCTAGAGATTTTCATACAGAGTGAAGAAAGTCATTGCAGAACTTTGAGATGACCAGAAATAATTTGAATTGGAAACAGTATGCAGTTAATTGTAGACTTGATTGTAGCATGGCCTCATAGTAATTTAATTAATCTATTATTCTGGAGCAAAATCTACATTGATTGCCAGCAGTCATAGGAGAATTTATAAAGGAGCATTGGGGATAGTTACAGCTCTAGTTGGTCACAGGTGTTTTAGTTGAGCCATATAGATTAAAAGAACAAAAAAATAGAGCTGGAAGCAGCATTAGAGATATGTCCCTGGCCTCACTTTCCTTATTCTCATTCCGTCTCCAGGGGAGAAGTCAGTCATGTCCTGCAGCTAGCTAATACAGGCTCTGTATTCTTCTTCTCTGGAGAAGGCAACGGCACCCCACTCCTGTACTCTTGCCTGGAAAATCCCATGGATGGAGGAGCCTGGTAGGCTGCAGTCCATGGGGTCGCCAAGAGTCGGACACGACTGAGAAACTTCACTTTCACTTTTTACTTTCATGCATTGGAGAAGGAAATGGCAACCCACTCCAGTGTTTTAGCCTGGAGAATCCCAGGGATTCTTCTTCTCAAGTCTGCATTCAATGACATTATATTGGCAATTTGAAATCAGCCCCAGTGGGAGTATTTAAAGCATGGAAACCAGCAAACACTGCAAACCAGGGTTTCTTGTTCCAGATCACTGGTTTGCCAGCAGTATATAGGTCATTTACCCTGGAAGGAATGACTTGTCCTATTAATGACTTTGGGGTAAGGAACTGAACATATCTAAGTCAGTCCTCTCTCTCTCCTCCATGTCTCTGTGTGTGTCATGTCTCTGTGTGTGTTTGTGTGTTGAGACTTGGGTGTGTGCGGGCTCAGTTGTGTCTAACTCTTTGCGGCCCCATGGACAGTAGCTCACCAGGCTCCTCTGAACTTCAGTTTTCATTCAGATTTCCCTGGTTTCTATACTAATTTCCTTTTTCTGCTCGAGGATTCCATCAAGGAAACCACATTACCTTTAGTCATCACGTCTCCTGAATCTCACTGGTCTGTAAGAATTTCTGGGTCTTTCCTTATGTTTCACCACCTTGACAGATTTGAGGAGTACTGGTCAGGAATTTTGTAGAAAGTCCCTCAGTTTGAGGTTATCTGATGTTTCTTTTCTTATTAGACTGGAGTTGTAGGGTTTTAGGGAAAGTTATTTATTTAAAAATATAAACACAATAGATATGTACATACTTCTGTACATTTATAATATTATTTTGAATTCTAAAAGTTGAGTAAGAGATAACATTTAAGTAGCTCTTATAAGCTGCCTTTTTTATTCAGCTTTAAGATTTAGTCCTTTTGAAATGCAAGCTTTTGATATAATGTGATATGTACATTTTTGAAAATCTTCATGTTCTGCTTAATTGTGCACTAAAAATAGCAGGGCTTGTGGGATAATTAGACCCATAGATAAATAGGGGCAGACCACTCAGAATCTATGCACTAATACTATCAGAGCCCTAATACGAATAGCAACAATCCCAATCAAATTATTAGCATGGTGAAGACTTTTCAGACACCCTCACCAGTCTCACAAGTCAGTCACACTTTAGGAACCTACAGCCCAAGACTCATATGACTGCCTTTGAGATAAATGTCTTTGAGGATGATCACCTCCAATAGATGTTGGTTTCATAAAACCTTGTAATTTGATCCCTAGTGTAGCTTTAACTATCAGAAAATGTTTTTCAAAGGAAACAAGAGCTATATCTTGACAGCTTCTTCATAAGCACCACAATATAGTTGGATGCTATGAAATGTATAGCAGTCTTTGAAGCCACTAAAAATACTACACGCACTAATGGCATTTAGGCAGAACTTTCAGCCTTTTCATTAAGATCTCCGTATCTTATTAAGGATTTTCTTTATTTATGAGAAAGTGTGGTCTTTATTGTTTCACTACATTAGCCTGTTAAGGAAGGTGGCGTATGAATGGATTTAGCTTTATATTATTCTAACATTATTCTTTTAGTTACCATTCAAATATGGTCTAATTTGCATCCAGACACTTGTGTTTGTTGCAGAGCAGAGTGTATACATATCTAATTCATTCTTTTTAACTGAGGCATACAGTTTCTTCATATAAGTATGCATCTCCCAACCGGTGGATGTTTGGATTCCTTCTATTTTTTTCCCCAATTACAAACTACACTGAAAAAATTTCCTTGCACATGTCTCTCCCTACTTTAATTTGCTTCCTGGTTGCCAGTTAGCTAACAATGTGAAGTGGAAACCTGAAAAAATTTAAACCGTGTGTTAAAAATGTTCCTTTTTATGATATAAATATCTTCCAAAATTAAAGCGAAATAAAAAGTGTTTCCTAATTCATTCAAAAAGTTATAAAAAGGAACTTTTTATAGGTTATATTCCTAGAAGAATTATTTTGTTCATAGGGTTTGAACACATTTAATGGAACATATACAGTAATTTGGGAAGCACATGGCAACCCACTCCAGTGTTCTTGCCTGGAGAATCCCAGGGATGGGGAGCCTGGTGGGCTGCCGTCTATGGGGTCGCACAGAGTCGGAGACAACTGAAGCGGCTTAGCAGCAGCAGCAGCAGCAGCACCATCTTGGGTTTTCCAGGTGGTGCTAGTGCTAAAGAATCTGCAAGCAGTGCAGGAGACACAGGAGACTTGCGTTCAATCCCTGGGTCAGGAAGATCTTCTGGAGTAGGAAATGGCTACCCACTCCGGTATTCTTGCCTGGAGAATTCCATGGACAAAAGACACTGGTGGGCTACAGTCCATGGGGTTGCAAAGAATCAGACATGACTGAGTGACTGAGCATAGCACCATCACAATATTGGGTCAATTGATGGGTATAATGTAGCTACCAATTTATTCATTTTTATATCCTTTAATAATACTTTAATTTTTTTATATAAAAGTGTTTCACATTTCCATTAGGTTTGCTTCCAAATGTTATATGGGTTTTATTGCTGTTGTGACTGGGATCTTTTATGTGCCATATTTTCCAGTTGATCTCCACTGTGGGAAACTTCTTAAATGTGTTCTATTATGGTTCTCTTCTATCAACACAAATGTTGAACTTCTATGGAGTCTAATAATTTATGTATAGATTTTTCCAGGATTTTAAATATAAACAACCATATGTGTAAGTCACACTACATCTTTCTTCTTTTCTGACCATCAGATCACTTTTTTTTTCTTGTCTTACTGCTTTGTGTTGGGCAGTGCAGTGGGCTGACAGTAGGCAACTTTCCATGTCCCTGACTCTAAAGGGAAGCTTCTAAAATTTCATTTTTAAGAATTATACTTGCTCTAGGCTTTTAGTAGCTCCTCTTTTAACTCTTACTTAGGATGAGTAAATCATACATTTTCTAAATTTCTCTGGTATCTACTGAAATGGTCTTATGAGGTTGCTTTTAAGTCTGTCAAAGTCATACAAATTATATTGATAAGTTGTCCTAATTTCAAACTACCCCAAATTTCTGAAGAAAACCCTGGACAGGTAAGTGTTAATTATTTTACTGTGTTCAAGATAACCCTTTGCAGCTGGCTACCCAGAAAATGTGCTAGCCCACTGTGACTCTCCATGGAAACCACTCAGGCAACCAATCCTTGTAAATTATAAGGCTTGAACACATACTCCTCAGTCATGCCAGCATGGTCTCACCATGGATATATATATATATGGCTCACCCTTTCCAAGCTTGATTTAGAGATTTTTAGCTATGACTACAAGGCTCATCCCCCAGCCACATTAGGGGAAAAGCAATGTCCACTCCAGCCATGAATGCTAAGCTGTCATGCCATATGCCATTGTGTCACTGACTCATCATACCAGGAGAGGAGCTGGTACTTCTCTAATCAAGCAGCCTCATAACCCAAGGATAGGGATCCCTCCTTAGAGTCTGATGTTTTGCCCTGCCAGGTCTCTGACGGTTGTTCTAGAACATGATGGTTCATGGGGGCACAGTTGTGACTGTGTGTTCCCATAAATGGTGCTTTAGCAGGTGGGAATATTTGCATTTGCTGTTGTTTGCTTAGCAACTCTATCTAGTCATGATGTTAAAACATTTTTATGTAGTTTAATTTGACTTGCATAATTTTTACGTAAGATTTTTGCATCTATGTTCATAGATAAGATTAACTCCTCATTTTCTTTTCTTGTACTGTTTTTATTTGGGCTGTCATGTTAACTTGTTAAAATAAATCAGGTAGCTTTCTCTTCTAAAATTCTCTTTTTCTTCACAGTTTTCATTCTCCCTTTCTTCTTTCCTTTCTTCCTTCTTCTCTCCCTCCTTCCCTTTCTCTGTCCCCCTTTCTTTCTTTTGTTCAACATCCATTGCTTCTTAATCCTTTCTAGGATACACACACACACATATACACACACACTATTTACAGATTTTTCCAAAGTTTCTTCTTTTCCTGATTATTAAGCTCCTTGAATGGAGAAGGAAATGGCAACCCACTCCAGTGTTCTTGCCTGGAGAATCCCAGGGACGGGGGAGTGTGGTGGGCTGCTGTCTATGGGGTTGCACAGAGTCGGACACGACTGAAGCAACTTAGCAGCAGACTTAGCAAGCTCCTTGAAATTGTTAGGCCTGGATCTTTTGGTTTGTGAGTCCTGCTTGATTTGTGACTGTTTCAATCTGACCATGTTTGTCCCAAAATTTCTGGGAAATTTTCTATTATTTCTTTGCTTATTTTTTCTACCTCTAATCCCCAATTTTTCTTTATCTGAAACTCTTGTTTGGAGTATCAAAGTTTTGATTCCCAAGATTTTTTTTTTTTGGTCTAGCCTTTGGTCTAGCCTGAGTATCTTAATTATGTTTCTCAACAAATAACTTCTCAATCACTCTTAAATTCTGCTTCCCAAGGTGAGTGTTCCTAAACTTGCTGAGTGGGATGCCCCCCTTTTCATGGCATTCACTCTTTCAGTTTGTCTGTAGATGCTGTTACTCTCTTCTGCAGCTTGTCTTCAGGGATTATGAGGAAGGAGCAAAAAGTGCTGGCAAAGCATACCAGTAATCGCTCTTCTGGATGTGAGATTTTCAAGTTTCCTTATGGGTATCTCCAGCCTCCCAGGTCTAAGAATTCTTGCTGCCCAGGTTAAGGGTAATGACTTCTGATGCTTAATGCTTGACTAAGAAGGCAATGGATGGTGACAATGACTCCTTAATCAATCTTTCCACTACCTTGTTCTACCACTTGCTGCCATTGTCCTTTACTTTGGGGCACTCAGAAACACTTCAAATTTTCAGAGCAGCTCTCCTGAGCATATATTTTGGGTTATAATTTCCTCTATCTATGTGATTTATATCTTTTCTGTCTTTCAGAGGTCTCCGATGTTTCTTTCTACTCATGGAACTCTTTTTTTCTGGCACTAAGTGGATTTATTCTTTAAGAAAATGTTCTCTATCATTTGTAGGAATTGAGATGGAAAAAAAATACTTGTGCTTGAACTCAGTCCACCATTGATTAAATTTAGCAACTTGGCTTTTCCCCTGCAGTTCCTTCTTATGTTCCCTCATTATTTCTTCATCTATCCACCCCACAACACTATTGAGCTCCAAATCTGTGAAAGGCTCTGTAATAGACTGCCTTTCAAGAAGGTGATGCCATTGTGCCAAAATAGTAGGGTATGAACTTTCTCTCTTTTTGGACTTTCCAGATGACAGTAGTGGTAAAGAATCTCCCTGCCAATGCAGGAGATGCAAGAGATGTGGGTTCAATCCCTGGGTCAGGAAGATCCCCTAGAATAGGAAATGGCTACCCATTGCAGTGTTCTTGCCTGGAAAACCCATGGACAGGGGAGCCTGGAGGGCTACAGTCCGTGGAGTCACAAAGACACGACTGTGCACATACATACACACATCTCTTTTTTCCTAACGAAGAAGCTGTTGCTGTACCAATCCACGTGAACATTTTTTTTTTATTGACCTTGGGGTTATCTTTCTTAGATTCCTAACTGAATTTAAAATTGTAGTGTTTGACCACTGAATAAGTGAAACCAACCAGTCTGTGTACTAACAATCAAACCACCTTGACCTCATTCACATAGCATTTGCCATTAAAGAACACTGCTCTCTTTTTGAATTTGATCAGTGTTTCATTTCTATCAGTTTTTCTCACTGACTTTCTTCTCAAATATCTCCCCTTCTCTGTAGTTTTATTGATTCTGCCCTAGCTTTGGTGCCTATTGTCTTTAGTGTGACTGTGGTACTATGATGTGTAGTAAGAAGTATATATTTGGTCTTTGTCCCCATTTGTGCCAGAACCCTCCTAAAACCCTAGGAGAGTGATGAAGGTCTTTTGTTATGTGCATAGGTGGACCACACCTAAAGACAGAGGCTGGTTACCAGGAGAAACAACCATGTGGTTCAGTTCAGTTCAGTCGCTCAGTTGTGTCTGACTCTTCGCGACCCCATGAATCGCAGCATGCCAGGCCTCCCTGTCCTTCACCATCTCCCGGAGTTCACTCAGACTCACGTCCATCGAGTCAGTGATGCCATCCAGCCATCTCATCCTCTGTCGTCCCCTTCTCCTCCTGCCCCCAATCCCTCCCAGCATCACAGTCTTTTCCAATGAGTCAACTCTTCACATGAGGTGGCCAAAGTACTGGAGTTTCAGCTTTAGCATCACTCCTTCCAAAGAACACCTAGGGCCGATCTCCTTCAGAATGGACTTGTTGGATCTCCTTGCAGTCCAAGGGACTCTCAAGAGTCTTCTCCAACACCACAGTTCAAAAGCATCAATTCTTCATCACTCAGCTTTCTTCACAGCTTTCTTCTTTGGTGCTCAGCCTTCTTCACAGTCCAACTCTCACATCCATACATGACCACAGGAAAAACCATAGCCTTGACTAGACGGACCTTAGTTGGCAAAGAAATGTCTCTGCTTTTGAATATACTATCTAGGTTGGTCATAACTTTTCTTCCAAGGAGTAAGTGTCTTTGAATTTCATGGCTGCAATCACCATCTGCAGTGATTTTGGAGCCCCCCAAAATAAAGTCTGACACTGTTTCCACTGTTTCCTCATCTATTTCCCATGAAGTGATGGGACCTGATGCCATGATCTTTGTTTTCTGAATGTTGAGCTTTAAGCCAACATTTTCACTCTCCACTTTCACTTTCATCAAGAGGCTGTTTAGTTCCTCTTCACTTTCTGCCATAAGGGTGGTGTCATCTGCATATCTGAGGTTATTGATATTTCTCCCGGCAATCTTGATTCCAGCTTGTGTTTCTTCCAGTCCAGCATTTCTCATGATGTACTTTGCCTATAAGTTAAATAAGCAGGGTGACAATGTACAGCCTTGACGTACTCCTTTTCCTATTTGGAACCAGTCTGTTGTTCCATGTCCAGTTCTAACTGTTGCTTCCTGACCTGCAATACAGATTTCTCAAGAGTCAGGTCAGGTGGTCTGGGATTCCCATCTCTTTCAGAATTTTCCACAGTTGATTGTGATGCACACAGTCAAAGGCTTTGGCATAGTCAATAAAGCAGAAAGAGATGTTTTTCTGGAACTCTCTTTTTTGATGATCCAGCGGATGTTGGCAATTTGATCTCAGGTTCCTCTGCCTTTTCTAAAACCAGCTTGAACATCAGGGAGTTCACAGTTCACGTATTACTGAAGCCTGGCTTGGAGAATTTTGAGCATTACTTTACTAGCATGTGAGATGAGTGCAATTGTGTGGTAGTTTGAGCATTCTTTGGCATTGCCTTTCTTTGGGATTGGAATGAAAACTGACCTTTTCCAGTCCTGTGGCCACTGCTGAGTTTTCCAAATTTGCTGGCATATTGAGTGCAGCACTTTCACAGCATCATCTTTCAGGATTTGAAATAGCTCAACTGGAATTCCATCACCTCCACTAGCTTTGTTTGTAGTCATGCTTTCTAAGGCCCACTTGGCTTCACATTCCAGGATGTCTGGCTCTAGATGAGTGATCACACCATCATGATTATCTGGGTCGTGAATATCTTTTTTGTAGGTCCATACCATTTCTGTCCTTTATCGAGCCCATCTTTGCATGAAATGTTCCCTTGGTATCTCTAATTTTCTTGAAGAGATCTCTAGTCTTCCCCATTCTGTTCTTTTCCTCTATTTCTTTGCACTAATGGCTGAAGAAGGCTTTCTTATCTCTTCTTGCTATTCTTTGGTACTTTGCATTCAGATGCTTAAATCTTTCCTTTTCTCCTTTGCTTTTGGCTTCTCTTCTTTTCACAGCTATTTGTAAGGCCTCCCCAGACAGCCATTTTGCTTTCTTGCATTTCTTTTCCGTGGGGATGGTCTTGATCCCTGTCTCCTGTACAATGTCACGAACCTCAGTCCATAGATCATCAGGCACTCTATCTATAAGATCTAGGCCCTTAAATCTATTTCTCACTTCCACTGTATAATCATAAGGGATTTGATTTAGGTCATACCTGAATGGTCTAGCGGTTTTCCCTACTTTCTTCAATTTGAGTCTGAATTTGGTAATAAGGAGTTCATGATCTGAGCCACAGTCAGCTCCTGGTCTTGTTTTTGTTGATTGTATAGAGCTTCTCCATCTTTGGCTGCAAAGAATATAATCAATCTGATTTCGGTGTTGACCATCTGGTGATGTCCATGTGCAGAGTTTTCTCTTGTGTTGTTGGAAGAGGGTGTTTGCTATGACCAGTGCATTTTCTTGGCAAAACTCTATTAGTCTTTGCCCTGCTTCATTCTGCATTCCAAGGCCAAATTTGCCTGTTACTCCAGGTGTTTCTTGACTTCCTACTTTTGCATTCCAGTCCCCTGTAATGAAAAGGACATCTTTTTGGGTGCTAGTTCTACAAGGTCTTGTAGGTCTTCATAGAACCGTTCAACTTGAGTTTCTTCAGTGTTACTGGTTGGGGCATAGACTTGGATTACCGTGATATTGAAGGGTTTGCCTTGGAGACAAACAAAGATCATTCTGTCGTTTTTGAGATTGCATCCAAGTACTGCAGTTTGGACTCTTTTGTTGACCATGATGGTTACTCCATTTCTTTTTTTTTTTTTTTTTGGGTCACAACTAAGTAGTTTTTATTATAATTCTTATTTTTAAAGTATTTAGTTCACTTAACGTTAATTTAACATAAGGATTGGTTTTATTTTATTTTTTTTTTTTCTTTTTTTTTTTTTTTTTATTTTATTTTTCTAATTTTAAAATCTTTAATTCTTACATGTGTTCCCAAACATGAACCCCCCTCCCACCTCCCTCCCCATAACATCTCTGTGGGTCATCCCCATGCACCAGCCCCAAGCATGCTGTATCCTGCGTCAGACATAGACTAGCGATTCAATTCTTACATGATAGTATACATGATAGAATGCCATTCTCCCAGATCATCCCACCCTCTCCCTCTCCCTCTGAGTCCAAAAGTCTGTTATAGACAGCTGCGTCTTTTTTCCTGTCTTGCATACAGGGTCGTCATTGCCATCTTTCTAAATTCCATATATATGTGTTAGTATACTGTATTGGTGTTTTTCTTTCTGGCTTACTTCACTCTGTATAATCGGCTCCAGTTTCGTCCATCTCATCAGAACTGATTCAAATGAATTCTTCTGAGGTATTCCTGCCTGCAGTAGTAGATATAATGATCATCTGAGTTAAATTCAGCCATTCCAGTCCATTTTAGTTCAATGATTCCTAGAATGTCGACATTCACTCTTGCCATCTCTTGTTTGACCACTTCCAATTTGCCTTGATTCATGGACCTGACATTCCAGGTTCCTATGCAATATTGCTCTTTACAGCATCGGACCTTGCTTCTATCACCAGTCACATCCACAGCTGGGTATTGTTTTTGCTTTGGCTCCATCCCTTCATTCTTTCTGGAGTTATTTCTCCACTGATCTCCAGTAACATATTGGGCACCTACTGGGGAGTATGTCTTTCAGTATTCTATCACTTTGCCTTTTCATACTGTTCATGGGGTTCTCAAGGCAAGAATACTGAAGTGGTTTGCCATTCCCTTCTCCAGTGGACCACATAACCATGTGGTTAGAGGGTTGGAACTTTCAGTCTCACCCCCATACCTCCAGGGAGGAAAGAGGAGCTGAAGGTTGAGCTCAATCATGAATGGCAAATGATGTAATGCTGCTGCTGCTGCTGCTGCTGCTGCTAAGTCGCTTTAGTCATGTCCGACTCTGTGCGACCCCATAGATGGCCTCCCACCAGGCTCCCCCATCCCTGGGATTCTCCAGGCAAGAACACTGGAGTGGGTTGCCATTTCCTTCTCCAATGCATGAAACTGAAAAGTGAAAGTGAAGTTGCCCAGTGGAGTACGACTCCTAGCGACCCCATGGACTGCAGCCCACCAGGCTCCTCCGTTCATGAGATTTTCCAGGCAAAAGTACTGGAGTGGGGTGCCATTGCCTCCTGTGAAAGAAGCCCACATAAATACCCAAAAGGTGTTCAGAGTTTCCAAGATGGTGAACATGTGGAGATGTGAAGAGAGTGGTGTGTTCAGAGATGGCATAGAAGCTCATCACTTTTCCCCAGACCTTGACCTATGCATCTCCTCCATCTAGCTGTTCCTGAGTTATATCCTTTCATAACTAAGGGGTAACCTAGTAAGTAAAATGTTTTTGTGAACCACTTTGGCAGATTAATCGAACCCAGGGTGGAGGAGGTTGTTGGAATCTCTGCTCTATAGCCAGTAGGTCTATAGCACAACCTGGGCTTCAGATTGGCATTTGAAGGGATGGTTGGGGAGAGGGGGCAGTCTTGTAAGAATGAATCCTTAACCTGTGGAATCTGATACTATCTCTGGGGAGATAGTATTAAAATTGAATTGTAGGGCATGCAACTGATACTGAAGCATTATTTGGTGTTGTGAAGACACACACACACACACACACACACACACACACACACACACACACACCCACACCCACCCACCCTGCTTTGCACACTGGGATTGGGTCCAGAATGATTTTAAAAACTTTCTAGTTAGCTAGCTTAGTGCCTGATTCCTGGTAAATCTCCTAACATGTGTCTTGTTGTACTAATGAACTAAGACCCACTAAGGGGTTCTCCCTGTTTACCATCTCTCTCACTCCAATACATCCTCCATCCTGCCACCAGTGAAAATTTCAAACACAGGTCTATTATTTTCTTGTTCAAGGAAACTTGAAAGCCTCTCACTTATTTTGAAAGACCTCAGGCCCATATTTTCTATACATTGTTTCATTAGCAAGTTTTTATGAATGGTGGGAACAGAGAGGGACAATAATACTCCACAAATACAACTGTAATTATTTTGCTGGCAAACACAACAGCAATACTAATAGTGATTAGTAAGTGGGAAATATCAGGCAGAGAAGATACACTAATGACCCACTATAGAGAGTAAATAAGAGAGTGAATTGGTATAATTGGTACAGAGTAAGGATATCTCAGAATTTTGTCTTGCAAACCAATAAAATTTGAGGACTGAAAAGATATTGATTCACTAAAATGGACTATCATGCACAGAGAGGTTCAAGAAATTTTTTTGGAGTTTGTGAATGAAGCAATAGAAAATGAAGTTTGTGGTGACCATTGCTAGTATTATTTTCTTAGTCTTAAAACCCTTGCTTCCCTACCTGTGTCTCAGCTTATATGCTGCCCCTTCCATAAAAAACCTATACTTCTCTGGGGTGGGAGGGGGATTCCTGGGGCAAGGATGCTAAATGGATATTTCATTTTAGGGCAAGTAGTAATCAGTTTGGACACAATTGTCAGGGAGATTTCTATTTGTGAAAACTCATTGAAATGTAAATATTACACAACCAACTAAAATAAGTAAAAAGAGGGTATATTGGCTAATAGACGTCACTTCAGAGGACCTGAGGTGAAACTAGTAAGACTAGATTGAGAGACTCAAGCAATGTCCTTGAAGGCTCTGCCATCTCTTAGTTCCACTTGGGAATCAAGGACGGAGAGGGGAAAGGGAGGACCACTTCTATTAGGCAGAGAACTTTAAAACCATTTCACTTTAAAAAAAAATCTATGTGTCAGTATTCAAGCATTCTGGCACATAGCTGTTGTTGTCAGTTGTTGATGAGCAGTCAAGCCAGAAATCAATGATTAAATTTGACAAGGAAGAGATTTTTGCTTACGTTCATTTTGCTGAAGTGGTGGAGGCCAAAGTCTTGTTTGCATGGATTGAGGAGAAAACAGGAGATGGGGAAACAGAGATTGTCAGTACACAAAACCCTTTCCAGGAGTTTTCCAGTAAATGAGAGCAGAAATGATGAACAGTAGCTGAAGAGGTGTGGAATCTTGGGATGCCTGACATGCGGGATCCTTCCTCCCTTCTTTTTTCCTTTCTGTAAAAGATTAAATATATTACAGCATGTTTGTCTGGTTTTGGGAATGATTGAGTAAAGATGAAGAAATTAATGATGCAAAAGATAGGATACTGATGGAAGCAAAACTCTGAGTGATTAAGAGGGTCTGGGATTCTTTGCAGAAGTATAAAGGTTGCCCTTAGATATAGACAGACAGTTCATCCTTTGTCATAAGAGGGAGGCAGTATATGTAAGTAAAGATTCAGAAAGGCTGGTAGATTTGGAGATGGGAGGATGTGTAAAGATATCAGTTTGGATTTTATAGCAGGAAGACCACATTAATAGTTTTGATTTAACAAAAGACAGTATGTCTCCTTCAAGGAAATGTTGGGGTAGTTAGTCTAGAGCTGATGCAGTGATTCCATAGTCAATTATCCAGGCTCCATCTATCTGCAACCTCAAATGTGCATCTCACCCATGGTGGTCGAGAAGTGATACTCTAACTCCTATTATTATGTCTGAATACTAGACAGAAGGCAGAGGGGGAGTGGAAAGGAAGAGCACAAGAGAAGTCTTTAAAGGGGGCAACCTGGAAAATGTCCTTATTCCTTCTGTTCATATCTCATTGGCCAGAATGTAATCATATTCTCACTCCTAACTGCAGAGGAGGCTGGGAAGTTTAGTATTTGAGTAGGTGACCGTGTGCTCAACCAACCTGTTCTTACTGGATGAGAAGTGGAGAATGGGTATCGTGCAGCTGCCAGAAGCCTCTGCTACAAGAGATACAGTGGCTTTCTTCTAATTTCTCAGTAAAGAGCTGTGATTGCTGCACATAAGAATGGATGAGATTCTGGGGGTTTGAAGAGAGAGGAGGAGCTAAATAGCCATTTGAAGGCTGGATTAAATAAAGATCCATAGTAAGACTGGCTTCCCAGCCAATGCAAGGAGATACAAGGGATGTGGGATTGATCCCTGGGTCAGGAAGATCCCTTGAAGAAGGAAATAGCAACCCACTCCAGTATTCTTGCCTGGAAAATCCCATGGACAGAGGAGTCCATAGAGATTTTCTATGGACTTCCCTAGTGGCTCAGATGGTTAAGTGTCTGCCTACCATGCGGGAGACCTGGGTCGGATCCCTGGGTCAGGAAGATCCTCTGGAGAAAGAAATGGCAATCCACTCCAGTGCCCTTGCCTGGAAAATCCCATGGATGGAAGAGCCTGGTAGGCTACAGTCCATGGGGTCGCAAAGAGTTGGACATGACTGAGCGACTTCTCCTTCACCTTCATGCATCCATAGGACTGTGGGATGCAGTCTATAGAGTAGCAAAGAGTCGGACACAACTGAAGGATTGGGCGCATCATCTTGATTCCTCCCTGAACCTTGACATGAAGAAACTCTGACATATGGTACGTTTGTGATCAGGCACATGTTTCACTGAGCCAGAGATTTCCTTGCAACGAAGCTCAGCTGACTAAGAAAAAATTGTCCTTGGCTCTGTGGATGACATGTTTGTTTTTGGTATTTCCCAATTTGTGAACCGGAGGCATCTGAAAAGGGTTGGCAATGATACTCATCTCCAGAAGCTATCCTCCATGAAACACCAAGACTTGGGCTGAAGTGGGTGCTAGAGATGCACTATGATATGTTCTCAGATGGCCTTGCTTCTATTAAGATTTTTTAAATTATTTTCTCAAGATAAATACCCAAGTGGAACTCTCAGAGAGCTTCTTCATTTTTCCTGTCACAAAGAATTGGTGATCTCATAGTCACAGGAGCTTGTAATAAATAACCAACATTGATTTCTCTGTTCCAGAATTATTTTGCTTCCCTTATTTCCAGAGCCCTGACACTTGCTGAGAAAGCTAGTATTGGAAAATCATTTACGTGGTGGCACAGACTCCCCCACTGCCTTGGATATAAATCCATGCAGGATGGAGCAGGTCTAGAGGCAAAGAATCTAGGACTTCTGGTTGCTGAGCTTTCAGCCAAAGACATCTTCTCCAGAAGGGTGAATCCAGATGCTAGAAGCATTGGCGGCATAGACTGACCATGGAGAGGCTGTTGTGGTGCTTCCTGGCCTTGATCGGCTTCTCTAGGGTTTTGGGCCAGACAGGTAGGGGCTACTCCAGGATGTGCCAAGGATTTGGTTTGAGTGATGGGAGTGGGGCCTAAGATTATACAAGGTGAAGTCAGAGGGACATCCAGCATGGGTGAGTGTGTGTATGTCTGTGTGTGTGTATGACACTGAGGAAAAATCAGTCTATTTCTCAATCCCAAACTCTATTTATGCAGGAATATATCTTTGTGATCTGAGAAACTTCTCATCTCTCCTCTGCTTTCTGTCTCACAGACTTGCATAAGAAGGCCTTCGTGTTTCCCAAAGAGACGGAGAATTCCTACGTATCTCTGAGAACACAGTTAGAGACCCCACTCAAAGCCTTCACTGTGTGTCTCTATTTCTACACAGAGCTGGCCCGAACCCGCAGCTACAGCATTTTCTCTTATGCCACCAGGCAGCAACCTAACGAGATCCTCATATTTTGGTCTAAGGGTAGAGGCTATACTTTTGGAGTACATGGGAAGGAGATATCATTCCAGAGTTTCGAAAATACTCAAGCTCCAACACACATCTGTGCCAGCTGGGAGTCCACCTCCGGAATTGCAGAGCTCTGGGTGAATGGGAAACCCCGGGTGAGGAAGAGTCTGGAGAAGGGAGCCTCTCTGGGGAAAGACGCCAGCATCATCCTGGGGCAGGAGCAGGATGCGTTCGCTGGGGGCTTTGATAGAAACCAGTGTTTGGTGGGAGACATTGGAGATGTGAACATGTGGGACTTTGTGCTGTCGCCGGAAGAGATTAACACTGTCTATGTTGGTGGGAACCTCAGTCCTAATGTCCTTAACTGGAAGGCGCTGAACTATGAAGCAAAGGGTGAGGTGTTCGTTAAGCCTCAGCTGTGGTAGTGAGGTTGGGCTGTGGTCCTGGAAGTGCTTCCTGGCAATTCCACCCTATGGCTCTGGACCTCCCCACCCCTGTACACATCTCTGCAGGCCTGCTCTGTGAACACAGGCTTTTGCTTCCCTACTCTACCTTCCTTAACACCAGATGGAATTTTTAAGTATCTGGCTTGGGAGATTGAAAAGCTTTGCCCACGAGGTCAGGATTGCAGATGCTTTGGGATTTCCTATTTTTTTTTTTTAAATTGATTATCTTAGATTATTTTAGAGATAATCCCTTACCCTCACTTAGGTAAGAAGATTAGGACCCAGCAAGGAGAAGTGATTTTTTTTTTTTTAAGTCAAGAGGTGAATCTTTGGGCTGAGTAGGGAGTGCTGGTCTCGTATCTAATTTCCTACTAAGAACCCCCCAGAAAGTAGGACAGTCTTCCTCATCTTCACAGGGCTCTTCAGTGTCAGAGTTCTGACACTGGCCCAGGTCTTCTGAAATGGGAAACCTAGTGATGCAAAGTACCCTGGAAGGGCAATCAGAAAGGCCCAATACAGAAAACCTACATTTTTTCATAGGCAAAGTGGAGGCATCTAGTTAGTTACTTTAATTGTTATTGCCAAGCGTTTACATAGCCATGTTTTTGTTTGCTCACAGCGATTTCTTCATTTTGTGGTTCTTTTGGGAAACTCTTCTCAAACACCATCTGAACCACATGGGACGGTGCATCCCCACCTGTTTCCCCAACATAGCCAGGCCACAGAGTGGGTGTGACTCACACTGAACTATCAGAGTAGCCAAAACTTGCTTGGAGATTTAGGATGGGGGGATGGTTACATGCTCCTAGCTGGACAAATTATAGTCTTTCCCAGGACTGATTTATGAACTCTGGGAGTGAGACATCTTTCTGCTGGAATTCCCATCTGAGAGGGTGTTAGCCTGAGACTGTCAGCAGCCATCTTGTTTACCACATGGAGAAAGACTGTGAGGAAAGAGGCCAAGCTGTGGTCAGCAGAGCTGAGGGATTGACAGAGCAGTGGAGCCTTGACTGGACTGTTTGAATTTCTGGATCTGATTTGCCTGGAACCAGATCTACACCTGAACCTCTCATGTTCCTGAACCAGTAAAGCCCCTGTTTATATTAGTGAACCTGAGCTGTCATCTGATGGTTGTATTTCAAGTGGTGACTAACTTTTCTAACAATCTTCTGAAACCAAGTCCCTGTGAGTTCAGATGAGCCATTACCTGTCTTGCAGTGACATAGCTAATAGCTCTCCAACCTCCCATAGGGATTTTTTTCTGTTGAGCACAACCCCTCTTTTGTGATAGCTGGTAATTTGTGTGAGGCCAGTTGTGGGGGTGTAAAACTCTCACTCTAGAGAGTAAGAGGTATAAACTATTTCGTATAAAATAAGCTACAAGAATATATTGTACAACGTGAGGAATATAGCTGATATTTTATAGTAGCTATAAATGGAGTATAACCTTTAAACATTGTAAGTCATTATATTGTACACCTGTAGCATATAATATAGTACTGCAACTATACTTCAGTTAAAAAAACTCACTGTGTTATTACTCCAATATGAGGAACAAAAACTAAAGCTCATTGACGTCCAAGAATCTGCTGTCAGTTTCAATGGCTGGAATGCACTTTCCAAGCTGCTTAAATCCCTTGTAGAGAAAGACCCCCCAAGGGTGATGGCTGCTGGTTTCTTCCAAAGGTGTCCTTCACCTTGGCTTTTTAGTACTAAGTGAGCTGTTGAAATTACCCCACAGAAGTCACACTGAAGTTTGAACTTGCCCTGTGACTGTGTATCAAATAGTTACTTTGGGGAAGGCATACAGTAGATTAGTTAAGCATAAAGTTTCTGGAATCAGCCTGCCTAGGTTTAAATCCTGGCTTTACAACTTACTATGTGACTTTTTGTCTTGGTTTTCTTGTCTATAAAGTGAGGAGAAATAATAGTAATTAGCTCAAAGAGCTGTTGAAAGGATCAAGTGAGATCATGCATATAGAGCACTTTAGGGTAGTGCCTGGCACATAGTAAACTCTCAAAATAGTTATCTGCTATTATTATTATTGAAGAGAAGGGGATGACAGAGGATGAGATGGCTGGATGGCATCACCAACTCAATCGACATGAGTTTGAGCAAGCTCTGGAAGTTGGTGATGGACAGAAAAGCCTGGCCTGCTGAGTCCATGGGGCACAAAGAGTTGGACACGACTGAGCGACTGAACTGAACTTTGTATGATGTCCGCAAACAAAGGTTGATTATATACCATTGAAATACAATTTGGTGGAATTAGTCTGGGTTGATTGCAGTTGAAAGGTCTGAATCTTAACCAAAAATTAAACTCAGAATATTAGAATGATAAATTTATGAGTGTTGATTTATGAACATTGATTCCCCTAATTGACTTTTGGTAACCATTTGAAAGCATAGAAGTTAAGGATAAGGACTTGCCTGGCGGTCCAGTGGTTAAGACTCTGCACTTCCAATGTAGGGGTCTCAGCTTTGATCCCTGGTTGGGGAACTAAGATCCCACATGCTGCACAACATAGACAAATAAACAAATTTTAAAAATGTGGAAAAAAAAAGAGAAGTTAAGGATACATTTTCCTGGGTAAACATGTGAGTGCAAATATTTTTTGTTGTCTAATTAGGGCAGATCCATATACCCTGACATTCAGTTAAGAAGAAGGAAGGGTTGATTTTATTTTCCCCCTAGTTAAAGAATCCATTCAGGAGTTATGTCTTAATTATAGAAGGCTATCCCAACTCCCCAGGGATGTGGGCTGAGCTAATATTTTTCTCAGAATTCAATTACTGGTACCTTGCCACACATAGTTATATGGACACCCTCTGGTCCTGATCATTTTAGTCAGGGAAATTTTTAAAGCTGGTATTTGCATTCAGTGAACATTCAAAAATCTCAATAAAGCATTTCTGGAATGTTTAAACAACTTAGCTTACCTAAAGATTCTTCACTGTAATCTTGTTAGAGAAGATATCCCAAGGTAACTGGGGAATTATTGGACTATATAGAGTTGTTCGACATAATCCAATTAAATGTTATATGACATCTACCAGAGAGGATTTGGTAGGTTAGTTCTGAGCAATCCTTTGTCACAGCAAATGGAGGATAAGATCAATTATTCAGTAAGGCTGATGTTAATGTAGCCATGTCATTTACAGGTTTTCCTTAATAGCAGGGATCATGCATCCAGTTTGTTCAGAAGTGAAATCTGGTGTTAAGGCTCAAGTTAAGAAGACAGAGGGCCAAATGAGATATAAAACCTACAATAAAATTACTATATAGGGTTTCCTTGAGAAAAAATGATGAAAACTATATGGAGGGCACATGCTTAAAAAAAAAAGAAGTGAAAGTGTTAGCTGATCAGTCATGTCTGACTCTTTGCAACCCCATGGACTGTAGCCTGCCAGGCTCCCCTGTCCATGGAATTTTCCAGACAAGAATACCGGAGTGCGTAGCCATCCCCTTCTCCTGAGGATGTTCCAGACCCAGGGATGAGACCTGGGTATCCTGCATTGCAGGCGGATTCTTTACTGTCTGAGACAGTGGGGAAGTGATTACTACATGAGTAGTAATTGATAAACATTTATTTCCTTCAAAGGGGGTAGGAGGATAGATTTATACACTTCTATCAATGAAATGAAGCTTAGTAGTATGAAGAGATATTGTAGTTCAGTTATAGGCCAAACACTGGGGGTAGACCAATTGCCTATGTCAGAGATTGCAAATGTAAAGCCAAAGGCAGATGCTGGAGGCTGCTACCCAGCAGGACACTTTCCTTTGCTGACTGAAAATAGCCATGCTGGTAAGAATATGAGCTAGTTCAAGTCTTGGCTTGAAGTGACTCAAGTGTGAACATCTTAGCACAAGACGCAACATGGTGATGCACAGATCAGGTCTATAAAGTCTCCCTCTGTCAGGGAGAAATACTGGATCACTGGTCGCAGTGACCTTGAGTGGCCTCCAGCCAGATGAATGGATGAGGACCCTTTCTTGTGGTCCATCCAGAGCTTGGAGGAGGGGCTGCAGACTGCTTCAGAAATGGGACTGGGCCGATGGAAATAGATTTGGAGTCCCAGTTGAGAAAGTAGGTAGGAGGCTAAGTCAGTGATTTTTTTCCCTTACGTTTCTCACTGTCACTTAGTTTGATCTCCAGGGAAGTAAAGATTGACAGGAAAAAAAAAGAAGCAAGCGACTCCAGATCATTAGAACAGCAACATCACCAACAGAAATACCCAGGAATCCCCTGGCAGTTGGCCTGGGTTCAATCCATGGTCAGGGAACTAAGATCCTGTGAGCCCCACAGCCAAAAAAGAAAAAAAGTCACCCAAATCAGGTTTTTGAAAGTATCAATTTCTGATCCTTAGACTCCCAGGGAAAGAAGGAAAGTGCTGTGTTGATTTCTAAATAATTTTGTCTGAAGACAGCCAACCTCTAGTCTCAGGTGGGTTGGCAGATCTTGCCTGGATGCCTCCCTTGTTATTCTCTGCCTCCATATTATCTATTTATCTTTTCATTTCCCCTGTAACAGAAAGTGGGTTGAATGGGCTTGCTACCTTTCTTCTTCAGAAAATGTAGATTCATATATCAAATTTCCTAGATTGCTTGGTCCAGTGATTCTTAAACTGGTCTGCTAATTACAGGCGTCATTGTCACCTAAGGTGTTTACTGTAGACTCATTGACCCCAGACCTACCAGATTCGACTCTGGAGTTAGAGCCCAGGAATCTGCCATTCACAAGCTCTTTTGCCAAATGTTTTTAGAACCAACACTTTAGTGTCTTCCTGGCAGCTCAGAAGTCTTATCTGAGATATATGTGGCTCCCAATAATCTTGAAGGCAGTTTGGTGGTCTTTAAAGAAGGATCTAGCACACATTGACTCAGGTTATCTATTCCCTTTGTCTGTCTCTGGTGCAGAATCTAAGGACTCATTCAGTTTAGTACATCCAACCCATGTCTTTTTATACACATAGATAAGGAATCTAAGTTTCCATCACCACTCCTAGGATGGTAATTGCTTAGTCAAACAGGACAGATCACAGACGGTCTTAAAAATACCTTACACATACCGAGCTCATATCATATTCCATTCACTGTTCTAAGGCCTTTCAGTTCAGTTCAGTCACTCAGTCGTGTCCAGCTCTTTGTGACCCCATGAATTGCAGCACACCAGGCCTCCCTGTCCATTACCACCTCCTGGAGTTCACTCAAACGCATGTCCATCGAGTCGGTGATGCCATCCAGCCATCTCATCCTCGGTCGTCCCCTTCTCCTCCTGCTCCCAAATCCCTCCCAGCATCAGAGTCTTTTCCAGTGAGTCAACTCTTCACATGAGGTGGCCAAAGTATTGGAGTTTCAGCTTTAGCATCATTCCTTCCACGGAACACCCAGGACTGATCCCTTTAGAATGGACTGGTTGGATCTCCTTGCAATCCAAGGGACTCTCAAGAGTCTTCTCCAACACCACAGTTCAAAAGCATCAATTCTTTGGCACTCAGCTTTCTTCACAGTCCAACTCTCACATCCATACATGGCCACTGGAAAAACCATAGCCTTGACTAGACAAACCTTTGTTGGCAAAGTAATGTCTCTGCTTTTGAATATACTATCTAGGTTGGTCATAACTTTCCTTCCAAGGAGTAAGCGTCTTTTAATTTCCTGGCTGCAATCACCATCTGCAGTGATTTTGGAGCCCCCCAAAATAAAGTCTGACACTGTTTCCACTGTTTCTTTAGGCATATTTATTTGCTTAATGACAACCCTATGAGGCAAGTATCATTTTATAGTCCACATTTTACAGATGAGGAAACTGAGGTCCAGAAAGGTTAATTAACTTGCCCAGAGTTGGAATTGAACTTAGGCAGTCTGACTCCACAGACCCGTGCCTCAAACCACTGCTTTCTACTGCCATATGCAGTAAAAATTTATATGCTGTACTCACACCCCTAGAGGAGGAGAGGGGGTATGGGGATGGATACACGTTTTCTCATGGAGAAGCCATTCCAGGATGCCATACATACAGCATGTAAACTATCATTCTGGGGACACTGGGAATCTCCCAACTTTTCATTTTATTATTATATGTTTGCAAGAATGCCTTGTACATGAAATTCCTATTAAACTTTAACATCAACATTACATTAGACAGATTAAAGCACAGACATCATTCTGCCAAGAAAGGTCCATATAGTCAAAACCATGACTTCTCCTCTAGTCATGTATGGATGTGAGAATTGGACCATAAAGGAGACTGACCGCTGGAGAATTTATGCTTTTGAACTGTGGTGTTGGAGAAGGCTCTTGAGAGTCCCTTGGACAGCAAGGGGATCAAACCAACCAATCCTAAAGGAATTCAACCCTGAATATTCATTGGAAGGACTGATGCTGAAGCTGAAACTCCAGTATTTTTCCTACCTGATGTGAAGAGCTGACTTATTTGAAAAGACCCTAATGCTGGGAAATATTGAAGGCCAAAGGAAAAAGGCAGCAAAGGATGAGATGGCTAGGTGGCATCACTGACTCGATGGACATGAGTTTGAGCAAACTCTGGGAGACAGTGGAGGACAGAAGAGCCTGATGTGCTACAGCCTTAAAGTTGCAAAGAGTTGGCCACAACTTAGCGACTGAATAACAACAGAAGCCCTTGACGCACTGTCAAAGCTCTTCTTTGACTTGGAAGCCCCCATCTTTCCCACTGTTAATTGTGCCCTTAGACATCATTTCATGGTCTAGGAAGTATTCATTAAAGGCATGTAATCATATGAGAAATTCTCTAGGCCGGCAATTTTCAAATTTAGTTGCTAATATTATAATCACTTGAGGGAGCTTTTAAAAATCCAGTTTCCCAGGTCACATCCCATGTTATTACAGCAGATTCTCTGGTGATGAAATCTAGGCATCAGTATTTTAAAAAACTTTTTGTTCTTTTTCACTTCAGTATAGTTGATTTACAGTGTCATGTCAATCAATCTCCGCTGCACAGCAAAGTGACTCAGGTATATACATACAGACATTCTTTTTTTATATATTCTTTTCCATTATGGTTTATCACAGGGTGCTGAATGTCTTTCCCTGTGCTATACAGTAGGGCTTCCTAGCTGGTGCTAGTAGTAAAGAACTCACCTGCCAAAGCAGGAGCCGTAGGAGATGTGAGTTTGATCCCTGGGTCAGGAAGATCCCCTGAAGGAGGGCATGGCAACCCAGTCCAGTATTCTTGCCTGGAGAACCCCATGGACAGAGGAACCTGGGGGCTACAGTCTATAGGGTTACACAGAGCTGGATACAACTGAAATGACTTAATGTGCTCACGTGCTATACTGTAAGGCCTTGTTGTTTATCTATCCTATATATAATAGTTTACATCTGCTAATCCCAAACTCCCAGTCCTTCTCTCCCTCACTGTCTCCTCCTTGGCAACCACAAGTCTGTGCTCTGTGTCTGTTTTCTGTTTTGTAGATAGGTTTATTTGTGGCATATTTCAGATTCCACATATAAGTGCTATCATACGGTATTTGTCTTTCTTTTTCTGACTTCACTTAGTGATCATGATAGTCTCTAGTCGTATCCATATTGCTGCAAATGACCTTGATTTTCTCTTTTTATGGCTGAGTAATATTCCCTTGTATATGTGCACCACATCTTCTTCATCCATTCATCTACTGGTGGACATTTAGGTTGTATGCATGTCTTGACTATTGTGAATAGTGCTGCTAAGACCACAGGGGTGCATGTACATTTTTGAGTTGTAGTTTTGTCTAGGTATACAGACATTAGTAGTTTTGAAGCTCCTTAGTTGATTACAATGTGCAGCCAAGTCTCCAACAGTGGGGGCTGGGGAACCACTGTTCTAGGCTGAGCGATAGCTTTGAAAAGGCTACTCTTGTCTCTGACTGGATCTATGGTTGTTTCTGACTGACATGGCCCTTGTTTTCTCTTTTCCCCATGTTATAGTGGTTTCAGATTGAATTGTGGGGCACACCAAACTTTCTCTTTAAACACTGGAATCTAGAGTTATATGTCCTTGAGGATTAAACAAACTGATAGGTCTATATTTACCATGCTCTTATTTATTCAATAAAGCTGCACTGTGGTAGCAAGATAACAAACATTGTTTGTCTTACAGTGTTTTTCTTTATCCTCAGTTAATACTTGGGAGTCTCTACAATGAAGTGTTTTTCTGATGCACTGGGGCTTTAAATCAGGGAGAAATCAAAGTGCCAAGATGTCTAGAAAAACTGAGATCCTTAAAAATTTTCATGGGGATATCATGAGCTGTAAAAGATAAGAGAGGACACCCAAGCAAACATCTGAGCAGGGAAAAGGTCACAAGGCAATCTGGTCTATTGCACACACCTCTTTTCTGGTAAAGTTCACCCAGAACTCTGTCCCATGGTGTGAGTGAGTGCAGTGTTGCTTGGGCAGATTCCTGGAACTAGGGGTGGCTTGTGAAATGGTTCACAGGAAGGTCTCTCAAATTCTGTCTTCCTTTTTCTTTCTATTCTCTTTCTATTTCTATAGCTCTCACTCTCTCTATTTTTATGTCCCTCTATCTCTCTCTCTCTTTTTCAATTTTAAGCCTTGTTCAGAATATCCGTTATGGACACAGATCTGATAATCTGGTGAGCTCCTTGAAATCAATAACATTTCCAGAGTCCTGCCATCATACTTGCAGCTGTCTTCTTTTGACTTAACCTGGGAAAACCAATGCTAATGAGAAGGCAGTTCAGGTACTTGGAGAACACTTTCCTTCTTTGTCTTAATGTTTTACCTATAATTTCTGTTCAAAGTATGCATATTTCTTTAATTGGACAAATGTTTGGAATAAGAGAGAAGCTTTTGAAGCAATTACTTTAAGTAAGTTTTACATTTTAAAAATAAGATGCAAAGAGTTTGAGAAAGGGTAATTAAAAGGAATTTTTAACTAATACATCATTAGAAGAGAAAGCTTTCCAGAAATATACTGTTATTTGTAATAGTTCTTTTCTGTTGGGAGTTTAGAATATGCTGTCCACATGTCACTTCTTCCAGTCAAATAAGAAAGAAATAATGTCTAATATTGATTTCTCACTGACTTCAGTTTAGTTCAGTCGCTCAGTCATTCCGACTCTTTGCAAAGCCCTGACTGCAGCATGCCAGGCTTCCCTGAGACTCACCAACTCCTAGAGCTTGCTCAAACTCATGTCCATCAGGTTGGTGATGCCATCCAACCATCTCATCCTCTGTTGTCTCCTTCTCCTCCTGCCTTCAATCTTTCCCAGCATCAGGGTTTTTGCCAGTGAGTCAGTTCTTTGCAGCAGGTGGCCAAAGTACTGGAGCTTCAGCTTCAGCATCAGTCGTTCCAATGAATATTCAGGACTTATTTCCTTTAGGATGGATTGCTTGGATCTCCTTGCAGGTCAAGGGATTCTTAAGAGTCTTCTCCAACACCACAATTCGAAAGCATCAATTCTTGGGGGCTCAGCTTTCTTTATAGTCCAACTCTCACATCCATCCATGACTACTGGAAAAACCATAGCTTTGGCTAGATGGACCTTTGTCGGCAAAGTAATGTCTCTGCTTTTTAATATGCTGTCTAGGTTCATCACAGCTTTTCTTCAAAGGAGAATTTTATGGCTGCAGTCACCATCTGCAGTGATTTCGGGGTCCAGTAAATAGTTTGTCACTGTTTCCATTCTTTCCCCATCTATTTGCCATGAAGTGATGGGACAAGATGCCATGATCTTCGTTTTCTGAATGTTGAGTTTTCAGCTAGCTTTTTCACTCTTCTCTTTCACTTTCATCAAGAGGCTTTTTGGTTCTTCTTCACTTTCTGCCATAAGGGTGGTGTCATCTGCATATCTGAGGTTATTGATCTTGCTCCCGGCAATCTTAATTTCACCTTGTGCTTCATCAAGCTTGGCATTTTGCATGATGTACTCTGCATATAAGTGAAATAAGCAAGGTGACAATGTATAGCCTTGATATACTCCTTTCCCAATTTGGAACCAGTCTGTTGTTCCATGTCCAGTTCTAACTGTTGCTTCCTGCCCTGCATACAGATTTCTCAAGAGACAGGTAAGGTGGCCTGGTATTCTCATCTTTTGAAGAATTTTCCATAGTTTGTTCTGATCCACACAGTCAAGGGCTTTGGCATAGTCAATAAAGCAGAAGTAGATGTTTTTCTGGAACTCTCTTGCTTTTTTGATGATCCAGTGGACGTTGACAATTTGATCTCTGGTTCCTCTGCTTTCTCTAAATCCAGGTTGAACATATGGAATTTCACAGTTCACATACTGTTGAAGCCTGCCTTGGAGAATTTTGAGCATTACTTTGCTAGCATGTGAGATGAGTGCAATTGTGTGGTAGTTTGAACATTCTTTGGCATTGCCCTTCTTTGGGATTGGAATGAAAATGTGGCCACTGCTGAGTTTTCTAAATTAGCTGGCATACTGAGTGCAGCACTTTCAAAGCACCATCTTTCAGGATTTGAAATAGCTCAACTGGAATTCCATCACCTCCACTAGCTTTGTTCATAGTGCTACTTCCTAAGGCCCACTTGATTTCACATTCCAGGATGTCTGGTTTTAGATGAGTGATCACCCCATCGTGGTTATCTGGGTCATGTCTATCTTTTTTGTGTAGTTCTTCTATGTATTCTTGCCACCTCTTCTTAATATCTTCTGCTTCTGTTAGGTCCATACTGTTTCCTTTATTGAGCCCATCTTTGCATGAAATGTTCCCTTGGTATCTCTGATTTTCTTGAAGAGATCTCTAGTCTTTCCCATTCTATTGTTTTCCTCTATTTCTTTGCATTGACCACTGAGGAAGGCTTGCTTATCTCTCCTTGCTATTCTTTGGAACTCTGCATTCAAATGGGTATATCTTTCCTTTTTTCCTTGGCCTTTCACTTATCTTCTTTTCTCAGCTATTTGTAAGGCTTCCTCAGACAACCATTTTGCCTATTTCCATTTCTTTCTCTTAGAGATGATTTTTATCACTGCCTCCTGTAAAATGTCATGACCTTCCATCCATAGTTCTTCAGGCACTCTGTCTATCAAATCTTATCCCTTAAATCTGTTTGTCACTTCCACTGTATAATCATAAAGGATTTGATTTAGGCCATATGTAAATGGTCTAGTGGTTTTCCCTACTTTCTTCAATTTAAGTCTGAATTTGGCAATAAGGAGTTCATGATCTGAGCCAGTCAGCTCCTGGTCTTGTTTTTGCTGACTGTATAGAGCTTCTCCATCTTTGGCTGCAAAGAATATAATCAATTTGATTTTGGTATTGACCATCTGGTGACCATGTCTAGAGTATTCTCTGGTTTTGTTGGAAGAATGTGTTTGCTATGACCAGCACATTCTCTTGGCAAAACTCTATTAACTTTTGCCCTGCTTCATTCTGTACTCCAAGGCCAAATTTACTGTTACTCCAGGTATCTCTTGACTTCCTACTTTTGCATTCCAGTCCCTTATGAAAAAGTCATCTTTTTGGGGTGTTAGTTCTAGAAGGTCTTGTAGGTCTTCATAGAAGCATTCAATTTCAGCTTCTTCAGCATTATTGGTGGGACATAGACTTGGATTACTGTGATATTGAATGATTTGGAAATGAACAGAGATCATTCTGTCATTTTTGAGACTGTACCCAAGTACTGCATTTTGGATTCTTTTGTTAACTGTGATGGCTATTCCATTTCTTCTAAAGAATTCTTGCCCACAGTAGTAGATATAATGGTCATCTGAATCAAATTCATCCATTCAAGTCCATTTTAGTTCACTGATTTCTAAAATGTCAATGTTCACTCTTGCCATCTCATGATTGCCCACTTCTAATTTACCTTGATCATGGACATAATATTCCAGGTTCCTATGCAATATTGCTCTTTATAGCATTGGACTTTACTTCCATCACCAGTCACATCGACAACTGGGCTTTGTTTTCACTTTGGCTCCATCTCTTCATTCGTTCTAGAGTTATTTCTTCACTTTTCTCCAGTAGCATATTGGGCACCTACTGACCTGGGGAGTTCATCTTGCAGTGTCATATCTTTTTGGCTTTTCATACTGTTCATGGGTTTCTCAAGGGGAGAATACTGAAGTGGTTTGCCATTCTCATTGAGTAGCAATGGGAAAACTCATGATGAATACACTTAAGATTCTTTTTACATGAAATTATGTTTTGGGATTAAAGTCAAATAGCCACAAGCTGGGTGTCTTATTCATAAAATGAAACTGTAGCTTTTGAAGCATCACAGGCTACTTATCTTTATTCTGTTCTCTCTTTCCTTGCTTCTTAATTACGCAAATACACACATGCACACACACACACTTTATTTTATAAGCAATATAACTATATTATGAAAATGTTAATGAAAGAAAAGTATTCTTCATAATTTCATTACTGTGATAAGGACTCATTTTTTTGGGGGGGGGAAGGTTATTCCTATTAGATTAGTTACTTCATTTAAAAAATTGTATATAAACAGATTTATGTTATTTTTCTCATATTATACTATTATAAACATTTTTTGCATGTTGTAGGATAAACTTCGGAGAAGGCAATGGCACCCCACTCCAGTACTCTTGCCTGGAAAATCCCATGGACGGAGGAGCCTGGTAGGCTACAGTCCATGGGGTCGCTGAGAGTTGGACGCGACTCAGTGGCTTCACTTTCATGCATTGGAGAAGGAAATGGCAACCCACTCCAGTGTTCTTGCTTGGAGAATCCCAGGGACGGCGGAGCCTGGTGGGCTGCCGTCTATGGGGTCACACAGAGTCGGACACAACTGAAGCAACTTAGTAGTAGCAGGATAAACTTCACAACCAATACTTTAAACAATTATTCATTCTATTTAGTGATTGTAGATGTGTACAGTTTCCTTAAACATGCTTTAGTTTTCTTTTTCAGGATCCTAAGTGGTGTTATGGTCGCCTTTATGAGTAAAATATCTCCTCCATCCCCAAATTTTCAGCAACATTTCTCCAGAATAGATTCATAAGATGTGACTGTTTTAATTCATGAAACACTGCAATGCAGAGCTATTGGAGCTCCAGTAGGCAACATGTAGTCGCTAATAAATAACCCATGTTGGTCTCCCGTTTTGTGATTTGTATTGGTATTTTTGCTCTTAGAGCTTTGATTTATGGTTCTAAGGAGCAATTTTGGGAAATCATTTACCCATCAGCTAAGACAATCTGACTATTGCACATATAAAGTCAAAGGGGGCAGTCCTGAGTCAGAGGGATCTCAGACACCCAAGCCCCAGACAGCCCAACTGATACTGCTCTTTCCAGGAGGATAACCGAGATTCTGGGCACAGTGACCACAGGAAGGAACATGAAGTTATCACCATGTTTCCTGGTCATCATTAGCCTCTTTAGTGCTTTTTCTCAGGTAGGTAGGTGCTGCTTCAGGTGGTAGCTGGGCTTTTGTATCAGGGCTGTCTGTGCAAAGCCAAGTTAGGGAAAATAGCCAGCACTGGGGAGCAAAGAAGGCAGTCTGCAGTTTTTAAGTCCAATCTCTTGTACATAGTAAAAGAATGCATCTTTGTGGCCTAACAAAGATAGAAAAGAGACAACAGGCCCAAGATGAAGTCAGTTGTGTTAACTCCCAAGTCAGCAAACCAAGACCTAATACCTAACCTAACTTCAGCTTCAGCCTCTCCCCAAAATGTGACCTTTCACCAGTCAATCTGAAATTACATGATCAGGATTAATGAGGTAACCCACCCAATAAAACCCTTTCCTTCCCTCATAGGAAGGTGACCTTGCCTGAAATAATCCGCCCTTTGCTAGAAGCTTCTGCTTCTTACTGCTTTCTTCCTATAAAAGGCTTTTATTTGGATAAGCTCTTCGAAATTCCTTTCTGTTAGATGGGAGGTTGCCTGCTTCATGAGTCATTGAATTCAAGCCAATTAGATCTTTCCATTTACTCAGTTAATTTAGCAGATTTGGAGGCAGTGACAGACTTCAAAGTTTTCTTTCAAGAGTTTTCAAAACAAGAGACATGGATGTGGTCTCCTCGGAGGTTTTTTGGTTCGGTCATCTTCAGTGGGGCTCTGGGCAAGTTGCTCTATGTTCTAAGCTCTGCTCTCTTTTTATGAAGCTTCTGGTCTAATTGGCTTGCTAATCAGTTCCCCTTGTTTCTGTCCTCAGATTCCATGTTGGGAATGATCGACGACTTAGTCTGAAGTTCTCCACTGTGTGGAACCTCAGTCTGCAATTGATAGTTGGGGACTGCTGGTTCAGTTCTTTATCCACCCCACAAATTCCACATCAGGTGAACAGCTGGAGCAGGACTAGGTCCCGCTGAAAAATTAGACTGGGTTTCAGATTGTACTGAGTTTGACTTAAGCTGTACTGGGTCTAGTAAAGTAAAGGCTATTGCTAATGAGAATCATAAAAGTAAAAAAGAAAAAACCCCACATAATTGGTCAACATGGCTCAGGCAGTTAAAAGCTGTGCTCAGGCAGTTAAAAGCTGTCAGAGTGCCTCTGCCCTCCCAATACAGGTGGCCCAGGTTTAATCGCTGGTCAGGGAACTAGATCCCACAGCCACAGTGAAGATTGAAGGTCTGAAATCTACAGCTAAGACCTGGTGCAGCCAAATAAATAAGCAAATAAATCTTAAGAAAAATAAAAATAAATAAAGAAGAAAGTTGTATAAGGTTTGTGGAAAAGGAATCTGGTAAGGGTTTTTATGCATGGTTAAGACTGGCTAAAAGAAGCAGAAGATATTAAGAAGAGGTGGCAAGAATACACAGAAGAACTGTACAAAAAAATCTTCACGACTCAGATAATCACGATGGTGTGATCACTCATCTAGAGCCAGACATTCTGGAATGTGAAGTCAAGTGGGCGTTGGAAAGCATCACTATGAACAAAGCTAGTGGAGGTGTTGGAATTCCAGTTGAGCTATTTCAAATCCTGAAAGATGATGCTGTAAAAGTGCTGCGCTCAATATGCCAGCAAATCTGGAAAACTCAGCAGTGGCCACAGGACTGGAAAAGGTCAGTTTTCATTCCAGTCCCAAAGAAAGGCAATGCCAAAGAATGCTCAAACTACCACACAATTACATTCATCTCACATGCTAGTAAAATAATGCTCAAAATTCTCCAAGCCAGGCTTCAGGAATATGTGAACCATGAACTTCCTGATGTTCAGGCTGGTTTTAGAAAAGGCAGAGGAACCAGAGATCAAATTGCCAACATCTGCTGGATCATGGAAAAAGCAAGAGAGTTCCAGAAAAACATCTCTTTCTGCTTTATTGACTATGCCAAAGCCTTTGACTGTGTGGATCACAATCAACTGTGGAAAATTCTGAAAGAGATGGGAATCCCAGACCACCTGACCTGCCTCTCGAGAAATCTGTATGCAGGTCAGGAAGCAACAGTTAGAACTGGACATGGAACAACAGCTTGGTTCCAAATAGGAAAAGGAGTACATCAAGACTGCATATTGTCACCCTGCTTATTTAACTTCTATGCAGAGTACATCATGAGAAATGCTGGACTGGAAGAAACACAAGCTGAAATCAAGATTGCTGGGAGAAATATCAATAACCTCAGATATGCAGATGACACCACCCTTATGGCAGAAAGTGAAGAGAAACTAAAAAGCCTCTTGATGAAAGTTAAAGGGGAGAGTGAAGAAGTTGGCCTGAAGCTCAACATTCAGAAAACGAAGCTCATGGCATCTGGTCCCATCACTTCATGGGAAATAGATGGGGAAACAGTGGAAACAGTGTCAGACTTTATTTTTGGGGGCTCCAAAATCACTACAGATGGTGATTGCAGCCATGAAATTAAAAGACACTTACTCCTTGGTAGAAAAATTATGGCCAACCTAGATAGCATATTCAAAAGCAGAGACATTTCTTTGCCGACTAAGGTCCATCTAGTCAAGGCTATGGTTTTTCCTGTGGTCATGTATGGATGTGAGAGTTGGACTGTGAAGAAGGCTGAGTGCCAGAGAATTGATGCGTTTGAACTGTGGTGTTGGTGAAGACTCTTGAGAGTCCCTTGGATTGCAAGGAGATCCAACCAGTCCATTCTGAAGGAGATCAGCCCTGGAATTTCTTTGGAAGGAATGTTGCTAAAGCTGAAACTCCAGTACTTTGGCCACCTCATGTGAAGAGTTGACTCATTGGAAAAGACTGTGATGCTGGGAGGGATTGGGGGCAGGAGGAGAAGGGGACAACAGAGGATGAGATGGCTGGATGGCATCACGGACTCAATGGATGTGAGTCTGAGTGAACTCCGGGAGTTAGTGATGGACAGGGAGGCCTGGCGTGCTTTGATTCATGGGGTCGCAAAGAGTCGGACACGACTGAGGGACTGAACTGAACTGAAGACTGGCTAAGGTGGAAATGAATTCTAGTGAATAAATTTTAATATCAAAAGGAAGCAGTTATAAAGTTAGAATGTGCTTTTCCCCCTCTGTGAGAACAAAAAGGTTTTATTGAACTGTTGTTCCCCTTTTGATAAGAGATTGTAAAAGTTTTCTTTTTTGACCTTTTAAGTAATTTGCTTAGAAAAGAACGATTTTGTGTCTTATCAGAATAATTTCCTGTGCTATCTTTATCGGGTCTTTTGATTAGTTAAGAAAGCAAGTCTTCTTTAGTAAAAGAGCTACGTTTTTCTTTACCATTACTTAACTTCCTGCATTTGCGTTTGAAGTCTTTAATTGCTATTATTGTTAAATGGATAACAGTATTTTTTCACAGTGATCTATGATCCTGCTTGACCAAGGACTTTAAAATCTTTTGATTTCTTTGACAAACTTCCCCCAGGTCAAATTCTAAATGAAGTCATTTTGACCTCAAACTAACTTTGGGTTATTACAGGTCCCCTGCAAAATTTTTAAACACTTGTTCTCTCTCTGTATAAAAGGAAATGTTAAACAATTTGGTTTATTTGATATATTAAATCATATTGGAAGCATTGTCAAATAAGAAGTAGTACTAAGCCTTCTTTATGCTGTATTTGTATAAGTTATAAATTTTGTAAAATTGTGATAAATTCCTAGAAATCTGACATATCCTGGTATGATTATCAGTCATAACTCCAGTTATCTTAAAACATTCTGTGTCACAGAAATATGCAAATTTCCTTGTCAATGCCGTTAAAATGAGCTCTCAACAGATTTTTAATGATGGGCATTTTAAAGTTTTTTTGTCATTTACAGACAGTTATTGTTTTACTCAGATGCTTTTGCAAAAGTGTTTCCTCAAATGTGCTTCATCTTCAAGAAGATTAGTGGAAAGGGCTTTGACAAGTACAGGTTTCTGTTAGCTTTAAGATCATAAAACTGATTTGAGTAAAATTTTACAGAACTGATGGAAAAGCTGGATTTGAGCAAACAAATATTAATTACATAGGACTGAATGAATTCATGGGAAATAGATGGGGAAACAGTGGAAACTTTTTGGGCTCCAAAATCACTGCAGATGGTGATTGCAGCCATGAAATTAAAAGACGTTTACTCCTTGGAAGAAAAGTTATGACCAACCTGCTGCTGCTGCTAAGTCGCTTCAGTCGTGTCTGACTCTGTGTGACCCCACAGACGGCAGCCCACCAGGCTCCCCGGTCCTGGGATTTTCCAGGTAAGAACACTGGAGTGGGTTGCCATTTCCTTCTCCAATGCATGAAAGTGAAAAGTAAAAGTGAAGTCGCTCAGTCGTGTCTGACTCTTCGCGACCCATGGACTGCAGCCCAGCAGGCTCCTCTGTCCATGGGATTTTCCAGGCAAGAGTACTGGAGTGGAGTGCCATTGCCTTCTCCGACCTAGATAGCATATTAAAAAGCAGAGGCATTACTTTGCCAACAAAGGTCCGTCTAGTCAAGGCTATGGTTTTTCCAGTAGTCATGTATGGATGTGAGAGTTGGACTGTGAAGAAGGCTGAGCACCGAAGAATTGATGCTTTTGAACTGTGGTGTTGGAGAAGACTCTTGAGAGGCCCTTGGACTGCAAGGAGATCCAACCAGTCCATTCTAAAGGAGATCAGTCCTGGGTGTTCTTTGAAAGGAATGATACTGAGGCTGAAACTCCAATACTTTGGCCACCTCATGCGAAGAGTCAACTCATTGGAAAAGATCCTGATGCTGGGAGGGATTGAGGCAGGAGGAGAAGGGGACGACAGAGGATGAGATGGCTGGATGGCATCACTGACTCGACGAATGTGAATCTGAGTGAACTCTGGGAGTTGTTGATGGACAGGGAGGCCTGGCGTGCTGTGATTCATGGGGTCGCAAAGAGTCGGACACAACTCAGTGACTGAACTAAACTGAATGAATTAAGGAGGAAGATTATAATTTTTTTGTTTGAAATATTGCTGGTTCCTTAATATTTTTCTTTCCAAATTTCAGAAAATCTTTTTTCTTAAGCTGTCTATGACTTAAAGCAATTTGGCAAAGTATACCTTTGTAAACAAAGATGAAACATTTACTTTTTGTCTCTACCTGATCCCTCCCCAAAACTCTTGAATATTCTTTTCATGGCATTAGGGTTAGTCATTTACATAAATTCAGTAAGAATCTGCTCTCCTTCTAACAGTACACAATTACAAATACAGGTTATATTACCAAGGTTTTAGCTGAAATGTCATATTTGAGGGAGATGTGCATAGACTCGGATATGACCATTCCTTTTAAATTTTTATTTTTAATTAGAGGATAATTAATTCACAATGATGTGATAGTTTCTGCCATACATCAACATGAATCAGTTGTAACTACACATATGTCCCCTTCTTCTTAAACCTCCCTCCCCATCCCACCCCTCTAGGTTGTCACAAAGCACCAGCGTTGGGTTCCCTGTGTCATATAGCAAATTCCCACTGGAAATCTATTATACATATAGTAATGTATATGTTTCAATGCTACTTTCTCAAATCCCCCCACCCTTTGCTTCCCCACTGTGTCCAAAATTCTGTTCTTTATGTCTGTGTTTCCTTTGCTGCCCTGCAAGCAGGATCATCAGTATTATCTTTCTAGATTCCATAAATATGTGTTAATATATTTGTCTTTCTCTTTCTGACTTATTTCACTCTGTATAATAGGCTCCAGACTCATCTCCCTCATTAGAACTGACTCAAATGCTTCCTTTTATAGCTGAGTAATAATCCATTGTGCATACGCACCATAACTTCTTTATCCAGTCATCTGTTGATGGACATATAGGTTGCTTTCATGTCTTAGCTATTGTAAACAGTATTGCAATGAACATTGGGGTACATGTGTCTTTTTCAATTATGGTATCTGCAGGCTATCTGCCCAGTAGTGGGAGTTTGGGGTCATATGGTAGTTTTATTCCTAGTTTTTTAAGGAATCTCCATAGTGTTCTCTATAGTGGCTGTATCAATTTGCATTCCCACTAATGGCACAACAGGGTTCCTTTTACTCCACATCCTCTCCAGTGTTTATTGTTTGTAGACTTTTTGATGATGGACATTCTGACCAGTGTGAGATGATACCTCATTGTAGTTTTGATTTGCATATCACTAATAATGAGTGATGATGAATATCTTTTCATGTGTATATTCAGTTCAGTTCAGTTCAGTCGCTCAGTTGTGTGTGTATATTAGCCATCTGTATGTCTTCTTTGGAGACATGTCTGTTTAGGTCATCTTCCCACTTTTTGACAGGGTTGTTTGTTTTTCTGGTATTGAGCTCCATGAGCTGCTTGTGTATTTTGAAGGTTAATCCTTTGTCAGTTGTTTCCTTTGCTGTTATTTTCTCCCACTCTAAAATTTGTCTTTTCACTTTTCTTATAGTTTCCTTCATTGTGCACATTTTGGGGTTAAGTTAGGTCCCATTTGTTTATTTTTATTTCCATTACTCTGCTGCTGCATGCCAAGTCACTTCAGTGGTGTCCGACTCTGTGAGACCCCATAGACGGCAGCCCACTAGGCTCCTCTGTCCCTGGGATTCTCCAGGCAAGAATACTGGAGTGGGTTGCCATTTCCTTCTCCAATGCATGAAAGTGAAAAGTGAAAGTGAAGTCGCCCAGTAGTGTCTGACTCCTAGCCACCCCATGGACTGCAGCCTACCAGGCTCCTCCACCCATGGGATTTTCTAGGAAGTGGGTAATAGGAGATCTTGCTGTGATTTATGTCAAAGAGTGTTCTGTCTATGTTTTCCTCTAATAGTTTTATAGTTTCTGGCATTACATTTAAGTCTTTAATCCATTTTGAGTTTAGTTTTTATGTATAGAGGTAGGCAGTGTTCTAATTTCATTATTTTATACATAGCTGACCAGTTTTCCCAGCACCACTTATTGAAGAGACTGTCTTTTCTCCATTGTATATTTTTGCCTCCTTTGTCAAAGCTAAGGTGCCTATAGGTGCATGAATGTATCTCTGGACTTTCTATCTTGTTCCATTGATCTATATTTCTATTTTTGTGCCACTATCATACTTTCTTGATGGCTGTAGCTTTGTAGTATAGTCTGAAGGCAGGGAGGTTGATTCCTCCAGCTCCACTGTTCTTTCTCAAGATTGCTTTTGCTATTTAGATAACCATCAGTTTTAAGGAATTAAGGTTTACTGTCTGGAGTCAATAAAGTCCCTTGGGAAAATGGCCTGGTATTTTACTTACAAGGTTTCAACAGAGCAGTCTTCAAAAGAGCTTGCATGGTCAATCACTATCTTGCTGCATTTTTGTAAATAATCAGGAAAGACTGAGGACAGGAGGAGAAGCAGGGGAGAGAGGATGTGATGGTTAGATGGCATCACTGACTCAATGGACATGTGTTTGAGCAAACTCCAGGAGATAGTGGTGGATAGGGAAGCCTGGTGTGCTGCAATCCATGGGGTCGCAGAAAGTTGGACATGACTTAGTGACTGAACAACAACAACAACAACAACAACAACAACAAAGGCCAAATTTAGTGCAAATAAATTAGTTGCACTGTGGTTATCTTTGATTTTTGAAAATGGGGGTGATTATAAAATGATTATAAAATAAAAATGGGAATGATTACAGAGAAAAAAGTTATGTGTGCACATCTGTAGATATTAAGTTCGAATCCTGTTGATTATCTTTGAGATTTTGTTATATATCTACAAGTTGGACTGGGTCCTGAATTTTTCTATTTTCCTAATGAATTTGGTTATAAATCTCCAAAGAAATGTTTCCACTTTCTCCCATTCTGATTTGGAATCACTGAGAAAAAAGATTGCCCTTGAATCTCTTCAGAAGAGACTCATGATCCTTCTCCCTACCCGAATGGCAGCCAAAATCCAGGGACTTGAACCTTAGGTACACATCTCATAGTCACAGAAGGCTCCATTTGACTTCTGGTCCTGCATACCAGCTGGAGACATCTCAGCCTGATCAAAAGGGCAGAACTGTTAAGAAAAAGAGAGAGAGACAGTTGTTTGGAAATGGAGTCACCTGTGTTAAGCCCCATGTTAGCAAGTCAAACTGCAATAACTATTCTAATTGTAATTTCAGCCTCTCCCAGGAATGTGACATTTACCTTGTCAGTCTGGAATTACCTGGCCTCTCTAATGAGGTAATCTACCCAATAAGATGCCATTTTCCCTCCATAGGATGGTGACCTTGTCATAGGTCTTTGCTAAATAGCCCACTGAAATAACCCACTCTTTGCTAAAAAGTTCTCTTCCTATTCTCTTCTGTCTATAAAAGTCTTTAATTTTGTACAGCTCTTTGAAATTCCTTTCTACCTGCTAGATGGGATGTTGCCCAGTTCATGAATCACTGAATAATGACAATTATATCTTTAGATTTACTCAGTTGAATTTTGATTTTTAACAAAGCTCCACTGTTGACATTTCCCTTCTCTGTCTTTTCACCCTTACAGATATGCACACAAAGGACTTTGTGTTCCCCAAAGCGTCGGATAATTCCTACGTGACGCTGACTGCACACTTAACTAAACCACCCCAGGCCTTCATGTGTGCCTGCACATCTCTACTGACCTGACCTTCAACTATAGCCTCTTCCCTTTCACCACAAGAAAACAGCATAATGCGATTCTCTTCTTCAACATAATGAGGGACTGGCAGGTACAGTGTATCATGGGTGGAGCTGACATCTTTTTCAAGTCTCCTGAGGGTTCTCCTGCACCAAAGCACTTCCGTATGATCTGGGAGTTAGCCTCTGAGATCACAGGGCTCTGGGTGGATGGGAAGCCCATTGTGAGGAGGAGTCTGGAGGAGGGAACCTCTCTGGGGGCAAAGGCCAGCATCATCCTGGGGAAGGAGCAGTCTGTGTTCACTGGGGGCTTTGATAAAAACCAGTGTTTGGTGGGAGACATTGGAGATATGAACATGTAAGACTTTGTGCTGTTGCCAGAAGAGATTAGCAGTGTCTATGCTGTGGGACCTTCAGTCCTAACATCCTTAACTGGCAGGTGCTCAAGTTAAAAAACCATGGTGACATGTTAGTCAAATGCCACCTATGGCCCTGAGGCCCTTTCGCTAATCCTGAAGATGCCTCCTGAGGATTACACCTTACATTTCCCGTGTTTCTGGCTCTGATGTTTCACTGACCCCTTGTGCCCTGGGGGAGTGTATTTCCTTCTCCTTTCACCACTCTTTTTCTATCAGCACATGGGATAGTGCTGAGAAGAGGGTCTTAAACATGGTTCACATTAGAATTACCAAGCCATACCCCAAGCTAATTAAACCTGAATTGGGAGGCGGATGTGGGACCCAAACATCACTATTTATTAAAGCTCTTGAAGTAATTCCAGCTTTCAGGGGAGGTTGAGACCACTGAATTTTAATCATAGTTTAAGAGCAAGTGGGCTGGCTTTTCTCCTAAAAGACTGAGTGTGTTTAACTGTAGTCCTGCCAATATTTTCATTTCCTTTTTATAGGAACACCAATCCCATTTATTGTGTTTTATTAAATTATCTAAAGAATACGGGAATAGAATTTTTCTGGCATTCTGCTTCCACCATCAGATTGTGGTCATTAAATATTAGAATTATCTTTAATTCTTTAATCCTTTCAATTTGAATATTCAAAAACTGAAAAAGATGTTTTTGTTCTTTTTTTTTTTTTGTTTAATTTGTTCTATTTTTTCTTCAGGATCACCAGTTTTTATTATGTGAAATTTCCATTATTTTTTCTTCTGTTTATTATTACCCAGCTTACTTTTATGTGTGTCCTTCATCCTTACATTTTGAGCTTTTATTTCTTCAACCCTATCTTTCATATTTGTGTTAAGAAGGAAGATTTTTTTCCTCCATGCCTCTAGGGTGTTTCATTGGCCTAAGAATTAAATTGACATTAGACAAATTAACAGGAGAAAATAAAACAAAAACTTAATTTATACATAGGAAAAACTTGAAAAATTTAGTAACTTTCCAAAATGGCCAAAATCATCATCTTAGATTGGGACTTGAACCCATGGTCTTCTCATTAGAATCACTCACCTGGTGTCTGAACTAACTGAGGCTCAGGTTCTTTTGTGCCTCAGAACAGAAAGAATTCAGCGAGAAACAAAGTGATAGGTAAGAAATGGATTTATTTAGAGAGAAACAATCTCCACAGAGTGTGGGCCATCTCAGGAGGCAAAAGGGCCTGAAATATGGTGTGATTAGTTTTCATGGGTTTGGTTATCTCATAGGCTTATGAGTGAGAGGATTATGTCAACTATTTCAGGAAGGGCAAAGGTTTCTAGGAATTGAGCCCCTGCCTACTTTTTGATCTTTGATGGTGAGCCTCAGAACCATCATGATGCTGGTGAGTGTGTCCCTTAGCTTGTTGACGTGTTACAATTAATGTATGCTGAGGCTCAAGGTCTACTGGAAGTTGACTCATCCACCATCTTGGACCTATTTGGTTCTAATTAGTTTATGTCATGTCCTCATGACATAAAGTTATATCATTCTTTTAATTGTGTGCTGCCCCCTTCCCTTCTGTTTCAGTAGGGGGAACTTGGCAGGGCTTGGAGACCAAAGCCCTCATTGTGTCCCATTGTCTCTGTATGGCATAGCAAACATTTGTTTTTCTATCTCTATGTGAAATATCTTTTTCCCCTTTGAAGGCTCAAATTCCTACCCCATTCTCCTTCTTTCAGTGGCTTTTAAGCCACAATTCCCTAACTAATCCTTGTGCCTCATTTTTCTTATGGGACCTTTATTCATACACAATTAAATTTGGTTTTCTCCTGTTAATTTGTCTCATGCCAATTTAATTTTTAGACCAGCCAGAAGAACTTAAAAGGGTAGAGGGACCTGTTTCCCTTCCCTAACACCAGCCACAGGGCTGATGTTGTGATCCTTCCTGAGTCCTATGTTTATTGCTCAATTCCTTTAGAGCACACAGGGAAAGAGATGAGATTGTCCTTTCAGAGCTCTAACAGGAGCATGAAGACAGACAGAAGCTCCTCTTTTGATAGCTGTATATTTTGTGGTTCCACACCTATAATCAGATCTACAGGAGATCAAACCAGTCAGTCCTAAAGGAAATCAACCCTGAATATTCATTGGAAGGACTGATGCTGAAGCTGAAGCTCCAATACTTTGGCCACCTGATGTGAAGAGCTGACTCACTGGAAGAGACCCTGAAAAGGGAAAGATTGAAGGCAGGAGGAGAAGGGGGTTACAGAGGATGAGGTGGTTGGATGGTATCACTGACTCAATGACATGAGTTTGAGCAAACTCAGGGAGATAGTGAAGGACAGGGAAACCTTGAGTGCTGCAATCCATGGGGTCTCAGAGAGTCGGACATGACAATGAATAAACAATATACAAACTGTAGGAAGTGGGGCTGAGCAGACTTCAGGCTTGAGCAGAATAATGGAAAACCTCTCACAAGACAGCAGAGAGGGTCTGTGAACTTTTGGGACAGGGTTATAGTCGAATCTGGCCTCTGTAGTCCAACACTGAATTAAATCTCAGAGACAGAGTTTTGGGTGAGGTAGAAAAGAATAGCTTTATTGCTTTTTCAGGCAAAGAGGAACATGGTGGGCTGTGCTCCTTAAAACTGTGTGTCCTAACTCATGCAGACTTGGTGAGGAGTTTTATAGCAATAGTTCAGGTGCAGAGTTGCCGATAAGGATTAGGGTATATAAAATCTAAAATCTGGCTTCAGGTGGTCTCTTGATGAACTCCTCGAAGTTATCAAACTCTGACTTTTTCTAGAATGAATAATGCTAACATATTCCATTTATTGGTGGTTTTAGTTCTAAGAGAGCACAAGTGAAGTAAAGTGAAGTCACTCGGTCATGTCCGACTATTTGCGACCCCATGGACTACACTGTCTATGGAATTCTCCAGGCCAGAATACTGGAGTGGATAGCCTTTCCCTTCTCCAGAGGATCTTCCCAACCTAGGGATCCAACCCAGGTCTCCTGAATTGCAGGAAGATTCTTTACCAGCTGAGCTACAAAGGAAGCCCAAGAATACTGGAGTGGGTAGCCCATCCCTTCTCCAGCAGATCTTCCTGACCCAGGAATCAAACTCTTAGGGGAAACACACTGATTGAAACTGCTCACCCTGGCCAGGCACCATAGTAACCATTTGCATGAGTTGTTTTATGACAGGAGATCCTGATAAGGAATATGGAATTAATAAGCCACCACCAACCGGAAGAGTTCCAGAAAGGTTGAAAGGAGACACCGTGTGTCCATCCACTTCCCAGGATCCCTCTTGCTAGCATCCATCTTGGCTGAGCCATGCGTGCACTACCAGGAAACATTCTGAATTAGAATGATTGGCCAAAGACCACCCAGAAACTAATCCCATCACCATAAAACCCGAGACTGTGAGCCATGCGGCAGAGCAGTTCTCCTGGGTTCCCTTACCCTACTGCTCTCCACCTGGGTGCCTTTTCCCAATAAAATCTCTTGCTTTGTCAGCACATGTATCTCCTCAGACAATTCATTTCCGAGTGTTAGACAAGAGCCCAGTTTCGGGCCCTAGAAGGGGTCCCCCTTCCTGCAACAAAACTGGAGTCTCCTGCATTGCAGGTGGATTCTTTACCAGCTGAGCTATCACGGAAGCCAACAGAGAGCTCAAAGATACTGTTACATGTATCCTTCAAGGCAGAACCACGACTCTGACCCAAGACAGCACGATTGCTTCTTGGCTGCTCCTTGCTGTCTCTGCCTTCCCCTTCCCTGATTGCATGCATGCTAAGTCACTTCAGTCATGTCCGACTCTGTGCTACCCCATGGACAGCAGCCCACCAGGCTCCTCTGTCCACAGGATTCTCTAGGCAAGAATACTGGAGTGGGTTGCCACTTCCTGTTTTAAAGACCAGGAGCTTCATAGGGTCCTGCTCAGTTTCTAATTGGATTTCAAAGCCCAGGGTCTGGATTAGAGATCCAGTAGGTTGAAGGGATTCACCATTGAATAAATATAGAAGAAGGAAGACTCTGACTCTGTGAACAGCTTGTCAGCTTGTGGTGGAGGAAAAAAAAAGGAATTATCACAAACTTAAGGAAAAAGGAGAACCTTTCAAAGATCTTTGCTTCGGATGCTTGTGGCTATAGGGAATAGGTTTGCTCTGCAGTGGAATTGTTAGGGAAAACACACTGACTGAAACCGCCCACCCAGGCCAGTCACCATAGTAACCATTTGTGTGAGTTATTTTACCACAGGAGGTCCCAGTAAGGAACACAGAACTAACAAGCCACCACAAACTGGGAGAGTTCAGGAAAGGTCAAAAGGAGACTCCATGTGCCCTATTGCCTCCCAGCATCCTTCTTGCTGTAATCTATCCTGGCAGAGTGATGCATGAGCCACCAGGAAGAACCCTGAGTCAGAATGACCATCCAGAGAAAACCCAGAAACGAATCCCATCACCATAAACCCGAGACTGTGAGCCATGTGGCAGAGTAGTCCTCCTAGGTTCCCTTACCCTCCTGCACTCTGCCCAGGTGCCCCTTCCGAATAAAACCTCTTGCATTGTGAGAGTGAGTGTCTTCATGGACAATTCATTTCTGAGTGTTAGACAAGCACCCACTCTTGGGCCCCGGAAAGAGTCCCCCTTCCTGCAACAGAATGTGGGTGACAGTGAAGGGTGAGGGGGCTTCAGAATTTCACGTGTGGTCAGAAATGTTGGATTTTTTAGATCAGAAACTCAGGGAGAATGAAATCAACTTAAAGGACAAACTTTATTTTATAGTCAAAACAAAAGTAAGTAGGAAAGGAAAGGGAGGTACTGTGATCTTCTGTGTTGGTTCTACAGGGAGTAAAAAGAGCAGGGTTAGTGTGAGCAGTTGGCTTCACCTTTCACAGCTCAGCAGTCAGCTTGCTTCAAAAGAACAGAGAGAAAGGAAGTGGGATGTTAGAGGAAGCAGCATCAGATCAAACTTCTGAGGAAAAGAAGATGGAAAGAAAGATTTTTGTATCATTGAAAAGCCCAAGTCAGTTCAGGCCTGGAAACTCTAAATCTTCAGAAGGTGGTGGCCAGGTGGAGATGGACTGGAGGACAAGGGGGTCACAGCTGACCTCCTGCGAGAGCAAGGCTTTGCAAGCACTAACTACACCTCACAAATTCAGAGTCCTCTGACCTCTTGCTGGGAGGTCAGGCTCAAAGAGGAAGCCTTGCCACACAGGCTGCTGTTGAGAGAATGATCTTTTCAAATGTAAATAAGACCAAGTCCTCTCCAGAGGAAAAGCCTGCAAAGGCTTCCCATTGCACTTAGAATAATTGTCAACCCTTTTCCTGGTGCTCAAACTGTGATTTCAGACTTCTGTTTCCTTCGGTCGCAGCCTTGCACATCTCTTACTTGCTCCAGGTTCCCAGCCCTTCTTCCATGTTTCCTTTTCATTTCTTCCACAAACATCTTAGGGGAAACCTCTGACTGAAACCATCCACCCAGGTCAGGCACCACAGTAGCCATGTGCATGAGTCATTTTACAACAGGAGGTCCGGGTAAGGAACATGGAACTAACAAGCCACCATCAATGGGAAGAATCCGGGAAAGGTCAAAAGGAGACAGGAGACCACCAGTCCATTTGTCCTCTTGGATTCCTCCTGGTTGGCTGAGCCATGTGCATACCACCAGGAAGGACCCTGAGTCAGAATGAAGAATCAAAGCTACTCCATTTTGTAAGGTTCCGGGAAAAGAGCCTTTGGAAATCCCCTGACCTCACCCCACCACCTGCGAACCAATCAGAACCCTTGGCCAGCCCGGGAAATTCGAGTCAAGCCTGGGAAAGGAGAACCAATCAGAACTCAACACCTAACCCTTCACCAGAAGGTGACCAATCAGACCCGGAGACTCCCGTTTTTTGAATTTTTCGCGCGATAATACCCTATATAAGCAATGTAACCCAGAGCTCAGGGCTCCTCCCTATAGCTGCTGCGTCGGTATCGGTGGGAGCCCCAGCTCGAGCTTGGTAATAAAAACTCTCTTGCTTTTGCATCGGATATCGGCTCCCTGGTGGTCATTGGGAGATTTCGCGACTTGGGCATAACAAGAACGATTGGCCAGAGACAACCTGGAAATTAATCCCATCACCATAAACCCGAGACTGTGAGCCACGTGGCAGAGCAGTCCTCCTGGGTTCCCTTACTCTGCTGCACTCTGCCCAGGTGCTCCTTCCAAATAACATCTCTTGCTTTCTCATACATATGTCTCCCTGGACAATTCATTTCCAAGTGTTAGATAAGAGCACACTCTAAGGCACTGGGAGGGGTCCATTTTCCTATAACAACTATACCTTGAACTCCTGTGATGTGACAAACTTAGTCTTGGGATAAGCAGTTAAATCTCAGAAATGACAACAATCACACACACAATAGATGAAATCGTGGTTACCTGGGACTTACATTACAGGGAGTTTAAATATGCTTGATTTCTTTTACAAGACTTCTGCATTTGCCCTTTTTCCAGATCCTCACGTGGCTAGTTCCACATCATTTTGGCTCTGATGAGATGTCCTCACCTTAGAAAGGACCTTCCCCAGACATTTTTATCATCTGTTGTTGTTTTCTTTCTTAAAATGTTTAAATTTTAATTAAATTAATTAATTAATTCTTGGCTGAGCTGGGTCTTCATTGCTGCACACAGGCTTTCCTCTAGTTCTGGTGAGCAGGGGCTATTCTCCCCATGGTGCCCAGGCTTCTCCTTACCGTGGTTTCTCTTGTCCTGGAACACAGGCTCTAGGCACGCAGGCTTCAGTAGTTGTGGCACTTGGGCTTAGTTGCCCCACAGCATGTGAATATTCCCGGAGCAGGGATTGAACTCAGGTTCCTTGCATTGGCAGGCAGACTCTCAACCACTGGACCACCAGGGAAGTCCTGTTATTGTTTTCTAAGCAGATATCATTGTCTGAAAAAACAAAAAATGGGAGGTGGGAGGAGTTTTTCCTTTATTTTTTGCTCCACTGGTAGGTTGTAAATTCCATGAGAACAGAGACATTATTTCCGATTGCATTCCCAGGTTCTAGAATGGTATGGCTCATAGTATTTTCTCAATAAATACTTGATGAATTAACTAATTCTGGAGGAGGCAGCAGCAGTGAAGAAATGATTTGGATGCTTCTGAGAATGAAGAAATACTTAAAAGAGTGAGAGATTGTAAAACTGTATTTTTGCTCACAGAATGGTCTGTTATAAATCTGTGATAGCTTGCTTCTTAGAGAAGGGAGGGAATGTCCACGGAGTCTGCATTTGATTCAGCAGTACGCTTCTGAGAATAAAGCAGGAAAAAGATGGAAATTTAAAAATTACGAAGAATGAATGGAATAGACAGCAGAGTGATCAAGTAACGTTAGGAGAAATCTGTCAATTGCAGATCGTCTAAAATCTCCAAAATTTTCAACCGACTTTAAAAATTATACAACGTGAGACTTGCAGGTTACATTTTATTTGGGGCAAAATCAGGACTTCAGCCTGAGAGACAGCATCTCAGAAAGCTCTGAGAAACTGCTCCAAAGAGGTGGGGGATTAGGTGACAATGCTAGTGATGGTGAGTGGCTGTAAATACAAATTTTGATCACTTACCTGCTTCTCACCTCTTGCTGTGTGACCTGGTTGCTAATAGGCCACTGACCTGGTCTGTGGCCTGGGAGTTGGGGACACTTTCTTTAGAGTGTGAAAGTGAAAAGTGAAAATATTAGTCACTTAGTTGTGTCTGATTCTTTGAGACCCCCAAGAACTGTAGCCAGGCTCCTCTGTCCATGGGATTTTCCAGGCAAGAATACCAGAGTGGCTAGCCATTCTCTTCTCCAGGGGATCTTTCAGACCCAGGGGTTAAATCCAGGTCTCCTGTATTGCAGGAAGATTCTTTATGATCTGAACCACCAGGGAGCCCTTCAAGTGTAATTCAGGCAAACAAAGACCTCTCACATAACCACAATACAACCATGAAAATTAGGAAATACCAATGCATTACTATTATCTAATTTACATTATCTAATTTACAGATCCCATTCAAGTTTCACCAATTCTCCCAATCATGTCCTGTATAGTTTTTACTGATGGAAAAATACACAACATAAAAGTTATGAGTTAAGTTTTATTCAGGGACCTTACTGGGGACTACAGTCTGGGAGACAGCCTCTCAGTAGCTCTGAGAAACTGCTCTGAAGAGGTAGAGAAGGAGCCAGCCTATGTGCTTTTTTTTTGTTTTTAGCTAGGAAATACAGGTAGTCAAGGATACATCTTGGTAAAAGATTACTGCTAATCACAAAGAACAGATATCTCAAGTTCATATTTTTAGTACTTTTCTGTTTTTGGAAAGAGGCAAGCATCTGTAGTCATTGAAATTTTTTCTGAGATGTTCATCTAAATATATAAGGGCCTGTTTATCCAAAGCACAGAGTTCTTCATCTTGTTTTTTTCCATCCTAAATTCCCCTCAGGGTGCACTGTCAGTGGGCATCTGCACTAAGTTGCAGCTTAACCTTTTGTATAATTGGATAATGAGTAACAGTCATTTTCTGCTGTTAACAATAGATAATTGGGTACAAGCCAGGAACAGTGTTGCATTCAGGTTATAAATTTTTGGCAGAAATATCTCAGAACCGAGGCCGTTATACTCCTCACTGCATTCCAACAAGAGGAATATATTTTTTCCTCCAAGCTTATTTATAATTGAAGGAAAGTTGTCTCACAATGTTGTATTGACCTCTGCTGTACATCAGCATGGGTCAGCCGTAGGTATACATGTGACCCCTCCCTCTTTAAACTCCCTCCCGCCTCCCACCCCTTCTTATCCATCTAGGTTGTTACTGAGCCCCAGTTTGAGTTTCCTGAGTCATACAACAAATTCCCATTGGTTATCTATTTTACACATTGTAGTGTGTATGCTTCCATGTTACTCTCTCCATTCATCTCACCCTCTCCTTCTCCCCTTGGCCCACTTCCCATGTCCATAAGTCTGTTCACGTCTGCTTCAATGTTGTTGCCCTGTAAATAGGTTAATCAGTACCATCTTTTTAGATTCCATATATATGCATTAATATACTATATTTGTCTTTCTCTTTCTGAATTACTTCACTCTGTATAATAGGCTCTAGGTTCATCCACCTCATTAGAACTGACTCAAATACATTGTTTTTTTATGGCTGAGTAATAGTCCATTGTATGTATGTATATATGTCCTTATCCATTCATCTAATGATGGATGTCTGGGTTGCTTCCATGTCCTAGCTACACCTGACCTGCCTCTTGAGAAACCTGTATGCAGGTCAGGAAGCAACAGTTAGAACTGGACATGGAACAACAGACTGGTTCCAAATAGGAAAAGGAATACGTCAAGGTTGTGTATTGTCACCCTGCTTATTTAACTTATATGCAGAGTACATCACGAGAAACATTGGACTGGAAGAAGCACAAGCTGGAGTCAAGATTGCCAGGAGAAATATCAATAACCTCAGATATGCAGATGACACCACCCTTATGACAGAAAGTGAAGAGGAACTAAAGAGTCTCTTGATGAAAGTGAAAAAGGAGAGTGAAAAAGTTGGCTTAAAGGTCAACATTCAGAAAACTAAGATCATGGCATCCAGTCCCATCACTTCATGGCAAGTAGATGGGGAAACAGTGGAAACAGTGGCTGACTTTATTTTTCTGGGCTCCAAAATCACTGCAGATGGTGACTGCAGCCATGAAATTAAAGGATGCTTACTCCTTAGAAGGAAAGTTATGACCAACCTAGACAGCATATTAAAAAGCAGAGACATTACTTTGCCAACAAAGGTCCATCTAGTCAAGGCTATGGTTTTTCCTTTGGTCATGTATGGATGTGAGAGCTGGACTATAAAGAAAGCTGAGTGCAGAAGAATTGATGCTTTTGAACTGTGGTGTTGGAGAAGACTCTTGAGAGTCCCTTGGACTGCAAGGAGATCCAACCAGTCCACCCTAAAGGAAATCAGTCCTGAGTGTTCATTGGTAGGACTGATGTTGAAGCTGAAACTCCAATACTTTGACCACCTGATGTGAAGAGCTGACTCATTGGGAAAGACCCTGATGTTCAATAATATTGAAGGCAGGAGGAGAAGGAGATGACAGAGGATGAGATGGTTGGATGGACATGGGTTTGGGTAACCTCCAGGAGTTGGTGATGGACAGAGAGGCCTGGCGTGCTGTGGTTCATGGGGTTGCAAAGAGTCAGACACGACTGAGCGACTAAACTGAACTGAACAGAACAGAACTGAGTGAACACTGGGTACATGTGTGTTTCTCAGTTTTGGTTGAGGAACACATTTTAATTTGTCTCATTACTTCATCATTTAATTAAAGCGGCTTTATTTGGCTTTCTCCATTTAAAGAGACATTTATTTATTTGACTGCACATATGGGACTTAATTCCCTGACCAGGGATTGAATCCAGGCACCCTGCATTGGGAGCATGGAGTCTTACCCACTGGGCCACCAGGGAAGTCCCTAAAGTTACTCTTTTTCTCTTTGCAATTAACAGATATGTTGTGAGGAAATGCATCAAGAGTATGTAAATACACCTTTCCTCATCAAACTTTCACTCATTAGTTTTAGCAGCTATCAGTGTTTCTTAGCTGAATTAATTATTACTGTGATAGTTTATCAAATGGTGATTTTCTAATTCCATCATTCCTTCTGGCTTATTAATGACATTCTTCTCTAAAGGAAAAACTCTCCATTCTCTTCATTAATTCATTCCTTTATTTATATCAGTATAGACTAATATATTATTTTTGGTTTTATTCTACAGTGTATACTTACACTTGAATAGAAATGATAATTGTCACCATCCATTTTCTTGTTCCTAATCTCAAGGGGAATGTTTTAAATAATTTATGATTAAGTATTATGTTTGCTCTGTGTGTATGTGTGTGTGTGCATGTTTTTTTTAAATACCTTTACATCTTGTTATGGTGAAAGAGAAAGTTCAGCCTTGCAAACAGGCCTTTCTAAGTATAACAGTCTCAGGCCTATTTTGCTAACATTTTTCTGTGCAAGCTCATATTCTTTGGGAGCTATCAACTACCTTGGTAGGTAACATGTACTTTATTTCTTTTTTATATATATATTTTTTAATTTTTATTTTTACTTTATTTTACTTTACAATACTGTATTGGTTTTGCCATACATTGACATGAATCCACCACGGGTGTACATGAGTTCCCAATCCTGAACCCCCCCTCCCACCTCCCACCCCATATCATCTCTCTGGATCATCCCCTTGCACCAGCCGCAAGCATACTGTAACCTGTATCGACCATAGACTGGCGATTCATTTCTTACATGATGGTATACATGTTTCAGTGCCATTTTCCCAAATCATCCCACCCTCTCCCTCTCCCTCTCCCTCAGAGTCCAAAAGTCCATTCTATACATCTGTGCTCAACATCATTCATTATCAGAGAAATGCAAATCAAGACCACAATGAGGTACCATTTCACACCAGTCAGAATGGCTGTGATCCAAAAGTCTGCAAGCAATAAATACTGGAGAGGGTGTGGAGAAAAGGGAACCCTCTTACACTGTTGGTGGGAATGCAAACTAGTACAGCCACTATGGAGAACGGTGTGGAGATTCCTTAAAAAACTGCAAATAGAACTGCCATATGACCCAGCAATCCCAGTGCTGGGCATACACACCGAGGAAACCAGAATTGAAAGAGACACGTGTACCCCAATGTTCATTGCAGCACTGTTTATAACAGCCAGGACATGGAAACAACCTAGATGTCCATCAGCAGAAGAATGGATAAGAAAGCTGTGGTACATATACACAATGGAATATTACTCAGCCATTAAAAAGAATACATTTGAATCAGTTCTAATGAGATGGATGAAACTGGAGCCGATTATACAGAGTGAAGTAAGCCAGAAAGAAAAACACCAATACAGTATACTAACACATATATATGGAATTTAGAAAGATGGTAATGATAACCCTGTATGCAAGACAGCAAAAGAGTAACATGTACTTTAATGAAGGGATAAGATCCTATGCCATGCCTTGTTCTCCTATTGGTGAAGTTGAGAGTGGAAATGGGGTATGTTCCAGAGTAGAGAGCTTCTAGTATTGTAATGTGATCTCAACCATTTTGTGTTTACTTCATTCCACCCACAAGGGGATCCTGTCCTTCAGCATCCCCTATCTGTTTAATACCTCTGCCTTAAGTACTTTTGTTGTCCAGAGGCTTTCTTTCTCTATCGTGACTGATGCTTCCATAGGGTGAGATAGAGGGAGGGGTGTGGAAAAGAATGCTCAGTGATTGACCAGACTCTGCGCACTTCTTGTTATCAACTCTTCACTCAGAGTCACCCTACTGTGAGTCTGCCACTTAGCATTGGAATTAGTATTGGGTTAGTGATGCTGCTTTTTAGCAAGTCATTGTGAAGAAATGGGCATCAATCCTCCTGAAACAGGAGGGAAGGGGCCAGGGCACAACCTTTGAAAGAATGATGTAGTCTAAGGGCGTGACATAAACTGATTAGAACTAAATGGGCCCAGGATGGCAGATGAGTCAACTTCCACTAGACCTTGAGCCTCAGTATATGCTCATTGTAACACAGCAGCAAGCTAAATGACACACTCACAAGCAACAAGTTCTGAGGTCAGTCATCAAAGGCCAAAAAGTGGGTGGTAGCCCAGTTCTTGGACATCTATGCCCCTCCCCCCAAATAGTTGGAATAATCCTCCCTCTCATTGCCTATGAAATTACCCAGCCCACGAAAACTAACCACACCATATTTCAAGGTCGCTCTTGCCTTTTGAAATGGCCCATGCTCTGCATGTGGAGTGTGCTTCTCTCTAAAGAAACCCACTTCTTAACTATCACTTTGGCTCTCACTGATTTTTTTCTGCAATGAGACATTAAGAACCTGAGCTTCATTAAGTCCTGAAATCACGTGTGTGATCTCAGTTGGAAGACCATGGGTTTTGGTCGAGTTCAAGTTCCAATCTGAGTTACTTGCTTTCACTCCCAGGGCAAAGTGGGCAAGAGAATAAAAGGCCCCTTTAGACAACTGTTTCCCATCACTCCCCAAGTCATGGGGCATGGCTTCCTTTGCCTCAAACCTTCTTCAGTTTCATGCTTGAGCTCAGTCATGTCATCTTCCTAACCATTTCTCCCATTATATTTTTGTACTGGGATCCAGTTACTTCCCTCTCACTTTGGTGGTTTCTCCAGGGTTTGGTTCAAGGGAAAGAGCCATGAGTCTATGCTAATTTGTCATATTCTGTAGATCTGTCAATCTCTTTAGGAAGAACCTTAATAGAAGTCACAAGATCTATATGAAGGAAGAGGAGTGTTATTATTGAAGGACAAGGCATGAATAAATTGAAGGAAAAGACATGTCGTGTTCCCCGATGGCAAGACTTTATATCATAAAATCACAATCATTCCAAGAATGTCAATCATTTCTAACTTAATATATAAATTTAACTTAACTTGAGTAAATGTTCCAGCTTATTCTAATAAAAGAAAATAAACCTGAAATTGATCTTGAAGAATAAACATGCTATGAATGGCAAGAAATATTTCAAAAAGAAAAAAATACTCAGTAAAGGTAAACTTCTTTTTTAATAGATGCCAGAGCTTACTATCTATAAAAAATGTTATCAAATCAATAAGGCATTTGATTAGGAACTGGACAATAGCCCAGTGAAACACAAATAAAAACTTGGAGATGGATCCAGGGATATGCAGAGTTAAGCAATTAATTTTGATTGAGGAAAGGATGGCTTAGACAGTAATTGTTGCTGGGACTGTTGTCTATCCATCTGAACTAAAATAAAGTTAAATCTTGATTTTATATAATACAGACAATTAAAAATTTGGTGGGTTAAACTTTTAATTATAAACAACAAAAGACAAAAAGTAAAAATATTTGCAAAATATCAAAGTCATGGAGACTTTTCTGAGTAACACAATAAACCCATGGCTACATAAAAAAACTTGCTTTAGCAAAAGTTAACAACAAATAGCAAACAAAAAAACTGGGAGAATAGTCTCTTTCCTCTCTTTCTCTCTCTGTGTATTTGTGTGTGTGTGTGTGTGAGAGAGAGAGAGAGAGAAAACATAAAGGGACAATATCTTTTTAAAAAAAATAATATCTTTAATATACTAAAAGTGCTTACAAATAGATGAGAACATTAATACACTGGGCAAAGGGTACATGTGAAAGGAAAATCACAGCACATAAATTGCAAATGGCCAGTAAAAATGTGAAATGACACTCAATCTTACTTGCAATCCAAGAAAGGAAATTTAGAGATGATACTTTTAAAATGTTACTTTATCAACATTAAAAGTATATTACTTTTTAAACGTTATTAGATTGGCAAAAAAGTCATTAATATCCAGTGATAACTAGGTTATGTAGGTATAAGCAGTTTCACATATTTGTGCATGGAGTGAATATTTATAGAAGTTTATTGCAATTTAATTTGATGTTATCTGTTAAAATTTTGAAATACTCATATTCTTTGAGTTAATTCTGCTTACAGAAATTTATCCTACCTCAATAAAATCAAAGCTCCCAAGGAAACATGTAAAAAAATATTCATTACAGCATTTTCCCAGCAAACATTTGGAAAAACACATGTGTTCATCAATGGGGGAGTTTTTGAATTGGTTGAATAATTATGCTGCAAATATCCTACAGAACATTGTGCAGCTATGAAAAAATAACAAGGTATATTCACATGTGAATGTGAATGAGATACATTCACATTCAGGAAAAGGGTTTAGGAGGAAAAATATCATAGACCAGTATGTGCAGCATAATTCCATTTCACAACACAAAAATATTTTCATGTATATGGGTATACAGATGATAGGCATATAAGCAGATAGAGAGATCAAAGATAGGCAGGTGTATTGGGAAACATGTTCATGTTGCAATAAATAGACAAAGGTGGGGATTCTCTGTTATTACTTTATTATAAACATTTTAGGGTGCTGGGATTATGTCAGTCAGTATTCCATGTTGTAAAGAGAAACCATTCTAAATATTTTAAGTGAGGAAGGATTTCAAACAGGTAATTAAGTATTTGCAAAATCATTGGAATAACTTAAAAAGTAGATTCTTGGGTGGTTTTGGGGAATGGAATGACTTCTAGACCAATCAAAAAGTGACACCCCAGGGTCTCCTTTGAGGCTATTGCTGGAACTCCAAGTTCAAGAACACAATCCCACCTGAATGTCTATTACCAAAGAGGTAAGAGAAAACAAATGTTGGCAAGGACACGCTTAAGATTGCTTGTGTGCTGTTGGTGAGAATGTAAATTGGTGAAGACATTTGGAAAACAATATGGAAGTTCCCCAGAAAACTAAAACTAGAATTACCATGCTGCTGCTGCTGCTGTTAAGTCGCTTCAGTCGTGTCTGACTCTGTGCGACCCCAGAGACGGCAGCCCACCAGGCTCCCCCGTCCCTGGGATTCTCCAGGCGAGAACACTGGAGTGGGTTGCCATTTCCTTCTCCAATACATGAAAGTGAAAAGTGAAAGTGAAGTCACTCAGTCGTGCCTGACTCTTAGCGACCCCATGGACTGCAGCCCACCAGGCTCCTTCGTCCATGGGATTTGCCAGGCAAGAGTACTGGAGTGGGGTGCCATTGCCTTCTCCAGAATTACCATATGATCCAGCAATTCGACTTCTGCTTATATATCCAAAGGAAATAAGTCATAAATGAAAATAAATAAATAGCGACATATCATGCAGCCACAAAAGAGGGAATCCTGCCATTTGCAACAACATACGTGTGTGCTCAGTTGCTTCAGTCATGTCCAACTCTGTGACCCCATGGACCACACCTCACCACCCGCCTCTGTCCACGGGATTCTTCCGGCAAGAATACTGGAGTGGGTTGCCATGCCCTCCTCCAGGGGATCTTCCCAACCTAGGGACTGAACCCGTGTCTCCTGCATTGAAGGCGGATTCCTTACCTGCTGAGCCACCTGGGAAGCCTCTGAAACAACATGGATTGACCTTTATGCTAAGTGAAATAAATCTGACATGAGAAAGGTATAATCTCACTTATATGTGGAGGCTAAAAAAAGAAAAACAAAACCCCCCAAATGCATAGAAACAGAACAGACTAGTGATTGAGAGAATTTGAGAGAAAGATAAAGGTAGTCAAAGGGCATAAGCTTCTAGTTATAAGATAACTGAGTCCTGGGGATGTTATGCTGTTGTTCAGTTGCTAAGTCGTGTCCAACTTTTTGCAACCCCATGGATTGCAGCACACAAGGCTCATCTGTTCTCCACAATCTCTCAGCATTTGCTCAAATTCATGTTCAGAGTCAGTAATGCTATCTAACCATCTCATCCTCTGCTGCCCACTTCTTTTGTCTTTAGTCTTTCCCAGCACCAGGGTCTTTTCCAATGAGTCAGTTTATAGCGTCACATGGCCAAAGTATTGGAGCTTCAGCTTCAACAACAGTCCTTCCAATGAATATTCAGGGTTGATTTCTTTTAGTATTGACTGGTTTGATCTTGCAGTCCAAGGGATTCTCAAGAGTCTTCTCCAGCACCACAATTTGAAAACATCAGTTCTTCAGCACTCAACTTTCTTGATGGTCCAACTCTTACATTCATAAACGACTACTGGAAAAACCATAGATTTGACTATATGGACATTTGTTGGCAAAATGATGTCTCTGCTTGTTAATATGCTGTCTAGCTTTGTCATAGCTTCCCTTCCAAGGAGTAAGCGTCTTTTAATTTCATGGCTGCAGTCATTGTCAGCGGTGATTTTGGAGCCCAAGAAAATAAAATCTGTCATTGCTTCTACATTTCCCTCTTCTATTTGCCATGAAGTGATGGGACCAGATGCCATGATCTTAGTTTTCTTAATGTTGAGTTTCAAGCCAGCATAATGTACAGCATGGTAAACATACATAAGAATACTGCACTGTATGTTTGAAAGTTGACAAGAGAGTAGAAAATAAAATTATAACTATGTGAAGTGATGGCTACTAATGAAACATCGTGAAATCATTTCTCAGTATATACATATATCAATCGTTATATTGAGCACCATAGACTAATACAACAGTATGTCAAATATAACTCAATAAAATTGGAAAGCCTCCCAACAAACAAAAACTAGACAAAACTCTCCAACATTGTCAGTTACCATCCAAGAGTCAGAGTGTTAGAATGAAGATATAGTGGCAGCTTTCTCCATGCCCAGATCACTGAAAAGTGGGCACTGGAATCCTGCCCCCAAGGAAAGCTCATGTCTCCATGATTTTGCTAGCCAGTAAAATCTATCTGAAAGAAGGGAGGAAAAGGGCTTCCCTCTGGAAGAACCTTATTCACATCTAGAATCAGAGCTGCAAAGGGGTCTGAGAAAGGTAGCATGTACTTCATCTTTCCAAAGAGAAATCAACCAGAGAAATGCATAGGACCCACCAAGGGAATTGTGCATAGAGCTTACTTTGGTGTATTTTTCAATATTTTGATATAGACATTCACACACATGGATTTAATTTAAATGAGTATCAATACCCATATTTCCCCATTTTTTAAATAAGGAAAGCACATACATTCACACATAGGTGTGTATAGGCTTAGAAAAATACAAAAGGGATTCACAATAAAATGTTCAAATTGTTTTTCTTGGAGGGGAAGAGATTGCAGATAGTTGAAAAAAATCATTGGCATTTTCTAGAATAAATATAACCTGCTTTCTAAAGATTAATAAACTATTTTTTAGAGCAATTTTAGATTCATAGCAAAATTGAGGAGAAAGAATAAAGAGTTTCTGTTTATCCCCTGCCTGCACACCTGAGCAACTGCCTCCACTATTAACATCCTGAACTGGAGTGATAATTTTGTTATAAGTGATGAACCTACTTTGACACTCATTATCACTCAAAATCTGTAGTTTACATTAAAGTTCACTCTTAGTGTGCATTCTTTGGCTTTGGATAAATGTATGTATCCATTATTATAGTATCACAGAGAGCACTTTCACTGCCTTAAAAATCCTCCGTGCTCTGTCTATTCATCCCCCCCTGCCAAATTCCAACCTCTGGCAACCATTGTGTTCATAGTTTTGCCTTTTCCAGAATATCATATACTTGGAATCATATAGTATGTAGCCTTTTCATAATGGTATCTTTTACTTTGTAATATGAATTTAAGCTTTATCTTGCTTTTTAAAAAGTGAAATAAACATTCAACATGAACTAAACAGAAAAGATAGCAAAACTACCCCTTGTCAGAATGAATGAACTGGCATTAAATAGCAGCATCCAAATTAAAAGCTTTACGGTGTTCTTATAAACCTATTTAAATTCAGATTTTATTATATTTAAATGTGAATGAAAATAAAAGGTTTTTTTCTTATATGATAAAATCTACACATTCTTTTTCAAAAATTTAATTGGCCAGGACATGGAAGCAACCTAGATGTCCATCAGCAGATGAATGGATAAGAAAGCTGTGGTACATATACACAATGGAGTATTACTCAGCCATTAAAAAGAATACATTTGAATCCGTTCTAATGAGGTGGATATAACTGGAGCCGATTATACAGAGTGAAGTAAGACAGAAAAACACCAATATAGTATACTAATGCATATATATGGAATTTAGAAAGATGGTAATGATAACCCTGTATGCGAGACTGCAAAAGAGACACAGATGTATCGAACAGTCTTTTGGACTCTGTGGGAGAGGGAGAGGGTGGGATGATTTGGGAGAATGGCATTGAAACCTGTATAATATCATATAAGAAACGAATTGCCAATCTAGGTTTGATGCGGGATACAGGATGCTTGGGGCTGGTGCACTGGGATGACCCAGAGAGATGGTATGGGGAGGGAGGTGGGAGGGGGGTTCAGGATTGGGAACACATGTACACCCATGGCAGATTCATGTTGATGTATGGAAAAACCAATACAATATTGTAAAGTAAAAAAAAATTAAATTAAAAATTTTTTTATTGGTATGTAGCTGCTTTAAAAATCTGTATACTCTTAACTTTTGGTGATTCCATTCTAAAACTCAGGAAGAATATTCCCATGTATTTATTTCCCCAAATATATATTTTTCCTGTAAAAATTTGAAATAGTTTGTATAGTTTTGCTTTCAAGTTTTTTCACTAAAAGTAACTTATTTAATTTAGGTTTGATTATATTTTTTACACAGTCATTTGTTGTACTTGAGAAATTTTTCAAAGGGAAAAATTATCCCTCCAAATAATTAACTTAAATTTAAAAAATGTAGGTACATTTTCAGTTTTTAATAAAAGTTATGTTCTAAGGGAAATTTATTATGAACAAGGAAATAGTTTTGAAAGTACTTTCTTTCCCTGCTAGCTATATGTATTTATACTATATACTAAATTCTTTGGAGAAGATGTAGGTTACAGTTTACAAATTGAAGATTGATTTATTACTCAACTGTACAGAAAAAAGATGCCCTCCAGAATGGATAAGTAGCTAGACAGTGTGAATTGATTAAATTTTTATCTTAATCATTGATAGAAGGGCTACAAATTTGACTTATCTAACAATTTGTAAGAGCCTGAATACTCATAATAAATAAGTGTAAGGCAAAACTATGAAAGTTTTTCTGGCATATAACAAACATACTGAAATGAAGATGATTTTTGAGATTGATTAAAGAAAAGTGATTGTGGAGACTTGATCATTTGAAACTCCTTATTCATGTGTATGTGATGAAAATGATAACTTTGGTGGTAAAATAAGGAACAACATCATTCCTTTGGGAAGTGTTTTCTCAAAATAGTAAAATAAACTGTCTGGTGGACCAGCAGGTATTTTAACTGAACAAATGACAAAAGCTACTTAATTTCTCAGTAAGAAAGTATGCTGATTACAATTTTACCAATTACAAGCTGTACATGTTGGTGCGTTATTGACAGTTTCCTGATATGTCATCTGCGTGATCACTCAGACATCATAATCAAACATTAAAACAAAGAGCCTCTCTCCTCATATAAGCCCCACCACTAAAAGCTGATTCTATTTGTATCTACATGAGTGATCCTAGACTCTTGAAATATTATGATAACCAGACAGGCAAGAGCAATTGCCTGGTTGCTGAATTTGATTTATCAACTGCCAGTTCAATTCAATTCAGTCCAGATATTAAAAGTGACATGCTTAGTACATCAACTTCTTACTTGCAGGGCAGTAAGACAGGTGGAACATGGTTGGCTTGTTTAATGTGATTTTGAGTAATTTTAAACCTAAAATAAATATGAAAAAAGATCAATATAATAGAAATTAGAGTACAAAATATGCACTCATTTTAGGATAAAGCACAAAACTAGTGTATTTCATGTTTGCAGCAGGCTTGTCTTATGATGCACTCCAGGGGCTCCTGAGGGATATGTGTTTACTCTTACTGATTTAAAGGTTTGGACACATATGCATGTGTTGCAAGTACAAGCCAAGTTCTCTGGGTTGGGTGTTCTGAAGCTGAAGCTGGGAAAACTAGTCTGGGGCAAGTCCACAGTCAAGGGGCAAGATGCACATAAGAAGTAAGATTAATGGACAAGAGAAGAAAAATAGAATAACACACTGGGAAGGAGAAGCAGCCTTCAGGAGGTGACAGTGTTAGAAAGATATCCTCCATCATCCTTTGCTGTCTAGCGCTAAGTCATGTCAAACTCTTTTTTGACCCCATGGACTGTAGCCCATCAATCTCCTCTCTCCATGGGATTCTCCAGGTGAGAATATTAGAGTGGGTTGCCGTTCCCTTCTCCAGGAAATCTTCCCAACCCAGGGATCGAACTCCTGTCTTCTGTACTGGCAGGCAGATTCTTTTCCACTGAGCCACCTAGAAAGCTCCAGTTCAGTTCTGTCACTCAGTCGTGTCTGACTCTTTGTGACCCCATGAACCACAGCATGCCAGGCCTCCCTGTCCATCACCAACTGCCAGAGTCTACTCAAACCCATGTCCATTGAGTCAGTGATGCCATCCAATCATCTCATCCTCTGTCATCCCCTTCTCCTCCTGCCCTCAATATGATTGAACATCAGGGTCTTTTCAAATGAATCAGCTCTTTGCATCAGGTGGCCAAAGTATTGGAGTTTCAGCTTCAACATCAGTCCTTCCAGTGAACACCCAGGACTGATTTCCTTTAGGATGGACTGGTTGGATCTCCTTGCAGTCCAAGGGACTCTCAAGAGTCTTCTCCAACACCACAGTTCAAAAGCATCAATTCTTCTGCATTCAGCTTTCTTTATAGTCCAGCTCTGACATGTATACATGACCACTGGAAAAACCGTAGCCTTGACTAGACGGACCTTTGTGGACAAAGTAATGTCTCTGCTTTTGAATATACTGTCTAGGTTGGTCATAACTTTCCTTTCAAGGAGTAAGCATCTTCTAATTTCATAGCTTAATGTGTGCTTATTTCTTGTCCCAAGGTTGGGTTATTCTCATATTGGGAGTTTGGGCTCATAGATAAGGCCCAGACAAAAGTAGGATCTTGATTCTCCCACAAAATGTCTAGAGATTTCCAGTGTTGATTATTATGGGATGATCGTAGTTCAAAGGAAGATGAAGGTGGAGCTTAGCAGGAAGGAGAGGGAACTCATTCTTATGTTAGGCCATCGCCCATTGGGCCTAGACTTGAGTGGAAGAAGATAGAAATGTGTCAGGGTATATTCCTGGGCTCTTGCCTGGGGCATCCTTTGAGTTGAGAGATCTTTTTGGATTTTTGGACCACATTCCTGTGTGTGTGTGTGTGTGTGTGTTCCCCATACCAACAAGTAAAGCTCAGGACTTCAGCTGGGTGTCCCACAATTCAAAGCAGTTCTGCTCAGGTCTGAATTTCACCTACCTGGAGGAAGCATCTGATCCTCCAGGTTAGGGGTGACAGGTCTGTAAGACTTCCTCTCCCTCCATTTGGAAGGCAATCACAAACTCAGGCTGTTACCCGTGCTTCTGACCAATTGGCTATAAATCAGAGGTTCCCATGACTTACACCTTGAATTCAATTAATATTCTACAGTGGTTGACAGAACTCAAAGAAACATTTTCATTACTAGTTCACTGGTTTATTATGAAAATATATAACTCAGATGTCATTGTTAGAGATGCATAGGGAAAGGTATGTGGAAGGGGACTGGAGCTCCAGGGGTGATACTCTCCCCAACCTCTAAATGCTCACCAACCAGAGGCTCTCTGAACCCAGTCCTTCTGCTTTTTCTTTCTTTGGAGGCTTCATTACATAGCCATAATTGATTAAGTCATTGGCCATTGGTGATTGAACTCAACCCCGAGCCCCTTTCCCTTCCCCTAAGGTCATGGTGTGAGACAGGAAGTGCCAACCTCCAATCATCCCTATCCTTAGGTGGGGTGCAAAAGTCACCTCATTAACATAACAAAGGCACCTTTATTCCTCTCTTCAAGAAATTCCGGGGAAATGAGACAAAACCAAATATATATTTCTTATTATAAATTACAGTATCACAGGAGAAAAGTAGACTAAGGCCATCTGAGAAGCATAAACCAAACCTGTAGGCTTTGAGAATGTTCATATCCAGGTACCAGATCTAAGAACTTTGAGTAATTTTGCATTGCCTTTGAGGATTTAGTGATGTTTTTCTAAATATAACAGTATGGGCTTAGTTCTGTTATGGAAGATTGATGGAAGGATTTATGTCCATTGTGAGGGGTTCAGTCAAAAGGTGGAGAGACTGAAATTTGAGAACATTAGGCAGTGATGATAGGGAGCCTCTCAGGAATATGAATTTCAGGGAAGCAGAGTTAGAGTTAGGGACTTTCCTGGTGGCTCAGACGGTGAAGTGTCTTGTCTACAATGCGGGAGAGAGTTAGAGTTACCAAATCCAGTGTCCTTGCATATAACTTTTAAAAAGTTTTTTGTAGTCTTTAAGTGATTTGAAGAGATGAGAAACGTCATACACTGGTAGAACAACTTAGAGTGTTACAGCAGAAGTACTAGGAAGGAGCAACCCAAGAATGGAAAATCATTTTTTGGAGGTTTTGGGAAGTTATTTATTTCTTTTTAAAAAAAAGTATTTAATTAATTTATTATCATTTATTTATTTATTTTTCCTTGCTGTGCGAGGACTTTCTCTACTTGCAGCGAGCAGGTTGTGGCGCACAGGCTTCTCACGGTAGTGGCTTCCCTTGTTGCAGAGCACGGGCTCTAGGCAGATGGGCCTCAGTAGTTGCAGCATGTGAGCTCAGTAGTTGTGGCCCACGGGCTTAGTTGCTCTAAGGCGTGTGGAATCTTCCCTGATCAGGGATCAAACAAACCTGCATCTTCTGCATTGGTAGGCAGATTCTTATTCACTGTACCGCCAAGAAAGTCCTTATTTATTTCTTAATTGACCATTTCTTTCTCTTTCCTCAGGCAAAAGCTAGTCATTTAATGTCTCTTAGTGAGATAAAGGCCTGATACAGTGACTGGCACATAGTGAAACCAGATATAGATGAATAAATGAATGACTGAATAAATGAATGAATGAAGATGATGTAGCCTCTGTCCTTGTGGCTTACAGATGAGGAAAACACACATGAACAGTTATATTCTAAAGAAAAATGTAATATATTAGTAAATAATGAACTATAGGAGATGAAGAACTAATAGAGTGATTTATTTTTCTTTTGAAACGAGGGACGGAAAAGTTGTGGATGGAATATGGGTCAAGAAGGTATTAAAGGGTGGTGAGATTTTGAATAGAACTTGAGGACAAACACATTTTTTTCCTTGTGAGGAATATTTGAGAAAGTTATAATGAGCAGGACATGGCTTCTTAAATGAGTCAATATTTTGTGATCAACTTACAGAGAAAGTCTTGAGGTTCTGAGATGTAATTTATTTATTTATTTTTATTTTTTAATTTTTTTGTCATTGTGGCTTGCAGGAACTGTTCCTCAACGATGGATCAAACCCTTGCCCCCTGCCGTGGAAGCATGGCGGCTTAACCACTGGACAGCCAAGGAAGTCCCACTGATATGTACTTTTTAGATCACTTCACTTTGTCCAATTTTGTATAAAGGACCTACAGGAGAAAGACTCATTCGACAGCTTTAGAATTTTCTACAGAAAGGCTAGATGATTGAAAACCACACATACTCTGCAAATATCAAGTAAAGTTTTGGTAAACCTTAGGGGATTCTGGTTGTCAGAGAAGACTCTTGCTTCTGTGTCTATAGTTTAGAAATAAACAGGGATAGATGGTTGGGACTAGAGAAATAAAAACAAATGGTCTACTATAAAATTAGAGCAAGATATACCTTTCTTGTATAGCAGAGACTGTAAAATGGCATAAGGACATGTCTAATAAAACAGAAACAGAACCAGGATGAGTTAATTTGCCTCAGGACTTTTGCTCCTACAGAGAAGAGTCAGTACTTGCTTGGGACATTTGGGGAACAACTGGAGATGGTAGAACAACTGGAGATGTCAGATTATTTTTCTTGTTGGGCCCATCGATCCATTCTTGAGCATTTTTGGAGATTTGGGGTGATAGGTAGAAACCAAATAAGCTATAGTTTTGAAGGACTCAACCTTATGGGGGACAATAAAAGCAGATTTGGTTCTTTGCTGAGATGAGGAGATATCAATTTCCCCTGCTTCATGGGGAAAGATAGCAAAACTTTGCTGCCTTGAGGATGGAAGAGAGAGCACTCAGCTTTGGCACCTGGTGAGGGCAACTTTGGAAGCCCTTGCATCCTTGGAATAAATATTGGTCTTCTCAAAGAGGACAGTGTTTTCAGTGAGAGCAAAACTCAAGAGAGAGAGGTTTGGTGAGCTTCAGAAAAACGAATGATCATAGAAGTCCAAGAAGGAACTAAACTCCTACAAGCACCACTAGGACCCTCAGAAATAGCTGAGTGTAGCTCTGGGGTTAGGGAAAGGGTTGCAAAAGGCTTTCAGTTAATGAGATTCAATTCTCTTTCCCAGATTGATGAAGTCTGGGAAAGGCCAGATGTTTCAGATAAATCAATAGAGAACGAGCCTTCCCAGGCTTTCTTTTGAGCAGGTGCATAAGCACGTACTGAGACTTGATAATCAAGTAATCAAAATAAAGTAGATAAAATTGTATGGGGTTTTGGAATATCAGGGGATTCAAGAAAGAGCATTTAGATGTGACCAGGACAGATGATAGTTGATTATCTTTCATGGATTAAGTGTTCTCTTATTCTCCAGTAAGAAGGTGAAACAAAAGAGAAAAATCATTACATGTGGTCTAACCTGAAAGGCCAAGTATTTATAGCCAATAAACATATTGTTCTCATCATAGAATGTGAGTTCAGTCAGTCTCAGTGGATCCATTTGCTATTTTTCTGAAGATTTTTGAAGATCTTTTAGGAATTCTTGTACTGAGAAAGCATGACAGAATGGATCCTGATTTTTAGGTTAAAATAATGGTGTTCAGAGAGAATAAAACCAGGTAGTAAGCACCTTTGATAGAACTTTGTCATTGTGAAGCTTATTTCTCTTTGGGTATGACACTGTTAGTTTGAATGATTACTTATTTCATCCATCATATGTAGGTAGTATAAATCATCAAGCCATTCATTTATGTTGTGAATATAAATCTTATTCAATAAACTCAGGTGAGCAAGAATGTCACATCTCTATTTGCTTTAAATCAAGTTAAGTAAGTCCCTGGGCTTATGTCCCATAGAGTTATTGAACACTTTAACTTAGTCATTATTGGTGTTCCCTTTCCAATGACCCAAGGTCAGGTAAAGGTTCTGAGAGTCTTACGTTAACACTCAAATGTCAGGAAGGTCCACTAAGTACTGCAGAGGTGCCCATTGTTCAAGCTCTCCTTGAAGTCTGCAACTCTGCTACTTCTGCCAAATGGATCACAGGCATCTTGGTCTAGGGTGGGCGTCCCAAGGATCTAAACATACACTTAGCATACATCCTCTCAGAGACTCTGCTCCTTCTGCAGAGAGCTGACAGATAGCAGAGCCAGGGTCCTTGCTATACACTGGGCCTGCCAGTCTAGCCTGGGGTTCCCATCACTCTCCTTGGATGCCTCCATGTGTCTGCCTCCCTCAGCTACCAGCATAAGCAATGCAAGAGCTCAGGGTTTTGGTGAACATGTGTTCTGTAGGAGATCATCTCCAACAGTGTTGGTTGCTCACTGTTATGAACCTTCACCTGACACAAGGAAGCTTTATGCTATCTACTTAAAATAGAACACATTCAGCATCAGCAATGGCAAATTACTACCTCAGGGGGTATCCCTGTATTATTTATTCAGCAGTGAATGACACATAACTATTCAGCAGTTATCTACAGACTCTGGACTAGGCACTGAGACATAATAGCACACATGACAGAGACTTACTACCATTTTCAAAGACGTTGTCATAGTGAACAATACATACAAGTCAACAGCCAATGACAACACAGTTGATAAATTTGGGAGAGTCATCTTATTTAGAGTTGGGAGGTGCAGAAATCATTCTTGGAGGATGTTTTATTTAAGTTGAAAATGGAAAAAGAGCAAGTGTTAGCTGGTCAAATGAGGATGTGAGTCAGAATCAATAACGTGGAAAATGAAAAGGATGAACAACATGTGCAGACATTGGGGGTTAAGAGAGATACCAGCATGTTTTAAGAATTGAAAGATCAACCAGCCTTGGATGCTAGGGTTCAGGGTGAGGTGTGGAGAGAAATGAAGTTAGAGGATTAAACACAGCTCCAGTAGGTGAGGAGCTTGCAATGTATGCTGAGGTCCTTAGAGTTAAGAGAGTTGGCTCACATAACACCCATCCCAAGCTTGTTTTTTCTTGTCTTATTTTTCTATTATGACTGGAAAATTAAAATAGAGGGAGCTAATAGTATGTTTTAATTGTGAGAATTGATGTTTTTGTTTTAGAATGATTATTCTAGCTCCTTAGTGAAAGCTGCTTTCAAGGAGGACGAGTAGTTTTGAGAACAATAAGAGCATTATTGGAAATCTAGGTGGGAAGTGATAGTAGCTGGTGTATGTCTAAGACATTCATGTTGGAGAGACCCAGGTAGATCTGAGTAGGCCTTAAGGGGGAATGTTAACTGGTGGTTAGATATACAGAGCAATTGACAGATTTGTGGCTTGAATCAGTGGGCAGAATGAATATTTGGTCTAAGTGCTTATTTCTCTAGATAACACATGTGTTAAAAATCTTTTTTGTATTTTGAATGAATTTTTCCTGCATTTTCAAGCATGACTATAGAGATTTGAAGCTCCAGAAATGCCTGAAATCTCTAATAGAAAACTTGTCATTTTCCTGACTTGGGAATGATCTTGTTCCCTTTGCCACAAAAACAAAGCCTTCAGAGGTAGGTTTGGAAAGTGTTTCACACATTAGCCAATATCTGGAGTTGAGGTTATCTAAGACATTTAAGTTCTGAAAACTCAGCCATGAACATTCTCATTTCCAGAACAACAACAGGAAGAGTGAAACTGGCAAAGCTCTCACTGTTTCCTAGTCCTCATCCATGCCCTGGGCCTCTGACCAGCAGCCTGTTTGCAACCCAGCCCATGCCTGAGCTCTGGTACACCAGGCTATGACTTCAATAAACTTTATGTGGGCACAGGAGAGAGTGAATGGAGCTGAGCATCCACAGGATTGCGAGTTGAAGAGGTGGAGTAAATTTCTAGTTTACATTATTTTCCTTAATACATATAATAGATGATTCAATTTCTGCTATTTATTTATTTATTTATTTTTGTAATTCAATTTCTTCTTTTTTTTCTCTTTTGAAATTTTTATTCTGTATTGGAGTGTAGCCAATTAACAATGTTGTGATAATTTCAGATCATTCAATTTCCTATTTCTTCCATTTTTTACTTCCACAGACATAGGCGCAAAAGGCTTTTCTGTTTTCCAGGGAAAGGTAGAACTTTCTCGGTGGTTCAAATGATAAAGAATCTGTCTGTAATGCAAGAGACCCAGGTTCAATTCCTGGGGTGGGAAGATCCCCTAAAGAAGGAAATGACAACCCACTCCAGTATTCTTGCCTGGAGAATCCCATGGACAGAGGAGCATGATGGGCTACAGGTCGTGGGATCACAAAGAATTGGACATGACTGAGAAACTATCACCCTCTCTCTCTTTTTTCCAGAGAGAGAGAATGACAGAGAGTGATAGAGAGAGAGAGAAAAATCCTATGTAACTGGATAAGCACAGATAAAGAAACAAATGGTCTTCTCTCTATATAGAAAACTATAAAACACTAATGAAAGAAATCAAAAATGACAGAAATAGATGGAGAAATATACCATGTTCATGGCTCAGAAGAATCAATATAGTAAAAATGAGTATACTACCCAAAGCAATGAATAGATTCAACGCAATTCCTATGAAGCTACCAACGGTATTTTTCATTGTTTCAACTAGAACAAGTAATTTCACAATTTGTATGGAAATACAAAAAACCTCGAATAGCCAAAGCAATCTTGAGAAAGAAGAATGGAACTGGAAGAATCAACCTGCCTGACTTCAGACTATACTACAAAGCTACAGTCATCAAGACAGTATGGTACTGGCACAAAGACAGAAATATAGATCAATGGAACAAAAAAGAAAACTCAGAGATAAATCCATGCACCTATGGACACGTTATCTTTGACAAAGGAGAGAAGAATATACAAAGGAGAAAAGACAATCTCTTTAACAAATGGTGCTGGGAAAACTAGTCAACCACTTGTAAAAGAATGAAACTAGAACATTTTCTAACACCATACACAAAAATAAACTCAAAATGGATTAAAGATCTAAATGTAAGATCAGAAAATATAAAAGTCCTAGAGGAAAACATAGGCAAAACACTCTCTGACATAAATCACAGCAGGATCCTCTATGACCCGCCTCCCAGAATACTGGAAATAAAAGCAAAAATAAACAAATTGGACCTAATTAAAATTAAAGGCTTTTGCACAACGAAGGAAACTATAAGCAAGGTGAAAAGACAGCCTTCAGAATGGGAGAGAATAATAGCAAATGAAGCAACTGACAAAGAATTAATCTCAAAAATATACAAGCAACTCCTGCAGCTCAATTCCAGAAAAATAAATGACCCAATCAAAAAATGGCCCAAACAACTAAACAGACATTTCTTCCAAGAAGACATACAGATGGCTAACAAACACATGAAAAATGCTTAATGTCACTCATTATCAGAGAAATGCAAATCAAAACCACAATGAGATACCATCTCATGCTGGTCAGGAAGGCTGCTATCAAAAAGTCTACAAACAATAAATGCTGGAGAGGGTGTGGAGAAAAGGGAATACTCTTACACTGTTGGTGGGAATGCAAACTAGTACAGCCACTATGGAAAACAGTGTGGAGATTCCTTAAAAAACTGGAAATAGAACTGCCATACAACACAGCAAACCCACTGCTGGGCATACACACTGAGGAAACTGGAATTGAGAGATACAATTGTACCCCAATGTTCATTGCAGCACTTTTACAATAGCCAGGACATGGAAGCAACCTAGATGTCCATCAGCAGACGAATGGATAAGAAAGCTGTGGTAATATACACAATGGAATATTACTCAGCTATTAAAAAGAATATTTTAGAATCAGTTCTAATGAGGTGGATGAAACTGGAGGCTATTATACAGAGTGAAGTAAGTCAGAAAGACTTACTGTATAGTATATTAGTGCATATATATGGAATTTAGATAGATGGTAATGATGACCCTATATGCGAGACAGCAAAAGAGACACAGATGTAAAGAACAGACTTTTGGACCCTGTGGGAGGAGGTGAGGGGGAGGATGATTTGAAAGAATAGCATTGAAACACGTATATTATCATATGTGAAACAGACTGCCAGTCCAGGTTCGATGCATGAGACAGGGTGCTCAGGGCTGGAGCACTGGGATGACCCTGAGGGATGGGATGGGGAGGGAGGTGGAAGGGGGGTTCAGGATGGGGAACACATGTATACCCATGGCTGATTCATGTGAATGTATGGCAAAAACCACCACAATATTGTAAAGTAATTAGCCTCTAATTAAAAAGAAAAAAAAACCCAAAGAAACCAATGGTCTTCATCATTCAGTCCAGGTCTACACTGCCTGCCTGGGGGTGCAGCCTCTTTGTGACACCTGGGCCCAGGCTAAAGAGACTCCCTCATAAGGGAAAAGACTGATGTCTATAGCACTCACTGAGTGGGGTGGCAGCTCTTCCAACTCTCTAGGCCATTCTTGCTTTGCTGCACGTCTGGAAGTTGAGGGTCCCTTTGAGAATTACAGAGCTCTGGGTGGATGGGAGGCCCATGGTGCGGAGGAGTGTAGAGAAGGTACAATTTATGGGGATAGAGGTGAGCATCATTCTGTAGCAGAAGCAGACCACTTTTTTTGGGGAGGGATGATAACAGGCAAATTTGGCCTTGGAATGCGGAATGAAGCAGGGCAAAGACTAATAGAGTTTTGCCAAGAAAACGCACTGGTCATAGCAAACACCCTCTTCCAACAACACAAGAGAAGACTCTACACATGGACATCACCAGATGGTCAACACCGAAATCAGATTGATTACATTCTTTGCAGCCAAAGATGGAGAAGCTCTATACAGTCAACAAAAACAAGACCAAGAGCTGACTGTGGCTCAGATCATGAACTCCTTATGACCAAATCCAGACTTAAATTGAAGAAAGTAGGGAAAACCACTAGACCATTCAGGTATGACCTAAATCAAATCCCTTATGATTATACAGTGGAAATGAGAAATAGATTTAAGGGCCTAGATCTGATAGATAGAGTGCCTGATGAACTATGGACTGAGGTTCATGACACTGTACAGGAGACAGGGATCAAGACCTTCCCCATGGAAAAGAAATGCAAGAAAGCAAAATGGCTGTCTGGGGAGGCCTTACAAATAGCTGTGAAAAGAAGAGAAGTGAAAAGTAGGAGGAAAGGAAAAATATACCCATTCCAAAAAATAGCAAGAAGAGAGAAGAAAGCCTTCTTCAGCGATCAATGCAAAGAAATAGAGGAAAAGAACAGAATGGGAAAGACTAGAGATCTCTTCAAGAAAATTAGAGATACCAAGGGAAAATTTCATGCAAAGATGGGCTCGATAAAGGACAGAAATAGTATGGACCTAACAGAAGCAGAAGATATTAAGAAGAGGTGGCAAGAATACACAGAAGAACTGTACAAAAAAGATCTTGATGACCCAGATAATCACGATGGTGTGATTACTCATCTAGAGCCAGACATCCTGGAATGTGAAGTCAAGTGGGCCTTAGAAAGAATCACTACAAACAAAGCTAGTGGAGGTGATGGAATTCCAGTTGAGCTGTTTCAAATGCTGAAAGATGATGTTGTGAAAGTGCTGCACTCAATATGCCAGCAAATTTGGAACACTCAGCAGTGGCCACAGGACTGAAAAGGTCAGTTTTCATTCCATTCCCAAAGAAAGGCAATGCCAAAGAATGCTCAAACTACTGCACAATTGCACTCATCTCACATGCTAGTAAAGTAATGCTCAAAATTCCCCAAGCCAGGCTTCAGCAATATGTGAACGATGTACTTCCTGATGTTCAAGCTGGTTTTAGGAAAGGCGAAGGAACCAGAGATCAAATTGCCAACATCCGCTGGATCATCGAAAAAGCAAGAGAGTTCCAGAAAAACATCTATTTCTGCTTTATTGACTATGCCAAAGCCTTTGACTAAGTGGATCACAATCAACTGTGGAAAATTCTGAAAGAGATGGGAATACCAGACCATGCAGGTCAGGAAGCAACAGTTAGAAATGGACATGGAATAACAGACTGGTTCCAAATAGGAAAAGGAGTACATCAAGGCTGCATATTGTCACCCTGCTTATTTAACTTTTATGCAGAGTACATCATGAGAAACGCTGGACTGGAAGAAACACAAGCTGGAATCAAGATTGCTGGGAGAAATATCGATAACCTCAGATATGCAGATGACACCACCGTTATGGCAGAAAGTGAACATGAACTGAAAAGCCTCTTGACGAAAGTGAAAGAGGAGAGTGAAAAAGTTGGCTTAAAGCTCAACATTCAGAAAACGAAGCTCATGGCATCTGGTCCCATCACCTCATGGGAAAGATGGGGAAACAGGGGAAACAGTGTCAGACTTTATTTTTTTGGGCTTCAAAATCACTGCAGATGGTGATTGCAGCCATGAAATTAAAAGACGCTTACTCCTTGGAAGAAAAGATACGACCAACCTAGATAGTATATTCAAAAGCAGAGACATTACTTTGCCGCCTAAGGTCCATCTAGTCAAGGCTATGGTTTTTCCTGTGGTCATGTATGGATGTGAGCGTTCGACTGTGAAGAAGGCTGAGCACCGAAGAATTGGTGCTTTTGAACTGTGGTGTTGGAGAAAACTCTTGAGAGTCCCTTGGACTGCAAGGAGATCCAACCAGTCCACTTTGAAGGAGATCAGCCCTGGGATTTCTTTGGAAGGACTGATGTTGAAGCTGAAACTCCAGTACTTTGGCCACCTCATGCAAAGAGTTGACTCATTGGAAAGGACTTTGATGCTGGGAGGGATTGGGGGCAGGAGGAGAAGGGGATGACAGAGGATGAGATGGCTGGATGGCATCACTGACTCGATGGACGTGAATCTGAGTGAACTCCTGGCGTTGGTGATGGACAGGAAGGCCTGGTGTGCTATGACTCATGGGGTCACAAAGAGCCGGACACGACTGAGCGACTGAACTGAACTGATCTTTGATAAGAACTAATCCTAAAGGAAATCAAGCCTGAATATTCATTGGGAGGACTGATGCTGAAGCTGAAGCTCCAATACTTTGATCGCCTGATGTGAAGAGCTGACTCGTTGGAAAAGACCCTGATGCTGGTAAAGATTGAAGGCAGGAGGAGAAGAGGGCGACAGAGGATGAGATGGTTGAATGACATCATCGACATAATGGACATGAGTTTGAGTAAACTCCAAAGGATAGTGAAAGACAGGGAAGCCTGCCGTACTGCAGTCCATGGGGTCACAAAGAGTCAGACATGACTTAGTGACTGAACAATAACAATAGTTTTTGGTAGGAGACACTGGAGATGTCAATATGTGGGTCTTTGTGTTGTCATCAGAAGAAATGCTGATCACTGCCAATATATGGGGTTCATAGTGGAATGTTCTTCAACTCCACCTGCAGTCCTGGGGCTGAGACCCTGTCTGACAGCAGCAGTCCTGAGTGTACCTACTGGAGCTGACACCTCAGCAGCGTCCTGTCTCAGACTGAGGAATTTTTGCTTTATACCTGGAGTCACTGTGAACACTTGTCTTCTTATCTCTGCTCTTCATTAACATCACAAATGCACATTTATTCTTTAGTGAAAGGTAATCTATATGTTGTGTTTTTTTCCAGCAGGAATCAAAATTATGGAATTTATTTTTTACATTGGGAAGGACTTTAGACATAATCCAGCATCCTTATTGTACTGGTTTTCTATTACTGCTGTAACAAATTATTACAAGTCTAGTGGTTTAACACAGTACCCACACAAATTTATTATTTTTTAAAAAATTATTTGTTTACTTATATTTGGCTGTGCTGTGTCTTTGCTGCTGCAAGAGCTTTTTTCTAGTTATAGTGAGTAGAGGATACTCTGTTGCAGTGCTCGGACTTCTTACATTGATTCTCTTGTTTTGGAGCATGGTCTCTAGAGCATGCAAGCTTCAGTAGCTGCAGCTCCCAGGTTCTCGAGCACAGGCTCAATAGTTGTGGTGCAAGGTCTTAGCTGCTCTGCAGCATGCAGGATCTTCCTGGATCAGGGATCAAACTGGTCTCCTGCATTGGCAGGTGGATTCTTTTTACCACTGAGCCACCAGGGAAGCCCAAATATTTATTATCTTACAGTTCTGGAGGTCAGAAGTTGAAAGTGGGTAGGCCCACAGGGCTGTGTTCTGTTTAGAGGTTCTAGGGGTGAATCTGTTTCTTTGCCTTCTCTAGCAGCTAGAGAGCACCTACATTCCTTGGCTTGTGGCTCCTTCTTCCATCTCCAGAGGCAATGAAATAGCATTTTCCCTTCTCTCCAACCTCCTTCCTCCCTGTCATTATATCGAGCCTCCTGGACACCAGCATAATCTCTCCATCTCAGCATCCTTAGCTCATCTGCAAAAGTAATATATTCACAGGTTTCATAGAACAGGCAGGCCATTCAGCCTATCACATTCATTTTACAGAAGATATAACAGACTCTAAAGGAGAGGAATTAAAAAAGATCATTCACAGGGCTTGCCTGGGCTGTGGCTAGTCCCTATATTTTTGTGGAATGGGGGGTTAACGCTGTGCTGGGTGCATGGCATGGGGAGTGGAATGTGGGGAGGTGACAGCCCACACTCGGTCCCTCAGCTAGACAGGCGTGTGCAGCGGAGAGCACGTGGGTGTCTAGGGTCCAGTTCCCTGCAGTGTACAGTGTACTGCAGCCCTGCAGTATTCCATCCCTGCTGCCTTTCAGCCCTGTGTCGGAGCGAGACAGGATGAGACCAGGGACCTGAGACCCTTTCTGCAGTGTCAAACCTGGACAGACGTCTGTTTGAGCAACAAAGTATTGAATACAAAACTGTTTAGGGACTGAGGATGACTGTGCATGTGTCACTGGGGCAAATTACAAACAATCAGATACAAAAAGACCAAAAACCCAACTGCCACTTTTGAGGAGCTTGGAGCAAAAGCAGGATACTCCCAGCTTGCGTAGTGAGCAAGGGAACCTATTACTAATTTTTGCTGCAGTTTGAGTTCTAATGAAGCCTTGCCTGAATTCCCTGTCTGGTCTCATCAATTTCTTTTGATTAAGGAGGCCAAGAACTCTGGTCCGGAACACAAATACCTTCCATTCAGCTCGTACATGCCAGACTTGTTTATCAATATTTCAATGACCGTTTTCCTGTTCCATCTCACAGTCTCCATAAGTGTGTACATCCAAGTTAGTACATGTGGACTGCTTGCATCTTGTTTTATAGTACCAAAAATTTTAGCCTCATCTAAAAGGGCAAGGCATTTTGACTCCAAATTTTTCAAATGTTACCTTTCTATACCATTAATATAAAGGGGCTTTAGTTAGGCTTGACTTAAATGCAAATCCCTCTAAACCAGCACTGTTCAGTAGAACTTTCTGTGATTATGTTGGTGGTTTAGTCACTAAGTGGTATCCAACCCTGCAAACCCATGGACTGTAGCTTGCCAGTCTCCTCTGTCTGTGGGACTTTCCAGGCAAGAATACTGGAGTAAGTTGCCATTTCCTTCTCCAGAGGATCTTCCCCACCCAGGGATCAAATCTGGGTCTCCATACTGCAGACAGATTCTTTACCAACTGAGCTACTAGGGAAGCCCTGCAATGGTAGAAAAGTTTTAATCTACACTGTCCAGCATGGCAGCCACTCAACGTATGTGGCTACTGAGCCCCTGAAGTGTGGCTTAGTGTGACTGAGGAATTGCATTTTACATTTTATTTAATTGTAATTAATTTGAACAGTCATATGTGGCTACTGTATTGGATAGCACTGATCTAGATTCTTTCCCTGAGATAACGAGAAATAACTGTAGAGTGTAGGATAGGGTATAATCACAGAAGTTTATAATTAGGAGAAAAAAGGAGGTAGAGGGGTAGAGGTCTAAACTTGAATAAAGGGAAGAAAACTTGGGAAGGTTTAAAGATTGCTTTTCATCAAGCTGCTGCTGCTGCTGCTGCTGCTAAGTCGCTTCAGTCATGTCCAGCTCTGTGAGACCCCATAGACAGCAGCCCACCAGCCTGCCCCATCCCTGGGATTTCCAGGCAAGCATACTGGAGTGGGTTGCCATTTCCTTCTCCAATGCATGAAAGTGAAAAGTGAAAGTGAAGTAGCTTAGTCATGTCCGACGCTTTGCGATCCCATGGATTGCAGCCTACCAGGCTCCTCCATCCATGGGATTTTCCAGGCAAGAGTACTGGAGTGGATTGCCATTGCCTTCTCCATCCATCAAGCTAGGGACCTAATTTTCTCTTGTTTCTATCAGAGGATAAATAGGCTATTATCAATAGTTTAATGTATTCTGGGTGCAAATCTTTAGAAGTGTGCGCTTTTTAACTTTTATTCTGCCTTCTGTGTTCAGTATTTTTCTTAGCACTTATTTTCTCCTTTACCTTTTTTCACGTATTGCTGAAGTCTGGCTTGGAGAATTTTGAGCATTACTTTACTAGCATGTGAGATGAGTGCAATTGTGCGGTAGTTTGAGCATTCTTTGGCATTGCCTTTCTTTGGGATTGGAATGAAAACTGACCTTTTCCAGTCCTGTGCCCGCTGCTGAGTTTTCCAAACTTGCTGGCATATTGAGTGCAGCACTTTCACAACATCATCTTTCAGGATTTGAAACAGCTCAACTGGAATTCCATCACCTCCACTAGCTTTGTTCGTAGTGATTCTTTCTAAGGCCCACTTGAGTTCACATTCCAAATTGTCTGGCTCTAGATTAGTGATCACATCATCATGATTATCTGGGTCGTGAGTCGTGAAGATCTTTTTTGTACAGTTCTTCTGTGTATTCTTGCCACCTCTTCTTAATATCTTCTGCTTCTGTTAGGTCCATACCATGTCTGTCCTTTATCGAGCCCATCTTTGCATGAAATGTTCCCTTGGTATCTCTAATTTTCTTGATGAGATCTCTAGTCTTTCCCATTCTGTTGTTTTCCTCTATTTCCTGCATTGATTGCTGAAGAAGGCTTTCTTATATCTTCTTGCTATTCTCTGGAACTCTGCATTCAGATGCTTATATCTTTCCTTTTCTCCTTTGCTTTTTGCCTCTCTTTTTTTTTTTGTAAGGCCTCCCCAGACAGCCATTTTGCTTTTTTGCATTTATTTTCCATGGGGATGGTCTTGATCCCTGTCTCCTGTACAATATCACGAACCTCAGTCCATAGTTCATCAGGCACTCTATCTATCAGATCTAGACCCTTAAATCTATTTCTCACTTCCAGTGTATAATCATAAGGGATTTGATTTAGGTCATACCTGAATGGTGTAGCAGTTTTCCCTACTTTCTTCAATTTAAGTCTGAATTTGGTAATAAGGAGTTCATGATCTGAGCCACAGTCAGCTCCCGGTCTTGTTTTTGTTGCCAGACTTCAGCAATATGTGAACCGTGAACTCCCTGATGTTCAAGCTGGTTTTAGAAAAGGCAGAGGAACCAGAGATCAAATTGCCAACATCCGCTGGATCATCGAAAAAGCAAGAGAGTTCCAGAAAAACATCTACTTCTGCTTTATTGACTATGCCAAAGCCTTTGACTGTGTGCATCACAATCAACTGTGGAAAATTCTGAAAGAGATGGGCATACCAGACCACCTGACCTGCCTCTTGAGAAACCTGTATGCAGGTCAGGAAGCAACAGTTAGAACTGGACATGGAACAACAGACTGGTTCCCAATAGGAAAAGGAATACATCAAGGCTGTATATTGTCACCCTGCTTATTTAACTTATATGCAGAGTACATCATAAGAAACGCTGGACTGGAAGAAACACAAGCTGGAATCAAGATTGCTGGGAGACATCTCAATAACCTCAGATATGCAGATGACACCACCAGAAAGTGAAGAGGAACTGAAAAGCCTCTTGATGAAAGTGAAAGAGGAGAGTGAAAAAGTTGGCTTAAAGCTCAACATTCAGAAAACGAAGATCATGGCATCCGGTCCCATCACTTCATGGGAAATAGATGGGGAAACAGTGGAAACAGTGTCAGACTTTATTTTTTTGGGCTCCAAAATCACTGCAGATGGTGACTGCAGCCATGAAATTAAAAGACGCTTACTCCTTGGAAGAAAAGTTATGACCAACTTAGACAGTATATTCAAAAGCAGAGACATTACTTTGCTGTCTAAGGTCCGTCTAGTTAAGGCTATGGTTTTTCCTTTGGTCATGTATGGATGTGAGAGTTGGACTGTGAAAAAGGCTGAGCGCTGAAGAATTGATGCCTTTGAACTGTGGTGTTGGAGAAGACTCTTGAGAGTTCCTTGGACTGCAAGGAGATCCAACCAGTCCATTTTGAAGGAGATCAAACCTGGGATTTCTTTGGAAGGAATGATGCTGAAGCTGAAGCTCCAGTACTTTGGCCACCTCATGTGAAGAGTTGACTCATTGGAAGGCTCTGATGCTGGAAGGGATTGTGGGCAGGAGGAGAAGGGGACGACAGAGGATGAGATGGCTGGATGGCATCACTGACTCGATGGATGTGAGTCTGAGTGAACTCCGGGAGATGGTGATGGACAGGGAGGCCTGGTGTGCTGCGATTCTTGGGGTCGTGAAGAGTCGGACACGACTGAGTGACTGAACTGAACTGAACTGAACTGAACTTACCTTTTTTCTCTTTTTCTTTCATAGAGGTGAGTTTATTCATGCTTGCTATTTAGAACGTCTTTTGATTCTGATCCCGTGTATCAGAGGTAAGGCTTCAGTAGTATTCTTTCTCTTGAGATGTTAAGTGGAATAAAGGCAACTTAGGAGCACTAGCTAGTGCATTTTGTGGATTGTTAGCTCAAAATTGTAAGTTCAAAATTGTGGCAGGATGGTATAGAGGCCTTTTGCTTGAAGAAAGAGAAAATACAGCACTGGAAGAATGTTTGGGCTTAAGATTCAGGTCTAGGGTGTTCATCAACAATAAGCCTGCAGTTTCTCTGACGGTAAGTTAAATATGGCTTTTCCTGAGAGGTAAAGAGAGTGTTCTGTGGCCTCTCTTGAGAGAATGGGAGAGGTCAACGTTTGGGGGAGTTTTCAGGACTGAGGAAGGGAACTCAGGATAACTCTGCAAAAGAGGGACTTTAGAGGAGATAGGAAAACACTGGGAACAGCCATTCTCCTAGTTTTTGCAGGAGGGAGTATAGATTTATACACACTTGGTGTTGAGGGCAGGATGAATTTCTGTCAGTAGACCCAGAGAGAGCTGAACTAGGGTCAAGCTGTAGGAAGCAACAGAAGAGTGAAAAAAAAAGAAAATGATGAAAAGGAACAAGAAAGGCAAAATGATGAGGATAAATATTAGTGTGGAAGATGCCTCATTCCATTTCAGCCCCATCCACTGTGAAAAACACAGGGACACTCAAAGAATGGTGAGAAAAAGGAAGCAGTTTCTAGAGGCATCATGACAAGACGTGAGGGGATACTGACAAGGGGTTGCTTTCTCTGACATATGTAGTGCAGAGGAGATAAGCAGCTGCCTACAGGAGATTACTGTGGTAGGAATCCCCACTGTAAATGTGGCCGCGCACCCAATACAAAGAAGACATTGTAAGTTACAGATGAGTAGAAGGATATGATGTGCCTATGAGGAAATGCTAAAAATGAGAGCAATGAAGACTGGAATGCATTTTGAATTTTTCAGGAAACCCTTTATTCTTTTATCCACTTACCCATGGTATACTACCTCTTTTGAGATCCACTAGTCTAGAGCCACCTTCTCACTTTGCAGAGGAGCTTACCAAGCTCAGGAAGGAGGATGGCTTTTCTAAAAGCCGTATGGTCAGATTCAGATGTGGGGCCTAAATCCTGGTCTCATATCTTATTTGGTGTTGTTTTTTTTTTTTTGCCCCTATCTTAACCCGCTAACATTTTGGGAATTGAAAGAACAGTTTTATTTGGGAGTTGCTAGGAAATTCAATACAGTTATCAAGTGATCCATTCTTCTTACTGCAATCCTTGAAGAAAATGATTGTTTAAAGATTATTAATTCAGTTTAAATGATCTCATAACATATTTACTAGTCCTGTTCACATTTTTCACATCTATATGAAACCCTAATGCCCCAAACCTCACAAATATGTGAAGTAACACTTCCTTTAAAATTTAATGGATATATTTACATTTTATCCAACTAATATATGCTTGTAATTAAAAGATAAGAGAGTGTAGAAGAGTTTTAAAGAAAAGCAATGGTCTCTTGCCTCGCCGTTCTATATCCAGTTCCACTCCACAAAGGCAATCGTTTTGAACTTTTTGGACTATTTAAGTTTTTATGGAGACAGCCTCTATTTCTCTATAGAAGTCTTGCATTGCTATTTCTTATTTCATCAATTTTAAACATTATTTATAGACTCACTTAGACTCAAGACTGTACATATTCACCACTTCCCCCAAATGAATGTACATCACCATTTTAGGTAGACTGTTAGCCAACAGTAATATTTACTTTGTAATATTTACTTAGAAATTCTAGTCAGCAGAGATACTATACATCATTATTTCTTTACCCCTTGCTTTATATTTTACAGGATGAAAAAAATTGATATCCTTTCATTCTTTTACTTCTTCCCTCTTCTTTTCACTTTCACCTTCTATAATTTTAGGTCACTAAATTTTAATAATACTTATAGTGTATTGACATAATAAAGATTATGAGCTTTGTCTATAGATTCTTAAAGCTGAAACTCGATTATGTATATGATTATGATTTTGTGATTATTGTTCACTTCAAAGCCAAATTATATGGCATATTTCCCTTCTAGATTTATTTTTTTGAATTTCTGATTGACTTTTTCCTTATATTGTGACTGTCTTTGTAGCATAATGATACTGTTGAACCAAAGATATCTTTTTATCCTTACCATCCTGATCTATTGATACCTGTCTTTTGGAGCCAACTATCTTTTTATTTCCCTCTAATCTGAGCTGATTACTCTTTGGGTTCGTTGAAAAGATGTCACTTGGAGTCTTCCTCCCTTGTTACCCTCCTAGGTTGGAGTCCCAGTTTTTTGATTGCATGTGTGTATTTTTTTGGTTTACCTTTTAAATTGTTGGAGTATGTTTTAAGGTAGTTTCCCAAAAAAGGGTATGGTATGAGGGAGATAAATGTTTTGGGTCTTTACATGTCTGGAAAAAAAAAAGTTATTATTGTTTTCTCATATTGAATTGATAGATTATCAGATTCTAAATTGAAAATACTTTTTGCTTTATTACTTTGGAGGGTTTATCTTTTAAAATACATGTTGATTTGCCAAGTCGGATGTCAATTTGCTCCTCATTATTGAGTGAACTGTTTTTTCCCTTCAGGAAATTTTAGGCCAGTCTCTTGACACACTGTGGAGAAGGCAATGGCAACCCACTCCAGTACTCTTACCTGGAAAATCCCAGGGATGGAGGAGCCTGGTAGGCTGCAGTCCATGGGGTCGCGAAGAGTCGGACACGACCAAGTGACTTCACTTTCACTTTTCACTTTCATGCATTGGAGAAGGAAATGGCAACTCACTCCAGTATTCTTGCCTGGAGAATCCCAGGGACGGGGGAGCCTGGTGGGCTGCCGTCTGTGGGGTCACACAGAGTCAGACACGACTGAAGCAACTTAGCAGCAGCAACAGCTTGACACATTTGGTTCTGAAGAATGTGGGACTGGATGTGGGTGTTTTTCTCTTCATTTATTGTATTACACATTTAGTGTGCCATCTTACTCTGGAAAGTTGTTTACCTAATTCTGGGAATTTCTTACATTAGTTCTTAAATAATTACCCATTCTGTGTTTTCTCTTTCAAGAATTTGCAGTGGTTTGATTGTGGAACTTCTGGGTTCATGTTTTAATGAATTTATTTTCTGTCTCCTTGTGTTTAGATTCTATTTTCAGAGAGAGTTTATTTTATATTGTAATTTTTTGTTAATACTTTTCAATTTGGCAATTATATATATTTATTTCTAAGTGCTTTATTTTGGGTTCTCTGATTATGCCTTTTCCATAACACACATGTTGGGGGAGGTCGTCGAGAGGACGTGACCACCAGTTGATCTAGGAGCTGGCTTCAGGCAATCAGAGGCTCCTCACCCCTCCCTTGTCCTTGGAAGGTACCTTCAGCCTACCATTCCCATACTAGGGGCCATTTTCAAGGATTGTAATGCCTGGAAAGAGCAATGTGTTGCTGAGACCATGTGGACCAGAAATGCAACTGACTCTTTAAGACATCTATAGAAATTTTCAAGATTCTGGTGGGCAGGCCTGGAGATCTACCCATCTCTGGATGCCCAGAACAGACCTCTGCATAAGTTTCTTTGCTTATTAAATCTGCCAGCTGCCAATCTGGAGTGGTCTGCCTCTTTCTACAGTCTCTCTTTGCCTTCTATATTCAGGGGTCAGTTTTCAATTTCATCTAGAGAACTTCAGGGGTGGGAACCAATGATTCTCTTCTCATTCTATGAGATTATAATGTCTGAGAATATTAGTTTCCTTTTTAAATTCTCTTTTCTGCACCCTAAATAATCTGTGCTGCTTTCAGAGTTACTTTTTGTTATGGCACTCCTGTTTCATACTTCATTCTTTCCCAAATGCAAAATGATACTTTGTTATGCATCATATTTAAAATTAAGACTAGAGAAAAAGGTGTGTGTGTGTGTGTGTGTGTGTGTGTGTGTGTGTATGTGTGTGCTCATTCATTGGTGGACTTTCTTTTTTGGGTGACTGGGGAGCCAGTCATTAGGCTGGGGGATTCTCAAACAACACAATCTAAAGAGCTTTTAGACCTTTGGGACCTCAGGACCATGACTAGCTCCTTTTATTCTATTTTGATGAGTTTCTTTTAGAAAACTGCCCATTGTTTATGTAATGATTTTTGGCCTGGATGTAAAATACGTATCTGCCAACTATTCTGGTCAAACCATTATGCAAGAGATTGTTGGGGATGATAGTATTAACAGTTTTCAGGCTCTAGTTTCCACTGTGTGTGGTTCCCAGAGCCATGAAGGTGGGTTGGCATCTTTCTAGATTCTCCTGGGTAGACTTTTGGCTCTTCTAGTCTCCTTAGCTCCCTTCTCCTCCCTCATATATTCCAGGTTATGGTTTCCTTTGCCCAGATTCAGAATTTTTCACTGCTTTTTTCTTTTCCAGAAATGTTTAGAAATATTTTGCTTGCTAATAGCTTCCCTCTGTTCTCTTCATTGTTGTGAATTTAGCATCTTTCTAATGTGGCCTTGGGATGCAGAGAGAGTAGATAAATATTTTTGCATAACTGGCAATTCTTAACCAGAAAATCCTCTATTCCACCCCTCATTTTATATTTTAATGATTTTTTGCATTACATTTTTTTTAATATTGGTAATACATGTACATATTACAAAATTCAAGAGGTGTGAAAGGGTATACAGCAAATTTATGTCTTCCTCCCATCCCTCTCCCTTAGGTATCCAGTTTCTTGTGTGTCTTCTAGAACTGTTCTACACAAACATATATTCTTTTTAATTAAAAAAATGCAAACAGATACACAAAAACGTTGTTTTATACTTTTGTTTTGCATTTACCATTATCTTGGAGATCATTCCATATTGGCACAGCAAAGAACTTTTTAAAAATTATTTTTAATCCTCCCTCATGCTAGAAACCATCCAGATTCCAGTTAGCCTAAGACTAGGATTCATATCAAGGGTCTACAAGTGATATCAAGACAAACATTTGACAATACATTTCTTGCTTGAAATATGAACTCATTATTTCTAGTGAGCTACTGAAAACACACTTTTAAAGAGAAAGTACTGACTATATCCCAAACAAGAGGTTATTAACTGGAAATCTCCCTAGAATACTTACATCTCACCTTGGAAAAAGGTTCTTTGTGCCGGTGTTACTTTTATAACAACACAATCCTTGATCTGTTAGGTATCCTGAGTTGATGTGCAGCTGAGTGACAGAAGGAAGGAAGGGAAAAAATGTGTCTTTGGCTGCCAACATTTATTTTAAATCTTTATTACTGCATGCCATTTACATAAATTCCAGATATGAGCGGTTGTTAGAAGGGCATCAACAAAGAACCTCTTCCTTGCTAACCAGAACAATTGAAAGAAAAATCACTATTGAGTATATATCATATCAGTTTTAGAGTCAATTATGTTGATACTGTCACACTGGAACAAAGAAATAAACTAGAAGTATGTATAAAAGTTAAAAAAATTCTGCAAAATGTTATACTAATGAATACATTGTAATTTATTTAACATTCCTTTATTGATCCACTTTTCTCTTTAATCTTTTGCTTTTATGAACAAAGCTACAATGAACTTCCTTTCATACACAATATTTCATACAGAAATGAATAAATCTGATAAATTCCTAGATGTGAAATTAATGGTAAGTTGCCAGTTTTCTTGTGTGTATGGTTGTGTGCTTCAGTTAATGCCAATAATGTATAAGACTGCCTATGTACTCACACCTTTAGCCATGGTACCAGTTAAGATCCAATCATGAAGTGAAAGTGTCAGTTGCCTGGTTGTGTCAGACTTTGTGATCCTATGGACTGTGGCCTACCAGGCTCCTCTGTCCATGGGATTCTTCAGGCAAGAATACTGGAGTTGGTTGCCATTTTCATGTTCAGAGGATCTTCCTGACCCAGGGATTGAACCCACGTTGGCCAGAGTATTCGTTACCTCTGGGCCGTCAAGGAAGCTCAATCATATGCCATCCCAATTATTTGAACAGTTTTATGTGAAGAATTGTTAACTTGGTACAAAGTTGTGAAGAAGAGAATTAAGACGAGGAGAGAATACTAAATTACCACAGAAGTAGCAATTGCAGCAGGCAGCTGCCATCTCTAAGGCTGGAAGAGCAGGTGAAGAGGTTGAAATAATTAAAACTTAGAAGCTTAGAGGAGGGAACCTCACAGTATTGAATACAGATCTCTTTGGAGGAGGATTTTATTTAGCTGGTGCTGTGAGCTTCGAGTAAGGACCCTGGGGACCTGACCAAACTGCAACTGCTGCTGCTGCTGCTAAGTCGCTTCAGTTGTGTCCGACTCTGTGCGACCCCATAGACAGCAGCCCACCAGGCTCCCCTGTCCCTGGGATTCTCTAGGCAAGAACACTGGAGTGGGTTGCCGTTTCCTTCTCCAATGCATGAAAGTGAAAAGTGAAAGTGAAGTCACTCAGTCGTGTCTGACTCGTAGCGACCCCATGGACTGCAGCCAATGAGGCGCCTCTGTCCATGGGATTTTCCAGGCAAGAGTACTGGAGTGGGGTGCCATTGCCTTCTCCAAAACTGCAACTGAGGGAGCACTAATTTGTTAGAGATGGTTCACTGAGAGAGAAAAGGTGAGACAACTTTAAAAAAAATCTATTTTATTTTTAATTGGAGGATAATTGCTTTACAACGTTGTATTGGTTTCTGCCGTACAACAACAGAAATCAGCCATAAAGTGTACATATGTCTCCTCCCTCTTGAACCTCCCTTCTACCCTCTACCCAATCCTCCCCCTCTGCCTGTTAAGTCACTTCAAGTTGTGTCTGACTCTTTGGACTGTAGCCCACCAGTCTCCTCTGTCCAAGGGATTCTCCAGGCAAGAATACTGGAATGGGTTTCCATGCCCTCCTCCAGGGGATCTTCCTGACCTCAGAGATTGAACGTAAATCTCTTAGGTCTTTCCTGCATTAGCAGAGTGGTTCTTTACCACTAATGCCACCTGGGAAGCCCCCATCCCACCCCTCTATCTTGTCACAGAGTACTGGGTTCAGCTCCCTGTGTTATACAGCAACTTCCCATTAGCTATATTTAAAGTGATGGAAAAATTAAAAATTGGATTCAACTACTGCAATGATTAAGCACTAATGCTGCAAGTGAAAAAAAGCTGCTGGGCCAACTGGCAGGAGCAGGAAGTCGAGAGAGCGGACAGTCTCTTCTGCTTTCACCCTCCCCACCCTACTTCCCCTCTAGCACCTTCTATCGGCAGAGCCTACCAGGGCACCAGATAGCAAAGCAGTGATGTGGTGAGCAACCCCAGCTCCAACATCCCAGAGTTTGGAAGGATGGAACTGAAGTTGGAAGACAACTCAAAGATCACCAGTGCACCCAGGTTTTCGCCCATTGCTAATTGTGACAAAGGTCCGTATAGTCAAGGCCATGGTTTTTCCTTTGGTCATGTATGGATGTGAGAGTTGGACTGTAAAGAAAGCTGAGAGCCAAAGAATTGATGCTTTTGAACTGTGGTGTTGGAGAAGACTCTTGGGAGTCCCTTGGACTGCAAGGAGATCCAACCAGTCCATCCTAAAGGAGATCAGTCCTGGGTGTTCATTGGAAGGACTGATGTTGAAGCTAAAACTCCAGTACTTTGGCCACCTCATGCGAAGAGCTGACTCACTGGAAAAGTCTCTGATGCTGGGAGGGACTGGGGGCAGGAGGAGAAGGGGATGACAGAGGATGAGATGGCTGGATGGCATCACCGACTCGATGGACATGAGTTTGGGTAAACTCTGGGAGTTGGTGATGGACAGGGAGGCCTGGCGTGCTGCAATTCATGTGGTTGCAAAGAGTTGGACACGATTGAGTGACTGAACTGAACTGAATGTGACAGTTAGAGTTTGTAGTTTTGACTAGCATTTTTTTAATTGAGACCGAGGTCGAATACCCCTTAATTTTTAAGAGTTGTTTGATTTTTCCTTTTTGTGAACAATTATCTTTTGATATCCTTTGTTCATGCTTGGTTTCTTTGGACATCATTTTTGTTTCTTATACAAGAAAGAAATTAGGCTTTTGAATACAATGTGAGTTGGAAATAACTTCTCCAGGTTTGTCAGTTATCTTTTGATAGATGGTGGCTTTTCCATGTATGCATATTTATGTGTGCAGAGTTCAGTTTTACCATTATTTTCTCTTCTGACTTCACCTGTAGAAAGACCTTTCCAATTCTGAGATAATAAAAATGTTCTTCCATTTTTCTTTAATAGTGCTTTTACGGTTTTGGTTTTAAAATTTAAATATTTGTTCAATTTGGATTTTTTTTTCTGTTATATAGTATGAAGTATTAAACCAAATATTTTTTTTCTGCTTACTATCCAGATGTCCCAACACCATTTATTGAATAATCCATGTTTTCTCCAACTTGAAAACTAACTTTTATTTTAATCCCTATATGGTTTAAAAAATTTTTTTCTGGACTTTCTAATCTATTTCATTGATTTTTCTCTTCATGTATTAGCACCATACTATTTTAATTACTCTAGCTTTATACTGTGGTTAAATATCTCCTAGAGCATTTCTTTCTCATTGTCTTCCCTTTATAGAATCTTGATTATTCTTGATTCTGTTGTCTCCTGTAGGAATGTTATGATCAGCTTGTCTAATTTTAAGGCCTATTCATAGTTTCATTAAGATTGTACAAAAATATAGATTATGAAAGTGCTGAAATTGTCATGTGAGTTTTCCTATTTAAAAATAGAGTATAACTTTAACAGACTGGTTCCAAATAGGAAAAGGAGTATGTCAAGGCTGTATATTGTCATCCTGCTTGTTTAACTTTTATGTAGAGTATCTCATGAGAAACGCTAGACTGGAAGAAGCTGGAATCAAGATTGCTGGGAGAAATATCAATAACCTCAGAAATGCAGATGACACCACCCTTATGGCAGAAAGTGAAGAGGAACTCAAAAGCCTCTTGATGAAAGTGAAAGTGGAGAGTGAAAATGTTGGATTACAGCTCAACATTCAGAAAACGAAGATCATAGCATCTGATCTCATCACTTCATGGGAAATAGATGGGGAAACAGTGGAAACAGTGTCAGACTTAATTTTTCTGGGCTCCAAAGTCACTGCAGATGGTGATTGCAGCCATGAAATTAAAAGACGCTTACTCCTTGGAAGGAAAGTTATGACCAATCTAGATAGCATATTAAAAAGCAGACATTACTTTGCCAACTAAGGTCCGTCTAGTCAAGGCTATGGTTTTTCCTGTGGTCATGGATGCATGTGAGAGTCGGACTGTGAAGAAAGCTGAGCGCCGAAGAATTGATGCTTTTGAAATGTGGTGTTGGAAAATACTCTTGAGAGTCCCTTGGACTGCAAGGAGATCCAACCAGTCCATCCTAAAGGAGATCAGTCCTGGGTGTTCTTTGGAAGGAATGATGCTAAAGCTGAAACTCCAGTACTTTGGCCACCTCATGCGAAGAGTTGACTCATTGGAAAAGACCCTGATGCTGGGAGGGATTGAGGGCAGGAGGAGAAGGGGACGACAGAGAATGAGATGGCTGGATGGGATCATTGACTCAATGGACATGAGTCTGAGTGAACTCCGGGAGTTGGTGATGGACAGGGAGGCCTGGTGTGCTGCAATTCATGGGGTCGGAAAGAATCGGACATGACTGAGTGACTGAACTGAACTGATACCTTTCAGTGTTTCTCTTCTTTTGCCATTTTAAGTATATTCCAAGATGCTTTCTCTACCTTTTTTTCTTATTTGCAGCCACATGCATCTTGCTTTGGTATCTTCCTATACCCCAGGTTTATCTTCATTGCATACGGCAGCCACACTTCTTATATTGTGTTCAGAGTTACAGATATCTTGATGTCTAATCAAAGCTAGAGTTTACCATTTTGTTTTACTTCTTGCTTTTGGGTAATTGAGAGAATAAGAACAGCTTTTTCTTGTTATTAAAAAATCAGATGTTGTTTCAATTACATGCTGAAATACTCTGGAATCCTGTCACATATTCTGCAAGAAACCCAGTTTTTATCACCAAATATTTCTGGGAATCTCTAAATGATAAATAGTTCTGCAAATATACTCAATATTATTGCCACCTCAGGTAGGCATCTGTGCCTCAGCCATTCTGTAGTTAGCATTTATCTATCTTAAGACCAGAGTGTTACCCTTTTCACCTGTTCCACCTGTTTTCAACCTAGGGTAAATATTTCCCTGGTGGTACATTATGGCCTTCCAAGGAGTAACAGGAATGATGATTCTGAATTCTCAATTTCTGTATACTTCCATAAAACTGATCTGCCTGAGAATATGCCAGTGGTCTGGCACCCCTTTCACTCTTCTACTTTTACAGATTGTTAAGAAAAGGCATCAGTCTCATCCATTCTAGGTGTTACTATGAGCATTGGCCTGGGATGGAAAAGCTTCCAGGGAGCCACCAAGGGGGCACTTGAGAATACTGGTGTGGTATTGAGAATGTGAATGGCTGCAGTGATTGGTAGCAAAGCATTTTGCAACTCAAATACTTTCAATTCTTCTTCCCTTGAAGCTGAAGGAAGCTTTAGAGGGGTTGTCAGTGGACAGGTGATTTAATTTTTGTTGATTATTGTTTTTGCATGCATCTTGTAAAGAATGAAAGAAAATGAAGGGCATTATTATAAAAAAACTCCTTGCATTTGCACCTACATATATATATATATATATAAAGTAGGTGCAAATAGAAATAAAATTGATAAATTGTCTCTATTAATGAAAAATGTTCATCTATGTATATATGAACGAATTTTAAAAAGCCACACCTATCTCATTAAGAAATACACTCCCTGCCAAAACATACATTTGAAATTTGAAATTACTTATCAAAATCACCTACAAATAAAAATTAGAATAATATCCTAATTAGAAGAAACTCTAGGATTTAGATCCTTACAGCCAATGGAAATGAAATGAATTTTTATTAATACACTTTTGTTGCAGAGAATTATGATTGGGTGGTCAATAAAATACTTTCAAGCATAAAATTTACATTATGGTAAATTTCTATGGGTAAGTGTGTTGAAAATATAAGTTCTAGGAGGAAAAGAAATGATATAAAGTTTTGACTGTTAAAATAGAGCTTGTTAGTGTTTTAATGGATGAAGTATATGAAATCTTAATATTCTGTGGAATGTATTTAACAAATGACATAACAATTGGATTTGAAAATGACGATGTTTATAATATGCCAGAAGTTATGTTAGCAATTATGAAAAGGTACACAGACTTTTCTAAATTCTGTTAGAGGATTTTCAAGCTAAAAATCCAAACAAACCCAAGCCCCAGAAAAACAAAATCTCTTGGCTATTGCCTTAAATCTTCCATACAAGGAAATATCCAGTTTTAACCTGAAACTTTGAGAATAAGAAAACAGATTAACAAACATACAGGGAAGGTAAATAGACCCAGGTGAAACTAGTTTGGGAGTCTGGGGGCACAGATTACTCTATAAGGGTGCGCTATTGGACCAGTCTTTGCCTGGCTGTGGATTCTACAGTATAGATGCCCCTGAGCCCATATTAAAGGGGTACCCTCCCTCTCCGCCTCAATGAGTGTACTTTTGAACCTAAACCTTTTAATCTAGGAGCCAGCTTCCAGAAGCACAGGACATAGAACAGTTTCCTACTCTCTTTAGGTGTAGATCTCTTCACATTTGGAGTAGGAAATGTCGACCCACTCCAGTGTTTTTGCCTAGAGATTCCCGTGGACAAAGGAGCCCAGAGGGAGGGCTACAGTCTATAGGGTCACAAAGAGTTGGACACGACTGAGTGACTTGACTTGACTCTTTAGGTGAAGCCCCAGTTCACCTGTGAATACTTGCCCACCTGACAGGGTAAGTGTTGCTGCTCATTTCCTTTGGGAAGCTGAAATACACACAGGTTCTGATGTGTGGCCTTATCCTTAGGCTTCTCGTGGTAGACAGACATAAGTCCCTTTGACATTATCTGGATTATTTTGTCTTAAATAACATCACTTAAGGGACATAAGTCCACTCAGGGCAACAATCTGGCCTAATTTTTTTTTTTTCTCAGTGTTCTCCAATGATGAAACAGTAAATGTGAATATCTTTTCTAGCCTCCTCTATTGGTGAGTAAGGACTTGAAAAATGGCACACAAGAATCAGTAAGAAACTCACACACAGGGAAGATAAATGTACCTATTAGAATACAATCTGCAAAGATAAAGATATGTTAAATGGCACATGCAATTTACATCCCTTACAGAGCACAGCCTGCTCAGCTGAAACATTTTACATTTGATTATTTCAACATCTTTTCCAAGTTTAATGGGAGGGCTTAAAAATACATCAGAAAGTTAAAAGGACCTTCAAGTGATTTTTTCCCCCTCCAGAACCAAAGGTGGCCTTTCCCAAGAAGCTCCTTTCTGAAACTCTTAAGGGACTACTTTGCAGACTAACCAAGGATGATCTCATTACATAGTTTAAAATCTTCTGGCTGATCCCACTTTCATATCCTCTCAATTTGCCAAACCAGAGAACACGAGGAGTAGCCCATTAGTTTCTCCCATGGTCACTGCAGATTTTTATCCTACAAATATAGATTCTCATAAGAACTCACAAGAAAAAGAGAGGCACATATGCAGTCTCTTCGCTATGTTGCTTACTTGCTTTGCAACTGGGCCATGTGGGGCTGGGTATATATCTTCTTTTTAAACATTTTCTTAATAAGATTGTACAAAATGATCGTTGTTTAGTTGCTAATGAATGCATTTTCATTGTCAACAATTCAGACTTTATAGGTGAAGTTAAAACCAAACAAGAACAAAAATCACTAATGACCTCTACTAATCCTGTTTACCCCTTTTAGAGGCACTTTTATCTTATTACTTTTGTATTTATCCTCCCAGATCCTCTCTCCTCTTAAAAATATATAAAAATGTAGTTATTTTTCAGCAACTTTTCTTTTTTTCTTAAACTCAACAATATATTTTGGAGATCTTCCCCTGAGAATGCAAATTTGGCCAGCTCACTTTAAAAAATTGCCTTATAGTATTTATTAGTGTTCTGTAATATGTGACTATTTTGAAATTCTCCTCCTTATAGATAGTTGGTCCCAATCCCTCATAATTTTACAACTATCCATGTACATGGCTCTTCATATATACTTATAAATTATTTCCTTATAAAGCACTTATAAAGGTTTTCCCCATTTTGTTTTTTCGTGGTTCATTTGACGTTTTATTGCTCTTTTAGATTTTTAGTTGCAAATTGTAAGCTATAGGCTTTGCAAATGTTTTCTACTCCTCTGTATCTTGTCATTTAAAGTTTTAATGATGTCTTCAGAAGTTAAATCTTTGTAGCCAAATATATCAATTTTTAACTTCAGTTTTGTTTTTGGGCCTTTTAAGAAAACTAAATCATAAACTAGTTTCATATATATTTTTATAATTTAAATGTTTCTATGTTTATATGGATAATTTTTTTGAGAATATTGTGAACTTGGACAATATTTTGTACCTAAATCATAGCTGATTGTGTCAATACTGTCTATTGACCAATGTGTCTTTTTGCCTACAAATCTGAATGCAACATTTACTAAACATTATATTTATTTATTTTTGGATCTCTTGTGTTCAAGCTCTATCTGTCTGTTACAGCCCTAGTAATATCCTGTGCTAGATAATAGACTTTATGTTTTGATACTGGTAAAGTGAGTCCCTACAGTTTTATTTTAATTTTTATACTATATAATTATTTTTGTAGTTTGCTCTTTGTTATTAAAGATCTTACTATCTTAATGTTGTTTTTGAACTGGAATTTTTTTTTGGGGGGGACTTGTTGTGTATTTGGTCACTCTCTTCTAATTATTAGTTGGTTGTTTTGAATTTTCTGGATAAATAATTCTATACTTTGCAAACAATTTTAGTTTTGTATATTCCTTCCCAATATTTACAATTTGTTTTTATTATTCTCTATTGCTTAGATCACTAAATAATTTGAATAGTAGGTATGAGAGAAGACATCTCTTTTATTCCTGACTTGTAATGCTTGTTTCCTTGTTAAGAATATTTGCAAGTTTATTGTTAAATATGCTTCTCAAATGAAGTTCTTGTCTATTGCTAACTTGTTAATTTAACTGATGATTTAAGTGTTATTAAATTCTCAGTATAGTTACTTAATATGTTCTTTTGCTCACTTATTAGGTAGAGTATTTTAATGTTTTTTTCCTGTTAAAACATTCTTGCATTCTTGGGATAAATGCCATCTGGTTGTAAGGAATGTATGTACTTTCCATTCAATGTAGTGATGAAGTTGATTTGTTAATTTTAAATACAATTTTATATTTACATTCTTACGTGAGATCAGTGTACAGTTTTCTTACTCTCTTCTTGTCTGGAATTTGTATCATTATATTAGCATTATAAAACAAGTTATTTGTCTTTTATCTTTTACTATAGTCTGATACAGTTGGCATATTTTGGGAAGGATTTATTTTTCAGCAGTAACCTAGCACTTATCCATAAACCATCTGGGACCAGTGAATTTTAAAGAGAATGGGTCTTTGTAGACTTTTCAATTTCTTCTATAATGTTGGTCTTTTAACATTTATTTCTACTCTTTCTCCAGTTTTGAAAGTTCATATTTTCCTAGAAGTTGTCCAATTCATTTAGATTTCATTTTGTCAATATAGTATAGACTTATATAGTAGTATTCTCTCTGTAGTTTTATCTCTTTTCTCATTCCTATTATGGTTTATTCATATCTTCTTTGTCTCTGATCAAACATATGGTCTACTTTACTGATATTTTTTCCAGTAATCTGCCTTTGCTTTTAATACCTGAATTTCTAGTCTGTCTTGTTTATGTTTTAATAATATTTGCTTTTATCATCACTACTACTTTCATGTCATTTTCTGTGAGAGTTTTTTTTTTTTTGGCATTTTCCTTGCTTTTTAAAAATTTTTATTTTTTTTGTGTGTGGGGGTCAAGCTTTTATACATTTTATTTTACCAACTCTGTTAAAGACAAGAACTGAATTAATATATTATTAATAGCTCCCATCTTATTGGGATACTTATATTTGTGAAGAATAGAGTTTTTTTCACATGAATAATATTTCTGATCTGGGCAAGATCTTCTCAATATGAGTAAAAGTGTGTCCAGCACATGATTTTATTTTATTTTTTAAATTAGTTATTTTTAATTAGAGGATAATTGCTTTACAATATTGTGCTGATTTCTGCCATACATCAACATGAAGCAAGCATAAGTATACATTTATCCTTGTGTGTACAGCAACTTCCCATTAAGTTCAGTCGCTCAGTCATGTCCGACTCTTTGAGATGCCATGGACTACAGCATGCCAGGCTTCCCTGGCATGGAAGGGAATTCCTATGGAATTCCCATCACCAGTTCCCAGAGCTTACTCAAACTCTTGTCCATTGAGTTGGTGATGCTATCCAACCATCTCATCCTCTGTTGTCCCCTTTTCCTCCTCCCTTCAATCTTTCCCAGCATCAGGGTCTTTTCTAACAAGTCAGTTCTTCAAATCAGGTGGCCAAAATATTGGAGTTTCAGCTTCAGCATCAGTCCTTTCTTGAATATTCAGGACTGATCTCCTTTAGGATGGACTGGTTGGATCTCCTTGCAGTCCAAGGGACTCTCAAGAGTCTTCTCCAACACCACAGTTCAAAAGCATCAATTCGTTGGTGCTCAGCTTTCTTCACATTCCAACTCTCACATCCATACATGACCACTGGAAAAACCATAGCCTTGACTAGATGAACCTTTGTTGACAAAGTAATGTCTTTGCTTTTTAATATGCTGTCTAGGTTGGTCATAACTTTCCTTCCGAGAAGTAAGAGTTTTTTAATTTCATGGCTGCAATCACTATCTGCAGTGATTTTGAAGCCCAGAAAAATAAAGTCAGCCATTGTTTCCATTGTTTCCCCATCCATTTGCCCTGAAGTGGTGAGACTGGATGCCATGATCTTAGTTTTCTGAATGTTGAGTTTTAGGCCAACTTTTTCACTCTCCTCTTTCACTTTCATCCAGAGGCTCTTTAGTTCTTTTTTGCTTTCTGTCATAAGGGTGGTATTATCTGCATATCTGAGGTTATTGATATTTCTCCTGGCCATCTTGATTCCAGCTTGTGCTTCATCCAGCCCAGCATTTCACATGAGGTACTCTGCATATAAGTTAAATAAGCAGGATGACAGTATACAGCCTCACATTGTCCTTTCCCAATTTGGAACCAGTCTGTTATTCCATTTTCAGTTCTAACTGTTGCTTCTTGACTTGCATACAGATTTCTCAGGAGACAGGTAAGGTGGTCTGGTATTCCCATCTCTTGAAGAATTTTCCACAGTTTGTTGTGATCCACACAGTCAAAGGCTTTGGTGTAGTCAAAGCAGAAATAGATGTGTTTACATATCGTAAACACATATGTAAACATATGGTTTACATTGTTTAGATGTGTTTACATATGGTAAGATCTGTTTTACATAAGGTAATATGTGTTTCAGTGCTGCTCTCTCAATTTGTCCCACTCTCACCTTCCCCTGCTGTGTCTACAAGACTGTTCTCTATCTCTGGATCCCTAATCCTGCCCTGTAAATAGGTTCATCAATACTCTTTTTCTAGGTTCCATATATATGTGTGTTAATATATGGTATTGTTTTTCTGACTTACTTCACTCTGGATAATAGGCTCCTGGTTCATCCATCTCACTAGAACTGACTCAAATTTGTTCCTTTTTATGGCTGGACTAGTATTCCATTGTGTGTATGTACCATAACTTCTTTATCCATTCATCTATGGCTCTACCAAAAATCCACCTCATGTCCTGGCTATTGTAAATAGTGCTACAATGAACATTGGGTTACATGTGTCTTTTTCAACTATGATTTTCTCAGGGTATGTGCTCAGTAGTGGGATTGTTGGGTAATATCATAGTTTATTCCTAATCTTTTAAGGAACCTCCATACTGTTCTCCATAGTGAAAGAAAGAAAGTGAAGTCACTCAGTCATGTCCGACTCTTCAGGACCCCATGGACTGCAGCCCACCAGGCTCCTCCGTCCATGGGATTTTCCAGGCAAGAATACTGGAGTGGGTTGCCTGTTCCTTTTCCAGGAGATCTTCCCCACCCAGGGACTGAACCTGGGGCTGTGTCAATTTACATTCCTACCAACAGTGCAAGAGGGTTCCCTCTCCAGCATGTATTGTTTGTAGATTATTTGATGGCCATTCTGACAAGTGTGAGGTGATACTTCATTGTAGTTTTGAATTGCATTTCTCTAATACTGAGCAACGTTGAGCATCTTCATGTGCTTGTTGGCCGTCTGTAAGTTTTCTTTGGAGAAATGTTTCTTTAGGTCTTTTTTTGATTGGGTTGTTTGATTTTCTAGTTTCATGAATTGCTTCTTTACTTTAGAGATTAATATTTTTTTCAGTTGTTTGTTTCATTTGCAATTATTTTCTCCCATTCTGAGGGTTGCTTTTGACCTTGTTTATAGTTTCCTTTGATGTGCAGAAGCTTTTAAAGTTAACTGGGTCCCATGTGTTTATTTTTTGTTTTTATTTCCTTTAGGAGGTGGATCAAAGAGGAACTTGTGATTTATGTCAGAGTGTTCTGCCTATGCGGAGAAAGCAATGGCAACCCACTCCAGTACTCTTTCCTCGAAAGTCCCATGGACAGAGGAGCCTGGTGGGCTGCAGTCCATGGGGTCATGAAGAGTCTGACATGATTGAGCGATTTCACTTTGACTTTTCACTTTCATGCACTGGAGAAGGAAATGACAACCTGCTCCAGTATTCTTGCCTGGAGAATCCTGGGGATGGCGGAGCTTGGTGGGCTGCCATCTATGGGGTCGCACAGAGTTGGACACGACTGAAGCGACTTAGCAGCAGCAGCAGCAGTTTTGCCTGTTTTCCTCTAAGCATTTTATAGTTTCTGGCCTTACATTTAGGTCTTTAATCCATTCCGAGTTTGTGTATGGTGTTAGGAAGTGTTCCAATTTCATTCTTTTACATGTAGCTGTCCAGTTTTCCCAGCACCACTTGTTGAAGAGGCTGTCTTTCTCCATTGTATATTCTTGCCTCCTTTGTCAAAGATAAGGTGCCCAAAAGTGTATGGGTTTATCTTTGGGCTTTCTGTCTTATTCTATTGATCTCTATTTCTGTTTTTGTGCCATGCCCATACTGTCTTGATGACTGTAGCTTTGTAGTATAGTTTTAAATCTATACTACAGGAAGGTTGTTTCTTCCAGCTCCATTTTTCTTAAGGTTTTTTTTAACTATTTGGAGTCTTGTGTTTCCATACTAATTGTGAAATTTTTTGTTCTAGTTCTGTGAGAAATACCATTGGCAATTTGATAGGGATTGCATAGAATCTGTAGATAGCTTTGGGTGGTATAGTCATTTTCACAATATTGATTCTTCCAATCTAAGAACATGGTATATCTCTCCATCTCTTTGTGTCATCTTTTATTTTCTTCACCAGTGTCTCTTTGCTTTTTGAATTAAAAGCATGGATTGTTTATTTTAAACTTTTATACTTTTTAATAAATGCATTTATAACTAAAATTTTTGTGTGTGTACTTTTTCTACACGTCTGAAGTGTTGTTGGGTGTAACTCTAGTTTATTCTAAGTTTGAATTACCATTCCTTTAAAGAATATTTTGGAGTCAATGGAGAGTTTCATTTGTTAGCTTTTGCTTTTCATTTTAATTATATTATAGTCAGTGGATGTGACACATGATGTCAGCTTTTGGGAACTGGATGAAATTTTCTTTATGGCTGATACATGGTCAAAATGTCTGTTTCCTGTGAATAGTCACATATTCCTATATACAAGCACGTGTATGTGTCTATGTGTATATGTGATTAATATTATGTTTTATTTAATTCTTCGATATCTTAAAAAAATTAATCTACTGTTTTCAGAGAGCTATGTCATAGTCCATGCATAAACAATGGATTTGTTAAATTCATATTGTGGTTCTATTATTTCTTCTTACTTTTCAGTTCAGTTCAGTCACTCAGTCGTGTCTGGCTCTTTGTGACCCCATGAACTGCAGCAGGCCATACCTCCCTGTCCATCACCAACTCCCGGAGTGCACCCAAACCCATGTCCATTGAGTTGGTGATGATATCCAACCATCTCATCCTCTGTCGTTCCCTTCTCCTCCTACCCTCAATTGTTCCCAGCATCAGGATCTTTTCCAATGAGTCAGCTCTTGGTATGAGGTAGCCAAAATACTGGAGTTTCAGCTTCAACATCAGTCCTACCAATGAACATCCAGTACTGATTTCCTTTAGGATGGACTAGTTGGATCTCCTTGCAGTCCAAGGGACTCTCAAGAGTCTTCTCCAACACCACAGTTCAAAAGCATCAATTCTTTGGCACTCAGCTTTCTTCACAGTCCAACTCTCACATCCATACATGACTACTGGAAAAACCACAGCTTTCACTAGGTGGACCTTTGTGGACAAAGTAATGTCTCTGCTTTTTAATATGCTATCTAGGTTGGTCATAAATTTCCTTCCAAGGAGTAAACATCTTTTAATTTCATGGCTGCAATCACCATCTGCAGTGATTTTGGAGCCCAGAAAAATAAAGTCAGCCACTGTTACCACTGTATCCCCATCTATTTGCCATGAACTGATGGGACCAGATGCCATAATCTTAGTTTTCTGAATGTTGAGTTTATGCCAACTTTTTCACTCTCCTCTTTCACTTCATCAAAAGGCTCTTTAGTTCTTTCTTCACTTTCTGTCATAAGGGTGGTGTCATCTGCATATCTGAGGTTATTGATATTTCTCCTGGTAATCTTGATTCCAGCTTGTGCTTCATCCAGCCCAGTGTTTCTCATGATGTACTCTGCATATAAGTTAAATAAGCAGGGTGACAATATACAGCCTTGATGTAGTCCTTTTCCTATTTGGAACCAGTCTGTTGTTCCATGTCCAGTTCTAACTGTTGCTTCCTGACCTGCACACAGATTTCTTTCTTTCTTTTTTTTTAATTTTAATTTTTACTTTATTTTACTTTACAATACTGTATTGGTTTTGCCATACATTGACATGAATCCACCACGGGTGTACATGCGTTCCCAAACATGAACCCCCCGTCCCACCTCCCTCCCGATAACATCTCTCTGGGTCATCACCGTGCACCAGCCCCAAGCATGCTGTATCCTGCGTCGGACATAGACTGGCGATTCGATTCTTACATGACAGTATACATGTTACACTGCCATTCTCCCAAATCATCACACCCTCTCCCTCTCCCTCTGAGTCCAAAAGTCCGTTATACACAGCTGTGTCTTTTTTGCTGTCTTGCATACAGGGTCTTCATTGCCATCTTTCTAAATTCCATATATATGTGTTAGTATACTGTATTGGTGTTTTTCTTTCTGGCTTACTTCACTCTGTATAATCGGCTCCAGTTTCATCTATCTCATCAGAACTGATTCAAATGTTTTCTTTTTAATGGCTGAGTAATACTCCATTGTATATATGTACCACAGCTTTCTTATCCACTCATCTGCTGATGGACATCTAGGTTGTTTCCATGTCCTGGCTATTATAAACAGTGTTGCGATGAACATTGGGGTACATGTGTCTCTTTCAATTCTGGTTTCCTCGGTGTGTATGCCCAGCAGTGGGATTGCTGGGTCATAAGGTAGTTCTATTTGCAATTTTTAAAGGAATCTCCACACCGTTCTCCAAAGTGGCTGTACTAGTTTGCATTCCCACAAACAGTGTAGGAGGGTTCCCTTTTCTCCACACCCTCTCCAGCATTTATTGCTTGCAGATTTTTGGATCGCAGCCATTCTGACTGGTGTGAAGTGGTACCTCATTGTGGTTTTGATTTGCATTTCTCTAATAATGAGTGATGTTGAGCATCTTTTCATGTGTTTGTTAGCCATCCGTATGTCTTCTTTGGAGAAATGTCTATTTAGTTCTTTGGCCCATTTTTTGATTGGTCATTTATTTTTCTGGAATTGAGCTGCAGGAGTTGCTTGTATATTTTTGAGATTAGTTGTTTGTCAGTTGCATCATTTGCTATTATTTTCTCCCATTCAGAAGGCTCTCTTTTCACCTTGCTTATAGTTTCCTTTGTTGTGCAGAAGCCTTTAATTTTAATTAGATCCCATTTGTTTATTTTTGCTTTTATTTCCAGAATTCTGGGAGGTGGATCATAGAGGATCCTACTGTGATGTATGTCAGAGAGTGTTTTGCCTATGTTCTCCTCTAGAATTTTTATAGTTTCTGGTCTTACATTTAGATTTTTAATCCATTTTGAGTTTATTTTTGTGAATGGTGTTAGAAAGTGATCTAGTTTCATTCTTTTACAAGTGGTTGACCAGTTTTCCCAGCACCACTTGTTAAAGAGATTGTCTTTAGTCCATTGTATATTCTTGCCTCCTTTGTCAAAGATAAGGTGTCCATATGTGTGTGGATTCATCTCTGGGCTTTCGATTTTTTTCCATTGATCTATATTTCTGTCTTTGTGCCAGTACCATACTGTCTTGATGACTGTGGTTTTGTAGAGCCTGAAGTCAGGGAAGTTGATTCCTCCAGTTCCATTCTTCTTTCTCAAGATTGCTTTGGCTATTCGAGGTTTTTTGTATTTCCATACAAATCTTGAAATTATTTGTTCTAGTTCTGTGAAAAATATCGCTGGTAGCTTGATAGGGATTGCATTGAATTTGTAAATTGCTTTGGGTAGTATACTCATTTTCACTATATTGATTCTTCTGATCCATGAGCATGGTATATTTCTCCATCTATTAGTGTCCTCTTTGATTTCTTTCATCAGTGTTTTATAGTTTTCTATATATAGGTCTTTAGTTTCTTTAGGTAGATATATTCCTAAGTATTTTATTCTTTTCATTGCAATGGTGAATGGAATTGTTTCCTTAATTTCTTTTTCTACTTTCTCATTATTAGTGTATAGGAGTGCAAGGGATTTCTGTGTGTTGATTTTATATCCTGCAACTTTACTATATTCATTGATTAGCTCTAGTAATTTTCTGGTGGAGTCTTTAGGGTTTTCTATGTAGAGGATCATGTCATCTGCAAACAGTGAGAGTTTTACTTCTTCTTTTCCAATTTGGATTCCTTTTATTTCTTTTTCTGCTCTGATTGCTGTAGCCAAAACTTCCAGAACTATGTTGAATAGTAGCGGTGAAAGTGGGCACCCTTGTCTTGTTCCTGACTTTAGGGGAAATGCTTTCAATTTTTCACCATTGAGGATAATGTTTGCTGTGGGTTTGTCATATATAGCTTTTATTATGTTGAGGTATGTTCCTTCTATTCCTGCTTTCTGGAGAGTTTTTATCATAAATGGATGTTGAATTTTGTCAAAGGCCTTCTCTGCATCTATTGAGATAATCATATGGCTTTTATTTTTCAATTTGTTAATGTGGTGAATTACATTGATTGATTTGCGGATATTGAAGAATCCTTGCATCCCTGGGATAAAGCCCACTTGGTCATGGTGTATGATCTTTTTAATGTGTTGTTGGATTCTGATTGCTAGAATTTTGTTGAGGATTTTTGCATCTATGTTCATCAGTGATATTGGCCTGTAGTTTTCTTTTTTTGTGGCATCTTTGTCAGGTTTTGGTATTAGGGTGATGGTGGCCTCATAGAATGAGTTTGGAAGTTTACCTTCCTCTGCAATTTTCTGGAAGAGTTTGAGTAGGATAGGTGTTAGCTCTTCTCGAAATTTTTGGTAGAATTCAGCTGTGAAGCCATCTGGACCTGGGCTTTTGTTTGCTGGAAGATTTCTGATTACAGTTTCAATTTCCGTGCTTGTGATGGGTCTGTTAAGATTTTCTATTTCTTCCTGGTTCAGTTTTGGAAAATTGTACTTTTCTAAGAATTTGTCCATTTCTTCCACGTTGTCCATTTTATTGGCATATAACTGCTGATAGTAGTCTCTTATGATCCTTTGTATTTCTGTGTTGTCTGTTGTGATCTCTCCATTTTCATTTCTAATTTTATTGATTTGATTTTTCTCTCTTTGCTTCTTGATGAGTCTGGCTAATGGCTTATCAATTTTATTTATCCTTTCAAAGAACCAGCTTTTGGCTTTGTTGATTTTTGCTATGGTCTCTTTTGTTTCTTTTGCATTTATTTCTGCCCTAGTTTTTAAGATTTCTTTCCTTCTACTAACTCTGGGGTTCTCCAGTTCTTCCTTTTCTAGTTGCTTTAGGTGTAGAGTTAGGTTATTTATTTGACTTTTTTTCTTGTTTCTTGAGGTATGCCTGTATTGCTATGAACTTTCCTCTTAGCACTGCTTTTATAGTGTCCCACAGGTTTTGGGTTGTTGTGTTTTCATTTTCATTAGTTTCTATGCATATTTTGATTTCTTTTTTGATTTCTTTTGTGATTTTGTTGGTTATTCAGAAGTGTGTTATTCAACCTCCATATGTTGGAATTTTTAATAGTTTTTCTCCTGTAATTGAGATCTAATCTTAATGCATTATGGTCAGAAAAGATGCTTGGAATGATTTTGATTTTTTTGAATTTATCAAGTTTAGATTTATGGCCCAGGATGTGATCTATCCTGGAGAATGTTCCATGAACACTTGAGAAAAAGGTGAAATTCATTGTTTTGGGGTGAAATGTCCTATAGATATCAATTAGGTCTAACTGGTCTAATGTATCATTTAAAGTTTGCATTTCTTTGTTGATTTTCTGTTTAGTTGATCTGTCCATAGGTGTGAGTGGGGTATTAAAGTCTCCCACTATTATTGTGTTATTGTTAATTTCCCCTTTCATGCTTGTTAGCATTTGTCTTACATATTGCGGTGCTCCTATATTGGGTGCATATATATTTATAATTGTTATATCTTCTTCTTGGATTGATCCTTTGATCATTATGTAGTGGCCTTCTTTGTCTCTTTTCACAGCCTTTGTTTTAAAGTCTATTTTATCAGATATGAGTATTGCCACTCCTGCTTTCTTTTGGTCTCTATTTGCATGGCATATCTTTTTCCAGCCCTTCATTTTCAGTCTGTATGTGTCCCTTGTTTTGAGGTGGGTCTCTTGTAAGCAGCATATAGAGGGGTCTTGTTTTTGTATCCATTCAGCCAGTCTTTGCCTTTTGGTTGGGGCATTCAACCCATTTACGTTTAAGGTAATTATTGATAAGTATGATCCTGTTACCATCTACTTTATTGTTTTGGGTTCGGGTTTATACATCCTTTTTGTGTTTCCTGTCTAGAGAATATCCTTTAGCATTTGTCGGAGAGCTGGTTTGGTGGTGCTGAATTCTCTCAGCTTTTGCTTGTCTGTAAAGCTTTTGATTTCTCCTTCGTATTTGAATGAGATCCTTGCTGGGTACAGTAATCTGGGCTGTAGGTTATTTTCTTTCATCACTTTAAGTATGTCTTGCCATTCCCTCCTGGCCTGAAGAGTTTCTATTGAAAGATCAGCTGTTATCCATATGGGAATCCCCTTGTGTGTTATTTGTTGTTTTTCCCTTGCTGCTTTTAATATTTGTTCTTTGTGTTTGATCTTTGTTAATTTGATTATTATGTGTCTTGGGGTGTTTTGCCTTGGGTTTATCCTATTTGGAACTCTCTGTGTTTCTTGGACTTGGGTGACTATTTCCTTCCTCATTTTAGGGAAGTTTTCAACTATTATCTCCTCAAGGATTTTCTCATGGTCTTTCTTTTTGTCTTCTTCTTCTGGGACTCCTATAATTCGAATGTTGGAGCGTTTCATATTGTCCTGGAGGTCTCTGAGATTGTCCTCATTTCTTTTAATTCGTTTTTCTTGTTTCCTCTCTGATTCATTTATTTCTACCATTCTATCTTCTATTTCTCTAATCCTATCTTCTGCCTCCGTTATTCTGCTATTTGTTGCCTCCAGAGTGTTTCTGATCTAATTTATTGCATTATTCATTATATATTGACCCTTTTTTATTTCTTCTAGCTCCTTGTTAGACCTTTCTTGCATCTTCTCAATCCTTGTCTCTAGGCTATTTATCTGTGATTCCATTTTGATTTCAAGATTTTGGATCATTTTCACTATCAATATTCGGAATACTTTCTCAGGTATCTTCCCTATCTCTTCCTCTTTTGTTTGGTTTGGTGGGCAACTCTCCTGTTCCTTTACCTGCTGAGTATTCCTCTGTCTCTTCCTCTTGTTTATATTGCTGCGTTTGGGGTGGCCTTTTTATATTCTGGTAATTTGTGGAGTTCTCTTTATTGTGGAGCTTCCTCACTGTGGGTGGGGTTGTATCAGTGGCTTGCTGGGTTTCCTGGTTAGGGAGGCTTGTGTTGGAGTTCTGGTGGGTGGAGCTGGGTTTCTTCTCTCTGGAGTGCAGTGGAGTGACCAGTAATGGGTTATGAGACGTCAAAGGTTTTGGAGTAACTTTGAGCTGCCTGTATATTGAACCTCAGGGGTGTGTTCCTGTGTTGCTGGAGAATTTGCGTGGTACGTCTTGTTCTGGAACTTGCTGGTCCTTGGGTGGAGCTTGGTTTCAGTGTAGGTATGGGGGCATTTGATGAGATCCTATTGCTTAATGTTCCCTGAAGTCAGGAGTTCTCTGATGTTTTCAGGCTTTGGACTTAAGCCTCCTGCTTCTGGTTATCATTTTATTTTTACAGTAGCCTCTAGACTTCTCCATCTATACAGCAGTGATGATAAAACATCTAGGTTAAAGATGGAAAGTTTTTCCACATTGAGGGACACTCTGAGAGGTTCACTGAGTTACAAGGAGAAGAGAAGAGGGAGGGGGTAGTTAGAGGTGACTGGAATGAGATGCCGTGAGATCAAAAGAGGAGAGAGCAAGCTAGCCAGTAGTCACTTCCTTATGTGTGTTCCATAGTCTGGATCGCTCAGAGGTATTTACGGAGTTATACGGGGAAGAGGAGAGGGAGGAAGTAGACAGAGGTGGCCAGGAGGATAAGAGAGAGGAATGAGAAGGAGAGAGACAAATCCTGCCAGTAACCAGTTCCTTAGGTGTTCTCCACCGTCTGGAACACACAGAGATTCACAGAGTTGGATAGAGAAGAGATGGGGGAGAAAAGAGACAGAGGCCACCTGGTGGAGAAAAAGGAGAGTCCAAAGGAGGAGAGAGTGGTCAAGCCAGTAATCTCGCTCTCAGGTAAAATTGGGTAGTGAAGTTTAGGTTTTTAAATGTACAAAATTGACAACAAAAACCAAAGAGCAAAGATTAAAAATCTAGAGTAGAGGTTGGATTTTCAAAAATACAATATTAAAGAAAAGAAGCAGAAGGAAAAAGGAAAAAAGAAAAAAAAGAAAAGAAAAAAAAAGCCACAAGAATTATTAAACCCCCCCCCCAAAAAAAAACCACCAATAACCACCCAAAGACTATATATGGTGTTTGCCTTAAAAAAAAAAAAGTCTTTTTTTTTTTGAATAGTAATAATAGGTTATAGCAATAAAAATTAGAGGAGAAATAGAAGACTTAACTATTAAAAAAAGTTAGGAAAAAAAAAAGAAAAAAAAAGGAATGATTTTAAAAATAGTAAAAATATATCTGGCCCTTCTCTGATGTTGTGGGCAGTGTGGGGTCACTTCCAAGGCGGTTCCCTCTGTTTAACTTCTTCAGTTAGCTGGTTTTTTAGGCTCACTAGTTCAGTCGCGCTGTGGGGAGGGGGGATGCTGCAAACAAATAGCACTGTCATGTGCACACAGTGTCTCAGCCCCGCTGGACCTGTCCCTTCTCATGGCGTATAAACCGCTCCGGCTCTACGATGCTCAGCCGGGAACCGTCTGAGGCCGGCCCTAGGCTGCGTGCACTTCCCCCATCTAAGCCGCTCAGGTTCGGCGCTCAGGCAGCCCTCAGAGGCTCTGATTCAGTTGGGACTGCGTTTTGTGCCCTTCCCGGGTCCGAGTAGCTCAGGAGTTTGGCAAGCGCGATCACTGCGACTTGTCGTCTTTTCTGCCTCTGCTGCTCAGCTTTCTGGGTGGACCGCTCGAGCCCCTTGTGAGGCAGATGGTGACTGTCCAGCACCCCCAGAAGTCTTAGCAAAGAAGCCTGTTTGCAGTTTGGTAAGTAAAGTCTCTCCGGGTCTGCAATTGCCCCTTTCCAGCCCTTACGGCTCTGGCTGCCTGTCCCCGGCGGGGGATGGTCTGCAGCCGGCTTTTTCCGTTCTGTCCTTTGTTCTGCGCTCGGTCCTGGCGGTGTCTTATGTTCGAGCTTTTCGGGCGGTAGCTATCCCACAGTCTGGTTTGCTAGCGCAAGTTAGATCGTTCTGGTTGCGCGTGGGGCGTTCCTGCCCGATTCTTACAAAGCACTGCAGCCCGCGCCTCCCGCGCGTCCCTGCCCTGCCCCCACTGCTAGTGGCGGATGCAGGCGTCTGCGCTGCTTTTCCGCTGGGGGAGTTACTGCTGGGCTTGTAATCTCTTGGTTTTAATTATTTATTTATTTTTCCTTCCTGTTATGTTGCCCTCTGTGTTTCCAAGGCTCACCACAGACTCGGCAGGGAGAGTGTTTCCTGGTGTTTGGAAACCTCTCTTCTTAAAATTCCCTTCCCGGGATGGGCTTCCCTTCCCGGGGCGGAGCTCCCTCCCCACCTCCTTTGTCTCCTTTTTCATCTTTTATATTTTTTCCTACCTGTTTTTGAAGACAATGGTCTGCTTTTCTGGTTGCCTGATGTCCTCTGCCAGCCTACAGAAGTTGTTTTGTGGAGTTTGCTCAGCGTTGAAATGTTCTTTTGAGTAATTTGTGAGGGAGAAAATGGTCTTCCTGTCCTATTCCTCCGCCATCTTAGGCCCGCCCTCTGCATACAGATTTCTCAAGAGGCAGGTCAGGTGCTCTGGTATTCCCATCTCTTGAAGAATTTTCCACAGTTGATTGTGATCCACACAGTCAAAGGCTTTTATCAATACTTTATTTCAATGCTAGGTTTCTAGTTACATAAAATTTCATGACTATTTCTGATAAATATGAAAAAAAAGCATTATTAATGTTAGTATAAAATATGTAAGTTATTAAAAGTATTTCTATTATATAAAATATCCCCATTACTTTCTTTTAAAAGTTTTCATGCTATTTTGTCTGATTTTAATAGTGTTGTACTCATTTTTTTCCTTATTATTTGTCCTGTATTTCCTTTACTATACTGGTTGTTTTCTTTACTTTGTCATTCTGTTTCAATTTGCCTCTGTAATCAGCATAGTTTTATTTTACTTACATGATTAGATAATCTCTAATTTTTAATATTAGATTTTTCTAATCATATTTCATGATTACTGGTGTTGGCTTTGGTATTTATTTATTAATTTTTAAAATTTTTCAATTTTATTTTTACTTTATTTTGCTTTACAATACTGTATTGGTTTTGCCATACATTGACATGAATAAGCCACGGTTGTACATGAGTTCCCAATCCTAAACCGCCCCCCCCCCCCCCCCCCACCTCCCACCACATATCATCTCTCTGGATCATCCCCGTGCACCAGCCCCAAGCATCCTGTATCCTGTATCAAACATAGACTGGCGATTCATTTCTTACATGATAGTATACATGTTTCCATGACATTCCCCCAAATCATCCCACCCCATCCCTCTCCCACAGAGTCCAAAAGTCCGTTCTAAACATATGTGTCTCTTTTGCTGTCTCACGTACAGGGTTATCATTACCATCTTTCTAAATTCCATATATATGTGTTAGTGTACTGTATTGGTGTTTTTCTTTCTGGCTTACTTCACTCTGTATAATAGGCTCCAGTTTCATCCATCTCATTAGAACTGATTTAAATGTATTCCTTTTAATGGCTGAGTAATAATACTCCGTTGTGTATATGTACCACAGCTTTCTTATCCATTCATCTGCTGATGGACATCTAGGTTGCTTCCATGTCCTGGCTGTTATAAACAGTGCTGCGATGAACATTGGCGTACATGTGTCCCTTTCAATTCTGGTTTCCTCCGTGTGTATGGCTTTGGTATTTAGATTTTTGTGTAATTTCCCTCTTCTCCCTCCTGCCTCTTATTGGATTGATAAGATCTTATCTTAGTATTTACCTTTTAATAATTTAGAAGTTAAGCATTCTATTCCTTATGGTTATTCTTATATTTTAACACACATATTTACATATATTTATTGAACAATGCCTCAAATTAGTTAAGCACATTAGCTAGCTTTTCATTTCCTAAACACTCCAAACACTTCTGCTGATACTTGAGTTTCGAGTTGTTGTTTAACTGCCCAGTCATGTCCGACTCTTTGCAACCCCATGGACTGCAGCATGCCAGGCCTCTCTGTCCTTTTACCACGTCCTGAAGTTTGCCTGAATTCATGTCCATTGCATTGGTGAAGCTATCCATCCATCTCATCCTCTGACATGCTTCTTCTCCTTCTGCCCTCAGTCTCCCAGCATCAGGGACTTTTGTCACCTGTTCATATCACAAGATCAAAATACTGGAATTTCAGCTTCAGCATCAGTTCTTCCAAATAATGTTTAACAGTAAAACATTTAGTTGAAAACTAAATTTTAGATGAATCCATCTACAACAGGATAGAATTAGAAGGTTAAGAAATCTTTTCTCTAAAAAAGCAACTACCAAGCAGGACAAAATTGTCACAAATAATCATTTCAATACTCTGAAGTCACTAAATGCATTCAACAGACTTAGAAATTTTATTTACCAAAATTACTGAACTCTGTAAGAACAGCCTGTCTGGTATTCTTGTCCAGGGATTCCATGTTCTGCCTACTCAAAATGTTAAAAATTTTTAATTTTTTTATTGGAGCATAGTTACTTTACTGGAGAAGGAAATGACAACCCACTCCAGGATTCCTGCCTGGAGAACCCTGTGGACAGGGGAGCCTGGTGGGTTGCCATCTACGGGGTTGCACAGAGTCGGACATGACTAAAACGACTTAGCATGCATGCATGCATTGGAGCAGGAAATGGCAACCCACTCCAGTGTTCTTGCTTGGAGAATCCCAGGAACAGAGGAGCCTGGTGGGCTGCTGTCTATGGGGTCTCACAGAGTAGGACACGACTGAAGCGACTTAGTAGCAGCAGCAGTAGTTACTTTACAATGTTGTGTAATGTTTACCATACAGCAAAGTGAATCTGCTATATGCATACCTATATGCATACATATATCCCCTTTTGGATTTCCTTTTCATTTAGGTCACCGCATTGCATTGAGCAGAGTTCTCTGTTAAACAGCATTCCTTGAGCTATACAGTAGGTTCTCCTTAGTTATCTAATTTTTATATAATGTCGGTAATGTATATATGTCAACCCCAATCTCTCAATTCATTGCACCCCTGCCCCATTCCCTCTTGATATCCATACATTTGTTCTCTACATCTGTATCTCTATTTCTGCTTTCCAAGTAAGACCATCAAACCATTTTTTTATATTCCATTAATTGCATTAGATTGCATTAATATATGATATTTGTTTTTCTCTTTCTGACTTCGCTCTGTGTAACAGTCTCAGACAGTCCATCTTCGTCCCTCTCAGATGTCTTGGCAAGTGGTGGGGTAGGCCATGAATCCAGAAACCTGGTTTCCAGTGCTGGAAAAGACTTACTGGATAGAGGCACTAAAAGTTAAGATAGTGATCTCAGTGGCCAGCAAACAAGGAGGATGAATGTCTTGTCCAGCTTAAGGCTATGCTCCTGCTTAGAACAGCCAACAGACCAACAGGTTAGCTGGGAATTTAAACAGGAATGTGAGACTCTAGAGGGGGTTTGATAAAGTCTGCATATATCTCAATTTAACAGCAACTGGAGTAGTTCCAAACTGCTTGCACGTCTCTGCCAGTGAAGCCTGCACACTTACATGGAGAAGATGTAAGAAAACCTAGTGTAAAGTAAACGCCAGTGAAAATCTGAATACAGTCTGATGTTTGAATGTGCTCCCCAGCCTATACATTGATGCATCAGCAAACCTAATGGCTCAAGGGTTGGGACACAACCCCTGAACAATGTTTGTCTGAGTGGTAAGCTATTCAGACACAGGGTAACCCTTAGGAGGTCAGCCTTAAAAATAGAACAAGGAAAAAATATAAGAACAAATATAAAAAATTACCACACGTTGTTTGGTAGATAGACTACACATATTTAGTTCAGACAAGTTAGTAAGCAAACAAGAGAAAACAATAGCAACTTGTGTGTGTGTGTGTGTGTGGATGGGGGTGGGGGAATCAGAATGCAGTGTTATTTTAATATATTGCCTAAAATGTCCTTTCAACAAAAATTATGAAGCAAAGAAACAGGAAAGTGTGACTTATATTAGGAAAAGAGTTTATAATAGATTCTAAGTGTCCCCAGAAGTTGAATTTAGCAAAGATGTCAAAGCAACTTTAATAAATATGATCAAAGAACTCAAGGAAAGCATTTTTATATTATTAAAGGAAAGTATGATGAAAACAACTCAATGAGAAACAGAGAAATTATTTCAAAAGGGGCAAATTTATATTCTAGAGTTGAAAAGTACAGTAATCAAAAGGAAAAATTCACTACAGGTTCTCTGTAGCAGATTTGTGATGAGGAAAAAGAAACAATGAATTCTAAGATAGGTAAATAAAACTTACCTAATCTGAATAATAGAGAAAAATGAAGAAAAATGAACAGCCCCTCGAAGATCAAGATATCAAGCATACCAAGCATACCAATGAACATTTGATGGTAGTCACAAGGATAGAAGAGAGAAAAATGAAGAAAATAATTGAAGAAATGGGAAGAAACTGTTTTTGGGAAATAATTACTTAAAATGTCCCAACTTTGAAAATACTAATCTATATTAATAGATGCAAAATGCTCAACAAACTCCAATAGGAAAACACACAAGAATATCCACATTTAGAACACCGTAGTTAAATTGTTGAAAGCCAAAGACAAGAAGAAAATACTGAAAGCAGTAAGAGAAAAATGGTTCATCACATGCAAGGGAACAAAAGCCCAATTAACAGCTGACTTCTCATAAAAAATAGCTGAGGGCAGAAGGCAGTGGGTTGAAACCCAAATTGTATCCACTTACTGTATCTTGAGGCAGTATCATCTGCCACTGTTTCTTTCAGTCTGGGCTCCTTAGGTTGTGCCATTTTTTGTCTAGTTTGTCGTGGGCCTTGGGAATGGATGTTGAAACTTTTGCACTGTGTCTCTTTCCTTATTGCTGTTCAGTTGCTCAGTCATGTCCAACTTTTTGCAGCCCCATGGACTGCAGCATGCCAGGCCTCCCTGTCCATCACCATCTCCTGGAGCTTGCTCAAATTCATGTCTATTGAGTCAGTGATGCCATCCAACCATCTTGTCCTCTGTGGCCCTCTTCTCCTCCTGCCGTCTATATTTTCCAGCATCAGGGTCTTTTCCATTGAGTTGGTTCTTCTCATCAGGTGGCCAAAGTATTGAAGCTTCAGCTTCAGCATCAGTCCTTCCAATGAATATTCAGGGTTGATTTCCTTTAACATTGCCTGGTTTGATCTCCTTGAAGTCCAAGGGACCCCCAAGAGTCTTCTCCAACACCACAGATCAAAAGCATGGATTCTTCAGCGCTCAGCCTTCTTCTATTTCCTTACCTCATACTTTTCAGTTTTTTTTTTTTTTTTAAGGGGATAGTATTCTAAGGGTTGGTGTTATAGCTCACTACTTCATTTTGTGGTTATGCCCAGTGTATTTTTCAACTCATATATTTGGGAGTGTTATTTCAACAACAGATGTTTAAATTCCAGTATCTCAGTTGATTTTTTTTTTTTTTTTTGGTGCAGGATAATCTTACACCTCTTGAGGATATCATAGTCTTTTGTTAAATCCCTATTATTACTATCAGCTCTATTTTGTTTGGGTATAAATGCGATTGTTTATAAATCTGATTCTTTCAAAGACTATTTAATATTCCACAGCACAGGTAAATCATTTATTTTCCCTATGAAAGTGAAAGTCTTTCATTTGTGTCTGACTTTCTTTGTGATCCTTGCCATGGTCTGTAGCCCACCAGGCTCCTCTGTCCATGGAATTCTCCAGGCAATATTGGAGTGGGTAGCCATTCCCTTCCCCCGGGGATCTTCCCAACCCAGGGATGGAAACTGGGTCTGCTACATTGCAGGCAGATTCTTTACCATCTGAGCCACCAGGGAAGCCCATATTTATAGGCTATTAGGTTTATTTATTCACAGTTCAACAGATGTCTATTGAGCATCCAAAATTCTAATTCTGCTACTTGCTTTCTATGTAATTTTAAGCACATTTTAAGCACAAAATCTCTCATTTTCCAGCATCTGAAAGATAAGGATAATAATACCTATGTCATAGAGATGTTAGGGAGTAAAAGATATAAATATATATATATATATATATGTGTGTGTGTGTGTGTGTTTAGCAAAGTAGCATATAGTAAACTCTCAATGTGTCCCAGTGTCTCAGATTGTGATTATCTTTGGGGATAGGGCCTTGAAGAGGTAATATGAGGTCATGTGGTGGGCCCTAATCCAATATGATTGATGTCTGTATGAGGAGAGGGGGGTTAGGGCACAGATACACAGAGGAAAGCTTGTGTGAAGATTCAGGAGGAAGCCAGCTACCTGCAATCAAGGAGAGAGAGGACTTAGAAGGAACCAGCTTGACTGACACATTGATCTGGGACTTCTAGCATGTGAGGAAGTAGATTTCTGTAGCTGAAGCACCTTGGTCTGTGGAACTTTGTTATGGCAGCCCCCACAAACTAATAGAGGTCAAATTCATTATCTGGCTCTCCTCGCAGCATTCTGTTGGCTTCTTGACCACTCTTTCCATTTTCTTCTCTCTGCTCCTGATCTGCTGCCTAAAGTAATCATTTCTTTTTCATGGTCATGGCAATTTTGCTGGGCTTATGGATCTTCCATCTGAACTTTAAGGTTATTTATTTCCTTTTTTCAGGCTTATTTCTTCCTACAAACTCTATTATGCCCAGATTACTGCTCCCATATTCAACACTGTGCTACCAGGCACTAGCCAGCTTATATTCACAGTGCTTTTCAGGCTTGCCCTTCTCCTGTATATTTCTTCTACCAGCTTCTCTTGTAGGCTTGGATTCTGCTATCAACAGGGATTTTGCAGAGTTCATTAGCTGGAATGGACACTGTGGGATTCTGAGCAGTCCTTTACAACACTCTCTTTCCTTTCCAACCTTCCCAATGTGTCGCTCTCGGTAGTTTGGGTGGCTTTAATTTTATCCAACAGATATATTATGTCTCCCCACTCCTTTGCCATTCCTTAGAATACTGAATTTTCTTAAATGTATATCTTTGTATATATATATGTGTATTTTTTATGAATACTTAGAAGTGGAATTGCTAGATTAAAGGCTATATAACTTAACATTTTGTTAGATGCTGCTTAATTGCCATCTATGAAAGGCTGAAAAATATTGACATTCCCACCAAATGAACATATAAGTGCTGCTTTTCTCTCATTTCCAATATTTTCCATCTGGTATTTTTAAACTTTAAAGGTTTTTTATCAATGTGATGGGTAAAAAATTGCATCTAATTATCATTTTAATTTTGCACATCCCAGATTTCCAAAAAGACTGAGCCTCTGTGTTACTGGTTATTTGTTTACTAGTATGAGTAGCCTTTGCAAATTCTTTTCTCACTTTCTACCATATTTTTTTTCTCTCTCAGTTTCTAAGAGTTCTTTGTATATATTAAAGCAATTAATTCTTGTCAGAGTTTATCTTTACAAAATGTTTTTCCAGGTATATCAGTTATTTTTTAAACTCTGGTGTTTTTCTTTAACTGTGTAGGAATTTCAGATTCTTAGAGTAAACTTTTTTATTAATTTATGTCTTATTAAGAAAACACTCAAAGATTATAATATATTCTTAAAAATTTCTTAATGCTTTTGCTGTTAAAATTTTTTACAGCTTAGATCATTTTGGATTCAATGTATGCTATGAAAGGAGATCTAGCAACATTTTTTCCTTGTGTGGATAAAAAACTATTTTAATAATACTACTTTTTGAATAAGTCATTGCTTATTTAAAATTTTACATACAGGTGAATGTTTCTGGAACTTCTTTCTTTTGGTGACTATATACAGTAATAACATATTTAAATTACTATAACTTTATTGCTTGCTGTTTGACAGAATAGTTTTTCCAATCATTATTTTCTCTTTCCCACATTTTATTGGTGGTTCTTGTGGATTTAGTTGTATAGGTGAATTTTAGAATTCATGCATTTCATAAAAAATCGTGTTGGAAATGATTAGAATTTCATTGACTTTGTACTAATTATTATATTTGTAAGAAATGAAATCCACAATTCTTACTGATTTAAGCTCCTCTAAAGCATAGATGACATTAACAACAAAGGAATTTAGTGAAAGGGAATTGTAGCATCTCAGAAGTGGAGAGAACTGTTGACTGGTTAAAGTGAGGAAGCAAAACGGCAATGGACCGTTTTGTGTTTCACAGCAGCAGAGTCTGGGGACCTGCTCCATGGGTCTTTACTGTTCATGCAACTCAGAAATCTCCATCTCTGTGCTTGCTTTCTACTCCAAGTTCCAGATTCCTGGGAGAGAATTTTGCCATCTCAGCTTGGGTCCTGTGTCTGCCCCTAAATCATTAGGTGTGATCAGGTAGTGAATTTGATAGTATAGGTTATCACTGGTGGTCCCACTTATTGGAGAAAACCCCAAATCAAGACTGTTTACTGTTCTTGAGGCAATATTATCTGTCTCTCTTTCCTTAAATCCGGGCTCTTATTATGCCATTGTTTCTCCAGTTTGTTGTGTCCCATATCAAAATCCTGCAATCTGTGTACAAAGTAAACACCACCACATTCTATGTACAATGATAAATGAGAATAGGAGGAAAAAGAAGGAAAAAAAATAATAATCCATATTTATAGAGATAAAGAAAATGCTTTGTCAGCATTACTTTGCCGACAAAGATCTGTCTAGTCAAAGCTATGGTTTTTCCAGTAGTCATGGATGGGTGTGAGAGTTGGGTGATAAAGAAAGCTGAGCACAAAAGAATTGATGCTTTTGAACTATAGTGTTGAAAACAATTCTTGAGAGTCCCTTGGACTGAAAGAAGATTAAACCAGTCAATGCTAAAGAAAATCAGTCCTGAATACTCATTGGAAGGACTGATGCTGAAGCTGAAGCTCCAATATTTTGGCCACCTGATGCAAAGAACTGACTCATTGGAAAAGACCCTGATGCTGGGAAAGACTGAAGGTGGGAGGAGAAGGGGACAACAGAGAATGAGATGGTTGGATGGCATCACCAACTTGATGGACAGGAGTTTGAGTAAGCTCTAGGAGTTGCTAATGGACAGGGAAGTCTGGTGTGCTATAGTCCATGGGGTTGCAAAGAGTCGGACACACCTGAGTGACTGAACTGAACTGAATTGATAAAGAAAAGAGATGATAATTGTGTTGTAATAGTAAGCAATGAAAAATAGAAGGAAACTGCAGCCCTTATTTTTATTATTGGTTGCAAGACTGTTTTGAACTTGGATTTCTGACTTTGCCAATTCTATGTTCTGTTAGTCTTGCTGCTGCTGCTGTTGCTGCTAAGTCGGTTCAGTCATGTCTGATTCTATGCAGCCCCATGGACAGAAGCCCACCAGGCTCCGCCATCCCTGGGATACTCCAGGCAAGAACACTGAAGTGGGTTGCCATTCTGTTTGTCTTCAGTTCAGTTCAGTCGCTCAGTTGTGTCTGACTCTTCGCGACCCCATGAATCGCAGCATGCCAGGCCTCCCTGTCCTTCACCATCTCCCGGAGTTCACTCAGACTCACGTCCATCGAGTCAGTGATGCCATCCAGCCATCTCATCCTCTGTCGTCCCCTTCTCCTCCTGCCCCCAATCCCTCCCAGCATCACAGTCTTTTGCAATGAGTCAACTCTTCGCATGAGGTGGCCAAAGTACTGGAGTTTCAGCTTTAGCATCATTCCTTCCAAAGAAATCCCAGGGTTGATCTCCTTCAGAATGGACTGGTTGGATCTCCTTGCAGTCCAAGGGACTCTTAAGAGTCTTCTCCCACACCGCGGTTCAAAGCATCAATTCTTTGGTACTTAGCCTTCTTTATGGTCCTACTCTCACATCCATACATGACTACTGGAAAAACCATCGCTTTGACAAGATGGACCTTTGTTGGCAAAGTAAATCTCTGCTTTTTAACATGCTGTCTAGGTTGGTCATAGCTTTTCTTCCAAAGAGCAAGTGTATTTTACTATCATGGCTGCAGTCATCATCTGCAGTGGTTTTGAAGCCCAAGGGAATAGTCTGTCACTGTTTCCATTATTTCCCCATTTATTTGCCATGAAGTGATGAGACAAGATGTCATGATCTTAGTTTTCTGAATGTTGAGTTTTAAGCCAGCATTTTCACTCTCTTGTTTCACTTTCATCAAGAGGCTGTTTAGTTCTTCTTTGCTCTCTGCCATAAAGGTGGTGTCATCTGCATATCTGAGGTTATTGGTATTTCTCTGGGCAATCTTAATTCTAGCTTGTGCTTCATCCAGTCTGGCATTTTGCATAATGTACTCTCCATAAAAGTGAAATAAGTAGGGTGACAATATACAGCCTTGACGTAGTCTTTTCCCAATTTGGAACCAGTCTGTTGTTCCATGTTCAGTTCTAACTGCTGCTTCTTGACCTACATACAGATTTCTCAGTAGGCAGGTAAGGTGCTCTGGTATTCCCAGACCATTCTCTTGAAGAATTTTCCACAATTTGTTGTGATCCACACAGTCAAAGGCTTTAGTGTAGTCAATGAAGCAGATGTTCTTCTGGAATTCGCTAGCTTTTTCTATGATCCAATGGATGTTGGTCATCAGATCAACATGCTCAAAACTTGCTTCATGGTTGTGGTCACTATATAGTTTTAAATGATTTGATTCTTAGGTAGATGCTATTTAATTAATACCCATAATAGACTGTGAAAAGTATAGGAGATGAAGCTTGATGTTGAAGTATAGGTTAATGGTACTAATTCAGCAAACTTACCTGAAGGTGGTCTTACCAAATCTTAAAGTGGCATTCAAGTAATTAAAACTCTTATGTAGTACATTAAGCATCTTCTGTAGTAAAAGATAAAATTTGTCATGATTATATATAACAATGCGTTATTTACAGAGAGTTTCATTTGAGTTCCAAGTCAAATATGATGTAATATTAATTTTTAATATGTATAATGCAGTTAGATATTCATATGCACCTTAAAGCAAATTAAATAGCATGTCAGTTGTTAAATGTGAAAATCTTTTTATATTATGAATTATTAAAGATAGTATAAAATGAATCTTAAATGTAATATTTAATAATATGGTAATATAATTTTGAAACTTTTAATCATTTGTCATATTTTACACAAAAATGAAAAGATAATTTAAAAAATTCCCGAAGGAGCCAGAAGAGGAATATATCATTGTGAAAGTCTTTCATAAGTCGAAACTGAAGAGGAAATGATTTGGACAGTTTGTTTCTTGGGTGTCAGGTTATTGTTTTACTTCCATTGTAGTATGTCCCTCAATCAGAGGCATTAATTATGTAGGATACCATAGTAGTGAATAGGAGGTTTTTGTATATGCATCACAAATGTTGCTTGCATATATGTGATGATCAAGGATACAAATCCAAACCCCTAGTATATCTTTTTTTTTGAAAATAAATTACTACCCCATTTATGGTGGAGGATAAAGTCAGTTTACACTTTAGAGTTGGGAGTTCAGCATTGCTATAAGCAAGTTAGATCTGGTGAGCGAAGTCCATGATATTGAGTTTATGTATACCCTCTGCCCTGGTCATCATAGCCTTATAGTTTATTAGTCCACTTAGCAAGGACTGTAATGACTTGGGGGGGGGGGTGATTGACAACAACAAAAAGTTCTCTTGATTCTGTTAGGAATCTTTTCTTCGGTGGGGTACTTTTATGAGAACTATGTATGGCACAAATATCTTCTAGGCTCTTTCTGAATGGTCCACTCTGAAATGACAGATCTTTCTCTGCTTTTGTGGACTTCACCATGTGGGCCTTACTAGAACATGGAAGGTGCTTGATACTTCTTACTTCAAGGATTTATCAGCATGATTTTGCCAATGTAGTGAGCTGGTGTGAACTGAGGAATAATAAGATGACTAAGGCCACTGTAGATTAAATGGTGTCAAATGTCATTCCAAAGGTGAGAGTTATCATATCTGCCATGCAGGAACAAATGACAATTTGTTTTCTATGTGTGTTTAAGCTGCAAACGTGCATTGACTATTTGTGGGATCTGCATATGTAAATGGGCTTCCTAGGTGGTGCTAGTGGTAAAGAACCCACCTGCCAATACAAGAGACATACGAGTCGTGGGTTTGATCCCTGGACTGGGAAGATCCCCTGGAGGAGGGCATGGCAACCCACTCCAGTATTCTCGCCTGGAGAATCCCATGGACTGAGAAGCCGGGCAGACTACAGTCCATGGTGTTGCCATGAATCGGACATGACTGAGGCAACTTAGCCCATGTATATAAATAGCAGCCACAATGGAGTGACCATTTAAGGTTGAAAATTTCACCAGTATTCTTTGCCCTCTCCCTCTGGCTTTACTGGATATAACTGACAAATAAAATTGTATTTACACATATAGAGTGTATAATGTGATGATTTGATACATATATACATAGTGAAATGATTACTGTGATTGGGTTAATTTAGCATGTCCATCACCTCTTTTTATGTGTGTGGTGAGAATGGTTAAGTCCATTCTCTTAGTAAGTTTCAAGTCTATAGTATAGTATTATCTATGGTCACCATGTTGTATATTAGATCCCCAGGACTTACTCATCTTATAACCGAGGGTTTGTACCTTTTGATTAGCACCTCTTCCCCCACCCTCCAGGCCCTAATAACGGTCATTCTACTTCTATAAGTTTGACTTTTTAATTTTTTTTTAAGATTTCACATTTGAATGAGGTTGTGCAGTTTGTTTTTCTCTGTCTGGCTTACTTCACTTAGCATACTGTCCACCAGATTCATCCATGCTATTGCAAATGACAGGATTTACATCTTTCTCATGGTGAATAATATTCCATTGTAAGTATATACTGGGCTTCCTGGTGGCTCAGTATATACCACATCTTTACATGTTTATCTATTGATGGACAATTGGGTGGGTTTTGTATCCTAGTTATTGTGAATAATGCTGTAAAAAAATGGGAGTGCAGATATCTCTGTGAGGTAACTGATTTTGTTTCCTTTAGGTATATAACTAGAAGTAGATTTGCTGGATCACCAACAAAGGTCCGTCTAGTCAAGGCTATGGTTTTTCCTGTGGTCATGTATGGATGTGAGAGTTCGACTGTGAAGAAAGCTGAGTTCGACTGTGAAGAAAGCTGAGCCCGAAGAATTGATGCTTTTGAACTGTGGTGTTGGAGAAGACTCTTGAGAGTCCCTTGGACTGAAAGGAGATCCAACGAGTCCATCCTAAAGGAGACCAGTCCAGGGTGTTCATTGGAAGGGCTGATATTGAAGCTGAAACTCCAGTACTTTGGCCACATCATGTGAAAAGTTGACTCATTGGAAAAGACCCTGATGCTGGGAGGGATTGGGGGCAGGAGGAGAAGGGAACGACAGAGGATGAGATGGCTGGATGACATGAGTTTGGGTGAACTCCAGGAATTGGTGATGGACAGGGAGGCCTAGCATGCTGTGATTCATGGGGTCTCAGAGTCAGACACGACTGAGCGACTGAACTGAACTGATGGTAGTTCTATTTTTTATTTTTGAGGAACTTCCTTACTGTATTTCATAGTGTGCTCAGTTGTACGTAACTCTTTACAGCTTCAGGGACTGTAGCCCACCAGGCAGCTCTGTCCATGGGATTTTCCAGGCAAGACTACTGGAGTGGGGTGCCATTTCCTACTCCAAGGGACCTTCCCAACCCAGGGGTCTCTTGCATCTCCTGCATTAGCAGGCGGATTCTTTACTACTAGTACCACCAATTTACAGTTCCATCAATAGTACAAAAGGGTTCCCTTTTCTCTATACCCTTGCTAAGACTTATTTCTTATCTTTTTGGTAAAAGGCATCCTAACAGGTGTGAGTTGATGGCTCCTTATAGTTGACTTACATTTCTCTTATTATTAATGATGTTGAGTACCTTTTAATAAACTTGTTGGACATGTGTATCTACTTTGGTAAAATTCAAGTCCTTTGCTTGCTTAAAAATTTGTGGGTTTTCTTTTGCTATTAAGTTGTGTGAGCTTCTTATATTTTGGATATTGAGTCCTTACTGGATATGTGATTTGCAAATATATTCTCCCATTCTGTAGGTGGCCTTTTCATTTTGGTGGTGGTTTCTTTCCACTGTGCAAAAGCTTTTTTACTTTGGCATAGTCCCATTTTGTTTTTGCTTTTGTTGCTTGTACGTCTTTTTGTCAAATCCCCCCCAAAAATCATTGCCAATACCAATGGCAAGGAGCTATCCCCCAACATTTCCTTCTAGGAGTTTTATGGTTTCAAATCTTATGTTTAAGTCATGAATCCATTTCAAGTTAATTTTTGTAAGTTCCGTCAGCATTCTTTAAAACCCATCATCCTTACTAATAGTTCTATCAAGAATTTGAGTAGAAATTAATAGCAATAAACATATTTGCACCTTTGGGATCTTTAATGGTGGTACTAATATCTTCAGTTAAACCCAGAATGCATCTTTGCCTTTGAATCTTACAACAGACAGGGTAGGATCCATTGACTTTTGCCTGGTATTCCTACCATGAAAGTTTTTTTTCCATGGGTCATATTATCACTTCAGGAAACTTTCCTTTATATCAGGACCTCAGAACTGTGGCCTAGGAATTGAGTGGGAGGCTCTCAATAAGCTGGTAACTCTCTGCTGTACTGGTTAGGTAACTCTCTGCTGTACTGGTTAGAGTCATTCTTCTCTTCACTTATCCTAGAGGGTCTAAAACATTTTTTAGATTATACAAATCAAGTGAGCTTTTATTATTTGATTTATTTCTGAAGACTTAATAGAGAAAGTCAATTGTATGTCTATAGACTTTCATGAGCCCTGATTACTGCATAAACTATGCCTAGTTTATTTCAAGTGGTCCACCTACCCTTAGGATTCTTTCATTTCCATCCATTTTATTTCAGCTGTTTCCCAAGCTGCAGACACAAGAGGAAAAAACCATCCAGGTTATTCAGAAGTTCTTTTCAATATTCAGGTCTTTCCTTGCTAATTGATTCTTAAAAGAAATAAAGATGTTTATATACACATATGTATACATATGTGTCTATGTAACACATATAGGTAACAAGTTTATACATAGGAAAAATGAAAGGGTCAAAGAAATGAGCAGGAATCACATAGATAAAATTTAATGCATATAATTTAACTATCTTTGGCAGTCTTTGGATGTCTTTTGCTATATTGGGCCCGTGATTTCTGGACTTGAGTGCTGCCTGGGCCAAGATTAGGTCCAGGTTTCTATTAACAACCCAGAACATTTTCAGAGCCATATCTGTCTGCCTGATCTAACACTGTGAATGCATTATCGCAGGTGAGTGTACCTATGAGAGGTTAGCATGTTTTTTTGCAGTTCTGCCTAGTTGGGACTACTTTCTTCTCTAATCTGATTCTGTATATCTCCTTCTTAGGTACTAGTTTTTAGACATTGATAGAATAAAAGTGAAGGGCGAGACACAATGGAGATTGCTATATTATTTCAAAGATACAGCAGGAAGCGGTGAGGCATGTGAAGTGGGAATTGTTTCATAGGGCCTTGGAGAGTCAGAGTTCTCCATTTCTTGTTCCTCAATAGTAACTACATCCTATGCGTCATGAATCCACTCTTTATCATCAGTGCTATAATTTTCATATAAGAAATCTGGAGAGGTTGTGAACTCAACAGGCATTTTAATTTGTCAGCCTACAAAATGAATTTCTCAAAGTGGATTTCGATATTCTCAGCTTAGTGAATACAGGCAGTAAGAGAATCATTTACCACAGTCATAAAATACCCCTTACTTTCTCTTCATATTTTGAGCCAAGGCCTGGGGTATCTCATTTGTCTTTCTTTCACTGTGAATTATCTAATGTCATCACAAGTATATATGTCTGCATGTCTGCTTGCAGTTAGGAATTTCTCCACCCTTTTAAAACTAACACCACAGCCACAATCTGGTCTTCCAGAACCACAGTTTTGTTTGTTTGTTTTTTTTTTAAATTTCAAATTTTTAAATGTATCTGTTTACTGAATTGGAGGATAATTACTCTACAATACTGTGATGATTTTTGCAATACATCAATATGAATCGGCCATAGGTATACATGTGTCCCCTCTATCCTGATTCCACCTCCCTCCCCACCCTATTCCTCCAGACTGTCAGAACACGGCCTTGGGTGCCCTGCTTTATCCATCAAACTCACTGGTTATCTGGTTTACATATGGCAGTGTATATGTTTCAGTGCTGTTCTCTCAGATCATCCCACTCTCTCCTTCTCCCACTGAGTCCACAAGTCTGTTCCTAACATTTGTGTCTCCTTTCTCGCAGTTTGTTGTCCAGCTTCTTTCTCAGCCTTGGCAAGGGTTGTGTTTTTACTTTTCCCTCAATCATATTTTCCTGAGCTTTGCTTATTTTGCTGGCATTTTCCAAGAGTCACCTTTAAATGTTTTTGATCAGAGTTCACTCTTTTCTTTTCCAGTTTATTAATTTCATTTATCTTTATGCCTTTTGTCTACTGTTTTAGTATTTTTGTTCAATATCTTTGTTTTATCATTTTATTGACTTTTTAAATTGAGTTTTTAATTAATTTACATTCACTCATACTTGATATACATTTAAGCCATGTGAAAACTTTGAATTGATGTTTTGGATCACATCCCATGTATTATGAAATACTGTGTTTTTATTGCCATTAATTTCTTTCTTTTTAATTTAAATTTATTTATTTTAATTGGAGGCTAATTACTTTACAATATTGTATTGGTTCTGCTATACATCAACATTAATCCGCCACGGGCGTACACATGTTCCCCATCCTGAACCTCCTTCCCACCTCCCTATCCGTACCATCCCTCTGGGTCATCCCAGTGTGCCAGCCCCAAGGATCCTGTATCAAACCTGGACTGGTGATTCATTTCTTATATGATATTATACATGTTTCCATGCCATTCCCCCAAATCATGCCACCCTCTCTCTCTCCTACAGAGTCCAAAAGACTGTTCTATACATCTGCGTCTCTTTTGCTGTCTCACATACAGGATTATCATTACCATCTTTCTAAATTCCATATATATGCATTAGTATACTGTATTGGTGTTTTTCTTCCTGGCTTACTTCACTCTGTATAATAGGCTCCAGTTTCATCCACCTCATTAGAACTGATTCAAATGTATTCTTTTTAATGGCTGAGTAATACTCCATTGTGTATATGTACCACAGCTTTCTTATCCATTCATCTGCTGATGGACATCTAGATTGCTTCCATGTCCTGGCTGTTATAAACAGTGCTGCAATGAACATTGGGGTACATGTGTCTCCTTCAATTCTGGTTTCCTTGGTATGTATGCAAATAGAGACCAAAAGAAAGCAGGAGTAGCAATACTCATATCAGATAAAATAGACTTTAAAACAAAGGCTGTGAAAAGAGACAAAGAAGGACACTACATAATGATCAAAGATCAATCCAAGAAGAAGATATAATGATTATAAATATATATGCACCCAACATAGGAGGACCACAATACGTAAGACAAATGCTAACAAGTATGAAAGGGGAAATTAACAATAACGCAGTAATAGTGGGAGACTTTAATACCCCACTCACACCTATGGATAGATCAACTAAACAGAAAATCAACAAGGAAACACAAACTTTAAATGATACAATAGACCAGCTAGACTTAATTAATATCTATAGGACATTTCACCCCAAAACAACGAATTTCACCTTTTTCTCAAGTGCACACGGAACCTTCTCCAGGATAGATCATATCCTGGGCCATAAATCTAGCCTTGGTAAATCCAAAAAAATTGAAATAATTCCAAGCATCTTTTCTGACCACAATGCAGTAATCTTAGACCTCAATTACAGGAGAAAAACTATTCTTTCTATGTGTTTTTAAAGCTGTCTTTTATAAGTAGTGTATATCTGGATTAACAATTTTTTTTTACCCAATTTCAGAGACTTAATCTTTTTCTGTGGGGAAAAAAATGTGAACCTGTTAGTTTCTCAGTTGTGTCTGACTCTGCAACCCCATGGAGTGTAGCCCGCCAGCCTCCTCCATCCATGGGGATTCTCCAGGCAAAAATATTAGAGTGGGTAGCCATTCCCTTCTCCAGAGGATCTTCCCAACCCAAAGATTAAACTCAGGTCTTCTGCATTGCAGGTGGGTTCTTTATTGTCTGAGCCACCAGAGAAGCCACAATTTCTTTCTAGGGGAATTTAACCTGTTTGCATTTGCCATAATTATTGATAAATTTGTATTTAGTCTTACCACCCTATTTTATGTTTGCTGTTGACAATGAAATCTTGCAGCTGTTGTACAGTCCTTTTGTTGGGTTTACCAATATTTTTCATTTTGCTCTGCTTTTTTCTCCCATGCCATTTCCTCTTAGTACAGTGATTCTGTAACGCTAGTATGCATAGTTAAAATCACCCAGAGCACTTCATAAATGCAGATGTCTGGACTCTTCAGAGCTTATGAGTTTGTACATGCAAGGGTATGCTGCCTAGGAATCTGCATTTTAAACTTATTTCACAAGTGGTTCTGTAGCAGATGATTTTAAGGTTAAACATTAAAAATTAATGCACTAGTCTGAAAGTCAAACTTTGTTTCTATTCTGCAAGGTATTATTTTTAACAAATAAGCTAAATTTACATTTTTATACATGTCATGATATTATCTCTTTGTGTAATCTTCATATAAGCAAAAATTTTTAAAACATCTTTTTACTTCCTCTCAATGTATGCTTTTAAATTAATTTAAGCTTTGCATTATTTTATGTTAAAATTTACTTTTTAATGAAACCCTTTTTTATTTGAATAGTTCACTGCAATATTCTCAACAGTTCTATAAGCCTACCTTATGGGTTTCACAGGTTTTTCCCTAATCACTACTTTTACTTTTTAAAAACTTTTGAAAATGATGAAATATAGCATATATTCAGGAAAAATAGCCAACCCACGAAATAAAGTAAAATTTAATGAGTAGACTATTTCTAGCACCCCAAAATCTGCCTATGTGTCATTTGACAATCACAACTTTGTCCCTTCTCAGTAGAAGAAAACACTTTTCTGATTTGTATCATAATAATTTCTTTGCTTTACTTTATAGTTTTGCTATCTGTTTACTATCTATTGTTTGCATCACAAATAATGGTTAATTTAGTTTTTCTTTTTTCTTTTTGAGTTTTCCATGTGGAACTATATAGTATGTTATTCTATGCCTGGTTTATTTTTTTCAGCATCATAACTTTAATATTCATCTGTTTTGTGGTATATAGCTGTAATTCATACATGCATTCCATAATTTATTACCAGTTATGTTGATGTATTTTGAATTATTCCTGGTTTTGGGACAATCTAAACATTGCTGTTCTGATCACACTGGTGTACACATGTTCTGACATCAGTTCTCTGAAACCAAATGTATATTCTACAATTTAATTCAATTTTGACCCTTAGTATCCAGAGCTGTTGCAGACCTCCCAAATTAAAGGCATAGTCCTTCAAGATAGTCTTCACTTCAGATGCCAGGTTCAAATCTCAGGGATCTTCCATACTTTTGCCTGGCCAGCGAGGAGTTTCAAAATGTTTGGTTTCTATCCTAACTGGGGTGCACCTCAGTAGAAAATTGTGATGCTGACCACGTGGAATTTACTTCAGGTCTCACAGGTGTTCAGTTCTTCAGAAGACTAGCCTCATTTTTGATACCAGCTACAGTCTTGGATGTGAGAGTTGGACTGTGAAGAAAGCTGAGTGCGAAAGAATTGATGCTTTTGAACTGTGGTGTTGGAGAAGACTCTTGAGAGTCCCTTGGACTGTAAGGAGATCCAACCAGTCTATTCTGAAGGAGATTTGGGATTTCTTTGGATGGAATGATGCTAAAGCTGAAACTCCAGTACTTTGGCCACCTCATGCGAAGAGTTGACTCATTGCAAAAGACTGTGATGCTGGGAGGGATTGGGGGCAGGAGGAGAAGGGGACAACCGAGGATGAGATGGCTGGATAGCATCACGGACTTGATGGACGTGAGTCTGAGTGAACTCCAGGAGTTGGTGATGGACAGGGAGGCCTGGCATACTGCAATTCATGGGGTTGCAGAGTCGGACATGACTGAGCGACTGAACTGAACTGAACAATCTTGGGGGCAGTGTGCCTTTCTTACTGACTGGAGGGTTGTACATTTGGGAGTCCCCATGACATTCTTGCTGGGAGAAATATCAATAACTTCAGATATGCAGATGACACCACCTTTATGGCAGAAAGTGAAGAGGAACTAAAAAACCTCTTGATGAAAGTGAAAGAGGAGAGTGAAAAAGTTGCCTTAACGCTCAACATTCAGAAAATGAGGATCATGGCATCTGGTCCCATTACTTCATGGGAAATAGATGGGGAAACAGTGGAAACAGTGGCTGACTTTATTTTTTGGGGTTCCAAAATCACTGAGGATGATGACTGCAGCTATGAAATTAAAAGATGCTCACTCATTGGAAGGAAAGTTATGACCAACCTAGACAGCATATTCAAAAGCAGAGATATTACTTTGCCAACAAAGGTCCATGTAGTCAAGGCTATGGTTTTTCCAGTGGTCATGTATGGATGTGAAAGTTGGACTGTGAAGAAGGCTGAGTACTGAAGAATTGATGCTTTTGAACTGTGGTGTTGGAGAAGACTCTTGAGAGTCCCTTGGACTGCAAGGAGATCTAACCAGTCCATTCTGAAGGAGATCAGCCCTGGCTGTTCTTTGGAAGAAATGATGCTAAAGCTGAAACTCCAGTACTTTGGCCACCTGATGTGAAGAGTTGACTCATTGGAAAAGACTCTGATGCTGGGAGGGATTGGGGGCAGGAGGAGAAGGGGACGACCGAGGATGAGATGGCTGGATGGCATCACTGACTCAACGGATGTGAGTTTGAGTGAACTCTGGGAGTTGGTGATGGACAGGGAGGCCTGGTGTACTGCAATTCATGGGGTCGCAAATAGTCGGACATGACTGAGCGACTGAACTGAACTGAACTGATGACATTCTCAGATTGATAATTTGCTAGAATGACTCATAGAACTTATTGAAAACACAATACTTATGATTACGGTTTTATTATAAAGAGTACAGATCAGAAAAAGTCAGAGATGCATAGGGCAAACTATTTGAGGTGTGTGCGTGTTGGGGGTGCCAGGGGGCCTGCTGAACTTCCAAGCCTTTTCATTGTGAAATCTGGGTTCATCACCCTCCTAGCACATTGATGTGTCCACTAACCAGAAATTTCTATTGCAATTCAATATCCAGTATTTCTATTGGGGTTTTGTTATACAGATATATTTGATTTAACTACTGAACTAAATCTCCAGCATCCCTCTTCTACCTAGAGGTCAAGAGGCTTAAAGTCATAACTTTCTAATGATGTGCTTGTTTTTGCTGATGACCAACATGGGTCTTGAAGTTAGCTGGGGTCCCACTATGAGTCATCTCATTAGTGTAACAAAGATACTCTTATCACACAGGGAATCCAAGGATTTTTGAACCTCTGTGACTAAAACCAGGGACAAAGACAATATATTCTTTATTATGCTACTACAGGTAAAGCATTTTTTTTGTGTGGCATTTACCTAAGTGTGGAATTGTATGTTATAATAAATTCATTCTTCAGATTTGCTAGAAAATGGCAAATAGTTTTACAAGGTGATGATACTAATTTATGCTCTCAGTAGTAAAAGGTATCTGAGAGCTCAAATTGTTGCACATCTTTGCTGAAACATGGCATTATCTTAGTTTTTAGCTTTTGTAGATAGATTATGGCACATCATGTTTACTTTATTACTTACAACATCTTTCATTCTTGAGAGTTTTTACTGGGTTGAATTTTAGGCTGGCAGTTGTCTTATAAAATCACTTCTCAGTTCTGTTGCTCTATTAAAGGTTTTCTTTAAAACTATTTAGAGAGTACTTTTGTTGGTGAGGGTATCTGGCTCTTATAACTTTTTTCTTTGTCATTTGTTTTCTGCAGTTACATAGTGGGTATACTTAGATATAAATTTCTTATTATACTAGAGACCTTTGGTCTTCTTATATGTCTACATTGGTGTCTTTCTTGGGTTCTAGAAAAGTCTTAGCCATTATCCTTTTGAATATTGTCTGTATTCTGTTGCCTCTATTTTTCTTCTGGGTATCTGATTTAACGTGGGTTACACTGCCTCACTCCATTTTTCTGTCTTTTTGATGATTTCTACTGTAAAAAGATAATAAACAGAGACCTCAAGTAAGTAGAGTTGGGGGACCAGAAGGGGAGTTTTCATGCCCTGTGGTGATAGCAGAGGCCAACAGGAAGACTCCTTTCCTGGCAACAACTCTGCTGATGAAAAGCCATGGATCGTTTTTTTTCTACACCCTTCCCAACCTCCTTTTCTCTATAAAATCATTCTTTTTCCCTTGCTGTGTGGGGACCTGCATGTGGCTTGCTGTTTTGAAGATCCTTAATTGCAATTCTCTGCTAATCCCAAGTTGACCCATCTTTGCTGGAGAAATAACTGCTAGCTTATTTGTTTTAGGTCAGTACTACCTTTTTAATTGCTCTGTGCTGCATTGTGGTTAATTCTGATTTATCTTATAGAGTTGTCTATTTCTTTCTTTTATGGAGTTGTCTGTTTCTTAAATATATCCATTGTAGTGTTAGTTTCAGTTATTTTTCAGTTCTAGAATTTCTATTCAGTCCTTCTCCAGATACGTCATGTTATTTTCTCCTGTTCTCAGAGCAAATATTTTCAAGCTTGTTTTTCAATTTTTTTTAACCTAGCAAGCATAGTCATTTTATAGTGTGTCTGATAATGTTAATATATGAAGCTTTGGGGATAACTTGCTGATGTTTGTTTTTCTGGTTCTTGTTCATAGAGTCTGTTTCCTCAAGTGCCTGATTTATGTTATTCTCACTGTAAATAAAAAATTATTAATATGAATTATTTGATATATAGAATGATTATCTCTTCATCCAAAGAGGATTTGCATTTGCTTTCTAGGTGTCTAGGGGGACTGCTGGTCTAGGATCATTTTGTCCAAGTTCAGGGATTGAGATTCCTTGAGTGTGCAGTGCTGTAAACCCATACAGCAAGATTGCACAGTTGTTTACTTCTGGTTCACCCTTATTAGGGTCTCAGTTAATTGCAGGGAGAGGTTTCTATTAGGTTTCTCATCTTGTGCAGGTCTTTGGTGTTGATTCTGTTCTTGCCCGCTGAGACCACCGAAAGAAAAATTCAAATTGGCTAGAATTGGCAAATACCCTTAGGGCAAAATCAGATTCCTTTGTTCACTTATCTCCTCAGTTTTCTATTTTACCTTCAATTTGGTTTTATATTTATTTTCTTGCTTATTGTTTTTTTCTATGGGTAAAAAGGTTTTTTTTTTTTTTTTTTTTCTGTTTTTAAAGACATTATCTACTGTTTTAGTTGTTTCCTGAGTAATTTTGCCTGCTGTTACTAAACTGGAAGCATGTTAAGATTTCTTGATTTTTTTTGCTAAAATATCTAGAATAATTTTTTTTTCTTTAAAGAAATGGTACATGAGCAGTAAATGTTCTCCATCTTTGCATGTTCCAGAAAGTCTTTGTTTTGCCCTTACATCTGGCTGATAATTTGGATATTGTAGTATAATTTTGAAATACTTCTCTTCACCCTGTATGCTTGACAGAATTTTCCAGCCTGAATTCCCTCTGAAATGCCTTTCCCCAAGATGCTCCATCCAATGGGAGGTCTTACGATGGCTGAGGGTTAGGATACCTTGTAGTATATGAGGGCAGGGAAAGTAAAACCCCTGAGGGCCCACACTGATGACCGAGTGAGGAAATCTTTATGTGGGTGGTGGAAAATAATAATCTATTCTACTCCTGGGTTTGGCTGGATGTCATGTTAAAAAAAAAATCTTGTCTATTGTGGAAGTCTGGAGGTATGCCAGGCAATCTTCAGCTTTTCTCTTTGTTCAAAGACTTGAGATAGGAACTTTCTCCGTGTAGAGCTTTCACTTGTTTGAAGGACAGGTCACAGGTGAATGCCAAAGCATTTAATAGCTATGCATTATTAGGGGAGGTGAAGTTTCATTACTGTTGAGCTATTCTCTAGGAAGTATTTTGGTTAATTAATCTGGATGCCTTTGATTTACTTTTATTGCCTGACTGTACTCTCTAGGACCTGAGATCCTTGCCTAATTCCTGACCTTAAAGTAGTAAGAGCTCTAAGAGATTGGTTTGGGCTTTAACACCTATTTAGGTAAAGGAAAATATGCTTTGGGAGATGAAGAGGTAGGATGGAGGCTTCTGTATAAATTTAGGACACTTGATGGACTGTGTGTTCAGGGAAGGGAGAATTAGGAAAAACCCTATTTGTTACCAAAATAAGGGCTTCCCTGGTGGCTCAGATGGTAAAGAATCTGCCTGCAATGAGGAGACCTGGGTTCAACCCCTGGGTTGGGAAGATCCCTGGAGGTGGGGACAGCTACCCACTCCAAGTACTCTTGCCTGGAGAACTCCATGGACAGAGGAGACTGGCAGGCTACAGTCCATGGGGTCACAAACAGTCGGACATGACTGAGCGGCTTTCACTTTTTACCAAAATAAAGAAGTGACAAGGAAATGGATATAAATCTAAGTGTTAGGTGAAAAATGTACCCCCTAAAAATTGACACCCCAGGTCTTTCTTCTAAGGGATTCTTGCTCACAGTAGTAGATATAATGGTCATTTGAATTAAATGCGCCCATTACCATTCATTTTAATTCACTGATTTCTAAGATGTCGATGTTCAATCTTGCCATCTCCTGCTTGACCACATCCAATTTACCTTGGTTCATGGACCTAATAGTCCAGGTTCTTATGCAATATTGTTCTTTATAGTATCAGACTTTACTTTCACCACCAGACACATCACAACTGAGCATCATTTCTACTTTGACCCAGCTGCTTCGTTCTTTCTGGAGCTCTTGGTAATTTCCCTTTGCTCTTCCCCAGTAGCATACTGGACACCTTCCCACCTGGGAGGCTCAGCTTCTGGAATCATATCTTTTTGAATTTCCATGCTACTCATGGGATTCTCCAGGCAAGAATACTGGAGTCATCAATACTGGAGTCATATTTCCACTTCCAGAGGACCACATTTTGTTAGAACTATTCATTATGACCTGTCCATCCTGGGTGGCCCTGCACAGCATGGCTCATAACTTCACTGAGTTGCATAAGTCCCTTCACCACAATAAGGCTGTGATCAATGAAGGGGTGAACTTACATAGTGCACATAATCTAATGACTCCCAAGCCAAGACATTAACAAAAAAATTGCCTTCTTGTGCTACTTTGTCTGGAATTTTTAAAAAATTTTTTAATTCTTTGGATGCGGAACCAGTATGTTTGTAATCATTAAAAACACATTCTGCTTGAAGTTAGTAGCATCAGTTCAGTTCAGTTCAGTCACTCAGTTGTGTCCGACGCTTTGCAACTCCATGAATCACAGCACGCCAGGCCTCCCTGTCCATCACCAACTCCCGGAGTTCACCCAGACTCATGTGCATTGAGTCGGTGATGCCATCCCCTTCTCCTCCTGCCTCAATCCCTCCCAACATCGGGGTCTTTTCCAATGAGTTAACTCTTTGTATGAGGTGGCCAAAGTATTGGAGTTTCAGCCTCAGCATCAGTCCTTCCAATGAACACCCAGGACTGGTCTCCTTTAGGATGGACTAGTTGGATCTCCTTTCAGTCCAAGGGACTCTCAAGAGTCTTCTCCAACACCACAGTTCAAAAACATTAATTCTTCGGTGCTCGGCTTTCTTCACAGTCCAACTCTCACATCCATACATGACCACTGGAAAAACCATAGCCTTGACTAGACGGACCTTTGTTGGCAAAGTAATCTCTGCTTTTGAATATGCTGTCAAGGTTGGTCATAACTTTCCTTCCAAGGAGTAACCGTCTTTTAATTTCATGGCTGCAGTCACCATCTGCAGTGATTTTGGAGCCCCACAAAATAAAGTCAGCCAATGTTTCCCCATCTATTTCCCATGAAGTGATGGGACCAGATGCCATGATCCTCATTTTCTGAATGTTGATCTTTAAGCCAACGTTTTCACTCTCCTCTTTCACTTTCATCAAGAGGCTTTTTAGTTCCTCTTCACTTTCTGCCATAAGGGTGGTGTCATCTGCATATCTGAGTTATTGATATTTCTCCCGGCAATCTTGATTCCAGTTTATGCTTCTTCCAGCCCAGCATTTTTCATGATGTACTCTGCATAGAAGTTAAATAAGCAGGGTGACAATATACAGCCTTGACGTACCACTTTTCCTATTGGAACCAGTCTGTTGTTCCATGTCCAGTCCTAACTGTTGCTTCCTGACCTGCATATAGATTTCTCAAGAGGCAGGTCAGGTGGTCTGGTATTCCCATCTCTTTCAGAATTTTCCACAGGTTATTGTGATCCACACAGTCAAAAGCATTGGTATAGTCAATAAGGCAGAAATAGATGTTTTTCTGGAACTCTCTTGCTTTTTTGATGATCCAGCAGATGTTGGCAATTTGATCTCTGGTTCCACTGCCTTTTCTAAAACTGTTGACCTTTTCTTTCTCTCATTGGAAATGATGTAAAAAATAATATAATTTTATATATTTGGAAAAATTAGGCAACAGATAAAGATGTCAAATCACAAAGTAAATAGTATGGCTTCTAAAAGCAGAGAAAATTAAGCAGGGTTATACACACGAGCAAAGGAGAGTTTTCCAGCAAAGAGTACTTCATAAAGATGAAAGTACATAGGGAGTAAAAAGTAAAATTTTCACTTTCAGTAATGGTAGGTATAGCATATGGACTGGTAGGAGAAGTTTTCATGGGCCAAGTTTGTTCCAGAACCTGAGAAAGTGGGATTAAGTGAGAAATCATGTAGCAAGCTGTGTGTGGAAACATTATATCTAAGTGGCATATAGTCAGGAAGAGTATAGATTTTTCACTGAAGAATTTTACAGCTATCCATATTGCTGGGGAAAATCAGTGATAAACAGTATAATCAAAGCCAAAGATCATAAAAAAGATTTCAGGTAGCATGGAACATAGTCCAGGTTCAGGAAAAAAAGCCTCTGTCAAAGATAAGTAAGTAGGGAATTCCCTGGTGGTCCGGTGGTAATAGTCTGCCTGCCAATGCAGGCGACATGAGTTCAATCTTTGGTCCAGGAGGATACCATATGCCATGGGGCACCTAGAGCCTGTGCTCCACAACAAGAGGAGTTACCACAATGAGAAGCTCGCACACTGTGATGAAGAGTAACCCCCATTTGCCACAACTGGAAAAAGGCTGTGTGTAGTACCAAAGGCCCAGTGCAGCCAAAATTGAATGAAGAAATAAATAATTTTTGTAAAATATAGGTTGGTAGAAAAGTAATCATTGCAGGGTCTCTACTATAATACAACAAGAAAATGGGAATATTGAAGGAATTGAAAACAATTGGAATATGAAGAACAGATCTCAGCAAAACACCCTTATAGAGGAAATGAAAATAATTCCCAAGTTAAAACATGTAATGAAATTGTTTCCACAACACAAACACTGCAACAGATATAACAGTTCAGGAAAAGATGCAACCTAACCAATGAGGACCAAGAACTGAAGTAGAAGAAAACATGTATCACATCAATGAAAGCAAAATTTAAAGGACAGAAAGGAGAGCAGACAGGGCTGAGGACCCTGGTGAGGACTAGGACGGGAATACCAAGTATGGAAATCAGGAAAAGAAAAAATGAAATGGAAATACAGGCAAACGTTACTTAGGGAAAGATAAAAATGATACATATTGAATTAGGTAAAGGAGATCCAAAGTACACATTATTGGAATCCAAGAAGAAAATGGAAATAAACATATTTTGGAAGACAAGCAAAAATGTCAAATCATTTAAGACAGAAAGAAAAGTCAGAGCAACATCAAATTTCTCTAGAGCTGTGTGTGCCTGCAAAATTCTTTAAGAAAACCAGAGCTAAAAAATTGCCTCCATACAAATCGTTTCAAAAATACAAAGGCAAAAGATCTTTTTGTCTTTTGCTTTGGTATTTTTAATGTGCAAAAATTAAAATGATACCTTCATTAGCCCTTCAAAAATATACAGGTGGGTAAACATCGCCAACTAAGAAATGACAATATGTACAGCAAAGAGAATGGAAGGAATAATATAATTGTACACTTAAAATTTAGCAATTGTGGCAATTCAGGGGCCCAAAAAGATCGTAAATGTTCTATACTTTGCCAGTATCAGTGATTTAATTACATGTCTAACACATGTATTTTACGACAGAAAGAAAAGCGTAGAAAGTAGGAGGTAGCATGGACATGCTGATTTCCTCATCTCTTGTAGATGGAAGTCACGGTGCAATATAATTCAGAAATGTCAAGTATTATATGTATAGGTATGCTTGAATACAAACATAATGCAATAAACTAAAATTGAATAGTGGAGGAGAAGGAGCCAAAAGGGATGAAGAGGAAATATACTTCATGATAACTATTATATGCTAAGAAGATTGTCTTAAGGGTATTGAATAAAGAATGTTTATAAAGAGAACCACAAGAGCAAAAAACACCAAAGTGTTTACATGATCACAAAAAAATACATCCACATAGGAATGAAAAGATAGACTATATATTAGGTATAAAAAAAACCCCCAGCTTTTAGTGTATAATAGCGCTTGCTTTGTTAACACACATTTTCAAATAGAATATGATTGCAGAATAAAAACACAAATTATGTCAATAAATATAAGTAGATCAAACATATTTAAAAGAACAGGATTAGATTGAACCACAAGACTCAGTTCTAAAAGGGATTCAGAAAGGTTGAAAATGAAAATGAGGACAGTTAAATTAGGCAAATTCAAACAAAAAGAATATCAGAAATGGTTGAATCCAGAGACAAAAACCATTAAACAAAACAAACAAACAAAATGCCCTTTGTAATGATCAAGGGTGCAATTTGTAATGAAGAGAAATATTTATAAATGTGCTTTCAATAAGATAGCATGAACATTTAAAAATGAAATTATAGAAGTTCAGATTGATATACCTAACTCTATAGCCTGAAAACAGAGTGCATTTTTCATTCAAGTTCCCAGGCATAGTCACTGAATTTGGCTGTACATTAATTCATAAATAAAATAATAAATTTCAAGAAAATATAAAAGGAATGGAAAAATTTTCTAATCATAAGTCCATAAGAGAACATATTTGATCAGGAACAAATTAAGGAAATAAGAAAGACCATTTTTGTGGGGAAAAACAGCCTATCTCATAAAACAATAATTAACTACTCTACAACTCAAGAGAAAAAAAATCTAAACCCCAAAATGCAAAATATTTACAAATTCAATAGCAACATTAGAACTCCATTGTTATAGCTTGTGAAATACTTCTAAGGCAGTGCTTCAGTTCAGTTCAGTTCAGTTCAGTTCAGTCACTCAGTCGTGTCTGACTCTTTGTGACCCCATGAATCGCAGCACACCAGGCCTCCCTTTTCATCACCATCTCCCGGAGTTCACTCAGACTCACGTCCATCGAGTCAGTGATGCCATCCAGCCATCTCATCCTCTGTCGTCCCCTTTTCCTTCTGCCCCCAATCCCTCCCAGCATCAGAGTCTTTTCCAATGAGTCAACTCTTCACATGAGGTGGACAAAGTACTGGAGTTTCAGCTTTAGCATAATTGCTTCCAAAGAAATTCCAGGATTGATCTCCTTCAGAATGGACTGGTTGGATCTCCTTGCAGTCCAAGGGACTCTCAAGAGTCTTCAACACCACAGTTCAAAAGCATCAATTCTTCAGCACTCAGCTTTCTTCACAGTCCAACTCTCACATCCATACATGACCACAGGAAAAACCATAGCTTAGGGAAATATTTATCATCTCATATCTTGTAAGCAAAGAATGAAAGAATATTACAAAAATCTCAAGAAGTCTTAAAAAAGAAAACCCATAAAGTGATCCTATGGAAAACAGAACAAAGGACTTAAGGATAAGTGCAGAAATGAATGATTTAGGAAACAGAAAAATGATGAAACTACTGTGTCTTGCCTGGGAAAATCCCATGGATAGAGGAGCCTGGCAGGCTACAGTTCATGGGATTGAAGAGTCAGACATGACTGAGCAACTTTCACTTTCTTTTTCAATAAATAAATGAAGCTTGTTGTGTCTGACTCTTTGCAACCCCGTGGACAGTAACCTACCGGGCTCCTCTATCCATGCGGATTCTCCAGTTAAGAGTACCAGAGTGGTTTGTCATGCCCTCCACCAGGGAATCTTCCCAACCCCGGGATCGAACCTGGGTCTCCCACATTGCAGGCAGATTCTTTACAGTCTGAGCCACCAAGGAAGCCCTTTGAAACATTAGCTATTGGTTTTTCTGTTTTATTGATCTATAGAAAGTCAGGGTTCCACTAGAGAAACATAATCAGTAATAAAAAAATTATAAAAAAACAAAAATTAATAATCCATAATCCATTAATCCATATCAGTCAGGGCTCCACTAGCGAAAAAAAAAAGCTCAACATTCAGAAAATGAAGATCATGGCATCTGGTCCCATCACTTCATGGGAAATAGATGGGGAAACAGTAGAAACAGTGTCAGACTTTATTTTTTGGGGCTCCAAAATCACTGCAGATGGTGACTGCAGCCATGAAATTAAAAGGTGCTTACTCCTTGGAAGAAAAGTTATGACCAACCTAGATAGCATATTCAAAAGCAGAGACATTACTTTACCGACTAAGGTCCATCTAGTCAAGGCTATGGTTTTTCCTGTGGTCATGTATGGATGTGAGAGTTGGACTATGAAGAAGGCTGAGCACCCAAGAATTGATGCTTTTGAACTGTGGTGTTGGAGAAGACTCTTGAGAGTCCCTTGGACTGCAAGGAGATCCAACCAGTCCATTCTGAAGGAGATCAACCCTGGGATTTCTTTGGAGGGAATGATGCTAAAGCTGAAGCTCCAGTACTTTGGACACCTCATGTGAAGAGTTGACTCATTGGAAAAGACTCTGATGCTGGGAGGGATTGGGGGCAGGAGGAGAAGGGGACGACCCAGGATGAGATGGCTGGATGGCATCACTGACTCGATGGACGTGAGTCTGAGTGAACTCCGGGAGATGGTGATGGACAGAGAGGCCTGGCGTGCTGTGATTCATGGGGTTGCAAAGAGTCGGACATGACTGAGTGACTGAACTGAACTGAACTGAACTTACTCGATTGTGAGTCCAACCCAGGAAAGTGTGAAATCCATGGGGCAGGCCATCAGGAAGGACAGGCTGGAACCCTGGCACAAGCTGAAATTGCAGTCCGTGACAGAGTTTCTTGTGGGAAGCTTCAGTTCTGCTCTTAAATGTTTTAACTGATTGAACCATGCCCATTCAGATTGCTAGGAAAATCTTCCTTAAACTACATTGATTATAAACTTTAATCACATCTACAGCATACCTTCACAGCAACATCTAGACAGAAGTGTTTGATTAAATAAGTGGCAATTGTAGTTGACTATCACCTACTATAATAAAAAAAAAAAAAAACAGGCAGGTAGCACAGATTCCTCATATAACAAAAGATAACTGGGGAAATACCTACAGATTAAAAGAAAAGGAGAACCATAACAGCCTAGCTTTCTAAGTCTATTCAAATACATTTGAAAACACTGAAGAACTGGACAGTTTTCTAGGAATATGTAAATCATCACAAGTAATTTCAGGAAAATAGAAAAATGAGAATATTAATTTCCATCAAAAAACACAGAAACTTTTCTAAGAGCTCTTCTTGGAAAACATTGTATCATTAAATAATAGATTACCTTTTAGATTAAATAATTTGATTACCTTTTAAGTTGTTCTATAGCCTCACCATCCTCTAGAACTTTCTGTGGTGGTAGAAATATTCTAACTCTACTACCAGTGTAGGGAGGCACATATGACTATTGAACACTTGATTGCAGCTAGTTTTAGGGAGCACTGGATTTTAATTTTATTTAATTCTAATTAATTTAAAATGTAGTTGCCACATATTGCTGTTGGCTACTGTATCGGACAGGGCAGATATAGAAGATGAAAAAGAAAAGCATTCAAATTCTTTCATGAAGTAAGCATAGAATTGATAAAAAATGTTTGAATATAAAACCCATGGATTAATCTCATTTATTAAAATGATGCAAATACCCAGGAAATAGAAGCTAGTCGCACTTTAAAATCATAATATATAAAGACCATATGGGGCCTATTTCAGGATTACACATGGTTCAGAAAGGGGACACTTAATATAATTTGTCATATCAAGGGATCAGTAGGAAAAGCATGTCTGGATGATGTCCAGCATTATGAAAAACTTCGTACTTCATTATAGAGATACTGACCTATGTGACCGTGAAGAAAGCTGAGCGCCAAAGAACTGATGCTTTTGAACTGTGGTGCTGGAGAAGACTCTTGAGAGTCCCTTGGACTGCAAGGAGATCCAACCAGTCCATTCTAAAGGAGATCAGCCCTGGGTGTTCTTTGGAAGAAATGATGCTAAAGCTGAAACTCCAGTACTTTGGCTACCTCATGCGAAGAGCTGACTCATTGAAAAGACTCTGATGCTGGGAGGGATTGGGAGCAGGAGGAGAAGGGGACGACAGAGGATGAGATGGCTGGATGGCATCACCGACTCAATGGATGTGAGTTTGGGTGAACTCTGGGAGTTGGTGATGGACAGGGAGGCCGGGCATGCTGCAATTCATAGGGTCGCAAAGAGTTGGACACGACTGAGTGACTGAACTGAACTGAACTGAACCTATATAACTAGGGAGAAGGAAAGAGGGAATTTGGATTGTTCTTCTGAAAAATCCAGAAAATCAAGTGAAACTTTATTCAGATAAGAGAATTTAGAAAGATGAGTGGATATAAAATCCATGTAAAGAAAATAATAGCCTTTATATCTGGCAAACTTCCCCGGGTGGCTCAGATGGTAAAGTGTCTGCCTACAACGAGGGAGACCTGGGTTCGATCCCTGGGTCCGGAAGATCCTCTGGAGAAGGAAATGGCAACCCACTTGAGTACTCTTGCCTGGAAAATCCCATGAATTGAGCGTGGTACGCTGCAGTCCATGGGGTTGCAAAGAGTCGGACACGACTGAGTGACTTCTCTCTCTTTTTATTTGCAAACTATCACTGGTTAGAGGATATGATGAAGAATCTAATTATCGTAGTAGCAATAAGTTTCTAAGAGCCATCTAAAGAAAGGCACAAGACTTAGTTGAGGGAAACATTATAATCCCCTGGGGGATGTAGGAGACTTGATAAATGGAAGAGGATGCCGTGTTATTGGATAGGGTTATAGAAGTTAAATGAAGAATTTAGTGTCATTTAACTAAATCACCAGGAGGACTTCTTTGGTTTGTTTTTGTTCTTTTTTTTTTTTTGCAATAAGGCAAGTTGATTCCAAAGTCCACATAAAAAATTAAAAAGAATAGCCAGAAAAATTTTTTCCATTAAACATAAAGTTACACAAAATAGTCTTATACTAGCACATACGTAGTTGGTGTTGTTCAGTCGTTAAGTCATGTCTGACCCTTTGTGATGCCATGCACTGCAGCATGCCAGGCTTCCCTGTCCTTCACCATCTCATGGAGGTTGCTCAAACTCATGTCCACTGAATTAATGATGCCATCCAACTATCTTATCCCCTGTCACCCCCTTCTCCTCCTGCCCTTAATCTTTCCCAGCATCAGGTTCTTTTCCAATGAGTCAGCTCTTCACATCAGGTGACCAAAGTATTGGAGTTCCAGCTTCAGTCCTTCCACTGAATATTCAGGGTTGATTTCCTTTAGGAGTCACTGGTTTGATCTCCTTGCAGTCTAAGGGACACTCAAGAGTCTTCTCCAGCATCACAGTTCAAAAGCATCAATCCTTCGGCTTTCAGCCTTCTTTATGGTTCAACTCTCATATCTGTACACGACTACTGGAAAAGCCATAGCTTTGACTATATGGACCTTTGTAGGCAAAGTGATGCCTCTACTTTTTAATACACTGTTTAGTTTCATCATAGCTATTCTTCCAAGGAGCAAGCATCTTTTAATTTTATGGCTGCAATACACATCCATATTGATTTTGGAGCCCAGGAAAATGAAATCTGCCACTCTTTCCACTTTTCCCCCTTCTATTTGCCATGAAGTGATGCGACTGGATGTCAAGATATTCATTTTTTTGAATGTTGAGTTTTAAGCCAGGTTTTTCACTCTCCTCTTTCATCTCCATCAAGAGGCTCTTTAGTTCCTCTTCACTTTCTGCCATTAAAGTGGTATCATCTGCTAATCTGAGGTTGTTGGTGTTTCTTCTGGCGATCTTGATTCCAGTTTGTTTGTCATCCAGCCCAGCATTTTGTATGACGTTCTCTGCATATAAATTAAATAAGCAGAGTGACAATATACAACTCAATATACAATTTCCCAATTTTGAGCCAGTCAGTTTTTCCATGTTTGGTTCTAACTGTTACTTCCTGACCTGTATACCGGTTTCTCAGGAGGCAGGTAAGGTGGTCTTGTATTCCTGTCTCTTTAAGAATTTTCCATTGTTTGTTGTGATCCACACAGTCAAAGGCTTTGTGTAGTCAATGAAGCAGAAGTAGATGTTTCTCTGGAATTCGCTTGCTTTTTCTATGATCCAACAGATGTTGGCAATTTTATTTCTGGTTCTTCTCCTTTTTCTAAATCCAGCTTGTACACCTAGAATTTCTCAGTTCATGTACTGCTGAAGCCTACCTTGATGGATTCTGAGCATAATCTTGCTAGCATCTGAAATGAAAAAGCATTCATTTGAACATTCTTTGGTATTGCCCTTCTTTGGGATTGGAATGAAAACTGACATTTCCAGTCCTGTGGCCGCTGCTGAGTTTTCCAAATTTGCTGGCATAATGAGTGCAGAACTTTAACAGCATCATCTTTTAGGATTTGAAGCAGCTCAGCTGGAATTTCATCATCTCCACCAGCTTTGTTCTTAGTAATGCTTCCCAAGGCCCACTTGACTTCACACTCCAGAATGTCTGGCTCTAGGTGAGTGACCACACTCTCATGGTTATCTGGTCCATTAAGAACTTTTTTTTGTACAGTTCGTCTGTGCATTCTTCCCACCTCTTCTTAATCCCTTCTGCTTCTGTTAGGTCCATACCACTTCTGTCCTTTATTGTGCCCATCTTTGGATGAAATGTTCCCATAAAGAGATCTCTAGTCCTTCCTATTCTATTGTTTCCCTCTATTTCATTGCATTGTTCACTTAAGAAGACTTTCTTATTTCTCCTTTCTATTCTCTACAACTCTGAATCCAGTTGAGTATACCTTTCCCTTTCTCCTTTGCTTTTTGCTTTTCTTCTTTTCTCAGCTATTTGTAAGGCCTCCTCATACAACCACTTTTCCTTCTTGTATTTCTTTTTCTTGGGAATGGCTTTGGTCACCACCTCCTGTACAATGTATGAACCTCTGTCTATAGTTCTTCAGACACTCTACCAGATCTAGTCCCTTGAATCTATTTGTTACCTTCACTATATAATCATAACGGATTTGAGTAGACCAATGTATCAGAATAGAAAGCCCAAATATGGACCTGAATACATGTGGGAATTTAGGTACTGATAAAGGAATTTTTTCAAAACAGTAGTGCGAAGGAAGAATATTCAGTATATGGTATTGAAATATGTTGATAAAATGCTGTGCAATGCTTGCCAAATATTTCTAGACCAAAATGGATGGAAGTGGATTAAAAATTTAAGTGCAAAAAACAGTAATGGCTAGAAAAATCAAGAAATCTTAAAAAAATTCTGGTTAGGATAAGGCCTGTCTAAGCATGCCATAAAATACAACAGTCATGAAAATATTTATAAATTCAACTATATTAAAATCCATCATGACAAAAGCAGAGTCAAAAGATAAATTATCTATGAAAAACATTTACAAGTTATATTTGAAAAGAATGAGTCCTGTACCATATAACTGACTTTTAGATTGTTGGAGAATAGACCAAGAACTCACTAGAAAAAGAAGTAAAAGGCATGGATTAAATAGTTCAGAGGAAAGGACATACATGCAGCTCATAAACTCATGAAAAGATGTGTAACCTCCTTTATATTTATAAAAATACACAATAAGCTTCACTGAGATGCTAATTTTCATCAATCAGATTGAAAAAGATCATAAAGTTTGAAAATACAGTGTGTTGGGAAATGTGTGGGAAAGAGACACTCATTTATTATTGTAGGAGAGCATATTGCTATACTATTCCTTATGGCCTTTGGGTTTGTGTTTAGCCAAATTTTGTGACTGCAATTTCAGGGGAATGTTTGGTAGGAATCCTGATTTCAGGATATAAAGAAGATAGAATTCTGTGACTTTCTCACAACCCAGTACTACTTTTGCACTAGTACAGTACTGTGATAGTAACACTATGTATTGGGATGTAATAATCTACATCCCTCAATGGTGGTCTACAATTGCCTACTATAATTTGTACCCCTGGCTTTTAATTTCCTTAGTTCCCATGAAGCCCTATTTAATTCATTCACTCATTTGTTTGTGTGATAAATATTGAATATTTCCTCTGTCCTAAGTACTAGGAACTCTCGCTCTGAACCTGCATTCTTTTAAAGCACTTTATTTATTTTTGGTTGCACTGGGTCTTCATGGATGCACTCAGACTTTCTCTAGTTGCAGCGAGCAGGGCTACTCTTTGTTGTGATGCATGGGCCTCTCACTGTGGTGGCTCCTCTTATTGTGGAACATGGGCTTCAGTGTATGAGCTTCAGTAGTTGTGGATCGCAGGCTCTAGAGCATGGGCTAAGTAGTTGTGGGGCAAGGGTTTAGTTGCTCTGTGGCATCAGAATCTTCCCATACCAGCGATTGAGCCCATATCCCCTGCATTGGCAGTCGGATTCTTATCCACTGTACTACCAGGGAAGTCCTGCACCAGTACTTTTAATTCTTGCCTCAGACATAGCTAGTATTGACCTGCAAATTGTAGACAAAATGGTTTGCTTTTACACTCTTTAATGCTGACTTTGCTATTTTATATGAGGCTTTATGAACCAGGGCACTGGCTTAGCATCTTTCTGCCTGTTCAGGCCCTATGCAAGCTGCTTGTGTGGCTTATTGTCCATCATGTCTCTGGTGAAGTGAAACAGTGTCTTGGTACTATTCCTAAGACATCTGCTGTCCCAACTGCAGTTGTGTTAATTCAAAAAACAAATATGGATGGACTGCCTACTAAGGCATAGTGCTAGAGATACAGCATTTAACAGGGAAGACTTTTCTGTTTTGATGGACAGGGCAGTATAAATATTCAACTGGAGAAGTACTGTCCAGGGAGTGTGGAGCCTGCTTGTTGGCAGGAACATTTCATTTAGGTTTTTTTTTAAAATTTAAATTTATTTATTTTAATTGGAAGCTAATTACTTTACAATATTGTATTGGTTTTGCCATACATCAACATGAATCCACCTCGGGTGCACACGTGTTCCCCATCCTGAACCCCCTCCCACCTGCCTCCCGGTACCGTCCCTCTGGGTCATCCCAGTGCACCAGCCCCAAACATCCTGTATCCTGGACTGGCGATTCGTTTCTTATATGATATTATACATGTTTCAATGCCGTTCTCCCAAATCATCCCATCTTTCCTTCTCCCACAGAGTCCAAAAGACTGTTCTATACATCTGTGTCTCTTTTGCTGTCTTGCATACAGGGTTATCATTACCATCTTTCTAAATTCCATATATATGCATTAGTATACTGTATTGGTGTTTTTCTTCCTGGCTTACTTCACTCTGTATAATAGGCTTCAGTTTCATCCACCTCATTAGAACTGATTCAAATGTATTCTTTTTAATGGCTGAGTCATACTCCATTGTGTATATGTACCACAGCTTTCTTATCCACTCATCTGCTGATGGGCATCTAGGTTGCTTCCATGTCCTGGCTATTATAAACAGCGCTGTGATGAACATTGGGGTACACGTGTCTCTTTCAATTCTGGTTCCCTCAGTGCGTATGCCTGGCACTGGGATTGCTGGGTCATAAGGCAGTTCTATTTCCAGTTTTTTAAGGAATCTCCACACTGTTCTCCATAGTGGTTGTACTAGTTTGCATTCCCACCAACAGTGTAAGGGGGTTCCCTTTTCTCCACATCCTCTCCAGCATTTATTGCTTGTAGACTTTTGGATCACAGCCATTCTGACTGGTGTGAAATGATACCTCACTGAGGTTTTGATTTGCCTTTCTCTGATAATGAGTGATGTTGAGCATCTTTTCATGTGTTTGTTAGCCATCTGTATGTCTTCTTTGGAGAAATGTCTATTTAGTTCTTTGGCCCATTTTTTTTTGATTGGTCATTTATTTTTCTGGAATTGAGCTGCAGGAGTTGCTTGTATATTTTTGAGATTAGTTGTTTGTCAGTTGCATCATTTGCTATTATTTTCTCCCATTCAGAAGGCTCTCTTTTCACCTTGCTTATAGTTTCCTTTGTTGTGCAGAAGCCTTTAATTTTAATTAGATCCCATTTGTTTATTTTTGCTTTTATTTCCAGTATTCTGGGAGGTGGATCATAGAGGATCCTACTGTGATTTATGTCAGAGAGTGTTTTGCCTATGTTCTCCTCTAGAATTTTTATAGTTTCTGGTCTTACATTTAGATTTTTAATCCATTTTGAGTTTATTTTTGTGAATGGTGTTAGAAAGTGTTCTAGTTTCATTCTTTTACAAGTGGTTGACCAGTTTTCCCAGCACCACTTGTTAAAGAGATTGTTTTTTCTCCATTGTATATTCTTGCCTCCTTTGTCAAAGATAAGGTGTCCATAGGTGCATGGATTTATCTCTGATCTTTCTGTTTTGTTCCATTGATTTATATTTCTGTCTTTGTGCCAGTACCATACTGTCTTGATGACTATGGCTTTGTAGTAGAGCCTGAAGTCAGGCAGGTTGATTCCTCCAGTTCCATTCTTCTTTCTCAAGATTGCTTTGGCTATTCGAGGTTTTTTGTATTTCCATACAAATTGTGAAATTATTTGTTCTAGCTCTGTGAAAAATACCATTGGTAGCTTGATAGGGATTGCATTGAATCTGTAGATTGCTTTGGGTAGTATACTCATTTTCACTATATTGATTCTTCTGATCCATGAACATGGTATATTTCTTCATCTATTAGTGTCCTCTTTGATTTCTTTCACCATTTAGGGTTTAAATGGACAGGCCAATTAGAAATGTGGCTCAAGCGTGTCATCAATTAAGGAATGTTTTTGGTGAAGTGAAGCAGGTGTTCCAGCTAGACTGTAAAATCTTCCTACATAAGAAACGGAGGAAATGTAACTTGGGAGGCAAACCTGGACTCTTTGTCTGAGAAGAGGCTGTAAGGAAATGGGCATAGATGAGGCTGAGTAAGGATTATTGCCTAACTGAGAGAGAAGAATTCTGTAATACTGAAATTCTCCTCAGGGTTCTGCACTCACTGCTGACAACCTTGAAGATTAAATTGGGCAAGAGTTGTAATCTAAGGAATTCTGAAATTAGGAGGTAAAGGTGAAAGGCAAGACTTAATGCAAAGCAGGAGCTGTATCTAAAGAGAATGTAGAATCCTTCTCGATGTAGAAAAGTGAAAAAAAAAAAAGGGAGCAGGACTTGTTTTAACATTTATAATTAACTGTGTTTTAATTATGCATAAGGTGGTAAGTGTTAATTGATGTGAAATGGAGAAAAGTAAAATGTTTATTTATGAGGATATGTGTGTCCCAAATGACTAAATATTAAAGAACTATCTAAGGCAAATTCCCTCTCTGTATACAATGAGGAAGTGACAGAAGGCTCACTGGAGCTTCTAGGAGAGGTGATGGGATTAGTACTTTCCTCATTCTTCCAAATAGCATGGCTGCTCTAACAACCTTTCCTCTGGGTCCTTCACCCTACACATTTTCTCTACTCCAGCCTTAGCTGCAGGATGTTAATAAGGGAACCAATCAGATTCCAGATCAATCAATCAATCAATCAATCAATCAATCAATCAATCAGATGATCCGGAATACTACAAATGCATGTTGAGTTTCCATCTTATTCATTATAGCTAATATCAACAGCCTACACATGTTAATCACTATATTTATTGCTTTACATACATAATCTTTTTCTAAAGGTTTTAAAATAGAAGTATTATATGCATACAAATACATAGACATGCATAAGTCATGAGCATATTATGTGTTATCATAAAATGAGCATACCCATATAATCGCCACTTAGGTCCACAAGAAGTGGAATATTCCTAGGACCCCAGAAGCATTCTTCAATTCCTTCTGCCAATGACCACTCTCACTCTTCTCTCTGAAACTTACTGCTATTCTGACTTCTAACACCATAGACTGGTTATACATATTCTGGGACTTTATATAAAATGGAATCAAGCAGTTTGCATTGTTTTCTTTGCCTCAACATTATGTTTGTGAGATTCATTCACATTGTCCCATATAGTAATAATTCAATCTTGTTGCATTCTAATATGTAACTATAATATAATTTATTCCTTGTACTTAATGGAAATGTGGAAAATTTCCACTATTTGACTATTGTGAATATTGTATTCTATTATGAATATTGCATTTGTGAACATTAGTGTACACATCTTTTGGTGAAAATATGTATATATTTGGGGTATATAGGGGTTTCCTGGTGGCTCAGATGGTAAAGAATCTGCTTGCAATGCAGGAGACCTGGGTTCAGTCCCTGAGTCAGGAAGATCCCCTGGCAAAGGGCATGGCTACCAACTCCAGTATTCTTGCCTGGATAATTCCACGGACAGAGGAGCCTGGTGGGCTATAGTCTATGGGGTCGAAAAAGTCGGCCATGACAGAGTGACTAATACTTGAGGTATATACCTAGGAATATATTTGCTGGATCATAGGATAAATATATATTTTGTGTTAATAGAAACTACCACATAATTTTCCTAAGGGTTATGTACAATTTTATGTAAATTTTATTAGCAGTGCATGAGCATTTCAGATGCCCCACCTCATCAACTTTGGTCATGTCTGCTTTAAAAATTTTAACTATCCTGGCAAGTGTCTAGTGATATCTCATTGTGCGCTATAGATTGAATGCCTTTATTCCCCCCAAAATTCATGTGTTGAAATCCTAATCTATAAGATGATGATAGGGAGATGGGACATTTTGGAAGTGCTTAGGTCATGAGGACAGAGCCCTTATGAATGGGATTAGTACTCTTATAAAAGAGACTCCAGAAATTTTCCTGGCCCCTGCCACCTAGGAGGACACAATGAGAAGTCTATGACCTGGAAGAGGGCCCTCGCCTGTCCATGCTGGCATCCTGATCTGGGAACTGCTGCCTCTGTGAGAAGTACATTTCTATTTTTTAAAAGCAACTTAGCCTGTGGTATTTTCTTATAGTGGAATGAATAGGCTAAGACATTGTGGTTTATTTATTTATTTATTTTTCCCATTTATATGACTCTTTTATTTTATTTTATTTTATTATTATTTTTTATTTTAAAATTAAAAAAAGAAAAAATAAATTAAGAAAAAATAAAAGTTAGACATTGTGGTTTAAAATCTGATTTCCCTGATTACTAATAGAGTAAAACATTTTTAAAATTGAAGTATGGTTGATTTACAATGTTGTATTAATTTCTGCTGTGTAGCAAAGTGATACGGATACACACACCCACGCATTCTTTTTTGTGCTCTTTTTCCATTATGGTTTACCACAGGGTATTGAACACAGTTCCCTGGGCTAGGACCTTGTTGAAAGACAAGGACCTTGTCGTAAGACAAGGACCTTGTCCTACAGTAAGACCTTATTTCATACATTCTATATGTAATAGCTTGCATCTTATTATCCCAAACTCCCAATCCTTCCCCCACCCCACTCTCCTTCTTCCTTGGCAACCATAAGTCTGTTCTCTGTCTGAGTCTGAAGAGTGAAACATTTGCACACGTTTATTTGCAATTTGTATATCCTCTTTTGTGAAGTGCCTGCTTGGGCCTCCTGCCATTTTTCTTTTGGATTTTTTGATATTTTCTGACTGATTTTTAGGATATGCATATACTTACATGCTCATAAGCTCCAGTCTTGGGCTTTGATATGTGGTGAGGATAGGGTGGGGAGCAGATAATCCAGGCTAAGACACTGCTTTCTCTCTTAGTCCTTCCAGATTAAGGGTGGTGCCAGGTTTTTGATGTTATTCATCCCTGTGTTGTCTTATTATCTCCTGTTAGGATTCTCAAGCTCTTCCATTGCTTGTGTAATTAGCTTCCTGTATTAATTTCCTTGTTTTACATATGTACAGTAGACTCTGTTTTCTTCCATAGATTCTGATTGACAGGCTCTTCTGGCCTCTGCCCCTCCACTATATCACCATAGTGCTTTCTCACATTCTAGCCCTGTTCTCTCCTTACAGCCTTGGATCTGCATGGGCTCCTGACAACTTTTCTTCCCTTTCTCACTATAAAAAAGTCATCATCTGATCTTAGTCATTTACAATTTCTTTGTTGCAAGAATGGGAAAACACAGCATTGCATGGTAGCTAGGTTTTTAAACTGTGGAGACTGACTGCCAAGATTCAAATCCTGACTCTGCTATGTGATGGTGAGTGAGTCCTTATCCTCTCTCTGCTTCAGGTTCCTTACCTGCAACCTGAGAACAAGAATATTCATTAGGATTAAATGAGTTTATTTTTGTTAATCATTTAGAACAATCTTTATTTAGGTTCATTTTTAAATTGGAATATAGTTTCTAGAGTAATCTTGTTAGACTAAATGCATTAAACAAATTCAGATGGTGATTGCAGCCATGAAATTAAAAGACACTTACTCCTTGGAAGAAAAGTTATGACCAACCTAGATAGTATATTCAAAAGCAGAGGCATTACTTTGCCGACTAAGGTCCGTCTAGTCAAGGCTATGGTTTTTCCTGTGGTCATGTATGGATGTGAGCGTTGGACTGTGAAGAAGGCTGAGCGCCGAAGAATTTATGCTTTTGAACTGTGCTGTTGGAGAAGACTTTTGAGGGTCCCTTGGACTGCAAGGAGATCCAACCAGTCCATTCTGAAGGAGATCAACCCTGGGATTTCTTTGGAAGGAATGATGCTAAAGCTGAAACTCCAGTACTTTGGCCACCTCATGCGAAGAGTTGACTCATTGGAAAAGACCCTGATGCTGGGAGGGATTGGGGGCAGGAGGAGAAGGGGACAACAGAGGATGAGATGGCTGGATGGCATCACTGACTCGATGGACGTGAGTCTGAGTGAACTCCGGGAGATGGTGATGGACAGGGAGGCCTGGCGTGCTGCGATTCATGGGATCGCAAAGAGTCGGACATGACTGAGCGACTGAACTGAACTGAACTGAACTGATGAAGTCTACGTTTCTTTCTTTCTTTTTTTTTTTCCCACACTATGTGGCTTGTGGGATCTTATTTCCTTGACCGGGGATTGAACCCAGGCCCTCTGCAGTGGAAATACAGAGCCCTAACCACTGGACAGCCAGGGAAATTCCCCAAATCTACATTTCTAATTCTCTTTCTTCCTCTGACTGCCACTCAGCATATTCTGACTCATCATGGATATTTCCCTTGACAATTTGATAAATTAATCTTATTAATTCATTTAAAAATACTTGCTGGGTATCTATTATTTGTCATATTTCTTGTTATAGGCCTCCTTGTCACTTGTGGCTTAATATTTTGGGAAAATCAGATTTTCCAACTACTCTTTCCACCAGCTACTCTCCCCTATCCCCCCAAATAAACTTTTATCTCTAAGATATTTGATAGTATATTTGTTTCATTATTTTCCTGGCAATAATTGCAATAATAATAGTTGCAATAGTTTATGTGGTGGCTTATTTTTTAAAAGGTTTATTTATGTTATTTTTGGCTCTGCTGGGTCTTTGTTGCTGCATGCAGCCTTTCTCTAGTTTCAGCAAGCAGGGATTGATTTTCATTGTGGTGCTTGGGCTCCTCATTGCGATGGCATCTCTTGTTGCAGAGCATGGGTTCTGGGGTGTATGGGCTTCAGTACTTGTGTGCGTGGGCTTAGATGCTCCAAGGCATGTGGAATCTTCCCAGACCAGGAATCAAACTTGTGTCCCTTGCATCGGCAGGTAGATTCTAAACCACTAGCCATCAGGGAAGCCCTGATGGCTTACATTTTAAACAGTGTTTTCACATGTCTAATACTAAAGTGCAAAACTGTCGTGGACAAGATTAATGTTTTGATTGCATATCCCCAGCAGCTAACATGGGTTTAATTTACAGTAAGTGATAGGGAATTTTTTATTTATTTTTGTTTTATTATTATTATTATTTTTAAATTTTTATTTTTACTTTATTTTACTTTACAATACTGTATTGGTTTTGCCATACATTGACATGAATCCAAACATGAACCCCCCTCCCTCCTCCCTCCCCATAACATCTCTCTGGGTCATCCCTGTGCACCAGCCCCAAGCAGTAAGTGATAGGGAATTTTTTAAAATTTAATTTTCATTTTATATTGTAGTATAGTTGATTTACAATGTTGCTCCAGGTGTACAGCAAAGTAGTTCAGTTGTACATATACATATATTCTTTTTTTTCAGATCCATATAGGTTATTACAGAATATTGAGTAGAGCTCCTTGTGCTATACAGTAGTCCCTGTTTGTTATCTATTTTATATATAGTAGAGCAATGTTTGTTAAATGAGTTATTTTATATCTTAACTTTGTGAGATACAGCAATGTTGATTATCTCTAGTTTCCATATGAAAAAGCTCCATGGAGTTGGGTTGACCATTCCCTGCTTAACTTCTTGACTCAGAAATTCACACGATATTTAAGTGGCTGAAATAGAACCTCCGTTAGTTTGGAAAATTTGTTGTTATGTTTTAATTCATTTCTGTCCTTAATTATTGTTGCTCATGACTGTTCCTTTGCCTTGTGTGTCTGATACACCATTTTTACCCTATACTTTCCATTCCGTCCTGGGGCCTCTCTTGCTGCAGGCTGTCAGTACTCTAATCCACTGTTCACAAGAAGCCCTTGTCAGCCTGACTATGGTAGAGTAGAGTAATCAGCTCAGTTCAGTTCAGTCGCTCAGTAGTGTCTGACTCTTTGCGACCCCATGGACTATAGCATGCCAGGCCTCTCTGTCCATCACCACTTACTGGAGCTTGCTTAAGTTCATGTCCATCCAGTTTGTGATGCCATCCAACCATCTCATTTTCAGTTGTTCCCTTCTCTTCCTGCCTTCAATCTTTCCCAGCACCAGGGTCTTTTCAAAGGAGTCAGTTCTTCACATCAAGTGGCCAAAGTATTGGAGCTTCAACTTTAGGATCAATCCTTCCAATGAATATTCAGGACTTATTTCCTTTAGAATTGACTAGTTTGATCTCTCTGCAGTCCAAGGGACTCAAGAGGTTTCTCCAACACCACAGTTCAAAAGCATCAATTCTTTGGTGCTAAGCTTTCTTTATGGTCCAAATCTCTTCTTCATACATGACTACTGGAAAAACCACAGCTTTGAATAGATGGACCTTTGTTGGCAAAGTAATGTCTCTGCTTTTTAATAAGCTGTCTAGGTTTGTCATAGCTTTTCCTCCAAGGAGCAAGTGCCTTTTAATTTCATGGTTGCAGTCACAATCTGTGGTGGTTTTGGAGCCCAAGAGAATAAAGTCTGTCACAGTTTCCATTGTATCCCTATCTGTTTGCCATAAAGTGATGCTACCTGATGCCATGATCTTTGTTTATTGAATGTTGAGTTTTAAGCCAGCTTTGTCACTTTCCTCTTTCATTTTCATTAAGAGGCTATTTCCTCTTTGCTTTCTGCCATAAGGGTGGTGTCATCTGCATATCTGAGGTTACTGATATTTCTCCAGACAATCTTGATTCCAGCTTATGCTTTATCCAGCCTGGCATTTTGCATGATGTACTGTGCATAGAAGTTAAATAAGCAGGGTGACAATATACATCCTTCCCCAGTTTGGAACCAGTCCACTGTTACATGTCTGGTTCTAACTGTTGCTTCTTGACCTGCATGTAGATTTCTTAGGAGGCAGGTATAGTGGTCTGGTATTCCCATCTCTTTAAGAATTTTCCATTGGTTATTGTGATCCACACAGCCAAAGGCTTTGGCATGGTTAATAAAGTAGAAGTAGATGTTTTAATGGAACTCTCTTGCTTTTTCAATGATCCAGAAGATGTTGGCAATTTGACCTCTGATTTTTCTGCCTTTTCTAAATCCAGCTTGAACATCTGGAAGTTCACGGTTCACGTACTGTTGAAGGCTGGCTTGGAGAATTTTTGGGTATTACTTTGCTAGCGTGTGCTGCTGCTGCTGCCAAGTCGAGTCAGTCATGTCTGACTCTGTGTGACACCATAGACAGCAGCCCACCAGGCTCCCCCATCCCTGGGATTCTCCAGGCAAGAACACCAGAGTGGGTTGCCATTTCCTTCTCCAATGCATAAAAGTGAAATGTGAAAGTGAAGTCGCTCAGTTGTGTCTGACTCTTAGCAACCTCATGGACTGTAGCCTTCCAGGCTCCTCCATCCATGGGATTTTCCAGGCAAGAGTACTGGAGTGGGGTGCCATTGCCTTCTTGCTAGCATGTGAGATGAATGCAATTGTGTGGTAGTTTGAGCATTCTTTGACATTGCCTGTCTTTGGGATTAGAATGAAAACTGACCTTTCCTAATCCTGTGGCCACTGCTGAGTTTTCCACATTTGCTGGCATATTGAGTGCAGCACTTTCACAACATCATCTTTTAGGATTTGAAATAACTCAGCTGGAATTCCATCACCTCCACTAGCTTTGTTCGTAGTGATGCTTCCTAAGGTCCACTTGACTTTGGATTTCAGGATGTCTGACTCTAGGTGAGTTATCACGCCATTGTGGTTATCTCTGTGTATTCTTGCCACCTCTTCTTAATATCTTCTGCTTCTGTTAGGTCCATACCATTTCTGTCCTTTATTGAGCCCATCCCTGCATGAAATTCCCTTGGTATGTCTGATTTTCTTGAAGAGGTCTCTAGTCTTTCCCATTCTATTGTTTTCCTCTATTTCATTACATTGATCACTGAGGAAGGCTTTCTTATCTCTTCTTGCTATTCTTTGGAACTCTGCATTCAAATGTGTATATCTTTCCTTTTTTCCTTTGCCTTAAGTTCTCTTCTTTTTTCAGCTATTTGTAAGGCCTCCTCAGACAACCATTTTGACTTTTTGCCTTTCTTTTTTGGGGGGATGGTCTTGGTCATTGCCTCCTGTACAATGTCATGAACCTATGTCCATAGTTCTTCAGGTACTCTGTCTATCAGATCTAATCTCTTGAATCTATTTATCACTTCCACTGTATAATTATAAGAGATTTGATTTAGGTCAGCACACTGGGGTGAATGTAAAGTGTGCTACCAATAGCTACCTTTCTGATCCTGACTAGTCTGAGTCTCAGTTTCCTTACACATACAGTAAAATGCGAGTTGAGTGGTAGGATCTGTATGATCAGGTGAAGTAGTGACATTCCTGCGCTTCTGTAGCTGTCCTTCTACCCATCTTAATGTTCCTTATATCCCAGCTTTACGTGTGAGACCAAATTCATATTGTTCTAGTTAATTCTTTTTTTGAATTTATTTTGAATGAAACAAAGATGAATATATTTAATGCAAAAAGGTACAATTCACAAAGAAGATAGACATCAGAAACCATTAGACAGCTTAATAACAAAAACTAAGATAAATAAAGCAAAACTTAGAAGAAATATAAGGGAAAAGAAAAAACATATAATCATTGTGAGACATATTAACATTTCTCTGAGAATATTTTATCAAGTGTTTATCAAATATTTGATCCAATATTTTTATTTGATAAAATAATTTATCAAATATTTTATCAGAAAAAAGAATAAAAGCATCTTGAATGATGTTATTAATGATTGAAACATATTTTAATTATTTTATATTAATCACATCCTACACAAATACATTTAAAATTTTGTATCTTATACATTGCTAATAGATTTCCATGGGACATTTAGAAAAACTGGCCAAAAGATAAACACTATTAAATATCAAAAAGTAGAATTCTTTTTTTTAACATGTGATTTAGCTATACATAAACACACATATTATTTTTGAAATTATTTTTCATTATAGATTATTATAAGACATTGACTATAGTTCCCTGTGCCATACAGTAAACCTTTGTTGCTTGTTACATATCTAGTTTTTAAAATTGGAAATCTAGCATTCTATTCATACTAAGTCAAATCAGTGTAATCAAAATTTCATAAATTTTTTAGTTAGGCAAAAATTCATGTTTTCTAAGGTATATATAGTCTGCATATTATTTGTATGTATGTATACAAAAGCTTTTCTACCACACTTGATGAGGGCTTGAGAAAACATTCAAAAAAAAAAGAGAGAGATGGAGAAATTGGAAAACATAAACTAAATGAAATGGAAGCACTGAATATGAGATAGAAAAAGTGAAACAGACTAGATAAAAGTAAAAGATCCTTATATAGTCCTGCTGCTTTTAAGCATGATTGTTCACTAGAAACATATCTGGAGCTCTGGCAAAAAAGGAAAAAAGGCAACCCTTGGGCATTTGTAATTTTCAAAAGTTCCAAGGTAATTCTGATATGTATATGGAATTTAAAAAGAGATTACAGATTTTTCTATTAAATGGTAGTTTTTGTTATGTAGAATTCTGTTATTTTTCTGTTGACCAATAATGATATTAATACAACGGTATTAAAGTGGGTAATAGTGACATAATCAAAATAGTAACAGATATTTATCAGTTTTCATAGTCAGTAGCCAGTCTATGTCTTTTGGTTGGTGCATTTAATCCATTTGCAATTAAAGTAATTATCAATATGTATGATCCTGTTACTGTTTTCTTAATTGTTTGGGGTTTATTTTCTATAGATATGGCTTTTCCTTCTCTTGCTTTCTGCCGAGAGAATTTCCTTTAGCATTTGTTGTAAAGCTGGTTTGGTGATGCGGAATTCTCTTAACCTTTGCTTGTTTGGAAAGTTTTTGATTTCCGCATCAAATCTGAAGGAGATCTTGCTGGGCAGAGTCTTCTTGGTTGTAGGTTCTTCCCTTTCATCACTTTAAAGATGTTATGCCATTCCCTTCTGGCTTGTAGAGTTTCTGTTGAGAAACTGGCTGATAGCCTGATGGGAGTTCCCTTGTATGTTATTTGTTGTTTTTCGCTTGTTGCTTTTAATATTCTATCTTTGCCTTTAATTTTTGTCATTTCAATTACTATGTATCTGTGTTTGTTTCTCCTTGGGTTTATTCTGCCTAGGACTCTCTGTGCTTCCTGGATTTGTTTGATTATTTCCTTTCCCATGTTAGGGAAGCTTTTAGATATTATCTCTTCAAATATTTTCTCAGGTCTTTTCTCTCTCTCTTCTCCTTCCAGGATTCCTATAATATGAATCTTGGTGCATTTAATCTTGTCCCAGAGATCTTATAGGCTGTCTTCATTTCTTTTCATTCTTTTTTCTGTATTCTATTCTATGGCAGTGATTTCCACCATTCTGTCCTCCAAGTCATTTATTTGTGCTTCTGCTTCAGTTATTCTGCTATGGATTCCTACTAGTGTGTTATTCATTTCTGTTTGCTTGTTCTTTAGTTCTTGTAGGTCTTTAATAAACGTTTCTTGCATCTTCTTAATCTTTGCCTCCATTCTTTTCCCAAAATCCTGGATCATCTTTACTATCATTATTCTGAATTCTCTTTTTCTGGAAACTTGCTATCTCTACTTCATTTAGTTGTTTTTCTGGGGTTTTATTTTGTCCCTTCACCTGGGATGTAACTTTTTTCTTTTTCATGCTGATTAAGTTTCTGTAATGTGGTTTTGTTTTAGTCCCTGTGTGATTGTGGTTCTTTCTTCTTCTGTTTGCCCTCTGATGGAGGAAGCTAAGAGGCTTGTGTAAACTTCCTGATGGGAGGGACTGGTGAGCATGCCCTTGCTCAGTTCAGTTCAGTTCAGTTCAGTTCAGTCACTCAGTTGTGTCTAACTATTTGCGACCCCATGGACTGCAGCATGCCAGGCTTCCTGTCCTTCACCATCTCCTGGAGCTTGCTCAAACTCATGTCCATCGAGTGGGTGATGCCATCCAACCATCTCATCCTCTGTCTTCCCCTTCTCCTCCAGCCCTCAATCTTTCCCAGCATCAGGGTTTTTTCCAATGAGTCAGCTCTTTGCATCAGGTGGCCAAAGTATTGGAGCTTCAGCTTCATAATCAGTCCTTCCATTGAATATTCAGGATTGATATGATCAGATTAATGGTGACCTCCAAGAGGGTTAATGTCAAAGGGGACCTTCCCAGGCAGCTGCTGCAGTCTTCCCATCCCTGTGGTTAACCCCTGCCAACCTCCACCTCCACAGGAGACCCTGAAACACTACCAGGCAGTTTTGGTTCAGTTTCCTATGTAGTCATTGCTCCTTTCCTCTGAGCCTTGGTGCATGCAAGGTTTTGTTTGTGCCCTCCAAGACTGCAGTCTCTGTTCCCCCAGTCCTGTGAAAGTCTTGTAATCAAATATCATGGCCTTCAAGATCAGATTCCCTGGGGATTCCTAGTCCCTTTGTCAGGTATGCAGCTGGGAAGCCTGATGTGGGGTTCCAAACCTTCACAACAGTGGGAGAACCTCTTTGGTATTAATGTTCTCCAGTTTGTGGGTCACCCACCAGGTGTGGATGAGATTTGATTTTATTGTGGTTGTGCCCCTCCTACTGTCTCACTGTGGCCTCTTCTTTGCTTTCAAAGGTGGGGTATCTTTTTTTTGGTGAGTTCTAGCGTCCTCATGGTGGAGAAGGAAATGACAATCCACTCCAGTACTCTTGCCTGGAAAATCCCATGGACAGAGGAGCCTGGTAGGCTGCAGTCCATGGGGTCTCTAAGAGTCGGATACGACTGAGATACTTCACTTTCACTTTTCACTTTCAAGCATTGGAGAATGAAATGGCAACCCGTTCCAGTGTGCTTGCCTGGAGAATCCCCGGGACCAGGGAGACTGGTGGGCTGTCTCTGGGGTCGCACAGAGTTGGACACGACTGAAGCGACTTAGCAGCAGTGGCAGCACCAGCAGCGTCCTCATGGAGAAGGCAATGGCAACCCACTCCAGTACTCTTGCTTGGAAAATCCCATAGATGGAGGAGCCTGGTAGGCTGCAGTCCATGGGGTCGCGAAGAGTCGGATATGACTGATATCACTTTCGGATATCACTTTCACTTTTTCACTTTCATGCATTGGAGAAGGAAACGGCAACCCCCTCCAGTATTCTTGCCTGGAGAATCCCAGGGACAGAGGAGCCTTGTGGGCTGCCGTCTATGGGGTCACACAGAATTGGACACAACTGAAGTGACTTGGTGGCAGCAGCAGCAGCAGCAGCAGCAGCAGCAGCATCCTCATGTCAATGGCTATTTAACAGCTAGCTGTGATTTTGGTGCTCTTGCAGGAGGAGATGAGTGCATGTCTTTCTACTCCACCATCTTGAACCGAAAGCCTGTTCTAGCTCCTTCTTTCCCAAGTAGGCATGTCTCTACCCAAGTGTATGAGGCTAGTAGGCTTTTTACCTATTTGTCTTCCTGAGCATTTCTGTACAGGAGGGTAGGGGCAGTGATTAGGTAAGATTACTAAGGTCCCTCTCTGAACAGTCAGAACCACACGTCTCAGCGCTTCACACTTTGCTACCTTCCATGTACGCTTTTGTTTCATGAGTCAGGACATTATGTGCATATATTTTTATCCACATGAAGTTACATCACAGTTCAGGCTTCCAAATGTTAAAGCTGGACTTCAAAAGAAAAAATAGCAAATCTTATCATAGCTCAGTATTGTGGTTGGGTAAATATCTACTCTTAACCATCTTTTCTTTAATGATAAGTTGTGGTTTAGATTTGGGGAGGACTGGAAGGTGACTTTGTGTATATATCATTCTCAGGTTTATTATAGGATCAGTCAACCAAGTCATGTCATTTTTTTCCAACCCTGAGCCACTGTAGTTATCCACACTCCATATGTTGGACTCTTCTTTCTCTGAGGTCTGGAAGTAGTTCCATGTAAGGATGATGCCATCAGGGAACTTTCCACATACTATATTAAGAAAGAGTCTCAAAAATATAAGCAAAAACAGCGTGATGATACAAACTAAAAATAGCCACAAGGAAGAAATCTCAACAGGAATGAAAGACCATGGAGATATTCCTGTTTTTCTAAAAACTGAGACAGCAAATGATGTGTCCATGAAGGCAATACATGTAGGGGGAAAATGGGAAGCTAAAGAATTGGGATGGGAGGGAAGTACTGACAATCTGAGACTGCAGAGAAATCAGATATTTATACATAAGCTCTGGGCCTGGAAGGAATCTTGTTTTGTAAAGAAACAAATTCAAATAAGTGATATAAGATAATCCTCTGTAAATATGATTTATGTGTAAATGACTATGCAAGAAAAATAACCTGTGGCCACTTCTCCCAGGGTCTTTTAAAACAAATAAGTTCTAGAATACCTGTAATGGATTAAGTAATGTCATAAGTAATTTATGAAAATTGTACATAAACCAAAAAAAAGAAAAAAAGGTATGCATTGGGGGAAAAACATATAACAACTTGCCTATATGACAGCTAGAGCTTTCAAGGGATGAATATAGAAGTCTTTTTGTTCTTACCTGGCAAGGTGCATCTGTGGATCAGAGCTCTAGCTTCTGGTGCAGGCTGGGTTCAAGGGAAGGGTACGGCCTATCTTGGCCTGCTTGGGTGACACACTCAGGTGGATGTCAGTTTTTGAGTTAATTCTCAGCCATGTGAAGGACATAGGGAAATTGGGAAGGAAGAAATCTCAGTCTTCCCTCCTTGTTCACAGGCATCCATTGTTGATGGCTTCCTTTGATTCCTGACGGTGAGATCTCTGGATCCCTATTTAGAATCTTGTCCCAGTAGGAGTTTTCAGAGAACCTGGGAACTTAATTCTGGACTTGAGGTGAGAAGCCAAGCAGAATTTCTCTGCCTGTCTTTCTCCAGAGTCAGGTCCCATGGGGTTGGTTGCCTATATGATACCCTTAATGTGGTGACCTGTTGATGGTGCCCCTGGTTTGTGCAGGGCTTTGGTCCTTGATATCCTACCTTAAGCACCATCCAGGTGACTGTCATCCAGGTGAGCCTCTTCTTGCTTCCCTAACACCTCATGCTCTTTCATTTTGACTCCAGTGTTTTTGTGTTGCAGCTTCTCCCTCCACATCCTCCCCTCTCTGATTCCCATTCCTCCTTTATGAGACTCTGATGTCTTCCCCTTTTCCATCCTGTTTTCCTCTGTTATGTTTCCACTCTATTCCCATGGTGCATAGACCTGACTCTATTAGAACATGAACTGGTGTCAGCTCACTTGTGTAAGTCACTCAGTGGATTGTGAGCTCCTTGGAGATGGATTCTATATCAGAAAACCTCAGGAAGTAATGGTTGGATTAATTCATTTACTTTGCCTGTTCTGGCTTTCTGTTCCAGTGACCTGATTTGTCCATTCCAGGCATAAGAACTAGGACCCTGTCTTGCCAGCTAGTAACCCTCTGTAATAACCAAAACTCATGTACTAAACCTTGGTGAAGGGCCTTCTGCCTATGGAATCATGCAGTTCTTGTCTTTTGGCACATACAGTTGACTCCTGAACACTACTGGTTTTGAAGTACATAGGTCCACTTACTGGATTTTTTCCAGTAGTAAATACTACAGTACTAAATGATCTGCACTTGGTTGGGTCTGCAGATATGGAGGAATTGTGACTAAGGAGGGCCAACTATAAGTCAGATGCAGTGGAGGGTTGATGCCCCAACCTCTGTGTTGTTCAAGGGACAGTTATAGTCAGACTTCTTCACCTCATTTCATTGGTGAATTAAGACTGAAACGTGCTCTATGGATAATTACATTTTTTTTCTCAAGTCAGCCCAACTTGTTTTTGTCATTAGGAGGTGGCTCTCAGTGCTTCTCTGATTCTTATGGGTGGGTCAAGAGCAATTTCTAAAGTTTAGTTTCTGGGAACCCTGATTAAGAACACTTGAGATTCTTAAATAAAAGTGAAAATTCCTAGATTCTTCCCCTTTAGAAATTCAATATAGATGTCATGTATGTACAGACATGGTGTCATAGGTGTGTGACCTGTATAGTTGCCCAGTTGTGCTTAGAAGGGCCTTGAACTTGACTAAAAGCTCTGTGAGTGCTGCCTTGAAATTCTTCATAATTTTTGACCAAAGGACCCTGTGTTTTCATTTTGTGGGCCTCAAAAATTATGTAGCTGGGCTGTGTGTGTATGAGAATAATGTCATAAATATTCATTTTGAAGAAACAACCACTCCCTGACTTTCTTCAGAAACCTGCCATAATGACTTAAAAAACTAAATTCTTAATGTTAGTGAGGATATGAGGAAAAGAGCAGTCACATTTGTTACTGTGATAATGTAATTTTTCCTAGAGGGAGATTTAATTTTATATACATTTAAACCTTTAAAAAGTTCCCTTGGATTTGAAATTCAAAATCATAATACATTATTTTCCATATCTGTGCCCTTAGGGCTAATTTTTTTGTTTTGACTTTTATTACTTTTATTTCCAAATTTTATTCTTATTAAGGTAATACATACCCATAGTTTAAAAATCAAGCAGTACTAAAAAGCTTATAATGAAAAACAGCAGTTTTCCTATTTTGTCCCTCCTCACCCCTAAATCCTACTTCCTAGAATTCATTTAACTATATCTTCTAGTATTTACTTCTCTATTTTTATGCTCCTTATTGATTTATCAAATTTAATCTCTTAACTTCCTGTTATAGTTCAGATGATTTATCTCTCTTACACCTTCCTATAATCATTCTACTGTCTCTAATGTATAACTCTTTTTGCATCTATTCTTAGAAATTTATTGGTTTTGTATGCATGCATTTTCAGGTTTAGGGAATTACAATGTTATATTAATATATTTAATGGTGTCTTACTTTTTCCATTGTGTTGCTTTATACTTGCATGTGTATCAGATAGTGTGAAGAGATTTACTAAGTGCCACACTGTTAGTACAGAAAAGGATTAATACCAAACTCAATATCTGTTACTAGAGGATGGATTAAACAAATATAGTAGAATACTCTGCCACAATTAAAATGCGCAGACTAGATCTTGTCCCTGGCCAGCAGGTGCAGAACAGGGGCAGGTGGAACTGTTTCTATGGGTGAAGACTGGAAAATCACTGGACATGAGCCCTCTATGTGGGCCATGTGTGGGGGCTAGGTAGGTGATCCATAGTGTCTCAGTACACCTAGGTTCCCAAACAATGCCCTTCCCTCTGTGCTTCTCTGGCCCAACTTGGCCATTAGGCTTCTCTTGAGTCACTTTTCTCTCTGGATCCCAGTCTTCAGAACTCTCCATTTTTCCTTGTTCCTTTCTTGCCTTTTCTGGTTTCAGCCCGTTCCCTTTGGGAAGAACTCCAATAACCTATATTAAAACAGGGCCAAATCATTAATACTTCAAGAAATGTTTTCATGCCTTATGGTCAACCCTTCTATTACAGAAAAGAAAAAAAAAGGGCTAGATGTTCAAATGTATGTATATACAGCCAAAATTTCATACTGTTACATTTTATTCATTTTTATGTCCTTTCCTTCTTTGCCATAACCTCTGTTCCCCTCAGGGAAGAAGGCTTAGGAAGTTATGATTACAGATCCGAGCTCCAGGAAGGTAAACCTGCCCCCAAACCAGTGATAATGTAGGTCTCCAAATGAAGACTGGTCACATAGTAATTTGCTATGAACTGGAAGTTAATAATTTCCCTAGACCTCCTGTTGGCAACTTACTACTTCAGCTATGTAAAGACTGTCCTGTAACACCTACAGAGTAAATTTACAAGTCCAAGTTTATTAGTATGAATGTTAATTAGCTATATAGGAAGCTCTCAAGCTATGCCCTCACCAAGTCTCTCAGGAGCCCGCTGGAGGCAGCCTCTGAATTAGGTACAGGAGGATGTGGGTCTCTGGTAAGGACCGGGGGAAGCTGTCTTTTTTACTGGTATGGCAGGTCTGTTGCTTACATCAGGCTCATAGCCTCAGTGGAAGCTTCATTCTTTACCTGTTGGCTCTTAGCTCCCAAAGGTTTCCTAGAGATTTCATGGTACCTTAAATAAGGGGAATGGTAGTAGGTTGAGGATGTTAAAGAGGTACAATTAAAGGGATGGGAAGGGTCTACTAGATATGAAACTCAGGTCTGTGATTTATTGTTCTTACCATACAAGTGCCTGAGAAGGGACACATCTAAATAATTAGATAAATTCAATATCTCTTCCTTGCTCTCCTCTTTCTTACAGACCTGGTTACTGTGGTGGTATGTTCATTGTTCAGTCATGTCCTACTCTTTGTGATCCCAAGGACTGTAGCCCATCAGGCTCCTCTGTCCATGGAATTCTCCAGGCAAGAATACTGGAGTGGGTTGCCATTCCTTTCTCCAGAGAATCTTTCTGACTCATGGATCGAACCTGGGTCTTCTGCATTGCAGGCAGATTCTTTACCATCTGAGCCACCAGGGAGGCCCACAGACCTGTTTGGGGATGTCTTTTGTAACATAAGCGAGAGCAAAATGTTCTTACATATATAGGCAAAGCTTTATTTTAGGCCACTTGAGACCCTGACCTCATTTATAGTTTGCCCCCTTTTTTGCAGCTAAGACCCTACTTCATCCATGCATTTGTTCTGGTGCAACAAATGTTATTGAGCTTCTATAAAATGGCAGGTCTAGTCCCTTGCACATCTGAATAATACAGTTTTGCAAATGTGTACAAAGCTCTCACTTCTGAAGTGCTGAACAGAATCTCACATGTTTCTAGATGGATTCCATTGAGAGCTAAAGAATTTTACAAAATTCTGTTTATGTGTAATCAGTTTATTGATCACTTGTAACACAGTTGGATGAGTATAAACATTTTGACTCTCCCCCTGTCCTTGTCCCCAACTTCTGTTTCCAACCAGGCTTTGTGAAATTTCTGTTTCCTGCCTTTAAATTTGGGGCAGAGTCCACAATGTTTCCTTCTCTTTCAATTATTAAAAGTTGAGACCGCCCCTTTGCTGGCCCTGTAGTGGGTAAGACTTGTGGCTTTGGGGATACAAAACTCAGTGGGGACAATGGTTTATTCTTGTGATTTTCCTCCTACTCCAATTCTTTGCATTGGGGAAGAGGGGTAGAAAGACAGTCTACTATTTTACTGTTTTCCTTTTCCACTGTAGCTACCTTGGAAATTATGGTTGAGAGTGGTAGTCTGGCTCTGAAACTTCTCAGTGCTTTGAGTGTTAGATCTTCAAGGTGTTGAAGTGGATAAGAAGAGGGACAGAGACAAGTAACTCTTAACTCAACTGACAGCCTTGCTTGTAGCCCCTTGTGAGTGGTTACCATGGTTCTCTCGCTGTCATTGACAGATTTTGGGTGCAGCTCCGGTGCATGCATGAGTTCTTTGGAAGGCCCTGTAGACTCTCCCTGACAGTTCCTTGACATGAAAGTGCAGAGTCCCCTCCCTCTGAGATTCTACTCCCAGGAGATCTGGGCACTCTTTAGCTGCTAGACCTCCTTTGTCAAGTTGCCCTCAGGTGGGGAAACTGCAAATTATCTCAAGTCCAGCCCACTCAGTGGATTCATTTGATCACAAGAAATTTATATGTTCTTGTCCTGACATCTACCCTGTGTTCTGATGACCATGTATTCACCCTGTTGGTAAAGCAAAGATTCTACTCTAAATGGTATAGGATGTCCAGACACACATCACCTGACCCCGGATGGATGAGATTGGCAGTTGTTTATCAGTCACTTATTCACAAGGGAGAAGGGCACCATATGCCATGCAGGCCTACATGTGGTTGTCCTGGGAAGTAGAAGGAACCAGAAAGGCTTCCTCTTTATCCATAAGGAACAGTAGAACTTACCAATCACTGAAGACTTTGGCACTCAGAATGGAGAAATCCTCTGCTTGCTTTCCTGCTTTCCTGGTAGTTATTTTATTGTTAACACCAGTCCCACGTGCGTACATCAGGATTCCATCTGGTGTGGTGCCTCGCAGCTCTCTGCCCGAGGCAGACTTCTCTCCTTCTACACATTCTCCCTGGGTGAATACAGTCATTCCCATTAAAAAAAAATGTCCATCCATATACTTATAATTCCTACAACTCTATCTCAAAACACTTTCCTGAGTCCCAGATCTATGGATCTAGCTTCTCGGATGTTGCCACTTGAGTACTCAGAGACCCTTCAACCTTAAAAGTCCAAAATCAAACTCATTGTCATTGTCTTCATATCCTAGCCTGCTTCCCTTCCAGGGTGTTCTGTATCGATTAAGGACAACGCAGTCCACTTAGTTGCTAGAAATCAGAAGTCTCAGGGTGATTTTTGATTCCATTATCCACCCCACCCCCATATTTAATCCATAACCAAGAGGTGTTGTTCTTAACCTCACACGAGTCTCAAACTTGTCCATTTCTCTCCATCAGTACTGCCTTCACCCCAGCCCAGTATCTACCACTGTGTGTCTTTTGTGGTCCCATAATGGCTTCCCAGCCAGCCTTTTTGCCAGTCTTCCCCTCTATAATCTATTTCTTGCTCTGCTGGCAGAGTGAACTTTCTGAATAGACCACATTATTGATTTACTTAAGAACATTTAAATACTCTTCATCATCTTTAGGATATATACTCTTTACTATGAGTTATAAAGTCCTTCATCATGTGATTACTGCCAACTTTCCAATTTGCTCTCCTGTCTGCATCCCATGAATTTTATACCCCAGCTCTACTAATCTTTTCATAATTCAGTTTTTCTCTTGCATACCTTTGTAAGTGCTGCTCTTCTGCCTGGAATATACTTTTGCTCTTGCATTGCCAGACCTTTCTTCAGCCTTTCATCCAGCTGACTCCTACTAAACCTTCAGATCTTAGGCTTAAACCTTACTTCCTCTGGTAGCTTTTCCTTGACCCTGATAAGGAAATGTGTTCCCGTAACATCCAGTATTTCTCACATTATAAGGTTTAACCCTTCTTGCTTAATTTTTGGATACCCCTCTTAGCACCATGAAGGCAGGGTTTGTGATGTCTGAATATTACTGTAGCCCAAGTGTCTAACATGCAATATACCTTTATTGAACAGATTAAATTTTACTTAACTTTGCTAAACTGCAGCTGTAAAAATGGGAATAATGATACTTACCTCCTTAGGTACTGTCAACTTCCCCATAAAAAAAATCTCTGGGAATAGATGTATAGAGAAATGAGAACATCTAGTGAGGGACAGAGGTAAAATTAGAACCTTTACAGTCTGATTTCAGATTCTTGTTCTTCACCTTTATGCAAAGCTCTCTTTTAAGGAAGCTACTTTTCAGGTAATTCTATCTATGGTTCCTCTGCTTTTATTCCTCTACTGCAGTTTGGAAATAGTATATAAGAAAGATTTGCTGCTACAGTTCAGAACACTGACAGCTCAGAAATGTGACAGCTCATATCTAGAAAACAAGAAGGAAGAAAAAAGAATCACAAGAGATAAACATGAAATTTCCAAAGCAGAAGAGTCTGTGAGCTCTTTAGAACAAAGGCAGAAGCTGCTCTCTGGAGAACGTGGATGCTTCATAGCACAGAAGAGCGGTGGACACTCATCAATACTTAGTCATCAAGAAGCAGTTTCAAGTGTGCTCGTTATGCATTTAACTTTCATATTTGATAAATATTTATTGATCTGTCTTATGCAGAGAACTGTGCTATGTACTGGGGATATAGAAGTGGTTCTTCTGTCAAGGGGTTTGCTGTGTGGTGAGGGAGCAGATTAGGAGGTGGGCAACTTTAATGCACTGCTAAGGCAGCCATCAGCTTAGGGGGGTGTGGAAGCTCATGGCAGGAACACTTCCTAAATTATTTAGAGAAGACTTTTTGATAGAAGTGATGTCCAGGATGAAACCAGGATAACTCACAGCATATCATGTCTTTCAAAAGGAGAGTACAGCATCTTTCAGAAAGATTAAAGATGAGAAATGGTGGTAATACAGAGATGAAGACATAGTTTAAAGTCTCCTAGTGGATCTTGGTATCAATTCTAGTTCTGTCAGTTACCAACTGTGTGACTTGAAGCAAGCCAGTTCACATTTCTACCGTTAACCTAAAAAGTGGGCTTAAAAGTGCATCTTTATAATATTACTGTAAGAAGCACATGGGATGTTATATTTGAAGACTGTCATGAAATGCCAAGTACCAGAAAGTTGAAATACTATTATTAACTGAAATAATGTGGGTAAGTATAGTACCTGCCCTGTAGCTGCCTTTGGTAAACCACAGTCACAACACTTGAAATTCCTCTTTCCTGTGGAGACGAGATTCTAAAGAGCGAGAGCCAAGTGACATAGGCCACTAATCCATGCCTCTGTGTCATCTCTTGCCTCTTTCTCCCCTCCCCCATTTTCCAGAGAGAGATGCTTCCCACCACCAAGCTTTTCATGGCTGATGGTTGGTATTTCTGTATTTTCTTTCTCCTCTGATACTACCTTCATGTTAGGATGAAATAGGGGCTGGAAAAGGAGGTGGTGAGAAATTTGAGGTGGTGAATGGCCAGCAACAAAGGGACATGAGTCTTTGCTCTAGACTGACTCAAAATCTAAAACCATGGAAGGATTTTTGGCCTCATAATGGATTTGTCATTTCCCTAAAAGTATAATACCTTGGAGATGCCTTGATTCTTCCCCCCACCCCCTCAGTTTTTATTGAGTTGTACTTGATCTATGTTTGCTGTGCTGAGCTGCTTCAGTCATGTCCGACTCTGTGCAGCCCTATGGACTGCAGCCTGCCAGGTTTCTCTGTCCATGGGATTCTCCAGGCAAGAATACAGGAATGGGTTGCCATGCCCTCCTCCAGGGGATCTTCCCAACTCAGGGACAGAACTCACATCTCTTATGTCCCCTGCAATTGCAGGTAGGTTCTTTATCACTAGTGCCTCCTGGGAAGCCCCTAACTGACTTAGAGCATTGTATAAGTTTAAGATATACAACATGACAATTTGATATATGTAGTTACTGTGAAGTGATTACCACAGTAAGTTTAGTTAGCATCTATTACCACATGTGGTTACACATTTTTTTCCTTGGGATGAGAACTTTTAAGGTCTACTCTTTGCTGTTGTTGTTCATTCAGTCAGTTGTGTTGAGCTCTTTGTGATCCTATGGACTGCAGCAGGCCAGGCCTCCCTGTCCATCACCTACTCCTGGAACTTGCTCAAACTCATGTCCATTGAGCCAATGATGCCATCCAACCATCTCATCTTCTGTTGTTCCCTACTCCTGCCTCCAGTCTTTCCCAGGATCAGGGTCGTTTCTAATGAGTTGGCTCTTCATATCAAGTGGCCAAATTAATGAAGCTTCAGCTTCAGCATCAGTCCTTCCAATGGATATTCAGGATTGATTTTCTTTAGGATTGACTGGTTTGATCTCCTTGCAGTCCAAGGGATTCTCAAGAGTCTTCTTCAACACCTCAGTTCAAAAGCATCAATTCCTTACTGCTCAGCCTTCTTTATGGTCCAACTCTCACATCCATTCATGGCTACTGGAAAAACCGTAGTTTTGACTATACAGACACTTGTTGACAAAGTAATGTTCCTGCTTTTTAATATGCTGTCTAGGTTTGTCATAGCTTTTCTTCCAAGGAACAAGTATCTTCTAATTTCATGGTGGCAGTCACCACCTATAGTGATTTTGGAGCCCAAGAAAATAAAGTCTGTCACTGTTTCCATCATTTCCCCATCTATTTGCCATGAAGTGATGGGACTGGATGTCATGATCTTCATTTTTTAATGCTGAGTTTTAAGCTAGCTTTTTCACTATCCTCTTTCACTTTCATAAAGAGGCTCTTTAGTTCTTCTTCACTTTCTGTCATAAGAGTGGTGTCATCTACATATCTGAGATTATTGATATTTCTCCTGGCAATCTTGATTCCAGCTTGTGCTTCATCCAACCTGGTATTTTGCATGATGTACCCTGCATAGAAGTTAAATAAGCAGACTGACAATATACAGCCTTGACATACTCCTTCCCAATTTTGAACCAGTCTGTTGTTCCATGGCCAGTTATAACTGTTGCTTCTTGACCTGCATACAGGTTTCTCAGGAGGCAGGTATGTGGTCTGGTATTCCCATCTTTTGAAGAATTTTCCACAGTTTGTTGTGATCCACACAGTCAAAGGCTTTTGTATAGTAAATGAAGCAGAAATAGATGTTTTCTGGAATTCTCTTGCTTTTTCTGTGATCCACTGGTTACTAGCAATCTGACCAATCTGACCAGAGATCAGCTTGAGCATCTAGAAGTTCTCGGTTCATGTACTGCTGAAGCCTAGTTTGGAGAATTTTGATCATCACTTTGCTAGCATGTGGAGTGAGTGCAATTGTGTGGTAGTTTGAACATTCTTTGACATTGCCCTTCTTTGGGATTGGAATGAAAACTTACCTTTTCTAGTCCTGTGACTACTGCGAAGTTCTACTTTTAGCAACTTTCTAAGTTGCTGAGATCTACTCTTAGCAGCTTTCAAATACGCAATACAGTGTTGTTACCAAGTCATCATGTTGCTTCTTACAGTCTCGGAACTTAATTTATCTTATAACTGAAAGTTTGTATCTTTTGATCACTTTCACTTAACACCCCTATCCCTTCCTCTGGCAACCACCAAAAACAGAACCACCTGTTCTTGTTTCTTTCTTTCTTTTTTTTTTTTTTTTGAGTCTTTTTTCTTTTTAAAATTCCACATATGAGTGAGTTCATAAACTATTTTTCTTTTTCTGACTTATTTTACTTAGGGCATTATGATAAGTGTCCCGATTCTTAATTTTATATGGCATATGACTTTTTGTTTAAAAACTTATTTGTTTTTAAATAAGATTTGAAGGTCCTATTCCTCGTATGTGTAGAAATGATTTTTTTTTTTTTTAATGGTAACTCCATGTCCTTTACGGAGAAGGAAATGGCAAGCCTTTTTAGTATCCGTGCCTGGAGAATCCCATGGACAGAGGAGCCTGGTGAGCTACAATCCATAGGGTTGCAAACAGTCAGACATGACCTAGTGGTTAAACAACAACAACAACAACATCAAGGGATTGGTAGCATAGTGACTGAATTAATACTGACTGTGAGGAGGGTCTTGAAGCAACTTGGCTTATAGAAGCTGGCTTACAGAAAATCCAGAGAAGGAGAAATTACAGACCCAAGTGACCCCACCTCTGTGAATCTGCTTATTACTTTGTTTTTAGGTGAGGGCCAACTGCAAAGAACCCAGAAAGGCATAACAGGTGTGTTTAGCTGATCAAAACATGCCAGAAAGTCCAAGCCTAGTGCTTCATACATAGTTGGTGCTTGGCTATTATATGAGGATTTAGTAAGCACCCATTCTAGCTAGCACTTTACTAGGCACAGGGAATAACAGTGAAAGAAACAGTTCTGATTCTCAACTTTATATGGCATATCATATATCTGATCCTGATACGCTGTTTGATTCAGTGATAGAAACCAACTCATAAGTGACAAAAGCACAATGAGAAAAATGCTATCCTCATATAATATTGCACAAAGAACTATAGGGGCAAATAAAAAAGAGTAGCTAATTTCCTAGCTGGGAGTGAGGTAAATGATGCTGCTCTAGAAAATGTGAGGTAGCATTTATAACTGGATAATAGTCAGTACAGAATAAATAGGTAAGGGGATTAAAAATGTTTTTTGATGACTAGTGAGGCAGAATTAAAAACACTGTATTTATAAAAGGGGTCTTTCTTACTTTCAGAGGAGACAGTCTCATTTTGGAGAAAGACATGCCCCCACTCCTCAGGGGGTGCTGTCTTCAGGCATAGGAGAGATGGCTTCATGGAGGGTTGATCTTAAGAGCACAGTCAGGGCAGACCTATGACAAGTCCAGGATTTCCAAACCCTGCTTTTGACATTTCAGGAGCTTTTATAGGAAAACTTGCTTCTATGATGTAGAAATTTCAATGACACAGGACAGAAATTAGAGGTGACCAGGCCTTGGAAGAAGTATGGTCTTCGCACCTAGATTCTCTGAAGTCTGTAAAGCTAGATCTTACTGTAGATGAGTTTCTTGAAAGTTACCTACCCCTTCTCAGTACAGGGGAAAGGAAATCACTCCCGTAAGTAAGAAAACAGAATTAAGGGATGAGCAGAGAAGCATTTTTTTTTTTTAATACAAAATACTTTAGTAGAAAAATGCACAGGAGCAGAGCCTTTAATTCTCCCTAGCACCACCCAAGGCAACAGTATAGCAGGTATGTCCCAGTAGCATGAAACCAGAAGAACTCCCTGAACACCCCGGGGAAGAAGGATTGTTTCCTTAAAGGAGACTTAGTAGAAGTACATAGAGATATTATTTTCTTTTTTAGCCTTTTTTTTTTTTTTTGGGTGAATTGAGTGATTAAACAAATCTATGAACTACTTCTGACTACTGGTGCTGTTGGTTTTGTTCTAATTCTTCTTTAAGGTACTATCCAGGAAGTGCCATGGTGTGTGCCAGCAAAGAGTATCTTTATGGTCCAAAAAAACTATGGCTCTTTTTGACCAATTCGTTATTCTTCATAATGATTAGACAGAAACTGATTCCATGAAGAGAAGCAGCAGCTGAGAGAATGGACTAACACAGTCAGATTAGAGAGCTGAGAGTTGTTCACAATTTATAGCTCTGGCTAACACTCTGCGATTCATGGGGTCGCAAAGAGTCGGACACGACTGAGCAACTGAACTGAACCGAACACTCTGAAGATACTGGATGGAAGCAAAGGCTCTAGCATAAACCAAATAATAAAGACTGAAGTTCTGAGGACTAAATCGGTGATTTCAAACTTTATTAATTAAAAAAAATAACACACATCTCACCTTTCTCAAAGGTTCTGATATACTTTTCTTCCTTACCACTGACTATTCTTATCTGCTGGGAAGATTTTGCCCAAGTTTTATTTTCTGCAGGTTGTATTATGAAAGTAACAGAGATTAAAATTTTTTCAAACATAAAATACTCACATTAATATGCTTTAAAGAAGTCTGCTGCCCTACCCTGAAAGTTTGGATGTGCCTTTTAAAAAAGCATACCCATCTTCCCTGACCTCTTATATACTCAAAAAATGGAAAATGCTTGGACAAAAGTTTGAAATATATGGAGACAAAGTTGACAATTTTTGTAGTGAAGGTGTTGAAGCAAGATATGCACAGCTCATTACAGGACAGATTGCACAGGACAGACTTGAGGTTGAATGCATCAAGAATACATACTGTTCTTTATAAAAAGGGTTGATGGATTAAGAAATGTTTCTGCCCATAGCTCTGCGCAGGGCATCCTTGACCTCCTTGTTCCTCAGACTGTAAACCACAGGGTTTGGCAGAGGAGTGATGATGGTGTAGGTCACTGAGAGAAGGAGGCCTTGCTCTACAGAGTTTTCTGACTTGGGCTTGAGGTAGGCAATGGAGGCACAGCCATAGTGAACAATGACCACAGTGAGGTGGGAGGCGCAGGTGGCAAAGGGCATCTTCTGGCCTTCAGTTGAGGTGATCTAGAGGATGGTGGAGATGATGAGAATGTAGGAGGTGAAGACCAGACCCATGGTAACCAGGATCACAGATACACTGACAACAACAAAATCGATGGTCTCATTGATAGTGGTATCAATACAGGAGAATTTTATGACAGGGAGAGTATCACAGAAGACATGACCCACCACCCTGTGATGGAAGGGTAAAGTAAATTTGGATAATGGACAGCTGCCATGGCCAAGCCAATGCTGCAGTTTCCACTCATCAGCTGGATGCACACCCTCTTGCTCATGATGAGTGTGTATCTCAAAAGGTTGCAGATGGCCACATAGTGGTCATACCCCTTCCCCATGAGCAGAAAGCAGTTGTTGATGGCTAAGGTAAGAAAGAAGAATATTTGAATGGTACATCCTGCCAGGGAGATTGGCTGGTTCTGGGCTACGAGGTCAGAGTGTCCGTGGAATGGTGACCAGTGTGTACGTGGTCTTTGAACTGGCCAGAATTCTTAGGAAGAGGTGCATGGGAGTGTGGAGGTGATGATCAATGCGGATGGTGCTCACAATGACGGCATTGCCAGCCAAGGGTAATGTACAGGATGAGAAAAACCATGAAGAGGGTATTCTGCTGTTCATGGAATCTGGAGAATCCTAGGAAAATGAACTCTGTCACTTCTGTGAGGATTTTTCTCTGCATTCTTCAGTTTCAGTGTCTGAGAGCAATGCAGGGAGTCAACATCGAGAAATTCCCATTGTGGTGAGGAGACTTGAACAGCGATAAAGAGAAGGGTATAGAGGACAGACAGATACGCACACGTGAGTCAATTTCCTCACTGTATGATCAGTAGGTAGGGTGCCGGCATAGCTTTATGTCTTCTTTAGCCCCCTCCCATTTTTCAGGTTTTGCTGTCTCCTTTATCTTTTGTTAAGCCTCTAAGGAATGACCAGTATGTGAGACTACTGCACACATTCTTTCAGGTTCTTATCCTGGAATATGTTGTTTTTGTAGAGAGTGGATGAAAGGCTGTTTTGTTTTAATGACATGTAAGCCACAGTAACTTGAGTGTATACATCCTAGCTTTGCCTTTCTCTTCTAGGGAAAGTATGAGAAGTTGGGAAAACAAAATGGAGATGAGCGAGTTAGACTTACTGAATTAAAATCACTGGTGCCACTTAGGAGAAATTTCTGAGAACAGTGTACGGAATTAATCTCAGGAGAGCTGGTCTTTAGGGACACGTTAGCAGGAGTGAAGATGAAGCATTTGGGGCTCAGCCCAGACGGTCTAGGTGAGACAGACCATTGGCAAAGTCGCTTTGTTGTGAAAGTATTAACAGGGATTTGAGGGTTTAGGGGTGAGTAAACTAATGGAGAAAAGGGGAAATTGTTGGAAAAGAGAGGAGGATCAGCAACATGTCAGAAGGCTGGACCTTGAATAAAGGAAATAGCAATCAAAACATTGTAATGATTGATTTAAAATTGTTTGCTAAATTATATTTTTGTTGTTCAATTGCTAAGTCTTGTCTTATTCTGCGACCCCATGGACTGCAGCATGTCAGTCTTCCTGGTCCTCCACTGTCTCCTGGAGTTTGCTCAATTTCATATCCATTGACTCAGTGATGCTATCTAACCATGTCATCCTCTGCAACCCTCTTCTCCTTTTGCTAAACAATGTTGTGTTTTGAAGTTTCCCAAGAGCCCTAAACCTTCATCTAAAGTTGTCATGTGTACAGTCTTGAATTAGTGGTATTTGGGAAGTGGAGAGAGGTGGGTGATGGCCATGTAGAAAAAGGGTACCATGTGCAAGAGGTGAAATCCAGAGGCAGGAAGAAAACCTTCTTGCTGGTAATGACTGGAAGAAACACAAGGACCTCTCTTGCTCTGTTCTACCTTGCAAGCACGCACAGTATTTCCTGGAAATTTGGTGAGGGACTCTGGGATTGCCACCATATTTCAAATGGTAGTTTGAACCACTTTCCACAAGGAACAAGGTCATACAAGCAAGCTGGAGGATTTTAGAAAATCTGGAAAACTTCCACTAGCCATCTAGGAGTCTAAATTCTTAGTGAATCTTTCCTGGGAATCTAGGAAGCACAATACCCGAAAATGTGGATATTCTGGAGAGTACTCCATCATAGAAAATAAGGAGGCAGACATTTAGAGTAGAAATGAGGGGGACTTCCTTGGTGATCCATTGGTTAGGTGATCCAGTGCAGAGGACACGGGTTTGCTCCCTGATCTGGGAACTTAAGATCCCACATGCTGTGGAACAACTAAGTCTGTGAGCTGCAGCAAAGAGCCTGTTTGCTGATACCACATGCCACAACGTTGATCCCACGTGCTGCAACTAAGACCCGACACAGTCAAGAATAAATATTAACAAAATAAAGTAGAAGTGAGTGTGCTACTAAAAAAAGTAACTTGTATTAAAAAGGCTGCAGAGATACCAGTTGGATAGATAGAGATGAAAGAGAGTGTCAGTGCACCTCTAAGCTTTTCAGGAAGAATGAGAGTCATACAGCTGTGGCTCCTTAAAGGAAAAATTCAGTTCATCAGTCACAGTAGCCACATTTCAAGTAGGAAAAAGGAACATGTGACTAGTGGCTACTCTGTTGGGCAGCACACATATCAAGCATTTCCTTGCTTGGTGAAAGCTGTGATGAACACTGCTGCTCTGGTGGACTACCATAGACAGACGTGTGGAATGCATGAAAAGCAAAAAAAAAAAAAAGCTATTTAAAGAACAATAACATGGTGTGCTGCCATATGGTTAAAAATGTGTGTGTGTGTGTGTGTGTGTGTGTGTGAATGCATATTTTTATATATGCAAGACATCTGAAAGAATATACAGCTCATATTATGTGTTAACCATTATGTTCAAGTAGGGGTGAGATTATACGAAACTTTTTAAATGGCTGTGTTGACAATGAGGATTATGGGCCTTATTTTAAATTATTTTAACTCCGAGTATAAAACTATAGCTCATAGTATGGAGAAGGTAAATGAGGATGACAGCTGAAAACAGATATTAAATCGAGTAAGAAAGAGGTCACTGGTGATGTACTGGCCAATTTCAGTAGAGGCTTGGACTGGAAAGCCAGATTACAGGGAGGAAACGGAACTTTTAACATGTTATCGATGACAACATCAATTCTTATGTGCTTTCCCCCTTTCCTGATGAACCTATTGCAATGAGTTACAAAAAATAGTTAAGGAGATATTGAGCCACCAAAGCTGCAGGCATATTTGGAGCCAGAGAAGAAAAAAGACAACAGTAAGCTAAATTGAGTTGAAAGAGAAAGAGAAGAGAAAAGAAAAAAAAAATCCATGGAGTCTTTAGGGCCTGAAAAGTACTGCTTTCACCCCAAATTAGCCAGATTTGTTGTTAAGCATGCCTCAGGTAATTATCAAGTTACCTTCTTCAAAGAAATTATGAAGTTATAAAGAGGATGGCTGATGACCAGGGAATGTGGCCCAGGTACAAAAGCCCAGGAGAAAAAAGAGAGGGGAGAAATAAGTTTATTGCCTTTGGTGCACATTTGAATTGGATTGCACAGACAATGAAAGACTATCTTAAGGCAGGATATTCTTAGAACATGGCAAAAAAATGCAAAAAGAAGGCCAGATCAAGACGTGTGGGAGTATATAATGCAAATGTTCAATGCAAATGTTCAAAGCAGTGTTCTCTCCATGTTGCATTTATTTAGAGGCAAGGTGCGTAGTAGAGGGAAGGGTGAAACCCTGTCACTAGAGGGAGCTATCATTTCTTCTGCCTGAGTAACTCAAGTACAGCCCAAGCCTCAACATTCCCTTCAGACAAAATAAACAAATAGCACTGCAGTAACTGGGATTCACCCTCCATAAAGTGCAGGCTTCTCTGGGACTCAAACAGTAAAGAATGTGCCTGCAGGGAGGGAGACCTGGGTTCAATCTCTGGGTTGAGAAGATCCCCTGTAGGAGGGCATGGCAGCCCAACTCCAGTATTCTTGCCCGGAGAATCCCCTTGGACAGAGGAGCCTGGCAGGGTACAGTCCATGGGGTCACGAAGAGTTGGACACCATTGAGCGACTGAGCATAGCAGTGGCTTCCTGTTGGCTCAGACAGTAAAGAATCTGCCTGCAATGTAGGAGACCTGGGTTCAATCCCTGGATTGGAAAGATCCCCTAGAGAAGGAAATGGCAACCTACTCCAGTATTCTTGCCTGGGGAATTCCATGGACAGAGGCTCCAGTCCATGGGATCGCAAAGAGTCAGACATGACCGAGCGACTGAACAGTGTACTTTGGTGACTGGCTGTACTTCCCAGGCTGGGTGTCATATGCTTACCACACTTGGAATGATTTTCCAAGCGTTCTTCCCAATGATTGTTCTCCATTCCGGGAGTTCCAGGGTGTGGTCACTCCATCTTGTCACATCTTCAGGGATGTTGTAGCATGAAGGAAGATGAAGGGCAGTTGCTTCCTATCTCATTTTTAACCTGTCTTTTTAAAAAGCACGATCCAAAATTGTTACTGTAAAGATAGGTGTTGTTGAAATAACCAGGAGAAGGCTGCTAACTGCCTCTGGAGGTGAGGGAGGCCCCAGTGAAGGAGACAGGGAAGTATGGGCTGTGGGAGTAAATTGCATTGCATTCTTACCTGGAGTCAATTCAGTGAGCAGTCCCCAGTGTTCGCCTTGGGAGGGGAGAAGTTGCAGAGGGCACCACGGTGCTGAAGTGGTGTGTGGAATGGGGGTGGGGGGTGGGGTTGGTTATACCAGTGGAGAATGGCTGGGTTGCATTCTCAGCAGTTAGAACAGGTGTCAGTGAACTTAAGGATACTTTTAGCACCAGATGATTGCCCCCTGTCTTCATCCTGGTTACTCTTGTAAGCCAGCCCAGCCAGAGTGACTGCAGCTGGGCAATGGCGCAGCAGCCCTCTGCCATCCAAATCTGGGTCCTCTCTGCGCTGGAACCCTAGGGGCGTTTCTGTGTAAGTGACATGCTAGCAGACGATCTCAAAAGCACAGTATAGAACAGAAAGGAGCTTTCAAAATGATTTAAACACTCCAGAAGGACAAAAACCCTGTGGGGGAGTAAGGATACTGAAATGTGTTCATGCATCAAAATTTCAGTCATGAAGCCGATATTCTGACTAGAGGAAAAAGAAAAATAAGATAGAGGGGAAAAGCACAATTTGAGGGTGTAAAGGAAATACCATTTGCAAAGGGAAGAAATTATGACAAAACCCATGGATTCTTAAAAATATCTAGATCTTTATAAGCAAAATCTGTGCCTAGAAACTGAATCTGTGTTTAAAAAAATAAACTATGCAAGGTAGGCTAAGTCTCTATAATTGTATTTTGAGTTAAAAGGAGTCGTGCTGCTAAAAAAAAAAAAAAAGATGTTGTCTTTTGCCAGGCTTTCCATCTTGTCCTGTCGTTTCTTTTCCTTTCATTAAAGAAAATAGATGTAAGGTGCCAGGAATGGAGGAGCTGACTTCTTAAGAAACTGATGATTATGTGAAGTATTTGAATAAACAAGAGAGTGATGACTTGTCTTTGGGACAGAAGCCTTCCCATACCCAGGAGAATCCACCCCCTTACCTTCTTGAATCTGTAAAATCTGCCTGTGCTCTTTTCTGGTTATAGGGCAGAGCAAGCAATTATGACTTATTTACAAGAAGTCACTGCAATGCTAAGAAAACTGATTGTTATTTTTTGCTAGAATAAATAATAGAACCAGGATCTCCTGCATTTCTGGCAGATTCTTTACCACCTGAGCTACCAGGGAAGCCCTAGTAGAATCTTAATATCATACAAAACTCAGCCTTATTAGGGTCTGCTGCTGCTGCTGCTAAGTCACTTCAGTTATGTCCGACTCTGTGCGACCCCATAGATAGCAGCCCACCAGGCTCCCCCATCCCTGGGATTCTCCAGGCAAGAATACTGGAGTGGGGTGCCATTGCCTTCTCCATATTAGGGTCTATGTCAGCCTTACTACATTATTAGATCACTCACAGTTCACTGCACTTTGGCTGAAGCATAAAGTGACACACTTGCACTGAGTAAGTCTGACCTTCAAGGAGCCATCCCTTTAAAGTCTGATCTGCGGAGACTCTCAGGAGAATTCAGTTGTCTAGCTCTTGTCTCCTGGGTTTATTTGCCAAGAGATTTACTGTGTATCCCATGGGTCTGAATGGAGTCAGAATCCTGAAACAAGCCCGTATATCTCATTACAATTGGATCATGCCGGGAACACTGGGCAAGCTCTGGTCTCACATGGCCTGACTTTTTCTTTCTCTCCTGGAGAAAAATAGCTCATCTCAGACAAAGATGTGTTGAATGTCACATGGCACTATCTTCTGTTCATTTGAATCTATGTTAGTGTGTTGCCCTTGCTTAGTTACTCTCAATAAAAATGTATAAAAGTCAGATGTGATGACTCTCAATGTCTGTGTGAAGAGCTTTACCCTATTTCTGCTACTAACAGGGGACATACATGGGTTTGGTTAGGTAGGGGGTAGGTTTGGGAGCAGAGGCTGAAAATAGAGCATGAATTTTTCTGTTTGTAGGAATATACCAAGAAGTTAAGGCAGATGATCTAAAGATTTAGGTAGTAACTCTCGGTCTCTTTCGTGTCATACTGACACTTAGCACTTGTTGTTCAGTTGCTATATTGTGTCTGACTCTTTGTGACCCCATGAACTGCAGTGTGCCAGGCTTCCTTGTCTTTCACTATCTCCTGGCGTTTGCTTACATTCATGTCCACTGAGTTGGTGAAGCTATCTAACCAATCTCATCCTCTGTTGCCCTCTTCTTTTGCCTTCAATCTTTCCCAGCATCAGGGTTTTTTCCAATGAGTCAGCTCTTTGCATCAGGTGGCCAAAGGATTGGAGTATCACACCATCAGTCCTTACAATATATATTCAGGAAATCTTTAAGACTGACTAGTTTGATCTCCCTGCTGTCCAAAGGACTCTCTCAAGAGTCTTCTCCAAGCACCACGATTTGAAAGCATCAATTCTTTGGCACTCAGCCTTCTTTTTGGTCCACCTCTTACATCCATACATGACTGCTGGAAAAAACCATAGCTTTGACTATATGGACTTCTGTTGGCAAAGTGATGTCTTTGCTTTTTAATACACTGTCTAGGTTTATCATAGCTTTCTGCACCTACATGGTGCTGGAACATGTACTGAGTAGGTGTTGTGTCATCACTTCTGATCCTCACAAGAACCCCATGAAGTTACAGTGAGAAGTTGCTGTAGCAGCTAGAGCTCTGGAGCTCTGGATGAAATATTTGCCTTTGCCTCCTTGCTCCAGACACAGTTGGATCAGCCCCTTGTAGACTATGGACCTTAGTGTAACTTACTAGTAACATCAGATTAGTTTTGCTTTGGATCCTGTGGTTGTATGTGACATGACGTGTGTGTTTGATTACTGTCCCAGTGTATGATGAAATCCCTGGGCATCTCCCATATTGAACTCACAGAAGAATGGTCACAGCCAGAGAAAACCTCGATGGAAAATTCTGGAACAGAAATGGAGTTTAGTTTATAAGTTAATCAGCTATTTAGTCATATGCCCAGGTGGTGCTAATGGTAAAGAACTCACCTGAAAATGCAGGAGATGTTACGAGACAAGGGTTAGATCCCTGGGTTGGGAAGATCTCCTAGAGGAAGGCATGGGAACCCACTCCAGTATTTTTGCCAGAAGAATCCCATGGACAGAGGAGTCTGGTGAATGACGGTCCATAGGGCTGCAAAGAGTCAGACAAGACTGAATCGACTTAGCATGATGACATGGTAAGAATTAAAGGTGACTGAGATCATGTTTCAGCTTTCCTTCTCTTTGAGTGTTCTTGGACACCTGTTCTTTCTAAATAAGAAGAAGTACCATGGATACCTAGAAAGTCTCCATGTTGCTCTTCTAAGGTGACTACATACTGGGTGCTTTCTAGTTAAGAAAAGAGAAAATCTTTTCTTAAAATCCTCACTCTGAGCTAAGGCATATCCCAAGCCCAAGCAGACCTCATTGCTTTAACCTCAGAGCTCTCCATGGAGTTTCACATATAAAACAGAGAAAGTTGCAAACACTCTCATTAGGGAAACCCCTTTATAGAGTCTTCCGGTATGACCAGCCCTGGGGCCATGTTGTTGAAAGCTCCAGCCTGCTTTACTGTGTCTGTGCCTGCCTCTTTGTCCATCCTGGGTGAATGGACACGAGTTAGAAGTAATCACTTGGGAAAAAAGAAAAATGAAAAAAAGAAGTAATCACTTGCTTATTCTGAAGCGCTACTGGATGCTGCCTTTCTGACTTCCTTTCACTTCATGTTCTGTTATCTGTAGGCAAAGCCTAGCTTATTTCTCATATGCAGCCAAACTTTCTTTGGAGTCCTTGCTTCTCTGAGAAGGGAATTCATATCTGTTGAGGATATGCCAGACACCCTGCTCCATAGTTTTAATAATAATGAAGATAACTACTAATAATACCATCTGATAATTATTTTGTAGTGTTGTAATTGGGATGCCTGTTGCTGTGCTAAGAGCTGTATCATAAAGAGATAAGCTGAGACCAGTTAATGGGGGGCATGTCAAAGGCTTTAAGTTACATCCTGTGTGAAGTGGGGATCCATGGAAGGATTTTCACCTGGGAATTCATGTGAGCAAGATCCTTGGTGACTTCAGGACAGTATTATGGAAATCAGTCATTGTATGGTACCACTGGGATTTTTGAGGGGAAAAAAAAAAAGGCATGTTTGCCTTTACCCAAAATGATCCAGACTCTTAAACATTTTTAGTTTTCATTCCTGCTGGTTCTAATTTTTTTCCCCATCTCATTACTTGCTATCAAATTCTCAACTGTTGCTTGCTTATCTCATTATAGTTGTCTTCTTGGCAGAAGCTCAGACCTCTTTTCGATTTTGTAGCTGTAAAACCAAATAGAAGGATTTCTGTTGCAACTCCACATGAATTTCGAATTGTTAATGCAATGATTATTAGTAGCTTGTAAGTGTTGCTACTGACCATACTCATTGGATGCTCTGACATGTCTTCTCAGTTACTTAAAGATTTCCCTCCTCATAATTTGCAGGCTGATTTTTCTGGTTAATTAAATACCAATTTTCAAATAAGTAGATATAAGAGAAAATGTTTGGGACTATGACAAGCACTAAACAAATGCAGGTGGCAGAGTACATTTTTTTAATTAGGCATACTTGTAGATGGGAAATTCAAAGAAGAAAGAGCTACAGATCTACAATTTAGTGTCCAGTTGCTTTAAGCAGAACTCTTGGGTATTGGTTGTTGCATTTTCAAGTGCTTTTGTTGATTCCAGACCTCAGCCCCACACCATGGGCTTGACAATAACATAACCTTTTGTTTCATATTTCAAAGCCTGCCAGTCCAGGATGGTGGGATTGATGAATGAGGAACCCTGGTACACAAGTAGGATTTCTTCCGGCGACAGGACAGAGTCCCACATGTATAAATCCCCAATCTCTCCCATAAAGGACTGGCTTTTATCAAACCCTCCTCCATAGGAATCCTGCTCTTGTCCCAGGACAATCTTGGGGTAAGCTCCCACAGAATAACCTTGTTTCAGGCCCCTTTTCACCAGTGGCTTCCCATTGACCCAGAATTCAGCGATGCCTGTGGAAGACTCCCAGCTGGTACAGATGTGCACTGGGCTGGGGAACTCCTCGGTAGCTCTAACAGTAACTTTGGCTTTTCCAATGTATAGACTGTACTCTCCAGTTCTGTTTTTAAAAACGAGTAGCTCATTATCCTTGCCGTAGATGTTGTAGGAAAAGAGGCTGTAGGCCCGGGAGAGATCACTATAGGCTCGGAGACACAAGGACAAGTTCTTCAGAGGTTTCTTCAGTTTTGTGATCAGGGTCACATGGTCAATGGAAGATTCTCTAGGGAACACAAATACCTTCCCTCTGAGGTCTGTGGACAGACTATAAATGCAGGGGAAAAAGAACATTCAATCTTTTCTCATCTCATGTTCCTGGATCATACCCTGACCATGCTACCTGTCTGAGTAAAGGCTTCTGGGAGGATGACGAGGACAGAGACCCAAGGCATCAGCCTGTTCATGTTCTTGGCCTGGGGCTGTTATAGCAGCAGCAATGACCAGGATGAGGGTACCAAGAGCACAGTGGTTGTTCACCCAGTTTCTGAGCTTCACATTCTTAGATCTCAGGCTCTTCAGGGTTTATATGCATCTCCAGGTGAGGACGGGGGTGGAGAGCACCAATAACGTGTGAGTGATTTTCCAGGCCTGCCCTCTGATGCCAACGGTCAGACCTATTGGTGGGGAAGGAAGAGCTGGAAAGTCAATTGGGAGTTACTTATTAGACACGGGAGATGGACAGAGCTCCACCCCACTGTGACCCAGATTCTGGTGCTGGGAGAGAGTGGGGTGAAGAGTAGTGTTATGGAAGAGATGAGAGGCCATGCTGGGCACGTCCAGAGGGCCTGACTCCACTCTTCAGGGGTCCTTCAGTCTGATGGCCCTGTGTCTTCTGCTTGTGGATATTCTGGGATTCTGATTTCTACTGAAAACCTTGGAATCTCTTCATCTTTTATTAATTCCATGTTTACTGCTAAGGGGAGTGAGAGCATTAGAGTATCTGTATTTTCTGTCTCCCTGATGATTAGTGCTTTCAGTCTCTGTCACTCAGCTCTGTTTCTTCTTTTCATTATCACGGTGTTTCTTTTTTTTTTAAATTAAGTTTTATTGGAATATTTGATTCACAATGTTAATTTCTGCTGTACAGCCAAGTGAATCAGGTATAGATATATTCACTCTCTTTTAGATTTTATTCCCATATAGGTTATTACAATGTATTAAGTAGAGTTCTCTGTGCTATATGGTAGGTAGGTTCTTATTAGTTATCTATTTTATATATAGTAGTATGTATACTTCAATCCCAATCTCCCAGTTTATCTCCCCAACTCCTTCCCTCTTGGAAACTATAAGTTTATTTTCTACAACTGTGCCTTATTTTTGTTCTGTAAATAAGTTCATCTGTACCATTGTTTCAGATTCCACATATAAGTGATAGCATATGATATTGTTTTTCTCTGACTTACTTCACTCAGTACGATCATCTCTAGGTCCATCCATGTCACTGTAAATGGTATTCTTTTCTTCTTTTTTATGGTTACCAATATTCCATTGTGTATATGTACTATGTCTTCTTTCTCCATTCCTCTATCAGTGGACATTCAGGTTGCTTCTCTGTCCTGGCTATTGTGTATAATGCTTCAATGAATATTGGGGTGTATGTGTCTTTTCAAATTGTGGTTCTCTCCAGATATATGCCCAGAAGAGGGATTGTTGGTTCATATGGCAGTTCTACTTTTAGTTTGAAAAAGTTCATTGGCTTATTATGTTTGGACTGCAGCGGGCCTCTGCTGCTGCCCACGGCCTTCTCTAGTCGCAGCTGGTGGGGGCCCCTCTGTCTCAGTGTGCGGGCTCCTCATTGCCGTGGCTTCTCCTGTTGCAGAGCACGGCCTCTTGGTGCTCAGGCTTCAGTAGTTGCAGCACTCAGGCTCAGGAGCTGTGGCTTGCAGGCTCTAGAGTACAGGCTTGCAAGTTGTGGCACACAGCTAAGGCCTATGGGATCTTCCTGGACCAGGGATCAAGCCAGTGTCCTTTGCATTGCAAGATGGATTCTTAACCACAGGACCACCAGGGAAACCCTATTTTTAGTTTTGTAAGGAACCTCCACACTATTCTCCGAGTGGCTGAATCAATTTACATTCCCACCAACTGTGTAGGAGGGTTCCCTTCTCTTCACCCCTGATCAGCATTTGTTGTTTATAGACCTTTAAATGATAACCATTCTGACTGGTATGAGGTGATGTCTTCTTGTGGTTTTGATTTGCATTTCTCTAATGATTAGTGGTGTTGAGCATCTTTCCATGTGCCTCTTGGCCATTAGTTTGTCTTCTTTGAAGAAATGTCTACGTAGATCTTCTGACCAGTTTTTGATTGGGTTGTGTGTTGTTTTAACATTGTGCTGCATGAGCTGTTTTTTTATTTTGGAGACTAATCCTTTGTTGATTGCTTTGTTTGCAAGTATTTTCTCCCATTTTATGGGATGTCTTTTCATTTTGTTTATGGTTTCCTCTGCTGTGTAAAAGCTTTTAAATTTAGTGACAGCTGGGCATGGACCTGAAAGTCCAGTACTGTCCAATTTGAGGGCTAGTTAATTCAGCAGGTGAGCATTTCATACTCCTAGCAGATTCCAGCTTCCATGGCCACTATCATGCTTATCATGGTGTTTCTTTATGCCAGAGTTTTCCATTCCTCACTGCAACTGATTTTTCTTGTAACCTGTTTACTATTTGCAGAGATGTCAGCATCTCACTTGGTTTTCCTCTCTTCCTTTTTGGGTCCCTGGCCATTGAGGGTTCATGTGTATTCATCTTTGGTGATAACTCCATTAATATATTACACTTGCAATTAGTATTAATGCCCAGGCACTACACTAGGTCCTGGAGGTTGAGTGGTGACCTACCCTGGCACAACCCCAGTGACCTCTATCTTCATCCCCTCTGCTGCTACTTAAACTGTTATGCTTTGGCCACAACTCAAACCTGCTCTGCCTCTAAGATATCAAATGAAAGCTCTCTTTCTTGCTGCATTATCTCCCTTTTTCCTGTCCCTAAATTCTATGGAATCTTTTGTTCATCCTCTTGTGCAGTCTCTTGTTCATTTCCTCTTCTCTCAGCTTACGGCAGACCTTCTGGTCAGCCTTTTTAATTGCCACCAAAAACACTCTCTGCCATTATTCAAATTATCCTTCTACTGCTCAGCTATGGACAGTTCCCACTCTCTAGTTTTTTCTAAGCTAAATCCCAGGTGGTAAAACCTTATATGGCTTGTGGCACAGTAAGGGTTAGTTGGAGTTGGGATTATACACCTTATTGTCTCATAATTAAATGGAGATCCTTCAGCTTGAAAGCTAGTGCCTTTCACAGTCTGGCTCCATCCTAGGCTTAATCTCTCAATCAAATACCTCTAATTGCTGTTTTTCATACATACCTGATTTCCTTCTTCTTCTTCTTCTTTTTTTTTTTTTGCTTTCATTTTGTCTTGAATTTTCTTTATCCATCTCTGTTTTGTAAAATCCTAACTACTGTTCAAAATCAACCTCTAAAGTGATTCATTTCATGGAGATATCCTTGATGTCTCAATTAAACATTATTTCACTTCTTTCCAACTCCCCATGAGGTTAAGATCAAAGACTTTGGAGTAAAATTTGCTAGTGGTTGACTATTGTGAAAGCTACTCAGCCTCTCTGAACCTTCCTTTCCTTTTCTGCAAAGCAAAGATAAACCTTTCCACCTCACAGTGTTATTGTGAGCATAAATGAGATATTACAATATGCCTACAGTTCATGGAATGGTGTCTGGATGGTTATTGTTGTAATTTTGAAGCTTTTATGGATGTCACTGTGTCTTTCCCATATTTATAGATGTTAGTGTATTTATCTCTTGTGCTTAGTCTTTCAGTCATGACTGACTCTTTGCAAAACCATGGGCTGTAGCCCTTTAGGCTCCTTTGTCCATGGGATTCTCCAGGCAAGAATACTGGAGTGGGTTGCCATGCCCTTCTCCAGGGGATCTTCCCAACCCAGGGACTGAACTCAGGTCTCCTGCATTTCAGGCAGGATTCTTTACCATCTGAGCCAACAGGGAAGCCCATATGTATCTCTTATCCTCTCTTAATTGAAGCTGAGTATTAGGTCTTATTTATTTCTAGTTCACCCATTTTACTTAACCATTATTTCTGAACATGGAAGGAACACAGTATATATTAATATTTGTGGAATCATATGATTCAAGCAGGGAGAGGAGTTTTTACATAAAACAATTTGAAGTGAAGTGAAGTGAAGTGAAGTGAAGTCGCTCAGTCATGTCTGACTCTTTGCGACCCCATGGACTGTAGCCTACCAGGCTTCTCCTTCCATGGGATTCTCCAGGCAAGAGTACTGGAGTGGGTTGCCATTTCCTTCTCCAGGGCATCTTCCCGACCCAGGGATCAAAACTGGATCTCCTGCATTGCGGGCAGACGCTTTAACCTCTGAGCCACCAGGGAAGCCCTAAATGGTAGGAGGGTCGCGGGCGAGGACACCGGCAGGTGGCAGGCGGAGAGGAAGAAGAAAGGCTTCCCTGACCGGGAATCGAACCTGGGCTGCCACAGTGAGAGCGCCAAATCCTAACCACTAGACCACCAGGGAGCGTCAAAAGATATAATTCCCCGACCAGAGATTGAACCCAGGCCCCCTGCACTGGGAGCATGGATTCTTAGCCACTGGACCAGCAGGGAAGACATTTTAGTATCAACCAAAACCACGAATCCACTTAAGTAACATAAGAAGATCTGCTGGAAATAGGAAATGGGATGCAACTTTTACTGGGAATCCAGGTACTAGGCTCTTCCCCTTCCCATATGTTAGTTAATGTATGCCATGGAATTTAGAGAATATAGGGTTCACCAGCTGTTTCTAGTTTTCATCAGAAATTATGAAATATCATTCTGTCAACCAAAGATGGTTTGGAAATCAATGTGAAAGAGTCCCCTCTAATGGGAGATGTGGGTGTGGAGCTGGCCTAGGAATATGGCTACTGGGATCGAGTGCCAGAGTTTGTAGCTGGATGTGAAAATAGCATGTTCAGTTCAGTTCAGTCGCTCAGTCGTGTCCGACTCTTTGCGACCCCATGAATCACAGCACACCAGGCCTCCTTGTCCATTACCAACTCCCGGAGTTCACTCAGACTCACATCCATCGAGTCTGTGATGCCATCCAGCCATCTCATCCTCTGTCGTCCCCTTCTCCTCCTGCCCCCAATCCCTCCCAGCATCAAAGTCTTTTCCAATGATTCAACTCTTCACATGAGGTGGCCAAAGTACTGGAGTTTCAGCTTTAGCATCATTCCTTCCAAAGAAATCCCAGGGTTGATCTCCTTCAGAATGGACTGGTTAGATCTCCTTGCAGTCCAAGGGGCTCTCAAGAGCCTTCTCCAACACCACAGTTCAAAAGCATAAATTCTTCGGCACTCAGCCTTCTTCACAGTCCAACTCTCACATCCATACATGACTACTGGAAAAATCATAGCTAGATCTGATAGATAGAGTGCCTGATAAACTATGGAATGAGGTTCGTGACATTGTACAGGAGACAGGGATCAAGATCATCCCCATGGAAAAGAAATGCAAAAAAGCAAAATGGCTGTCTGGGGAAGCCTTACAAATAGCTGTGAAAAGAAGAGAAGCGAAAAGCCAAGGAGAAAAGGAAAGAGATAAGCATCTGAATGCAGAGTATGTTCAGTCCCTGTGAAAAGACCAGCAGGGCTAGAAAGTAGGTTTGAGAGTAGAACAGGAAAACAGAAGGAGAGGTGGGGCCTGATTCTGTTCTTTAATTTCCTTCTCTGGAATATGTTTCCTAGTCCTTGGAAGAAAACAGCCTGAGCTTCGGTAGTAGTCAAAGTGGAAATTCTGGATTCTTCTGTTGCAGGAAGGAAGGTCCTGATGTCGGACTATAGGACAATGAATCCTGAGTCTTTAGAACCGGGTCGAGTTTTCAAGGTGAACCAATCCCTGTGGTTGCTGAGAGGCTTCTGGGTGCCCTCTTGCCAGGGAAAGTTTAGGTGAGAAGTGCTGGTTGCTGCCTGGGTAGCTCTGGAAAGGCCGAGGATAGGGGAGTAAAGATGGAGAGCGCTGGAAAGAGGCAGGTCACCGGTGTGCCTCAAGCAGTATTGTCCTGATGCCCTCAGCTGGCACACAATAAAACATGCCTTTGGAGAGGATGGGAGAATAGAGCACTGGCAGTGCCACAGAAAGGGCATGGCATAAACTCAGATTTGGAAAAAGGCAGAGGCGTGCATATAACTGAAAGTCATGTCTTGTGTGTTAATTGCTCAGTTGTGTTTGATTCTTTGCAACCCCAAGAACTGTAGCCCGCCAGGCTCCTTTCAGTTACCAAGGGATTAAAAAATACTTGAAAGATACCTTCTAAGGCCTGGGGTATTTATAGAAGACATAAAGTCGCAGTAACCCCTGGGAAAGACTGGAAAGGAAGAGACTGATGGGAGAAAAGAACATGAGGTTGGAGAAGAGTACAGATTTTGGTGTGAACAAAGAATTATTTGCATGTGTTCTGTTGGCCGTAAGGAAACTCAAGGGCATGCATTTGTAGTAGATGAAAAGAGGCAGTGGAGACATTAAGAGTAACTGATTATCATCCTGAGAACTGATTGAGTAAAATCAAAGGTAAACAATTTCAGACTGGTGGCAGGGTCTTATGGTAAAAGTAAAAGGGCAAACCTGAGATTGAAAAAAAAAAGATAAATAGAATATGGAACTGAATTAGGTTTTACTCTACATTTCTGATTGCATATAATTTGGAAAAACATGGTCCTTTTAATGCAGATAGAACAATTGAGAGGACGCTCATTTGGAAGAGGCACAGGGTAAATGATTATTTGATTCCTAAAATGCTAAATTTGAAATGATAGTATGATCTACATATACAACAGGCCAGTGGAGAATTTGACATATGTGAGTGCCACTTGGGATTAGAAATACAAGCTTCAGAGGAATCAACATATAAGTGATGATGAAACGAAAATAGGTGATCTCTTTCAGTGGAAGGGAGAGGAGAGCAAAGGTCAGGGAACCACGCATTGATGTAGGGGAGCATTTGCTTTTATGGAGTTGGAAGCAAGAGAAGAGTCAGAGAGAGAGACAAAAAAACACTGTTTGACAGAGAGAAGGATGGAGTGTATAGTGTCATGGAAACCAAGTTAGTGCAAGTTTCTAGCAGGCAGTGTCCACTGGTATTAAATGCATCAGATCTTAGTAGAGAGGATGCTGGATTTAGCAATAAAAACATCATCGGTGACCTTTGAAAGAGCAATTTCCTTAAAGTGAATGTGGCAGAAGCCAGGTTGCAGGCGATGATGGAGGGAGGAAAAGGGAGGTCTTCCTTTCCTTAGGAACCTGTGCAGTAATTCTGACAAGGAACAAAAGGAAAGAAGCAAGATTTCTATAGGGGACTTGGGATCCATTGTGTGTTTTCCATGCAGATTATAGATTGTCTGTTTTTGACAGAGAGGCTATTGTGTTTCTGCTTCTCAGCCCATAACATTTCATCCAATGACAGAGAAAAATCAGTGTTCACCTGAGATTATGACTGACCTTTCCACTAAAGAAGCTATTTCAGACTCTAAATGCCAGGCTCCAGGCAGCTGTTGGCTGACTCCTGCCTCCCCTTCCCAATTCTGGCAGCATCACAAACCCACCTCTTCCTTTCCAGGTCTTGCTGATACAGGAGTCTTCCCTTGATCTCAGTTCTCTGTTTGTAGTTTCAGGGTTTGTTGGTAAAAGAAGCTGCCTGATAAATTTGTCATCTCCTATCTACTTTTGGGTTCAGCCCTCTGTCTAGATCAGCCTCCCTCAATGAAATCTCACATCTGAATTCAGAATTCAACTGTCATGCCCCTCCAGAATGTCACAGTATTCATTTCTCGGCCTTTGTCCTTTACATCCCTGAATTATCACTCATTTATTTAGAATCACTCATCTCCACTCTCATATTTATAAAAATACACCTTGATTGATGAAGTGGATTTTTTGATCCATTAGAATTATTTTCTTTCTATTCCTTATAACCCATTGGCCATAAGCATCTCCTTGCTGTTTCTTCATCATCCCTTTGTGAGTATAGCATCTTGGGGAGGTGCTATGAAAAGAAGATGGCAGGAACTCAGTGTAACTGAGTCTTAAGTCTGTTGAAGTGAAGACTCCCTCTATATAGGAATATACTTCTGAGTCTATAGTTTTACAGAGAACACACGCATTGAGAAAGCAGGGGGAGATGTCTCAGCTGGGCGCTGGCAGAGGTCTTAGCTCAAGCTGTCTTGTTCCGCGCTTGTCCTCTTGTTCTGCCCTATGCCATGTTTCTGCCTAGGACCTAGAGTCCATGTCAGGACAAGAGAATTTCCCCTTGTTCACCCATTTAATTCACATCCGTAAAACTGCAGAATACAGAGAAAGAGCCTCAGAGAAGCTGGCAGAGCTCACCTGGCTGGCCTCTCCAGCTTTGTGAGCGTTGTTGTACATTATCTTCACTTCATCAGGGAGCAGCCCTGTCCTGGCTTTAACCACATTGTCTATGTCCTGCTTTCTGTTTTTTGTCTTCTTCACCACCACCAGCTGTTGTGTGGTCATGTGAAGATCCCTGAGATGTAGAGTTTGTGAACAAGAGGGTGTGTGCCCCGTTGGTGTGTGTTTTATTTAGTATTGGCCCAGGTGTAGTAGTTATCTAGATATCATCTCTGCTCCATTTATACTTCTGTGATGCTAAAGTATATTAAACTTTCCTTTATTGCCACTCCTATCCATGACATAAACCATTTATTTCCCACACATACATTCAGGCGTTCCTGGGCTTGCATCAATGCCCTCATCACTTCCACTATGCTTTGGATTGCCTCAGCTCGGGGCTTTGCCTCCTGTGTGTCCCACCTCACCGTGGTCATTGTCTGGTGTGGTTGTGCCTGTCACTTAACTCAAGCCTGAACTGGTCAGTTCAGTAGGACATAGACCATCTCAGAGATCTACACCATTGTCATATGCTGTTGGACCTTGCTGTTTACAGTGTTGGGTACACAGAGGCGAAGGATACCATGTGCAGAGTTGTGGACACAAGCATTACTTAACAGGTTGACTCATTTCATCAGGAGACCTTTAGTCCTGGCCAGTGTTTTTTCCTTCTTACAGACATTTCACAGCTCACGAGTAGACCAAACAGAAAGCTGTGTTGTGAGCTGGTTCACAGACTTAGCCTGCTCTTCTACTTATCCTCTATAAAGAAGGCAAGAGCCAGGCTTTCTGATTGGGGTGCACATGACTTTACAGAGACAGTAATACTCCAGAACTTTGATGACTTCTTTTTATGGAGGAGCATGTTAATTGAAAATCCTCCTGGCTTCCACTTCACTTGACCATTTGCTGCTTGACTTTTGTCCGTGCATGGCACAGACGTAGTGACAGTGACAGCAGTGACTTCAGTTAAAGGATCCCATGGGCCACCTGAGACCTGCCCCACTTCCATGATCTCAGTTATATGATCCTTAATAGCTATTTCAAAAAGACTTTCCTTCACCATCCCTGCTTTGGGAAGATCCCCTGGAGAAAGGAATGGCAACCCACTCCATTATTCTTGCCTGGAGAATCCCATGGACAGAGGAGAGCCTGGTGGGCTACAGTCCATGGGGTCGCAAAGTGTTGGATATGACTGAGCGACTTTCACTCACTCACTCACCTCCTTAACCATTTGCTGATTGAAAAACAGTTGCAACGAGAGAGACCCTTCTTTCCATGAATCCATCCCCACTTAAAGTGTGTATTTAGGTGGAGTATCCTCTAGTTTTATAGGAGGAAAAGTCCCTTTAAAGTGACAGTATTATTATAGCCTTGGAAATGGCACAGAGAGAACAGGGGGGTGTCTCTTCTCAAGCAATGATGTCTTCATTTAGAACGCTTTTTAAAAAGTTTATCTTCTTGTTCCTCTAACGCCTTTGAGAATTGTTAATTCCATAGTGGCTATGTGGTAGCTATTTGGAGTAGATGTGGTTAATTCTGGGCAAGTGACTTTGATTACTCTTTGCTAGCATTTTCCAATAAATTAAACTTATATCAATGCCCATTTTCCCTTCTGCTAGGTAAGTGCAGGCTATAAGTTTATTTCTGTCCCATGTTTTTTCCCAGTAGAGTTCTTGTTCTGAAGAGCTCTTCTTTGTTCATATTTTACAGTTTTTTTTTCTTAGATGGGTGGTTATGTGTTTAATTAAGAAATTTTATATACTTCCACTGTTAGAACTAGAAAATTTGTTGGAAAAACTAGTATAGTGACATCTATTTTTACATATTCCTACATTTTGGATATAAATGACACATTGCTATTTCAACTCCAAGGTCAGTCTTTCCATATTTCATTTTGAGAACTCGTCATATTTTTAACCTCAAAATTAGGATTGAGGTACATTTTGGCCATGTGTGATTTTCCTTTCTTCAACAGACTGCTTAAGGTCAAGCGTCTCAGGCATTAGTGGTTGCCTTCTGGAATTTCTCGTTTGTTTCACACAGGAGACTGGGAGGATTAACAGGTGATGCCAGTGTCTTAGGATCAGCACCCGATGTACCATAAAAGGCAGTTCTGAAGCTGAAGTCCACAGATCCTTAAGGGGTTCTTGAATAGGTTTAAAGGCATTTGTGAACTCTCTGCAATTGTGTGCAAAGTATTGTGAGCATGGGCACATGTGCATTTTTCATCAGATTTTCAGAGAAGTCTCTGATCTGCCAAAGATAAATATCGATTGCTCTAGACTAGGGTTTTGTAAAGCTATTTTGACTCAGACCCATAGTAAGTAGTATATTTTGTGATGCTATATGCATGCATTCACACACACACACACACACACACACACACACACACACACATCTATAAATACACCTTGATCCAAATCATCACAAAACAATTCAAAAGCTTAAGTCAGGGAAATCTCAGAATGTTTGAGAAATGACAGGAAGTCCTGTGTGGCTAGAGGGGAGTGACAAGAGTGCATAATAGAAAATATATTGATCAGAGCTACCTTCATCATCATCAGTTAGTTCAGTCACTCAGTCGTGTCTGACTATGTGTGACCCCGCGGACTACAGCACGTTAGGCTTCCCTGTCCATCACCAACTCCTGGAGTTTGCTCAAACTCATGTCCTTCGAGTTGGTGATGCCATCCAACCATCTCATCCTCTGTTGTCCCCTTATCCTTCTGCCTTCAATCTTTCCCAGCATCAGAGTCTTTTCCAATGAGTCAGTTCTTCGCATCAGGTGGCCCAAGTATTGGAGCTTCAGCTTCAGCATCAGTCCTTCCAATGAATATTCAGGACTGATCATGATCAGCATCACTAACAGCTATTCTCTCTCTTCCACTCCTGCCCAACCCAGGCAGCACTAGTTGCTCCTTTCTGTCTGCTGACATAGTTGTTTGCACATATTTTAAGTGTTTTAGTATTATTTATCATGGTGTATTCTATTAGGGATGTATATGTATCTTTTAGCAGAAAATTTGTCATACTTTCACTCAAAATCTAAGTGCTGAGTATTTATAATGTGTCAATCACTGTCCTAAGGAGATAGATTCTGTATCCCTAAGGAACTCAGGCTCTCAAGAGAGAGACCACCACATAAAAAATTAGGCATATTTCTTCATTGCTCTTTGCTTTATTGTGCTTTGAAGATACTGTGTTTTCTTTCCTACAAATTGAAGGTTTGCAGCAACCTGTGTTGAGCAAGTCAGTCGGCACCGTTTTCCCAATTGGATTCCTTTTTAATTAAGCTATGTACATTGTTTTTCTAAACATAAAGCTATTGCACACTCAATAAAATACAGTCTAGTGTAAACATAGCATTTATATGTTCTTGAGAAACCAAAAAAATTGTGTGGATCCCTTTATTGTGGTATTCATTTTATTTTGGTGATCTGGAACTGGATTCACAGTATCTCTGAGGAGTGTCTGTATGCAGAAGCTGGGATGGGCACACAACTAGGGAGATGAGGGTGGTAGAGGGTGTTGAGGGAGAGTTTGAGCACTCAGTTCTACCTGGTGTAATTCAGGAGAGGATGGAGTCACAGTGAAGGATTAGAGTGTTCAACTAAGTGAGTTGAAGTTGAGTAGGGTGAGAAGGATGATGGTAAGCAAAGGGAATGGCATGGCTAGCTCAGATTTGAAGGAACCTGAAGGACAGGCATGCTGCATCCATCTCTGTATTCCTGGTACCCGGCACGGGGCTCTTAACACAACTTCGGATGGATGAACTTATGAGCATCTACAAAGTACAAGGCCTTGTGTTTGTATTTTTCTTTGTGTTCTGTAGCCAGTAGAAGAATCTGGTCTTATTTCCTCTGGCCACCTTACAGTCTTTCTCTATCTCAAGGTGAAAAGGAGAAAAAAACTTGCTAGGAGAGAAAAATTCCATGGGCTCTTTCTTCCATCAGATCCCTCTAGCTGAGTCCACGTTCTCCTACTACTCCCTGTTTTTCAGCCTATACGAAACGGATTAAGGGAGAAAGCAGCTTCAGCAAACCCAACAGTAAGTCAAACAAAGTCTTCGCGAAGGGGACCAAGTGCCTTTGGAAGAAGAGAGAGCATGGCAGAAGAGATGAGCCTTAGCTCATGAGCCAAAAGATGAGCCCAGCACACAAACCACATGTTTATAAAAGCAGATTTAGAAGCTCCCAGTCCACAGTGCAGTCTGCTACTGCTGGTGCGTGCATGTGCGTGTCTGTGTGTGAAGGGTGCTGGTGGTGGGCAGGTGACACTGGGGGGAAGGAAACTATTTGAAGGTCTAGGATGTGACAAACTTTGTAGCAGAAAATCACATTACTTAATAATACTTTCTTAAAATTATATATTAATTAACTTAAAAACTTGTACTTTACATGTGTTTTCTAAATTGAGGTGTGTAATACTTTTTTTTAATTAAATTTTTATTTTTACTTTATTTTACTTTACAATACTGTATTGGTTTTGCCATACATTGACATGAATTGTAAACACTATTTTCCCCATTTTACCGCTACTGCTACTGCTATGATCACTATGGGTACAGCTAATTTATGAGATAAATACTGCTCTGGGTTGTTTATATGTGTTCAGTTTTTTAATCTTCATAGTAACTCTATGAGTTGGATAACACACATACGCACACACACACACACACACACACACACACACACACACACACACACCACACAGCCTTCCTAGGTCCAAATACCTTTCAGTTCAAACATTATGAAATATGTGTGCATATGTGTATATATAATATGTATATATGTATATTTTCCTTTTTTTGGCTGTGCTATGCAGTGTGCAGGATCCTAGTTTGCTGACTAGGGATCAAACCCATGTTCCCTACAGTGGAAGTATGGAGTCTTAACCATTGGACGGTCAGGGAATTCCCAAGATATGTCATATTATATGTTGCATTTTAGGCATGGAGTGTGAGTAATTTGTCCTAGGACTCACATAGGGGAGTGGAATTCTGTGATTGGAACTCAGGCTCTCTGACTCCATAGCCCACACTCATAAAAAGAGATGAAGAATCTCACCAAAGTTCATACAGTAAGTGACAGGTTGGGGCTTTGAAAGAATTGGGCCTCAGACCCACCCATGTGGACTAACTCTAAATTCCATATCCAGCCTTATATATTCTCTCTCTCTTTTTCCACTACCTCATTTATCCATTCTCATAGGGTAAAGAATAATATGCATATAAATCTATTTTCAGATAATTGAACATATCCTTTCTAGGTCCAAATACATCTCAGTTCAAACACTATTATTTTTTAAAATTTTTATTTGAGTATAATTGCTTGACAATGTTGTGTTAGTTTCTCCTGTACCATTTTTCTAAATTCCACATATATGCATTAATAAGTGATATTTGGTTTTCTCTTTCTTTACTCTGTATGACAGTCTCTAGTGCCATCCACATCTCTGCAAATGGCAGTTTTGTTCCGTTTCATGGCTAAGTAGTATTCTTAGCCATTGCATATATGTGGCACATTGTCTTTATCTACTCATCTGTTGATAAATATTTAGGTTGCTTCCATGTCCTGGCTATTGTAAAAAGTGCTGCAAGAAACAGTGGGGTGCATGTATCTTTTGAAATTATGGTTTTATGCCCAAGAGTGAGGTTGCTGAGTCATATGGCAGATTTCTCAAAGATATCATCCTGTTCTTTGCCTTCGTAAACAAAGTATACTCACTTAGCAATTTCCTGGAGAGGTTATTATGTCTTGAACTGTGTTGTATTAGTATCCTCAGGAATTTCTGAGATGCATGAGGGCTATTGCTTCTATTAAATTATCCACAGATGGCAAGGAATTTTTGTGATTAAAAAAAAAACTTTGAGATACAGTTTACAGTTCCTAGAATTCACTGTTTAAATATAAAATTTAGCAGATTTCAGTTTTCTTCGAGTCATTATCATCACCATAATTTAAATTTGTAACATTTTCCCTCCCTAAATAGCAACCCTGTACCTAGTAGCAGTCATTCTTCATCTTCACTCCCTCCAGCCCCGAGTCCCAGGAAGCCACCAGTCTATACATTTGTCTCTGTAGGCTTGCTTCTTCCACTGACGTTTCATATAAGTGGAATCATCCAGTTTGTGGGCTTTCATGTGGCTTCTTTCACTTTCCGTAAACTTTTCACGATTCATCTGAACAATGTGTCGCAGCTAACATCAGTACCCCATTCCTTTTTATAGCTAAATAATACTCTGTTGTGTGAATGTACCATGTAATTAATTTTTGAATGTTAAATCAACTTTGCATTCTTAGGTTAACTCCCACTCGGTTATAGTGCATAACCCTTTTTTGTGTTGTGCTGGAAACAATTTGCTAGTATTCGATTGAGGATTTCTGCATCTATATTCAGAAGGGATACTAATCTGAGTTTTGGTTTTTTGTAAAGCCTTTGGTTTTAAGGTCAAGATTATACTAGTCTCAAAGGATGAGACAGGCATAGGTTGGCAAGTAGTATAAGAAGCCTTGAGTACCTTCCACAGAAGTGCAGTTTCCCCCAGTGGTTACTTCTTACATAAATATAGTGTTACATCGTAATCAGGAATTTGATAGAGGTGTGTGTGTGTTCACTGCTGTGTCGTATTATCACACGTAGAGATTTATATAACTATGACTGATATTCCTTTACCCTCCCTTTAGTATCTTAAATATCTCTTCCTCATATCCTGGTGACCATATCAGATAGGATTATAATTTTTTTCTTCAACTATCAAACATAATTTTGAAAACTCAAGGGGAGAAGACAAGTCTATTATGCTTTTTGCCTACTGTGTTTTTTCCTCTTTGCTATTGTTCCAAGGATATTTCTTTTACTCTATTTCAATTTAGGGAACTTCTTTTAGCTATTCTTTTAGAGTAGGTCTGCTGGTGAAGAATTTTAAGCTTCCCTTTCTCTGAATATGTCTTAATATCTCTTTCATCACTGAAGACTGTTTTCAATGGATATTGAATTCTAGGTTGACAGTTCATTTCTTTCAGCGCTTGAAAAATATTGTGCAACTTCCTCCCATTCTCCAGTTTCTGATGAGAAATCCACTGTCATTCAAATCGTTTTCATTGTTTCTCTCTGGCTGCTTTCAACTTTTTTTTTTTTTTTTTTTGCCTCTTTCTTTCAGCAGCTTGACTATGATGTGTCTTAGTGTGGATATTTTTCTGGTTTCTTCTCTTTGAGGTTTGCTCAGATTCTTGGGTCTGTAGGTTTATGTCTTTTGACAAATTTGGGACACTTCAGTCATATGCCTTCCGGTAATTTTTTTAGTTCCAGCCTCTTTTTCCTCTTTCCCTGGCACTCTGAAGACATGAACATTAGATCTTTTACTAGAGTCTTGTTCCTTATACTCTATCCATTATTTTTCAGTTGATTTTCTTAGTTGTTCAGATTGGATACTTTTTATTGTTCTATCTTCAAATTCAAATTCTTTCTACTGTTCTTTTCATTCTTCTGTTGAATTTATCCTTAATTTTGATTACTGTATTTTTAGATCCTAGATTTCTATTTGGTTCTTCTTCTCTATCTTTTATTTCTTTATTGAGATGTCCCTTCCTTGGTGGCTCAGACAGTGAAGTATCTGCCTGCAGTGTAGGAGCCCCAGTTTCTATCCCTGGGTCAGGAAGATCCCCTGGAGAAGGAAATGGCAACCCACTCCAGTAATCTTGCCTGGGAAATTACATGGACAGAGAAGCCTGGTGGGTTACAGTCCATGGGGTCACAAAGAGTCAGACACGACTGAGCAACTAATACTTTCACCCTTTCATTTTTTTGTGAGCTTTTTTGTTTATTTGTTTCAAGCATGTTTGTAATTGTTCATTGAAGCATTTTTATGTTTTCTTTAAAATCCTTATCAGGTATTTCTATATGTGTGTCATGTTGGCATTGGTATCTGTTGATGGTCTTTTTCCATTTCTTTTGAAGCCTTTCTGGGTCTTGGTATGATGAATGATGGTTGATTGAAACTTCACTATTTTGACTATTATGTTACAAGACTCTGGATCTATTTAAAGCTTATGGTTCAGCAGGTCTCCTCTGACTTTGCTCTGAAGGGAAGGAGTGACCACTTCTTTACTTCCAGTTTGGGTGGAAGTCTAGGTCTTCTGTTCAGACTCTGTTGACAACAGGATGATCGAGTCGTTGATACTGCTGGGTTGGGGTGAGAGTTCAGGCTCTCCACTAGACCTGAACTGATAACCTTCTGGCTGTGAGAGGTAGGGCATGGCTTTATGGCCTTCTGTGAGGTCTCACTACACTGTGGGTGGTGGCCTTCTCACTGCTGGACGGTGGTGAACATCCTGGTTTTCTATCAGGCCCTCTCTGATACACCCCTGTAGGGAGCTGTAGAAACACCTATGACCTTTGCATAAGGTCAAAGTCTAGGCTCCCCACCTGGTCTCCACTGAGACCACTGGAGGGGGTTCTTACTGTTTATCAGAGGTGAAATTCCTGGCTACACATTCAGTCTTTTTTGATACCATTCTAGTGTGGGGCTGGGATGTCTTTTTACAGACCAGCAAAAGTGGAAGCTGAGGCTTTCCGCTTGGTTTTTGATGTGAGGGGTGCAGCTGGGGAAGTAGTCTTTCTGTGGGGGGTGTGTGTGTGTGTGTGTGTGTGTGTGTGTGTGTGTGTGTTTTGAACAGAGCAGTTATTTTTCTAAGAAATCCTGTCTTGTTAGGATATCTTTTTACTGGTCCTTTGTATAGAGATAGCAGACCTTTCTAGGGGGCCTCTTTTTGTCTGCACCCATTGGTATTTCAGTTTACTGGTTTTTCTAGTTTACAGTCTGGGGTATACGAGGCCAAAAGAAAATGCAGTGATCTTACCTCAGGTTGTATGTTCTCTAGCTGGTCTTTCTCTTTCTGTTCCTCTCTATCTTTCAGGCTTATGTTTATTTCATATGCAATGTCCAGGGTTTTTATTTTTACCTAAAGAATAGAGAAGAGTACATCAAATTCCTGGAAGTGAAAGTCTTAGATATTGATTATGCAATTCCTCTTTTAATAAATATAGATAAGAAAGAGAAGTACGGGGACTTCCTTGGGGGTCCAGTGGTTGAGAATTCATGACTTCAAGGCAGGTGTGGATTTGGTCGCTAATCAGATCTAACAGCAAACATGCCATGTGGCATGGCCAAAAAATAAAAGAAAAGAGAGAAATATGTGATTATATCATTTTTATAGTTTCTATGTAAGTATCTTTATGGAGTTCTTTGTTTTTTTCTCCTGTGGGTTTAAGTTGTATCGAGTTTCACTCAAACAGGGGCTCTGTATCAACCTAGAAGGGTGGGGTGGGGAGGGAGATGCCAGGAAGGTTCAGAAGGGAGAGGATATACTTATATCTATGGCTGAATCATGTTGAGGTTTGATGGAAAACAACAAAATTCTGTAAAGTGATTCAGTTCAGTTCAGTCACTCAGTCGTGTCTGACTCTTTGCGACTCCATGAATCACAACACGCCAGGCCTCCCTGTCCATCACCATCTCCCAGAGTTCCCTCAAACTCATCTCCATCAAGTCGGTGATGCCATCCAGCCAACTCATCCACTGTTGTCCCCTTCTCCTCCTGCCCCCAATCCTTCCCAGCATCAGAGTCTTTTCCAATGAGTCAACTCTTCGCATGAGGTGGCCAAAGTACTGGAGTTTCAGCTTCAGCATCATGCCTTCCAAAGACATCCCAGGGCTGATCTCCTTCAGAATGGACTGGTTGGATCTCCTTGCAGTCCAAGGGACTCTCAAGAGTCTTCTCCAACACCACAGTTCAAAAGCATCAATTCTTCAGTGCTCAGCTTTCTTCATAGTCCAACTCTCACATCCATACATGACCACAGGAAAAACCATAGCCTTGACTAGACGGAACTTTGTTGGCATAGTAATGTCTCTGCTTTTGAATATGCTATCTAGGTTGGTCATAACTTTTCTTCCAAGGAGTGTCTTTTAATTTCATGGCTGCAGTCACTATCTGTTATCCTTCAATAAAATATAATTTAAAAAATTTCATCTAGTTTCAATTCCTTTCAGCCTGAGGAACTTCTTCTCTAGCATTTTTCCTAAGACAGGTCTGCCAACAGCAAATTCTGTTTACCTAGAAATGTGTTTATTTTGCTTTCATTTTTTGCAAAGTAGCTTTACTGGATATAGGATTTTGGTTGACAGTATTTTCTTTTAGGACTTTGACTCTACAACTCCACTGCCTTCTGGCTTCTGTTACTTCTGATGAGAAGTTATTTGTTAATCTGATTGGGATTCTCTCGGGTATATGATTCCAGTTGTTTTTTTCTTGCTACTTTCAAGATTTCCTTTTCTATTTTTGATTTTGACATTTTGGCAGTGATATATCTGAATGGGTATTTCATTGTATTTATCCTACTTAGAGTTGACTATGTAGATTAATAATTTTCCTCAAATTTGGGAAATATTCAGCATTATTTTTTTTGAGTTTCTTTTCCCCTTCTCTTTGATTCTACCACTATGCATGATGGTAAGTGCTTTTGGTGCCTTTGATATTCTACAGTTTTAAGATAAAATGCCTAGGTGTAGAATTTTTGGTATTTATTTATTTTAATTGATGTTTTCTGTATTTACTGGATCTGTGGTTTAGTGTCATTAATTTTGGAAAATTTAGTCATTATTTCTTCAAATATTTATCCTTGTGCTCCTTCTGTTATTTCTGTTGTGTGTTACATCTCTTGTGATTGTCCCACAGTTCTTTGATATTCTACTCTGCTTTTTCTGTCTATTTTTAATTCTGAATTTCAGTTTGGGAAGTTTTCATTGACAGATTTTCAAGCTCACTCTTTCTTTCCTTAACCATATCCAGTCTGCTGATGAGTCCGTTAAAGATATTCTTCATTTCTATTAAAATACTTTTGATTTTTAACATTTGCCTTTGATTCCTTCTTAGCATTTCTATCTCTTTGATTATAGTATCCATCTGTTCTTGCATGTTGTCCACTTTTCTCATTAGAATCCTTAGCATATTAATCATAGTTATTTAAAATTTCCAGTGTGATAATTCTAAAATCTTTGCCTTATCTGTGTCTGGCTCTGATGCTTACTTTCTTTACAGACTCTTTCCTCTGTCTTTTATCATATCTTGTAATTTTTTTAATGTGAACTAAGCATGATATAGGCAATAGGAACAAGGTAAATTGGTCTTTAGTATGAGATTACAGATATGTTTATCTGGCTACGAGATAGGTTGCATTTACTGTTTGCTGTAGCTGTAGTTTCTCTAGGTCTTTATTCTTTCCCCCTGCTTTGGATTTTCCTGTAAGCTGCTTCTTAAATAGTCTGTCTTATTGCTCTCTCACTCACAATCCACTGTCACTAGACTGGGTGTCTGAAACATTTGGTAAGGTTTTAGAGAGGAGAGGTAATTAAATCTTTGTTTTGTAGGCTGTGACCTTCAGAAAAATTTTAGTCTTTTCTTTTTTTCTCCCCTTATGTGAGCCAGGAAGCCAAAAGGGGACTTGAACTGTCCAGTTACCTTATCTTTTAATCTTTGTATGCTTTCTTTCACAAGTTGGATAGCATTATCTAAATGGTTGTCAAACTTTAATTTAGAGGAAAATTTAGGCAATCTTGGGGAAGAAAGAGAAAGGCAAACTTCTTCTAGTCTTCTGTGCATCTCCTAACACCACTCAGCCCTAAAATTGCATACTGAATTTAGCAAGCACCCTATGCTTAACCATTTCCACATTTTTTAACAGAGTTGTTGTTTTATAGTGTTCACAAATTTTTTGATATGGTCCTCTTCAGGAAGGTGCACTTAATCCCTTTCCCTTGAGTGTGGACTAGACTTTTTAGTGACTTTCTTCTAATGAGTAGAAAAATGTGTATGTGTCAAGGGGTGACTTCAGAGTCTGGGTCACAACACTGCATTTTCCTGCTTACTTTCTTACCTACTGTTGATCACTCGTGTCATAAGGACACCCAGGAAATGGTGAGGAACTGAAGCTTTCTGCCAGGATCCAGCAAGGAATTTAGGCTTTGACTAACAGCTGTGTAAGTGAGTCATCTTGAAAGTGGCTTCACCAGTGCCAACCAGACCTTTTGATGGCTGTGGTCCTGGATAATATCTTGTTTGCAACCTTATTAGAGATCATGGATCAGAACCACCAGCTAAGCTGCTCCTGCATTCCTGACCCTCAGAAATTATGTGAGATAATAAATGCTTGTGTTTTAAACTACTAACACAGCTATTAGTAGTTTAGAGAATATCTATTATTACATAAGCATATTCCTTGGCAGTCTTCTCCTCCTACATAACATTTCTCTCTCTGTCACATACTCTCTCTCTCTCTCATTTTCTTCAACCAAAGTCAAAAATATTTCTTCAAATCTAATTTCTTAAATTTTATAATTTTGTCTATCTCATCAATTTTAGTGCTGTTTAACTACAATTTACAGTTTGCAATCTGAGAAATTACCTAGGTGATCCATACCTTGACCTGCTTCTGTTTAGGAATTAGAAAGTGTAGTTTTGGTTAGTGAGATTTTTTAGGGCTTTCTTCACTGAGGGTAGATTGACCTTGGGAAGTAGTGGATCCAAGAGCCAAAAGGAACCCCTTTGGATTCGGGGGTTGGCCACAATCTATACTTTCTTCATACTCTGAGAATCTTATCCAGAGTAAACCAGGTACACTGATTAACAGGATGAAGGACAGTGTGCAGACATGGGTGAGGATGGTGTCATTCCAATGACTTTGCCCTGGTGACTGGTATTGGAGGCTGGGTGGGGAGTGGTTTCTGATGTGTCAGTATACATTCATTTACTCAATCTTTTTTAAGCCTCTAGTATGTCTCAGACTTTGTTCTAGGTGCTGAACATAAAGTGGTAAATGTACATGCCCCTTCTCCTTGGAAAGCTTGTGTTCTGGTGGCTTTGAGGTTCAGTTGAGGACCAGCCACAACTGGCTGGCACTAGTGAAACAGTTACAGCAAAGACTTTTTGTCTATCTCTTTCTCTCTCTAGTCTCTATTCTTTAAAGGTACCTCTGCGAAAGGAGAAATTAATCAACAAATTACAAATAATTTTTTTTTTTGTAGAGAAACAGCTTCCAAAAATGATTATGAGTTTCAGAGACTGAATACACTGTGATATATCCATGTATCAGGATATTAGTCTTGAAGTCATTGTATATGAGGGAAAGAAAACTGACAAGAGAGAAAATCCAAAACATGCAGATGCAAAAGAAGTGTCCTTTGTTCAGGAAAGAAATAACATCAGAACCATGGACACATAAAGATTCAGATCTTTGCAATTAAAGCTGGGCCTGGAGAGTAAATATGTGTTTTCTTGGGGGAAGTTCAGGTAGCTTAGGAAATTAATTCTTGTTAGTTTCTCCTTGACAATCCTGGGCAGAAGCTGAGGCCCCACAAATCTGTCTTTCTACTTCACTACCTTTGGCAGGAACAGTAGACTCATGCATCAGTTAGGGCTCTGTTGCAGAAAGCAAAAACTGTAAACAGAAAGATTTTTAAAAGATCATTAAGTGTTTACAAAACTGTGGAGGACTGCTGGAGAATAGGCTTCAGGCTGGGCCTCTAGAAACAAATTTCTGTAACAAGACTGTTGAATGAGTTAGCCTGGGCTGCTTCTGTCTCTGCAAGAGTCAGGAAGGTAATGGGTCAGGAGGTCACTTGGATAGTGATCCAGGTTCAGGAAGCCACTGATGCCACTGGGGCAAAGACCTCTCAGCAGCAGCATAGCTAGTGACTGGACTCTGGAACACACAGTTTTTTTTTTCCTGCCATGGTTACAACAGCTATCTCTTTTTAAAAATATTTATTTGTTTTTGTGTGCCCTGGGTTTTCACTGTTGCAAATAGGTTTTCTCTAGTTTCAGTGAGTGAGGGCTACTCTTTACTAGGTGTGTGAGCTTCTCCCTATGGTGGCTTTTCCTGTTGCCAAGCATGGGCTCGTCAGTTGTGGTGCACGAGCTTCGTTGCTCTGCACCATGTGCGATCTTCCCAGACCAGGGATCGAACCCATATCTCCCGCATTGGCAGGCAGATTCTTACCCACTTGGCCACCAGGGAAGTCTTCATAACTGTCTCCTGAAACCCAGGAAACTGTTCATTGGATACTGGAATGCTGCTTCAGGAAAATTCAATGATGTCATAGCCTTGCTTTCCACCAAATACCCACTATTCCAACATCTTTTTTCATGTAGGTGTCCATGTAACACAGCTATGGGAAATGAGCTGTAAAGGGTTTCTGCATGGCGTGGGTGGGATCCAGGGCTTCCAGGGACACTTGCTTTTCTGAAAAACAGGATAAATATTTCTTTTACTGTTTCCTCTTCTTCCTGCGTGGAGCGTGAATGTGAAGGCTAGACCGATAGAAGCCATCTTGTGACCTCTGAGGTTAGAGTCAACTTGTTTTAGAAAGAAACAGAAAAAATGCACCGTGTTGACCTCCTATTCTGAACTTCTTGGTATTAGAGACAGGAAAATGTGTCATTAGTTTAAGTCACTGTCAATCCAGAAAAAGTTCAGGTATTGCAAGCTGAAAGCACTCTCAACTTATATAACATCTTTCCCCTACCTCTCTCTTTTTTCCTCCTTTTCCCTCCCACTCCATCTTCACTCTTCTCCCTCTGAATGCTTTTTTCTATCTGTCTATGTTTGTGGGGTGGGAGAGATGGTACCCAAGAGGCCACATTGAAGGAAGACATCATTGCAGCATATCCTGTTTCTATTGGCGGGCAATTATGAAGTGCAGACATAGCTGAATGGGCTCTCTGTAGCTCATAGGACTCATGTAATATATCAGCTGTAGTATATCAGTCAATATTGACGCCTACCATTGTATTTTTTTCAGATGCAAATATAATACTGCTCCAACTGTGACATCGTTTCTTTGGGCATTTGTTATGTTGAACTGCATGAAATAGCTGATATGTGATTATTTTAATTACAAATGGTAATGATTTCATATGGTGCAACCCAGTATTCATAGGCTTGGAGGGTATTGGAAAACTTTCTGAAGCCCAAATGAAATCAGTTTATAACCCAGTGAGCTAAACGTGATCAGTGGTTAAACATGATCCAGGCCTGGTTTCTCTTACCATGTCCACATTGGGCATTTTCCTGGGCCATCCAAAAAGCCCAGTCTCCACTACAAAGGGCACTAACAGTTAGCACATCCAGGTCACATTTTTCTCTTCTTTTCATGGCAACTCAACCTGAAGCTAAATTTTATTACAGGTGCAAGTTCAGGGATTTATACTGAATTTACCTAAGTAAATTATGGATAGAGTGGAGTGGGATAGGGTATTATTGCACGTGCTTTTTTATCTTAGAAAAGCAGTGTATTCTGAAGCTACATTGACTCCTCTGTAGTAAGTAGATCCCTTTATGAATGTAGCAGATGACCAAAGAAAAGGACTTTGATACTAATGATTATGGCTCTTACCACTAGGCATTTATCAGGCCATTAAGTACACAAATCGTTTTCTAAAGGTCTTGTCTGACCCTTGGACAACCAGAACGGTCAGAAATTATCAGGATATCTGATGCCGTCTTTCTCCAGTTATGATTCTGGGCCTCTGGGATGTCCATATCCTTCTATCTTTCTGGTGCATTTTTAATGGCACAAGTGTTTTCTTTGTTGAGTTTTTTCTTTCTTTCTTTCTTTGCCATCTGTAAGTGTATCTGACACTTACAGAAAGTACCCAGGAAAGATGTCCCGAAGTTTCACTTCAATTAATAAAGAATTAATAAACTTCAACAGCATTCTGTTATTGTTAAGTTATTTAATCAAGTATGACCCTTTGCGACCCCATGGACTGCAGCACACCAGACTTCCCTGTCCATCATTGTCTCTGGAGTCTGTGTTCAAACTCATGTCCATTGAGTCAGTGCTGCCATCCAACCATCTCAGCCTCTGTTACTCCCTTCTCCTTCTGCCTTCAATCTTTCCCAGCATCAGAGTCTTTCCCAAAGAGTTGGCTTTTCGCATCAGATGGCCAAAGTATTAATATCATTAGGTTTGTTAAAAGAAACTATTTTTACTGTGACTCATAGACATTCCCAGTGAGAATTAATGTTTATGAAAAGGGTTTCTTCTACAGAGAGATTATAAGAAAGGTGGCTCAGATGGTAAAGCGTCTGTCTACGATGCGGGAGACCCGGGTTTGATCCCTGGGTTGGGAAGATCCCTTGGAGAAGGGAATGGCAATCCACTCTAGTACTATTGCCTGGAAAATCCCATGGACAGAGGAGCCTGGTAGGCTACAGTCCATGGGGACTCACAGAGTCGGACACGACTGAGCGACTTCACGTTCACATTCATAGCATTAATTGGAGGCTGGAGAAAGGTTAGAATTCAGAAACCACTGTTTAGTTGTTGTCAGCTGCTAAGTCATGACTGACTCCCCATGAACTGCAGCATGCCAGGCTTCCCTTTCCTTCACAATCTCCCGGAGCCTGCTCAAACTCATGTTCACTGAGTCGGTGACGCTATCTAGCTGCCTCATCCTTTGCCGCCCTCTTCTCCTTTTGCCTTCAAACTTTCCTAGCATCAGAATCTTTTCCAATGAATCAGCTTTTTGCATCAGGGGCCAAAGTATTGGAGCTTCAGCTTTGGCATCAATCCTTCCAATGAATATTCAGAGTTGATTTCCTTTAGGATTGACTGGTTTGATCTCTTTGCAGTCCAAGGGACTCTCAAGAGTCTTCTCCAGCACCACAATTCAAAACCATCAATTCTTCCACACTCAGCCTTCTTTTTGGCCCAACTCTCACGTCTGCACATGATTACTAGAAAAACCATAGCTTTGACTAGATGGACTTTTTTTTGGCAAAGTAATGTCTGTTCTCTTTAATACCCTGCCTAGGTTTGTCAGAGCTTTTCTTCCAAAGAGCAGACATTTTTTAATTTCATGGCTGGACTCACTGTCCACAGTGATTTTGGAGCCCCCCAAAATAAAATATGTCACTGTTTCTACCTTTTCCCCTTCTATTTGCCATGAAGTGATGAAAGTACATTGGTTAATGGTTGACTTGAAAGAATTTGTTCCAGTGACAACACTCTTTGGGCAGGAATCATTTTTCTCAGCTTTGTACCTCCTGTTCCTAGCATAGCACCTGGCACAGGGTAGATGTGAAATAGTGATTGATTAGGTGAATGAATGAGCAAATACAGTGACTATGTGATATCAACATTGTATGCTCAGCTTCGAGAACTGCTCCATGTTTCAAAGAAGGTGGGTCTGTAAAATAAACGCAGTCTTTACCATTACAAAAATTCTTGTTAACACACATTTTCTTAAGTTCCCAGTAGGCATATCTGTGTAGTGGCATTGAGTAATTTACTCACACTATAACTCTCTGGTATTCTACATGAGCTAGGACTTGGCGGCCGGGAGGAGACATCCAGTGTCCAAGGCCAGGGGCGGCCAGGAGGAGACACTCCGTGTCCAAGGTCAGGAGCAGCAGCTGAGAGGAGCTACTCTGCTTCTGAGGGCAGGGGAGGCGGCCGAGAGGAGCTACCGCACATCCGAGGTCAGTGGCAGCTGGGAGGAGACACCCTGCCTCCGAGGTCAGGGGTGGCTGGGAGAAGCCACCTCGCGCCCGAGGCCAGGGGTGGCAGCCGGGACGAGCAACCCGAGGAGCCATGGCTGTGCGGGCATAGGAGGGCCTAGAGGAGCTATCCCACATTGAAGGTCAGGAAGGGTGGCAGTAAGAAAATACCCCTCGTCCAAGGTAAGGAGCAATGGCTGTGCTTTGCTGCAGCAGCCGTGAAAAGATACTCCACACCCAAGGTAAGAGAAACCCAAGTAAGATGGTAGGTGTTGCAAGAGGGCATCAGAGGGCAAACACTGAAACCATACTCATAGAAAACTAGTCAATCTAATCACATTAGGACCACAGCCTTGTCTAACTCAATGAAACCTAGCCATGCCTGTGGGGCAACCCAAGATGGGCGGGTCATGGTGGAGAGGTCTGACAGAATGTGGTCCACTGGAGAAGGGAATGGAAAACCACTTCAGTATTCTTATGATCTCTGTTCGTCTCCAGGGCAAACCATTCAATATTACAGTTATCCAAGTCTATGCCCCAACCAGTAACGCTGAAGAAGCTGAAGTTGAATGGTTTCATGAAGACCTAAAAGACCTTTTAGACCTAACACCCCCCAAAAGATGTCCTTTTCATTCTAGGGGACTGGAATGCAAAAGTAGGAAGTCAAGAAACACCTGGAGTAACAGGCAAATTTGGCCTTGGAATGCAGAATGAAGCAGGGCAAAGACTAATAGAGTTTTGCCAAGAAAATGCACTGGTCATAGCAAACACCCTCTTCCAACAACACAAGAGAAGACTCTACACATGGACATCACCAGATGGTCAACACCGAAATCAGATTGATTATATTCTTTGCAGCCGAAGATGGAGAAGCTCTATACAGTCAACAAAAACAAGACCAGTAGCTGACTGTGGCTCAGATGATGAACTCCTTATTACCAAATTCAGACTCAAATTGAAGGAAGTAGGGAAAACCACTACATCATTCAGGTATGACCTAAATCAAATCCCTTATGATTATACAGTGGAAGTGAGAAATAGATTTAAGGGCCTAGATCTGATAGATAGAGTGCCTAATGAACTATGAACTGAGGTTCGTGACACTGTACAGGAGACAGGGATCAAGACCATCCCCATGGAAAAGAAATGCAAAAAAGAAAAATGGCTGTCTGGGGAGGCCTTACAAATAGCTGTGAAAAGAAGAGAAGTGAAAAGCAAAGGAGAAAAGGAAAGATATATGCATCTGAATGCAGAGTTCCAGAGAATAGCAAGAAGAGATAAGAAAGCCTTCTTCAGCGATCAATGCAAAGAAATAGAGGAAAACACCAGAATGGGAAAGACTAGAGATCTCTTCAAGAAAATTAGAGATACCAAGGGAACATTTCATGCAAAGATGGGCTCGATAAAGGACAGAGATGGTCTGGACCTAACAGAAGCAGAAGATATTAAGAAGAGGTGGCAAGAATACACAGAAGAACTGTCCAATAAAGATCTTCATGACCCGGATAATCATGATGGTGGGATCACTAATCTAGAGCCAGACATCCTGGAATGTGAAGTCAAGTGGGCCTTGGAAAGCATCGCTACAAACAAAGCTAGTGGAGGTGATGGAATTCCAGTTGGGCTATTTCAAATCCTGAAAGATGATGCTGTTAAAGTGCTGCACTCAATGTACCAGCAAATTTGGAAAACTCAGCAGTGGCCACAGGACTGGAAAAGGTCAGTTTTCATTCCAATCTCAAAGAAAGGCAATGCCAAAGAATGCTCAAACTACCACACAATTGCACTCATCTCACATGCTAGTAAAGTAATGCTCAAAATTCTCCAAGCCAGGCTTTAGCAATATGTGAACCGTGAACTTCCTGATGTTCAAGCTGGTTTTAGAAAAGGCAGAGGAAACAGAGATCAAATTGCCAACATCTGCTGGATCATGGAAAAAACAAGAGAGTTCCAGAAAAACATCTATTTCTGCTTTATTGACTATGCCAAAGCCTTTGACTGTGTGGATCACAATAAACTGTGGAAGGTTCTGAAAGAGATGGGAATACCAGACCACCTAACCTGCCTCTTGAGAAATCTGTATGCAGGTCAGGAAGCAGCAGTTAGAACTGGACATGGAAGAACAGACTGGTTTCAAATAGGAAAAGGAGTACGTGAAGGCTGTATATTGTCACCCTGCTCATTTAACTTCTATGCAGAGTACATCATGAGAAACGCTGGACTGGAAGAAACACAAGCTGGAATCAAGATTGTCAGGAGAAATCTCAGTAACCTCAGATATGCAGATGACACCACTCTTATGGCAGAAAGTAAAGAGGAACTAAAAATCCTCTTGATGAGAGTGAAAGCAGAGAGTGAAAAAGTTGGCTTAAAGCTCAACATTCAGAAAATGAAGATCATGGCATCCGGTCCCATCACTTCATGGGAAATAGATGGGGAAACAGTGGAAACAGTGTCAGACTTTATTTTTGGGGGCTCCAAAATCACCGCAGATGGTGACTGCAGCCATGAAATTAAAAGATGCTTACTCCTTGGAAGAAAAGTTATGACCAACTTAGCACATTGAAAAGCAGAGACATTACTTTGCCGACTCAGGTCCGTCTAGTCAAGGCTATGGTTTTTCCAGTAGTCATGTATGGATGTGAGAGTTGGACTGTGAAGAAGGCTGAGTGCCGAATAACTGACGCTTTTGAGCTGTGGTGTTGGAGAAGACTCTTGAGAGTCCCTTGGACTGCAAGGAGATCCAACCAGTCCATTCTGAAGGAGATCAGCCTTGGGATTTCTTTGGAGGGAATGATGCTAAAGCTGAAACTCCAGTACTTTGGCCACCTCATGCGAAGAGTTGACTCATTGGAAAAGACTCTGATGCTGGGAGGGATTGGGGACAGGAGGAGAAGGGGACAACAGAGGATGAGATGGCTGGATGGCATCACTGACTCGATGGACGTTAGTCTGAGTGAACTCCGGGAGATGGTGATGGACACGGAGGCCTGCGTGCTGAAATTCATGGGCTCGCAAAGAGTCAGACACGACTGAGTGACTGAACTGAACTGAACTGAGTACTTAGCAGGGAGTAGGGAGAAAATGTTACATTTAGTTTAAAGCTTGGTCTGACCAGACAATATTCCATCTCCTTGGCTGATAATCTGAAATAATTGAAAAATGCCCCCTCTTGTCATCCTCTTCTCTACATTTTCTAGGGTTGGTGCCCAGAGGTATAAAAGAGAATTTTTGTGAAAGATCTTTGGTTGTTTCTCCCGTATGAGCCCCATGGGAGATTTATTGACTTTTAGCCCACCTGCCTCCTGGACATCTTTCAGGGCTTAAGGTGACAGAGGCTCTCTCCTTGACCAGTCTTCAGTCAGGCTCCTCTAAGCCCTCTTCTTTACTTAATGGTGGACTTCTGCATCTGTTCTTGTCAGGCCTGGTTTTAGCAAGAATTCTGTAAAGTCAGTTGAGAAACAACCCTTCACACTTGACATCTGATCACACTTGATATCTAATCAAGTTCCTTATCCCCCACCCTTGATATCTATTCACCCTGGTCTGCCATCAGCAAGAATTTTGTCAAATCGGTTGAATCATAGTGTTCTTTACCATAATGCATCCTCTTTGGAACAACTTGACCCCCACCCTACTCCTTGACTATAAATGCCCACTTGCCCTTGCTGTATTTGGAATTGATCTCAGCTCTCTACTGACGTCTCTTTCTGCTAATACAGTATTTCTGAGTAAGACCGATTTTTTTACTGCTTCATCTACTGTCCAGCCCTGGCTTTTCTTTGGTAGTACATATACCGTGACTTAAATAAGACCCTTGGACCCTTGCACCATTGGACCCTTGGACCTCTTACCTAGGCTGCAACAATCAACACTGTTGATGACGTTGTTTTCATTTCTGTCTGATTGTTCAGGGTCCATTGGTGAGTCCGGATTCTGAACAGGTGCCCCAGATGATAGCCTACTGACAGATTTTGGTTCTTAAGATTCTGAGGATACTCTAGAAGATGGGTTAGAGGCTAAGGATTCTTTACTTGTGAGATACCTACTAGGCTGTAGCTTCCCTGGTGGCTCAAATGGTGAAAAATCTGCCTGCAATACACGAGTTGTTCAGTCTGTTAGTCATGTCCAACTCTGCAACCACATGGACTGCAGCACGCCAGGCTTCCCTGTCCTTCACTATCTCACAGAGCCTGTTCAAACTCATGCTCACTGAGTTAGTGATGCCATCCAGCCACCTCATCCTCTGTCGTCCCCTTCTTCTGCTTTCTATCTTTCCCGGCATCAGGGTCTTTTCTAATGAGTTGTCTCTTCGCATCAGTGGGCCGAAGTATTGGAGCTTCAGCGTCAGTCCTTCCAATGAATATTCAGGATTGATTTCCTTTAGGATTGACTGGTTTGATCTCCTTGCAGTCCAAGGGACTCTCAAGAGCCTTCTCCAACACCAGTTTAAAAGCATCAGTTCTCCAGCGCTCAGCCTTCTTTATGGTCCAGCACTCACATCCATACATGACTACTGGAAAAACCACAGCTTTGACTAGATGGACCTTTGTTGGCAAAGTAATGTCTCTGCTTTTTAATATGCTGTCTAGGTTGGTCATCAGAGAAGGCAATGGCAACCCACTCCAGTGCTCTTGCCTGGAAAATCCCATGGACAGAGGAGCCTGGTAGGCTGCAGTCAATGGGGTTGCTAGGAGTCGGACATGACTGAGCGATTTCACTTTCACTTTTCACTTTTATGCACTGGAGAAGGAAATGGCAACCCATTCCAGTGTTCTTACCTGGAGAATCCCAGAATCTTGCCTGGTGGGCTGCTGTCTATGGGGTCTCACAGAGTCGGACACGACTGAAGTGACTTAGTAGCAGGTTGGTCATAGCTTTTCTTCCAAGGAGCAAGCATCTTTTAATTTCATGGCTGCAGTCACCATTTGCAGTAATTTTGGACCCCCCAAAAATAAAGTCTCTCACTGTTTCCATTGTTTCCCCATCTATTTGCCATAACACGAAGGGACTGGATGCCATAATCTTCATTTTTTGAATGTTGAGCTTTAAGCTAGCCTTTTCACTCTCCTGTTTCACTTTCATCAAGAGGTTCTTTAGTTCCTCTTCACTTTCTGCCATAAGGGTGGTGTTATCTGCATATCTGAGGTTATTGATATTTCTCCCAGCAATCTCAATTCCAACTTGTGCTTCATCTAGCCCAGCATTTCACATGATGTACTCTGCATATAAGTTAAATAAGCAGGGTGACAATATACAGCCTTGATGTACTCCTTTCCCTATTTGGAACCAGTCTGTTGTTCCATGTCCAGTTCTAACTGTTGCTTCTTGACCTGCGTACAGGTTTCTCAGGAGGCAGGTAAGGTGATCTGATATTCCCATCTCTTAAAGAATATTCCACAGTTTGTTGTGATCCACACAGTCAATGGCTTTAGCATAGTCAATGAAGCAGAAGTAGATGCTTTTCTGGAATTCTCTTGCTTTTTCTATGATGCAATAGATGTTGGCAGTTTGAGCTCTGGTTCCTCTGCCTTTTCTAAATCCAGCTTGAACATCTGAAAGTTCTCAGTTCATGTACTGTTCAAGCCTGGCTTGGAGAATTTTGATAATTACTTTTGCTAGCATGAGAAATGACTGCAATGTGTGGTAATTAGCACATTCTTTGGCATTGCTTTTCTTTGGAATTGAAATGAAAACTGACGTATTCCAGTCCTGTGGCTACTGCTGAGTTTCCAAATTTGCTGTCATATTGAGTGCAGCACTTTCACAGCATCATCTTAGGATTTGAAATAGTTCAGCTGGAACTCCATCACCTCCACTAGTTTTGTTCGTAATTATGTTTCCTAAGGCCCACTTGACTTTGAATTTGAGGATATCTGGCTCTAGGTGAGTTATCACAACGTCATGATTATCTGGGTCAATAAGATCTTTTTTGTATAGTTCTGTGTATTCTTGCCACCTCTTCTTAACAATTCTGCTTCTCTTAGGTCTACACTCTTTCTGTCCTTTTTGTACAGGAGGTAGTGATCAGAATAATCTGGAAGAAAAAGAAATGTAAAAAGGCAAAATGGTTATCTGAGGAGGGCTTAAAAATAGCTGAGAAAAGAAGAGAAGCTAAAGGCAAAGGAGAAAAGGAAAGATATGCCCATGTGAATGTAGAGTTCCAAAGAATAGAAAGGAGAGATGAAAAAAAGCCTTCCTGTGTGAACAATGCAAAAAAGTGGAGGGAAACAGTAGAATGAGAGAGACTAGAGATCTCTTCAAGAAAATTAGAGATACTAAGGAAACATTTCACAAAGATGTGCACATTAAAGGACAGAAACAATGTGGACAGAAGGACTATGGGAGACCCAAGTTCCATCCTGGGTTGGGAAGATCCCTCAGAGAAGGAAATGGCAACCCACTCAAGTATTCTTGCCTGGGAAATCCCATGGACAGAGGAGCCTGGTGGGCTCCAGCCTATGGGTTCACGAAGAGTTGGGCATGACTCTATGAGTAATACACACTGGGCTGTAAGGCTTTCTTTCTGGCTCTTTCTTTTGAGTAAGATTCATTCACTCCCTGAGTTCTGGGCTTGGTTCTTTGTTTCAAATGGAAATTCACTTTCTGACTTCCTGGGCTAGAAAATTTCTTTTGGCTATTTTTGTCAAGTGTGGATTTAGTCCTTGAGTCCTAGGTTGGGAATTTTTTCCCCTTGGCTCTTTTGAGGACTCTATTTTCTCTTTTTGATTCTGTTTCTCCTAGTGGAGCTTCTCAATCAGCTGAAACCCTCTTCTTGAACTCATATGACTATATGTTCTGCTAACTTCTGCTTGCTTTCTTGCTGTCATGACTAGACTACTGTTGATAGGAACTTCAGTGGGAAACTGAGGATCTGCTCAATCTTGTTCCTCTGAGACTTCTCACTTCCCACTGCTTCCACTCATCCTTCCTCCTTCACCACCTTCAATATTTCCTTCCACTCCTTTGAATCCTTTTTGCCTCTCTTCAGGCCCCTCCATCCTCTGTCCACCATGCCAGACTGTCTTCCTTCTCACTCTAGCCTCTCAAGCACTTGGACTTGTTGCCCTCTGTCCCCTGGGGCTCTCAAGGGACTAGTCATGTCCAACTCTTTGGGACTCTGTGGATTCTAGCCCACCAGGCTCCTCTGACCATGGGGGATTCTCCAGGCAAGAATAATGCAGTGGGTTGCCATGCCCTCCTCCAGGGGATCTTCCCAACCCCGTATCGAACCCAGGTCTCCCACTTTGCAGGCAGATTCTTACTGTCTGAGCCACCAGGGAAGCCCTTCAAGGGACTCAGGGACCCCCAAAAGCAATTGCATGAGGCTGAAAAGAAAAATAAGGAAGGCCAATTGGAAACAGACTGGATATTTTAACTGGGTCAGACTTTGGAGACAGCTTCACAGCAGCTCCTTCACATTCCCTCAGTCTCTCACCTATAATGTAGTCTAGTGTGTGTAAGACAGGGCAAAAGCTCTGTGGATATTGGTAAAAGGATTTAACTCTCATATTGAGTAGTTAGCCTTGAATTTTTCCATTTGTCAGAAACACGATTTAGACAGAGAGTGGAAATAAACCAGTGAGTTTTGGTGCTACTGTGTTTACCAGGCTCATGGCTAAAATTTTAGATGGAAAGGTATAAGATCTGTTTGCACCTGTCTGTACATATGTTTATGGATATATGTACATATGTTATACATCTGTAATAGTTTCCTTCCTCTGAATGGTATTACCAAATTTATAAAGTCCTGTAAAGAGCTCTATTTAAATCAGCTTAGAGGTAAATGAGTGTTTATATAAATTAAATATTACTAAAATCTTCCAGAAATGTAGGAATGAACCCAAAAACTGTGAGTTGAGCAAATCTTTGAAGATTATTTTGATACTGTTGACTAAGTAAAAACAGCGATACCTTCTGACTATCAGTATTGACTATAATACAAGCATACATTTTCATTCTACTTGGCTTTACTGGTCAAACAAGGTAATATGTTATCTACTAGATATTTAAGATTATAAAGGTTATCAATTCAATCTAAAAAACAAATGTATAAGTAAAAATGCAGTAAAAACGAATTCCTTGATATCCATTGCCTCAGAAATCCAGCACAGAAGTAAAACAAACAAAAACCTTCCAAGCATTTAATTTATTTTTTTCAGGGGTTTTCCGCTGCTCCGCCGCACCCCCCCCCCCCCCGCCCCCGCAATATGCACTGTAAAAATAGTTAACAGGGAAATAATTGGAGATGATGGGAAGTTTTGTGTCTGCCTAAAATTAGTTTCCAAAATCTTTTTTTTTTTTGGTAACCTACAATCTTAGAGTTATGCCAAGTAATGGATATTCACTAAACATCTCAACCATTTCTAAGTAACCTGAACTGCTAAATAATTCATTAGTGAATATACATTGAAGTTTATGTGCTTTTTGCTTTTGAATTTTGTATGTTATAGAGAATCTAAATATATTTGAGTCTGTCAGTATGTTCTTTTTACCACATTGAAAAATATGAGGAAGTATAGACCTATAAAATTGTAGATTCAGAAAATTTGTTAGTCTACCAGAGAATACTGATATGTGACAGGCAGTTCATAATTGTTTACTTCCAAGATTTTTTTCTGTGCAAGAAGGGTTACTAACACCTAAAAAATTATAATAAGTGTATGAAAATAAAACTACCAAAAATAATAAGGGAATAACTTTTTCAGGCAAAGTATACAGAAAAGTAGGATATGTTTCAATAAGAAAAAGTTTGCAATATGTGAAGCATGTGTCTTCAGCAAAGGAAAAGTAGAATAATTTTGTCCTAAAGTGGAATGACTATTTGTCCCAGAGTGAGAAAGAGAAAAATATAGGGGGAAAAATTGAATGGATATAGAAAGTTATAGGAGATTTAGAGGAAAAGTAATTTTATGTGTGGTTAAGCTGGCTAAGATTGAATGGATTTATTTATAAGGTGTTTTAAAGATAAGCTCAAAAATGTAACAGTGCAAAACTAGAATCTGTTTTTCTTTCTACTAATATAGCAGTTTTCTTGGATTGTTGGTTTGTTCTTAATAGATTGCAAAATATTTTTCTTTACCTTTTAAGTCATCCATCTAAGAAACAAAGATTTTTATCAGCATAATTTCGAATGCCTCATGTTAACCTTATCCTTGATTATTTAAGAAAACCAAGTCTTATCACTTTTCAAAGAGCTAAGGGTATTTTTTTTTTTTTTTGCACTTTTGACAATTTTGCCTTCCCCAAGTCAGATCCTAAATGAAATTATCTTGACTCCAAACTGACTTATTCCAAAGACTCCATGGAAAGTCTCAAGGGATTTTGTTCTCTCACCTTGTGAAAAGAGAGATGTTATACTAATTTGGTTTACCAGATCTTAACCATGCCATTTTAAATATTTTATCACCCACAGACAGATTTTGTTTTGCTCTGATTCTTCCCTGGAAGTATTTGCCATTATCTATAGGCCAGAATGCTTTGTCTTCTCAGAGACCCTTGGAAAAGACTATGGCAAGAACTCTGGGCTAGAGGATTCTGATGGCTTAGCTTACATAATTTTGAGACCATACCACTGGACTGAGTTGGTATTTCTAGAACTCTAATAGAGAAACTGACAGGTTTATAAAACTGCTCACCCAAGATCAAGCAGAATAAGAATTAATTACATGGGCCTGAATAAATTGGTAATGGCTGTGTTTTTGGTTTCAGGCATTTTTTATTTTTAATGTTCTGTTTTCTGGATATAAAGAATCCCTTTCTTTTTTCTTAGATTATATATGTTTTAGTTGATCAGTCATGTCTGACTCTTTGTGACCCCGTGGACTATAGCCTGCCAGGCTCCTCTCTCCGTGGAATTCTCCAGGCCAGAATACTGGAGTGGGTAGCCATTTCCTTCTCCAGGGTAATTCCTGAATTCAGGGATCGAATAGGGGTCTCCTGCATTGCAGGCAGGTTCTTTATCATCCGAGCCACCAGGGAAGCCCCACATATGTGTCTGTGTATGTATGTATGTGAGTGTGCTGTGTGCTCAGTCGTGTCCAACTCTTTGTGACCCATGGGCCACAGGCCAACTCTTTGTGACCCACCAGACTCTTCTGTCCATGGAATTTTCCTGGCAAGAATACTGGAGCAGGCTACCATTTCCTTCTCCAGGGGAGCTTCCCAATCAAGAGACTGAACTTCTGTCTCTTGTGTCTCCAGTACTGGCAGGTGGATTCTTTACCGCTAGCACCATATGGCCTTTCCTGGTGACTCAGTAAAGAATCTGCCTGCAATGCCGGAGACCTGGGGTGATCCCTAGGTTGGGAAGATCCCCTGGAGAAGGGAAGAGCTACCCACTCCAGTATTCTGGCCTGGAGAACTCCATGGACAGAGAAGCCTGGCAGGCTACAGTCCATGGGATTCCAAAGAGTTGGATTTGACTGAGCAGCTTTCATCTTTTTTGTACAGTTTTTCCATGTATTCTTGCCACCTCTTCTTAATATCTTCTGCTTCTGTTAGGTCCATACCATTTCTGTCCTTTATCGAGCCCATCTTTGCATGAAATGTTCCCTTGGTATCTCTAATTTTCTTGAAGAGATCTCTAGTCTTTCCCATTCTGGTGTTTTCCTCTATTTCTTTGCATTGATTGCTGAAGAAGGCTTTCTTATCTCTTCTTGCTATTCTTTGGAACTCTGCATTTAGATGCCTTTATCTTTCCTTTTCTCCTTTGCTTTTCACCTCTTCTCTTCACAGCTATTTGTAAGGCCTCCCCAGACAGCCATTTTGCTTTTTTGCATTTCTTTTCCATGGGGATGGTCTTGATTCCTGTCTCCTGCACAATGTCACAAACTTCATTCCATAGTTCATCAGGCACTCTATCTATCAGATCTAGGCCCTTAAATCTATTTCTCACTTCCATTGTATAATCATAAGGGATTTGATTTAGGTCATACCTGAATGGTGTAGCGGTTTTCCCTACTTTCTTCAATTTAAGTCTGAATTTGGTAATAAGGAGTTCATGATCTGAGCCACTGTCAGCTCCTGGTCTTGTTTTTGTTGACTGTATAGAGCTTCTCCATCTTTGGCTGCATAGAATATAATCAATCTGATTTCGGTGTTGACCATCTGGTGATGTCCATGTGGAGTCTTCTCTTGTGTTGTTGGAAGAGGGTGTTTGCTATGACCAGTGCATTTTCTTGGCAAAACTCTTTTAGTCATTGCCCTGCTTCATTCTGTATTCCAGGGCCAAATTTGCCTGTTACTCCAGGTGTTTCTTGACTTCCTACTTTTGCATTCCAGTCCCCTAGAATGAAAAGGACATCTTTTTTGGGTGTTAGTTCTAAAAGGTCTCTTAGGTCTTCATAAAACCATTCAGCTTCAGCTTCTTCAGCAGTACTGGTTGGGGGATAGACTTGGATAACTGTAATATTGAATGGTTTGCCTTGGAGACAAACAGAGACCATTCTGTCATTTTTGAGATTGCATCCAAGTACTGCATTTTGGACTCTTTTGTTGACCATGATGGCTACTCCATTTCTTCTGAGGGATTCCTGCCCACAGTAGTAAACATAATGGTCATCTGAGTTAAATTCACCATTCCAGTCCATTTTAGTTCGCTGATTCCTAGAATGTCGACGTTCACCCTTGCCATCTCCTGTTTGACCACTTCCAATTTGCCTTGATTCATGGACCTGACATTCCAGGTTCCTATGCAATATTGCTCTTTACAGCATCAGACCTTGCTTCTATCACCAGTCACATGCACAACTGGGTATTGTTTTTGCTTTGGCTCCATCCCTTCGTTCTTTCTGTAGTTATTTTTCCTCTGATCTCCAGTAGCATATTGGGCACCTAATGATCTGGGGAGTTCCTCTTTCAGTATCCTATCATTTTGCCTTTTCCTACTGTTCATCGGGTTCTCAAGGCAAGAATACTGAAGTGGCTTGCCATTCCCTTCTCCAGTGGACCACGTTCTGTCAGACCTCTCCACCATGACCCGCCCGTCTTGGGTTGCCCCGCAGGCATGGCTTGGTTTCATTGAGTTAGACAAAGCTGTGGTCCTAGTGTGATTAGACTGACTAGTTTTCTGTGAGTATGGTTTCAGTGTGTCTGCCCTCTGATGCCCTCTTGCAACACCTACCGTCTTACTTGGGTTTCTCTTACCTTGGACTTGGGGGTATCTCTTCACTGCTGCTCCGGCAAAGCACAGCTGCTGCTCCTTACCAGATAGTCATGATGATGTGATCACTAACCTAGAACCAGATATCTTGGAATGTGAAGTCAAGTGGGCCTTAGAAAGCATCACTATGAACAAAGCTAGTGGAGGTGATGGAATTCCAATTGAGCTGTTTCAAATCCTGAAAGATGATGCTGTGAAAGTGCTGCACTCAATATACCACAAGAAAACTCAGCAGTGGCCACAGGACTGGAAAAGGTCAGTTTTCATTCCAATTCCAAAGAAAGGCAATGCCAAAGAATGCTCAAACTACCACACAATTGCACTCATCTCACACGCTAGTAAAGTAATGCTCAAAATTCTCCAAGCCAGGCTTCAGCAATACATAAACCATGAACTCCTTGACGTTCAAGCTGGTTTTAGAAAACGCAGAGGAAACAGAGATCAAATTGCCAACATCCTCTGGATCATAGAAAAAGCAAGAGAGTTCCAGAAAAACATCTATTTCTGCTTTATTGACTATGCCAAAGCCTTTGACTGTGTGGATCACAATCAACTGTGGAAAATTCTGAAAGAGATGGGAATACCAGACCACCTGACCTGCCTCTTGAGGAATCTGTATGCAGGTCAGGAAGCAACAGTTAGAACTGGACATGGAACAACAGACTGGTTCCAAATAGGAAAAGGAGTACATCAAGGCTGTATATTGTCACCCTGCTTATTTAACTTCTATGCAGAGTACATCATGAGAAACGCTGGGCTGGAAGAAACACAAGCTGGAAAAAAGATTGCCAGGAGAAATATCAATAACCTCAGATATGCAGATGACACCACCCTTAAGGCAGAAAGTGAAGAAGAGCTAAAAAGCCTCTTGATGAAAGTGAAAGAGGAGAGAGAAAAAGTTGGCCTAAAGCTCAACATTCAGAAAATGAAGATCATGGCATCTGGCCCCATCACTTCATGGGAAATAGATGGGGAAACAGTGGAAACAGTGTCAGACTTTAATTTTTTGGGCTCTAGAATCACTGCAGATGGTGACTGCAGCCATGAAATTAAAAGGCGCTTACTCCTTGGAAGGAAAGTTATGACCAACCTAGATAGCATATTCAAAAGCAGAGACATTACTTTGCTGAGTAAGGTCGGTCTAGTCAAGGCTATGGTTTTTCCTGTGGTCATGTATGGATGTGAGAGTTGGACTGTGAAGAAGGCTGAGCACTGAAGAATTGATGCTTTTGAAATGTGGTGTTGGAGAAGATTCTTGAGAGTCCCTTGGACTGCAAGGAGATCCAACCAGTCCATTCTGAAAGAGATCAACCCTGGGATTTCTTTGGAAGGAATGATGCTAAAGCTGAAACTCCAGTACTTTGGCCACCTCATGAGAAGAGTTGACTCATTGGAAAAAACTCTGATGCTGGGAGGGATTGGGGGCAGGAGGAGAAGGGGACGACCGAGGATGAGATGGCTGGATGGCATCACTGACTCGATGGACGTGAGTCTGAGTGAACTCTGGGAGTCGGTGATAAACAGGGAGGCCTGGCATGCTGTGATTCGTGGGGTCACAAAGAGTCGAACACAACTGAGTGACTGAACTGAATTGAACTGAGCAGCTTTCATATATATTTGTAATGATTAGAAGATTATACTTTTATATAAAATGAAACACATATCTTTTCTCTCTGCCCAATTCCTTCAGAATTTGTGTTAATTTAATGTTTGAAGAAAGTTATTCTCATTATATTTAATTAAATAGAACAGGGAGGATCATGTCTTTTATTTGAATATTGTATTCAAGATATAAAATCAAGGGGAGATGTATCATAAACAGAAAACCTATAGTTAAGCCAGGAGATAACAAAGAGAAGCTAAATATTTTGTGTATCAGTAAAACACCTGCTTTTCTTGGTTTACTTACTTTTTTCCCTACTACGTGGTGGGGAGGCTCATGGGATCTGACTTATAAGAAACCCATTGTAGCAGCTCTTCCTCTTTTTTTAGGAAATCTGTAGGCTCAGATGGTTACTCTAACTTGATCATGTCTCTCTGAAATCTTCTGTTTTCATTACGTTGTGCTGTTCCTGTGCCTAAACGCCTTTCATCACCTATTATGTCTTCTCTTAGGTTGGTTTTAACTTTTGGTGGGAGGGAGAGGATGGTGAGGTGGGTTAAACCCTTGGCTGTTTCTTGTTTTCTGATCTTCATTGACTCCACTCTCTGCAAACTAAGGCCAGTGCCCCTGTGATGTGCTAAACTGGGACTACTCCCTCCTGAATCTAGAATCTTTTGCTCTTTTCTGTTTGGCAAAGGAGTTGACAGAATTGAAAACCCACTCTCCCTAAGCACCAACTAAGAACAAGACAGTGTGGGATGTGTTTCACACAAAAACAACAATGATAATATAGTAAGCAATATATAGAGTACACTAATATTATTAATTATAGTATTTTATATAATAATAAAATACTAACATATACTAAAATACTACTAAAATATATGATGCTATTAATATTATTTATTACATTTTATTAATCACAATAATACAACAAATGATGTATTGTTGATTATATTTTTTTGTTGTTGTTTAGTCGCTAAGTTATGTCTGATTCTTTGCAACCTCATGGATATTGCAGAAGGCTCTCCTGTTCTTCACTATTTCCCAGATATTAATTGCAATATCATTGACATAGATTACATACCAATCAATAGGCTGAATATTTTATTTGCAGGGCCTTCAGACAAGTAGTCAAATCCTTTAGCAACTCATGTTTCTTGCCAAAATATTTAACTTCTGCTATAAATGCCTGGGAATCTTAGAGGGATTTTAAGCAAAGGTGACATGAGAGTTATTAATAATTATTTTCTTGATGACTTTGGCACACTGTTATGTCAATAATTATTTCATGGCATTCCAGGGGCTATAGGGATCTTCCCAGGTGGTGCTAGTGGTAAAGAACCTGCCTGCCAATGCAGGAGGCGTAAGAGATGTGGGTTCAATCCCTGGGTCGGGAAGATCCCCTAAGGAGGGTATGGGCAACACACTCCAGTATTCTTGCCTGGAGAATCCCATGGACAGAGGAGCCTGGCGGGCTACAGTCCATAGTATCGCAAAGAGCTGGGCAGCACTGAAGCAACTTAGCATGCAGGCACTCAAGGGCTACTGGAGGTGAAGATTTACTGTGGACTATGTGGCCCCAGACAGCTGTGTTCCCCTGATTTCCAGATGTGTATTTTATTAGATCAGCTTTGGGGATGTACTCTAGAGGAAGGAGGAGCCGTATCTCTTAGTGAGTACAGCATCCCCTGACCTGTTCTAACCTTCTGTTTCTACTAACTGTGTCCTGGAAATCCCGAGTAACAGGTCCTCAGTGAAGTTCCACAGAGACAAAGAGTTGTGAGTAAAATAAGAATAAGTTCCTTTGAGTGGGAAGTCCAAAATCTTCTCTTACTAGTAGAAGTTAAACCCTTTACTTTTTTTTTTCTCTTACAACAGATTTTGTTTTTATTGCACACTGGTTATTTCTTATTTTCTGAATAACAACACAACTCAAAAATATGAGCCTTAAATAAAAGATGTTTGGGGCCATAAAAAATATTGAACAAATGCTAGAAGTCATTGTGCTTTTACTGTAAATTAAGCATTTCAATAGATAGGATGTTTCAAAGAAAATAGCAATAGCCATAGGGGATCAGTGTAATTGACTTTAGAGCTGGTCTTTCCTGTGGGTAATTTTCCTTCTCGCTATCTTTGTCCTGTTGGAACAGAATTTCAGCTCAACTTCTGATGCCTGGTCAGCACGTAATCCTGCATTTCACTGTTCAGTGCCCACCACTCCAGGACTCTGGGTCAGATGGAGATACCCCCATACGCAAGCCTGCCGGTCTCTTCTAGAGATGGACAGATAAAAATCCCCAATCCAATCTCTCCCATAAAGGCCTGGCTCTGATCAAACCCACCTCAATAGGAATTCTGATCCTTCCCCAGGACAATAGGGGGTGAGTCCTCACAGAGTAACCCTGTTTGAGTACCTTTCTCACCCAAAGCTGCCTGTTGACCCAGAATCTGGCAGTACCAGAGGATGACTCCTTACTGGCACAGATGCCCGCCTGGGCAAGGAACTCCTTATAGACCCTGGAGAAAATCTTGTCACCCACAAGATAACACTCTACTCTCCAGTCCTAGGCTTAAAAGCAATCATCTCAAGATCCCCTGGTGGTCCAGTGGTTAGGGATCTGCCTGCCAATGTAGGGGACACAGGTTTGAGCCCTGGTCTGGGAAGATTCCACATGCTACAGGGCCACTAAGCCTGTGGCCACAGCTACAGAGCCCATGCGCTTCAACTGCTGAAGCCCGAGTGCCTAGAGCCTGTGCTCGGCAACAAGAGCCACCACAATGAGAAGCCCGTGCCCTGCCTCTAAAGAGGAGCCCCTGCTTGATGCAACTAGAGAAAGCCTGCCCACAGCAATGAAGATGCAGTGCAGTTAAAAAAAAAAAAAAAGGTCATCTCATTTTATTGGCCTGTAGCTGTAGGAGAAAATGCTTGAGACATGGGGAGAGGTCAGGATAAGCTCAAAGACACAGAGTGAAGTTCTACAGAGGTTTCTCCAGCTGTGTGATCAAGCTCACATGAGTGTTACTAGACCATTTAGGAAAAAATAAACACCCTCCTATTCATGTCTGTGAGAGAAAGAAGAAGCTACAACAATTTTCACTTAAAATGTCAATAGGAGAAGTCATAAATTCAGTCATGTATTTAATAACCTCTAGTCTTTCCTTCCCATGATCTCTCCATTCATACTTTCCCTACCACATAGACTTATGCACCCTGACCTTCTAACCTGCCTGAGCAAAGGCTTCTGGGAGGTGGTAACAGAGACCCATAGCAGCAGCTATGTTCTTGGCCTGGGGCTGTTAGAGAAGCAGGGGTGACCAGCATGAGTGTAGCAGACAACCCAGTGGTTGGTTATCTAGCCAGCTTCTGACTCACCTACGTAGAGAGTCTCAGGCTGTTCAGGGTTTATATTCACCTCTGGGTGGGTTGGGGGATGGAGAGCACCAATAATGTGTGAGTGATTTTCCAGGCCTGCCCCGTGGTGCCGCTGGTGGGGAAGGGAGGGCTACTTATTAGATACAGACGACAGCCAGAGCTCCACTCCACTGTGACCCAGATTCTGTGCCGGGAGAGAGTGGTGTGGAGCTGTGGTGTTATGGGTGAGATAAGAGGCCACACCAGCCACATCAGAAGGGCCTGATTCCACTCTCCAGGGGCCCCTTTGCCGATGGCCCTGTGCTCTGCTGGGAGTTCCTGAGCCATGTGGGTGGGAGGGGAGTCTGCCTGAACTCAGGCCTCTCATGAGCTGTGGGGGCAGGGACTTCTTTTCCTCTTATTCTTCTGTGAGACAGTCTATTTGTGAGGGTATTCTGGGATTCTGGCTTCTGCTGTAGCCACAGAATCCACCTCTCTGTTACTAACTCAGTATGACATGCCAGCACTTTGCTACAGAGATTCAGAGCAATGGGGGACACCACCTCTGGTTTCTAAAGAATTGTCCTGAGACATCTTTCATCTTTCCCTTTTCCTTTCCCCTTTCTCCTTATGACTTGACCTCCCAGACCCTCATTCACCATCTTCAGATGTCAGAATCTGACAGCTTTGTTCTCTTCTGCCCCAAGCTTGTCAAGGTGAGGTTCAGTGTTTGTATGTGGTGATACTGCCTTCACATCCATTCAGGTGTACGTTTACTAAACACATTTTCTTTTTTTTTATGTAAACACAATTTTAATGAACTTCTCTTGTGTGCCGTGCAGTATTTAGGTTTTGTAGATTAGAGAGTGGCTTTTTTTGCTGGGCTATATCTAGTAACCTCCATTTCTTTTGTATTGGAGTTACAAACATCAAGTGTTGGAGTTACAATAACTCAACCTTGCTCTCCCCTCCATATTTCAAACTGAAGTTGTTTACGCATAGACATTATTCTATCTATTCCACTTTAAATGGGGCTGGTGCATGGGGATGACCCACAGAGATGTTATGGGGAGGGAGGTGGGAGGGGGGTTCATGTTTGGGAACACATGTAAGAATTAAAGATTTTAAAATTAAAAAAATAAAAAACTATTAAAAAAAATAAATCCCATTCAACTGCTCTACATCTTATTTTGGTTCTTCTCCTCCTGACCACTCCCCTTTTGTTTTGGTCAGTACCTCATCCCCTTCACTTCATCTTGCCTCCCAGCCTCATTGCCCTGATTCAGTAATTGCCTTTCAGAATCTCTTTTTCTTCTCTTCTAATCCTGAAAGCTGGCCAGACCCTAATTGTCACTTCCTGGAAGCAGTTCTCCACATTGTCATTCTTCTGATAACCTTGGTTAGGTTCAGTGGTGGAGTTGGGCTTAGGTTACCTTTTGTATCTTGAATGAAACACAGGCTCATTTTCCTGGAGTCTAGAACCATTTACAGTTCTTTTCCAATCTATTGGTCTTGTCTTACTTCCTTCACAAATTCTATTGTGTACTCAAAGTCTTCTACTTTTGAATATATGCCCTGGGTCTCCCCTTTAAATTCTTTGATTCATTCTCTTCTCTGTAATCTAAGTAGCTTTCAGACATATCTGTTTCTCAAAACCCCAGTTCTTGAAAGTCTATCTTATATGCCACTTGCCTCATGAAGTCTTTCCTGATCTCCTGACAGATGGGATATTTCCATCTTCTGAATGCCATAGTGATGCAGGAAAAAGATTTGGGAATTGGACAAATATGGACTCTAAGCAGAGCACTCTCATTTCTAAATTTGGAACCTCAAGCAAACACTGAAACTGTTTGAACATTTAACTCCTCATATGTGTATAGTAACATAAGTTGCCACCCTTTGTGAGGTTTTAGTGGCCAGAAGATACACAGTGCTTTTTACAGAGTAAGTTCTTGAAAGTCATTATTATGGCATTTTTCTGTTATTACAATATTATCTCACAGTATAGTTATTTGTGTATTCCTCTAAACACCCTTACAAAATCTCACAAAATATTCTATTTTATCCTTATCTCTGAGATCCCACCCGTCATCTAGCACTTTGCTTCGTATATATCTTAGGGACTCATTAGATATTTGTTGAATTATAATGTTAATATAAATTTGTGGAATTACAATAAGTGAAGAGATAAGGGAACAGATGGAAATTGGAGATATTGCTGTGAACTCATGATTTTCACTGTCTGTGTGTGTATTTGAGTCACATGTTTCCAATGCAAGTGCCTGAAAGCAGATCCAGAACTTCCTTTCTATATACTGCATATCAGTAAAAAGAACCAGTAATGCTTGGGGAAATGGTTAATTCTAGGTCTCAGGCAGGGAAACACAGAGTCTGGACTTTTATTTTTAAAACCAGAAAGGAAGGAAATGATCAAAGAATAATATGAACGTGTCAAAAGGACACCAAAGTCAGCTTGAAGGTGATTTCACTGAGCAAACTGAAAATAACTTAAGAATCAATATAAATTGTCAAAATAATTATAATATATTGAATAAACAATGTAAACAATGAATCATAAAATGATATATATATATAAATAATTGATAAAGAACAGGAAAATGTATTTATCAAGCAATTATCAAAACTACCTCCCTGAAAAATATTTTATTAATTTTAAGAGAAAGAGTACTTCAAAGTAGAGAATCTTGACTTATGCCACTTTAAGCAATCCAGCTGGATATCATTAGAAGTGGGATAACTCAGAACCATGTGCCTCTTGATAGCATGCAGTGAAAAAGCACAATGTCACTTCTGTCCTGCCAAAGATCCATAACCTGCTTCTAATCATGAGAAGACATTAGACAAATTAAACTTCAGAGACTTTTAATAAAATACCCAACTTGTAATCTTTGGAAATATCCAAGTTAGGACAGACAAGGGATTGCTGAGAGACTGTTCTAAACTAAAGAAGATTAACAAAGCATGCCAATAAATGCAAAGCTTGATTCTGAGCTGGATTTATGTTTTGGACACCTGGCAAAACACTGAATGGGATCTGAGGATTAGAAGATAGTGAGTCAGTGTTACTTTCCTGATTGGGGTGATGACTTTGTGGTACGTAGGTGAATGTTCTTGTTTGTAGGGACTACGAAAGTATTTAAAGGTGATAAGCTCTGTCTCAAAAACTTACTCTAATGGTTCAAGAAAAAGTTCTTTGTATTGCACTTTCAACTTTTCTGTAAATTTGAGGAGGGGGAAGGAATTTAAAGAGAAAGTGGTACTTAGTCTTGCCTGGGAAGATAGTTGAGCAACAGTAAAAAGGAAAGTAAGAGAAATTATTTGGGACATGGGAAAAATGGGGATGAATCTTTGTAGATTTTCTAGATGGACATGAGCATTGGGTGATCATTAACTCAGGAGATTAGCTTCTTTGGGAAACAATGTCCTTGATCAGGTGGAAGGAGAAGAGGTAAGGTTGGGGGGCTCTAATTCTCCTCCTGCTCTTTCTTTTCTAAAATAAGTTATTCTTTCTCAGGCCCTTGGGCAAAAGCATTACTGGGTTAGGAAGAATCGGAAGGGGTATGATATTTTGCATTTTGGAAGGGGAAGCATTGGTATTGTGATATGCAGAACTGAAATCTGGGTCTAATTTCTGTTTCCTGCCAGTAAGTGTTGAGATGAGTGACAGTGGTTCTTGACTCCGTGTCTTTGTAATTTCACTGTGCTGTGTGATAGAATTTCCTTTTTCTTAGAAAACTTTCAAAGGAGTATTTAAGGCTGTAGGGGCACGATGTATCCAACTTACTCTCAACTCCTTTAGAGTTAGATTTAGGAGAGACAGATGAGGCAAAATATAAACAATTGGTGAATCCAGGAAAGAGTATGTAGGAGTTCCCTGTAGTATACTTGCAACTTTCCTATAAGTTTGAAATCTTGTTAAAAATCTCAAGTGTTGGGGGAATGGAAATCAGTAATGGTATTGCCTTTGTCAGGCCTGAGAGAAACTTAAGCTAGGAGGGAGCAGAGATGCTGGAGACTGTGTGGTTGTTTAGTCTCTAAGTCATGTCTGACTCTTTTGTGACCCCAAGGACTGTAGCCCACCAGGCTCGTCTGTCCACGGAATTCTCCAGGCAAGAATACTGCAATGGGTTGCCACTTCCTCCTCCAGGGGATCTTTCCAAACCAGGGATTGAACCCACATCTCTTGCTTGGCAGGTGGATTCTTCAACCCTGAGCCACCAGGGAAGCCCAATGTCGGAGATAACTGAGGATTAACTAAAGAATTTATGAATGTGCTTCAGATAACTTCTAAAGTCAAGGATTATGCAAATTATCAAGGTCACTGTAAACTCTGTAAAAGGAAAAGACTGAAACAAGAGATGACTGGATTTGAAACAATATAGAACAGGATTTGGGGCTATTAAAGAGTTCCTTATTCTGACTTCCACTGAAATGCTCTGGAGGTTTGAGAACATATAACTGGATAGAAACAGGTGTCATAGTTAACATGACTGCTTGATTATGATCCTGGCATTTGTGTGTTAAATTGGAGGTGTACATATCTAGTCTGATAGAATGACCTTATACCATAAGGTATAAGGAGGAAGGAAAAGTACATTAAAGCCTTTACACTATATTGTAACTTCCATGTAGGAAAGGGAGGAATAAGCATAGATCAAGTGGAAAAATTAAAACATCATTTGCTGCAGTCTTGGAAGAGTCTTGAAGGGTGCTCAGGGAAAAGGGATTTGGATCAGTCCAGAGGAGTGGGCATTGGGCAAAGATAGGGAGCCATGGATGGCTCCGGAGGTAAAGAATCCGCTTATAATGCAGAAGACAGGAGGCCATGGGTTCAGTCCCCTGAGGAGGAAATGGTGATGCACTCAGTATTCTTGCCTGCAAAATCCCATGGACAGAGGGACCTGGTGGGCTACAGTCCATGGGGACATGAGCTGGATACAACTTAGCAACTAAACAATAACAACAAAAGGGAACTCTGAATGCCAGGAGCATGACATATTTGTTGGAAAGTCTCCCAGAAGGAGTCTAACTGCTAATACTCAGGCTAAGAAAATCTGTCTTGCTAAAATGGAAATGGAATTTATTAACAAATGAGTGTCCTTGGGAAATACTGTTTATGTACTTAAGTGCCCTCTCTTGGAAGCGGTATAGAGGCTAATCTCTCATCTTCTAAAGTCCGTGATAGGGGCAGAGACACCATCTGAGAGGATGGCTTCAGGATCACAAATCACCAACCATTTGGAAAAAATAAAGTCCTCTTTTTAATAAGATCCCTTGACACCTGTCTGGAATCTGACTCTGTTCATTCCCTTGAGACACTCGGGAAGTTCTGAGGAATAGAGACCCTGGAGAACTGGGCTAGTCAACATGGCTTTTCCTTGGAGAGTCTTCTCATGATGTCTGAGTTTATACATTTTCCTTCTCCTCCTCCTACAGACGTAACTTTCAGGGCCAGTGTGCGTGTCATGTGCCTCTTTTTCTCTAAGCTCCAGTCCTATCTAGAGAGAGAGAAAGTGATTGTAAGATTGTAAAGCCCTGAAGAAGCACCAGGGGTTTTTGCTTTTGTAGATGCTTTCAGATTAAGTTTGCAATGTGCTTGGGTTACCTGTATGTGTGTCTTAACTTAAGCAAGCTCTAGCCCCTTGTGCTCCTGCATCCTTTTTGGGCCAGGATCTGGAGTTCTGGGATGGGAAGCTGCAAAGACATGCCAACTGGGCTCATGTCTTTAAAAAAAAAAAAAGGCACAGCCTGGCAGATTCTTTCCTATCCTATGATCAAGTGTTTTTCTTTTTCTGGCTTCTTCAGATAGCTATAATAATTATAGATTTTTAAAGAGTCCCTGGCATCTTGAAATTTGTGTTTCAAGGTCTCTGGAGAGGAGGTAATAGAGTTTTTGTTTTTTTGCAAGAATAATTCGCATGTAATATTTTTTGTGAGGTTGGCCAAAGTTGCATGTTTTAAGTTCCTTCTCACTTCCTAACAAGTTCACTCCAATTTAAATAACATACATGATTTGTTGTAAATATCAGTACACTCTGTAATAATTTCTTTTCTTGTAAATGCAGTTCTCTTTGCATCTTCAAGCTTTTTTTTCTCTTTTTCTATTTGGAATGTAATCTTCCTGATTAAAACATTAGCTATTCTATCTTTTCATTGTATTCTGCTGTTTCAATGTTCTTATTTTCCCGAGGATAATCTAGAAATAATTTCTCTCTGTCTTTCCATCTTCCATTGTCTCACACTGTTTTCTTCTTTGTTTTTGTTGACTGTTAAAAAAATACTTGGATGGTTTCTTCCTGTCATAGAGCCACACCAAGAAAAATTTTAAATGATTTGCCCAAGACCACACGCATCTTGGTTTTCTTTCTTTTTTTTTTTTTGGCCACCCCATGTCGCATGTGGGATCTTAGTTCCCCAACAAGGGATTGAACCCATGCCCCCTGCACTACTACTACTACTACTAAGTCACTTCAGTCGTGTCCGACTCTGTGCGACCCCATAGATGGCAGCCCACCAGTCTCCCCCGTCCCTGGGATTCTCAAGGCAAGAACGCTGGAGTGGGTTGCCATTTCCTTCTCCAATGCATGAAAGTGAAAAGCGAAAGTGAAATCGTTCAGTCATATCAGACCCTCAGTGACCCCATGGACTGCAGCCTTCCAGGCTCCTCCATCCATGGGATTTTCCAGGCAAGAGTACTGGAGTGGGGTGCCATTGCCTTCTAACCACTAGGCCATCAGGGAAGTCCCCGAGACCATGTGTTATGACGTTAGGAGATTCCACATCAGGTTCTGACTCCCCAAGTCCCAGCCAATTCCCATGCTTTCTACATCACAGTGAGACCCTAAAGAACTGTGGATCCAGCAGTGACAGATTTGCAGCCATAGGATCTTATTTTTGGCCAAATGAGAATCTTTTTAAAAATCAACTTAGATGAGGTATATTGCATTACATCCTATTGTACTATATAATGTTACACAATGTGATAAACACCATGTTTACTGTAAATAATGTAACAAAATGCACCAATATAGGTATACATTTTGGTGAATTTTGTTAACTTTATATGACTGTGTAACTACCATCATAATCATGAACATTCCCTTTATCCCTAAAGGTTCCCTAGTGTTCTTTTAGCCAATTCCCTGTACCAATTCTGGTAACCACCTCTTGCTTTATTGCAAGCGTAGACTAAAATTATATTTTCTAGAGTGTCCTATAAATGGAATCACATTGTATCCACTCTTTTATGTCTGACTTCTTCGGTTTAATATAAGGCTGGAAAGGATCAGTCATGTTGTTTGTATTAGTAATCTGCTCCTTTTATTGCTAAGCCGTATTTCATTGTATAGATACACCATAAAAGTTTCAGTGGTTTTCAGTTTTTGGCTTTTAGGAATAAGGCTTCTAGGATATTCATGTTCGCTTCTCTATATGGACATGAGTTTTAATTTCTCTTGTGTAAATACTTAGGAAAAATATTGAATCATGGAGTAAGTATGTATTTATCTTTCTAAAAATATGCCAAACTGTTTTACAGATTGGTTGTACTGTTTTATAAGACTGCCATCAATATTTTAGAGTTCCAATTCTTTTGCTTCCCTGACAACATTAGGGGTTGTCAAGTTTTTAATATTAGCCATTTGAATGGGCATGGAGTAGTATCTCAGGGTGTTACTTTACATTTCTCTGGTGGCTAATAAGGCTGTGATGTTGAGAATTCTTTCATGTACTTACTCACCATTTGTATATCTTCTTATGTAAAATGTCTATTTAAATATTTTTCCAGTTTAAAAAATGTCTCTTAGTATTGAGCTCTAAGAATTCTTTATACATTTGAATACAGGTTTAGATATGTATATTGTGGATATTTTTTCCCAGTCTGTGGCTTTCCTTTTCATTTTTCTAACAATGTCTATTGAAGCATAGAAGCTTTATTTTGATGAAGTTCAGTTTGTGATTTTGTCCTTTTATAGTTTATGCTGTTTTATTTTGTGTCTAGGAAATTTTCTCTTTCCAAGGTCATGATTTTATCACATATTTTCATCTAGAATTTTTGTTTTAACTTTTATATCTATGTCTTTGATTTACTTTGATTTTTTTGAATATGGCATGAGGTAAGATTTGAGGTTTATTTTTTTCTGTCTAGCTATCCAATTGTTTGTAACAGCAACATTTGTTGATAATACTATTATTAAGATATTTAAAAACTTTGTAAAAAAATTAATTGACCATGTATATGTGGATCATTTTTGATCTGTGTTTTGTTCCACTGAGTTGTATGTCTATCCTTATACCAGTACTATGCTGCCTCGATTACTGTAGTCTTCAATTGCAATAGTGTAAGTTTTTAAACTCTTTTTAGAAATTGCTTTGGCTTTTGTAGTTCTTTGCATTTCCATATATGTTTTAGAATGGGAATAGGTTTTATTTCCTGACTAGAGGATTTGGTACCCTAGTCTTATGAGGGTCATTGTGAATCCAGACATTGGGAGAGACAGTAGATATTATTTAAGAATGAATTCCATTGAATGTGATGATGATGTACATGTGACTCCAAAATGCTGACCTTTGTTGACTGGAATAATGGTGAGGTCATCAAGAAAGACAGAAGTTAAGATAAAGAGTGCTTGTGCTTAGTTGCTCAGTTGTGTCTGACTCTTTGTGACTCCATGGACTGTAGCCTGCCAGGCTCCTCTGTCCATGGGGTTCTGCAGGCAGAATACTGGAGTGGGTTGCCATTTCCTTCTCCAGGCGATCTTCCCAACCCAGGGACTGAACTTGGGTCTCCTGAATTTGCAGGCAGATTCTTTACCATCTGAGCCACCAGGGAAGCCCAAGATGTAGAGGGTATATGCCCCAAATATAAGAGGGTAAATGTTTATTAGTTTTTGAAAAAGTAAAATGTATTATGTCAGCAAGACCCATAAGTAGAAGAATCCAGAGGATTCTTTGAGGAAAAGATTGACGATAGAAGTAGCGATCTGATAGCAATTAACATAGAGATTATAGCCAGAAAAACTGAGGAGAGTGTGGAAAGGAAAAAGCAAAGGCCAAGGATTGACCAAAGAACAGCATTTCCATTACGATATAGGTGGAATGAGCAGCTTCATGGGAGAGAACTAAATTAGTGCTGAGAAAAGAGAAAACTAGTGTGGTGTCATGGAAACTAAGGTCAGAGAATGTTTCCAGGAGGCACGGTTTTCAGAAGTGTAAAATGAATCAGAGGGAAAAGAGAAAGAGGAAAAAGCAAAGTCTGACACTTTTAGCAATGGAGACTTCTTTGACATTTGAGAGAACAGTTTTGTAGGAGTGACCACGACGAAACCAACTCTCAGGGAATTATGGCAGGTGGGAGAGAAAGTCTATTTCATAATTCTAAATAAGAAAGGAGGGAGAGCAATGGAATGATCACTGTAGAGAGCCTCAAAATCAAATGTACATTCTCCACACAGATTGTGTACTCTGGCTTTTTGGTAGAGGGAACTAGTGCACTCTATTTCTTATAATTATATCAAATTCTGTGTTCACCAAATTTTTAAAAATTGATAAGCCAATTCAGCTCCTAGCAGCTGGCAGACTCCTTTCTCCTCCTCCTCTCAACTCTGATGCTTGCATTCCCTTGTTCACAACTTGAATTTTTCTCCCCTTTTCTTACTACAGTGAAAACTAAACCGTGTTCTCCCAATTACCTGTCTCTCTTCCTGAGTTCATTCTTAAAAAGGACCACTGAGGTCAGCAAAAAAGATTACTGTGGTGGGACTTGAGTGAACAATTTCAGTGGAGAGATCACAACACAAATTGTCCTGCAATTCTTTGAGGGTGTGATGACATGTTTGGACCACATTCTTTCTCTGAATTGAGGTTTCTAGATTCAAAACTCAACTGAAATACCGTGTAAAAGTTATTGGTGGCCTTATCACCAGATCCAGTAATGACTGATCAAAGTTCATCTTTCAGATTACTTTCTTCTGCTATATCATCGCCCCCCAAAACTTTCATCTTTATCTTTTTCTTGACTTGCGCTTCATTAGTAAGCCTCTTGTTCCTGGAGTTTGTTTTAAGTGGTAAACCTCATTACTGATCAGTACACAGGGCAATTTCTCTTTCCGGGCTCTCTCTTCCCTTTCCCAAAATCAGTGCTGTGAGCATTTTCTCAGAAGTCTCCATGCGCAGGGCAAGTTTGCACCTAGTGGTTGTATTTACATGTATAAACCCCACAGAGGCAACCAGAGTTTTCTCTTTCTATTCAGGGGTCATATACATGAGCTTGCTGGTCACAAAGGGGGAACTGGGTTCACTCAATTCAGCTATCATTGTCCCTTACTATTAAGTCTAATTGTTGATGGGAATTTTCCCCTTGATGACTGCCTCTCTCTGTTGCTTTAGGACACTGATATAGCAGAATGCAGAGAAAGAACTTCACAGAAGTGGCAGAATTCATCTTCCTGGGATTCTCCATCTTTGGAAATCACCAGATAACCCTCTTTGTGGTTTTCCTCTCCACCTACATTTTCACTCTAACTGGGAACATCATCGTTATCACTGTCATCTGCATTGACCGTCAACTCCACACTCCCATGTACTTCTTTCTGAGCATGCTGTCTAGCTCAGAGACAGTGTACACACTGGTCATCATCCCACGAATGCTTTCTGGTCTCATTTTTTATAACCAGCCTATATCTTTGGGAAGCTGTGCAACTCAGATGTTCTTTTTTGCCATCTTGGCCGCTAATAATTGCTTCTTGCTCACAGTAATGGGCTATGACCGTTATGTGGCCATCTGCAAGCCCCTGAGGTACACAGTCCTCATGAACAAAGGCGTGTGTGCTAGGTTAGTCTGTGGGTCCTTTGGGACTGGTCTTGTTATGGCAGTTCTCCATGTAACGGCCATGTTCAACTTGCCCTTCTGTGGCACCGTGGTGGAGCACTTCTTCTGTGACATTTACCCAGTCATGAAACTTTCTTGTATTGATACCACTGTCAATGAGATCATCAATTATGGTGTAAGTTCACTTGTGATTATTGTGCCTGTTGTCCTGGTCTTCATTTCCTACATCCTCATTATCTCTTCCATCCTTAAGATACCCTCAGTCAAGGGCCGGAAGAAGACCTTTGCCACATGTGCCTCTCACCTCACTGTGGTCGTTGTCCACTACGGCTGTGCCGCCATTGCCTATCTCAAGCCCAAATCAGAAAATGCAATAGAAGAAGATCTTCTTCTCTCTGTGACCTACACCATCATCACTCCCCTGCTGAACCCTGTTGTTTACAGTCTTAGGAACAAGGAGGTCAAGGATGCCCTGCGTAGAGCTGTGGGCAGAAACAGTTCTTAACAGATTGAATTGTTTTGTCAAAAGACCTTTGGCTCAATGTAATGTGTCTACTCACAAACATGCCATGATAAAGAAGTTCATCAAATACAGTGTTTGTGGAGAATAATGTCAAAGAGTTGAAATGCTTTTCTTTTTCATGCTCTAGGGGCAAAGCAGAAAGCAAGGTTTTTGCTTTGATGAATTTTGTTACCAGATAAAAGAATCATTCCAAGCCAGAGTAAGACTACTTGTTTCTGTGCTTGAGGAGTTCTGTTTGGAGACCTCTTTTGGCCTTGATTTTACCTGGCTCCTCTCAGGCAGTCAGACTCTTGATGTAGTCTGGTAAGAAGATGTGAGAAGAGGCAGCTGGAACAGATGTGGAAGAGGTCTTAGGAAATGAAGAGACAGAGACAGCCCAAGGACGGCTTTCATTCTCAGAAGCTGAGTCACTTGCCCTGTAGCAGTCATTTCAGAAAGGGTTTTCTTAACTCCTGCTGATTGAAAAATGAAGAGCCTCAGAAAAGGGTAGCATTTTTTTTTTTTTATAAGAGAGAAGTAGGTTTTATTAATCTAAAGGCTTTTTTTTGGCCAAAATAAACTATAAGCATTTATAAATTTCATAAAAGTACTCTACAGTATTAAAAATGAGGATATAATAACACAGAGAAAGGGCATTAAAAATATAGTAACCAGGAGAGTATTGATAGAAAGATAGAAAAACGTTCATGGCACAAACTAGAGTCCAGAAAGAAACCTGTACCTATATGGTTAACTTTGTTTTCTTTTTCTTTTTTTTTAAGAAACAAAGGCAATTCAGTGGAGAATGGAAACTGTTTTATCAATCCATGCTGGAACAACTGGATATCTATGCGCAAAAACACCAGTTATGATCTACATCTTGCACTTTATACAAAACTGACTCAAAAATATGGTAGAATTAAATGTAAAATCTAAAATTACAAAACTTTTAAGAGAAAATATTTGTGCCTTTATGTTAGGCAAAGGTTTATTTTTTGTATGACACCAAAAGCACAGTTTATAAAAGATAAAAAAGATAAATAACCTCATCAAAATTAAGAATTTCTACCCTCAGAACATATTACTAAGATGAGACAACAGCTTAGAAAAAATTTGCATTTCACAAATGTGAAAGGGATCAGATCTGGAATATATAAAGAGCACTCAAAAAAAAAAAAAGCACTCAAAAGAAAGCAAACAATCCAAGTTATAAATGGACCACAGATTTGAACAGATATTTAATTGAAGATTAATTAATGGCAAACAAGTACATGAGAACATGTTCAATATTAGCCATTAGGGAAACGCAGATTAAAATCACAGTGAGCTACCATCACACATATTAGCATATGCAAAATTAAAAGCAATGATGACAAACATTATGATATGGAAAAATTTTGTGAAGGATATTGTTTTTAGGCATGTCAAGGTATCAGTCAGTTCAGTTCAGTTGCTCAATCATATCTGGTTCTTTGTGACCCCACAGACTGCAGCACGCCAGGCTTCCCTCTCCATCATCAACTCCTGGAACTTGCTTAAACTCATATCCATTGAATCGGTGATGCCATCCAACAGTTTCATCCTCTGTCATCCCTTTCTCCTCCTGCCTTCAAACTTTCTCAGCATCAGTATCTTTTCCAATGAGTCAGTTCTTTGCATCAGGTGGCCAAAGTATTCATCTTCAGCATCAGTCCTTCCAGTGAATGTTCAGGACTGATTTCCCTTAGGATTGATTGGTTTGATTTCCTTGCAGTCCAAGGGACTCTCAAGAGTCTTCTCCAACAGCACAGCTCAAAAGCATCAGTTCTTTGGCACTCAGCTTTCTTTACGGTCCAACTCTCACATCCATACATGACTAGTGGAAAAACCATAGCTTTGACTAGATGGACCTTTGCTGGCAAAGTAATGTCTCTGCTTTTTAATATGCTGTCTAGGTTGGTCATAGCTTTTCTTCCAAGGAACAAGCGTCTTTTAATTTCATGGCTGCAGTCTCAATCTGCAGTGATTTTGGAGCTCCAAAAAATAAAGTCTGCCACTGTTTCCACTGTTTCTCCATCGATTTGCCATGAAGTGATGGGACTGGATGCCATGATCTTAGCTTTTTGAATGTTGAGTTTTAAGCCAACTTTTTCACTCTCCTCTATCACTTTCATCAAGAGGCTATATGTTAATATGAAAATATGTTTGGAAGTAATAAGGTCAATGCATTAGAAATATCTTTCACATATAATTATACATAATTATATATTCAATTGAAATTTTATTATAAAAACTTAAACATCCTGTTGGTATCATGAAGAATAGTTGTCACAGATAAAGAATAACTGAAACAGTAGTAACTGATTGCTGAATAACGACTTCATTCTCATCTTGTCACTTATTATTATCCATCCATGTTAGTTCCTTGGCTCCTATTCATTTCTATGTGTCTCTCTTCATTATTCGAAATCAAAGCAAAAATCTCTGTTGTTCCCTAGAGGCTAAACTGGGAGAAAACATATTGGTGGCTGTTCTCTGTAACTGTACTTTTATCCAGATGCACTTTTAATAAAGACTCTTCTCTATTCAACCTATGGAAGCTTTCATACTTCTATTTAGTAGCTAAAGTGGCATTGAAGTAGTTGTCTTAGGTATTGGCTGTTTTGATTCCAAAGGCTAAGGCAAATGTCATTGGAATTCACTTTTCTCAGAAAATAGTGCAGACTTCATCCTTCTCTCAATACTAATGTATAGAAAAATCAGCATATTCGTGCTACATTATTTTATATCCTCAATGATTAAGGTTGTAAGAATATTTTTTTGTGCATCTTATTACTAGTTTATCTCTGCTCTGAGGCAGAGCTGTGAGATATGAAGAAACATTGATACGGACACCTGTCTTTTTGCACACTCCTGTTGTGATTTCATCCCCAGGTCACTTCCTGTCCCTTCCTTTCCAATTTTATTTCTCTGTTCTGAAATATGCAAATAGTACCATTGCATCTTCTGTATGACTGTAATTTACTCTCTGTTCCATAGGTCTCAATGTGAGGAGATCAGCAGGGCTGGGGTTCCTTGTCCAGTGTCCTTCGTAGCAGGCTCTCATAGTTGGGTGATGTCATAGCTGACATCAGAGTCTCGATGGTAACCATCACTGGTGTCCCTCTAGAATAGGTTTCTCAATCTGAGGTTCATAGTGCCTTCAGGAGTAGTGTTTATAAGGGCTTCAGGGGACTTTTGAACTTTACGGAGTTATTTACTAAATTTTGTGCTCAAGTGTGAATGTGCCTTCTCTATCATAATCTCAAAGAATTTTCTTTATTTTTCCCCTCAAATCCTAGCAGAGACATACTGCAGAATCCAACTTCTCTCTTTTATAGACCATTTGCTTCCATAATTTTCTTAAACTCTTTTGGAGAAGCACTCTTTAACCCTGTTTATTTTTGTCTCTGTGGGCACTGCTATTTTTCATTAAGCTGGGGAAATGGAACATTTAAGTGGTTCTCACCTGGGAGACTGAGGGGTAATGGAGGGTAGATAGATAATCTGAAGGCACATGTGGATTTACTGAGAGGCTTGCAGTTCAAGGTGGGAGAGTAGAAGGACTTGCACTTGTCTCCTATGAGAGAACCAAAAAGCAACTAGTTGTTGAATAATCACTGAAAAGAGGACACTGGAACCCACCAAAAAAAGGTACCACACCTCCGAAGACAAAGAAGAGGTCACAGCAAGTTGGCAGGAGGGGTGCAGTCATGATAAAATCAAATCCCATACCCACTGAGTGGGTGACCCACAGACTGAAGAATAATGAAACCAAAGAAGTTCTCCCACTATTGTGAAGGTTCTGAACCCCACATCAGTCTTCCCAGACTTCAGTTCAGTTCAGTTCAGTCACTCAGTCCTGTCCGACTCTTTGCGACCCCATGAATCGCAGCACGCCAGGCCTCCCTGTCCATCACCATCTCCCGGAGTTCACTCAGATTCGTGTCCATCGAGTCCGTGATGGCATCCAGCCATCTCATCCTTGGTCGTCCCCTTCTGCTACTGCCCCCAATCCCTCCCAGCATCAGAGTCTTTTCCAATGAGTCAAATCTTCGCATCAGGTGGCCAAAGTACTGGAGTTTCAGCTTTAGCGTCATTGCCTCCAAAGAAATCCCAGGGCTGATCTCCTTCAGAATGGACTGGTTGGATCTCCTTGCAGGCCAAGGGACTCTCAAGAGTCTTCTCCAACACCACAGTTCAAAAGCATCAGTTATTCGGCACTCAGCCTTCTTCACAGTCCAACTCTCACATCCATACATGACTACTGGAAAAACCATAGCCTTGACTAGATGGACCTTAGTCGGTAAAGTAATGTCCCTGCTTTGAATATGCTATCTAAGTTGGTCATAACTTTTCTTCCAAGGAGTAAGCGTCTTTTAATTTCATGGCTGCAGTCACCATCTGTGGTGATTTTGGAGCCCCCCAATATAAAGTCTGACACTGTTTCCACTGTTTCCCCATCTATTTCCCATGAAGTGTTGGGACCGGATGCCATGATCTTCGTTTTCTGAATGTTGAGCTTTAAGCCAACTTTTTCACTCTTCTCTTTCACTTTCATCAAGAGGCTATTTAGCTCCTCTTCACTTTCTGCCATAAGGGTGGTGTCATCTGCATATCTGAGGTTATTGATATTTCTCCCAGCAATCTTGATTCCAGCTTGTGTTTCTTCCAGTCCAGCATTTCTCATGATGTACTCTGCATAGAAGTTAAATAAGCAGGGTGACAATATACAGCCTTGATGTACTCCTTTTCCTATTTGGAACCATGTTTGGAACCTGTTGTTCCATGTCCAGTTCTAACTGTTGCTTCCTGACCTGCATACAGATTTCTCAAGAGGCAGGTCAGGTGGTCTGGTATTCCCATCTCTTTCAGAATTTTCCACAGTTGATTGTGATCCACACAGTCAAAGGCTTTGGCATAGTCAACAAAGCTGAAATAGATGTGATTCTGGAACTCTCTTGCTTTTTCCATGATCCAGCAGATGCATATATCTACTCTTTTTTAGATTTTCCTTCACATTTAGGTCACCACAGATCACTGAGTAGGGTTCCTTGTGCTATATAATAGGTTCTCATTAGTTATCTATTTTATAATAGTAGGTATATATTTTGACACACTTTAAAATACAAAATTGTAGTAAAATCTTGTCATTTAAAGTTTACATATAACAAAACTACCTACATATGTGTGCACATATAACTTGGATAAAAGTAGCAAATTTTAAGACCTAAAACAACGTGGACACACACATGCACACATACATAGGTATATAGTATATAGATATGTATACAGATCAATGTATATACAGATATGGAAAAATATGTAGATAGTGGAGATATAGGTAGTTTTTGTTATACTTATGATCTTCTTTACTGAAGGTTTTCTGGCTCTCTTCCATCCCATACCTTCCATTCTCTTAAGTGTTTAAACATCAGTCCTGCCCCTCCTCAACACGCCTCACAGATGAGTGAATTGCCCATTACTGTTCATTGTTTACACACTTTGCATGGATTTAGACTCACTGGAGGAAGCAGCTTTTACAGTAGAAGTGCAGCAAATAGTACAAGAGTAGGTATGCCTGTGTGGTCCCAGGTCCTTCTAGTAGGATGACTCAGGAACAATGAATCACCTATGTGTGTGTGCCTGTGTGTTTCCCTTTTTTTTTAGGTCTTAAAATTTGCTACTTTTCTCCAAGTTGTATGTGCACACATATGTAGGTAGTTTTTGTTATATGTAAACTTTAAATTCCAAGAGTTTACTAAAATTTTACAATCAATTCATAATACTTCAGTTCAGTTTAATCGTTCAGTCGTGTCCGACTCTTTGCGACCCCATGAATCGCAGCAGATTGCTGGTAATGTGGGGGCTGTTTTCATTATCTTTTTCTGTTATCATAATTTTCCAATATTTCACTCTACACATGTTTCTGCATCTTGGGTCTCTTGCGCATTGCAAAACCTCTCGTTTCAGAACTTTTTGTTTAGCTTTTCTGTTCATCAGAAAAATACCCATAATATCATATATTTATTCAGTCTCTGTGCATTTCTCAAGCACTGTGTATTGAGCAGTTAAGTAGTTCTGGGTCTATAATCCTGGGCAATGCAGGGATTCTATTTATAGTTCTTCACAGTCCAATGGGAAGACAGAGAAAATAAGAAAAAATACCAAAACTTGTTATCGGCATACATATAGGATCGTTGTTTGGGGTCAGGAGTATTGTACAAAAAAAAAAAGGGAACTGATCAAAATCTATTTAGAAGGTCAAAAAATAATTCAGAGAGATGATATTTAATGAACTTTCCGTGGTGCTAGGTCAACTGAAGTCTGGGAGGGATTAGGGAGGACAATCAAGGGAAAGAAAAGAGCCTGAGTAGAGACATATAGCCTGAAAGAGCTAGAAGTACTAGCGGGTGAGTGTTATTCATCTCTGTATGCTCATTGCCATGCTGGTTATTAGCCTGACAAATAATAGGTGCTTAATATACTTTTTTTTTTTTTTTTTAATTTTAAAATCTTTAATTCTTACATGTGTTCCCAAACTTTTATGCAGAGTACATCATGAGAAACACTGGGCTGGAAGAAGCACAAGCTGGAATCAAGATTGCTGGGAGAAATATCAATAACCTCAGATATGCAGATGACACCACCCTTATGGCAGAAAGTGAAGAGGAACTAAACAGCCTCTTGATGAAAGTGAAAGAGGAGAGTGAAAAAGTTGGCTTAAAGCTCAACATTCAGAAAATGAAGATCATGGCATCCGGTCCCATCACTTCATGGGAAATAGATGGAGAAACAGTGGAAACAGTGTCAGACTTTATATTGGGGGGCTCCAAAATCACCGCAGATGGTGACTGCAGCCATGAAATTAAAAGATGCTTACTCCTTGGAAGAAAAGTTATTACCAACCTAGATAGCATATTGAAAAGCAGAGACATTACTTTGCCAACAAAGGTCCGTCTAGTCAAGGCTATGGTTTTTCCTGTGGTCATGTATGGATGCGAGAGTTGGACTGTGAAGAAAGCTGAGTGCTGAAGAATTGATGCTTTTGAACTGTGGTGTTGGAGAAGACTCTTGAGAGTCCCTTGGACTGCAAGGAGATCCAACCAGTCCATTCTGAAGGAGATCAGCCCTGGCATTTCTTTGGAGGGAATGATGCTGAAGCTGAAACTCCAGTACTCTGGCCACCTCATGCGAAGAGTTGACTCATTGGAAAAGACTCTGATGCTGGGAGGGATTGGAGGCAAGAGGAGAAGGAGATGACAGAGGATGAGATGGCTGGATGGCATCACAGACTCGATGGACAGAGTCTGAGTGAGCTCCGGGAGATGGTGATGGACAGGGAGGCCCGGTGTGCTGCAATTCATGGGATCGCAGAGTTGGACACGACTGAGCGACTGAACTGAACTGAATATATTTTGGAAATATGTATATGTTGAATGTGTGAGCAAATATTTAGTATAAAGTCTTATCCAGGGATTTCCAGTTTTGTTTTGTTTTGATAGAGATAGCCTATTATATTCCCTCTATCTCCTATAAAGACTTCCCTCACCTAAGGTAAACAGAAAAAACAGAGTAGAAGTGACAATCTTGCGAGCATACTTGAAATAACTTCTCCCTGTTGCAGCATTGCCTACAATCAGGTCTCACTTGTTCTGTAAACTCGGTTGACATTCATATATTTTTGTTAATTAGTCATTTAAAATTGGGTTGGGGGAAAAAATCCTTCTTTAAAGGTATCTGGGTTAATACTGGGTTGATGTCTTAGCCATACCAGAAAAATAAGAAACTTAAACCTGGTAGCTTGATAGCTTGACATGTAAAATCAAGAGTTAAGATATTTTTAATACTTACCTTTGAGGGGAAAAAAAAATGAACCAGACTCTTACAGATCTTAAATGTTCTGAAATAGGATTTTCACAGTGTTAACTTTGTAGCTTCTCTAGAGAAAAACCAGTTTCACCCGATATCCTTTCACACTCCCCACTTGCAGTGCATGATGGATTAGAGAAAATTGTTGCAGAACTACCAAGAATAAGTAGAATAAAACATGTTCTTAATAAATATAAATGTTTCCAAGAGGAGCGAGCAGGGAGGTGGGCAGGAGGGATAAAGTGAAGCCAAATTAAGACAGGTAGTATGTTGCACACAATTTTTAAAAATGCATATTTAAAGCATGCAAAATCCCAGATCAGTTTTGATGCTGCTGCTGAAGTATTTACACATGTGGAATTGTATGTGTGTATGTGTGTAAGTATGCACATATATTTTTGTGAGGGGAGAGAACATTTGGGAGTTTTAGATGTGATGAATGCCATAGTCAAAGGTAATAATGTTTCATTTGAATTATTTTATAACTATCTCTAATATTTATGTAGCTCTTTACATTCACAAAGGTCTTTCACATTCATGATCTCACTTGATTCCAACTCCACTCCTGTAAGATAAATATTACTACCTCAGTTTCAGATAAATACACTGGAGGAAGATTAAGGGATGTTCCTAAGAATGCATACACCATTAGAGATAAAAGTTGGATTAAAAAAGAAGTGAGCCTCAATTATCAATCTATTAATCCTAAATTCCATGTTCTTTCTTTATTCATATGTACAAACAAACACACACAGAGTTTTATCAGTGAATAAGGTATGATGAATGAGTAAACTTTGTTTTACATGCTAGAGCTTCATTTCAGCCAGTATTGCTGACTCTTCCTGAAATGTTCTGATTTCTTTTCTTGCCTCTGTAAACAAGGTATATTGAACCTCATTAATATATTTCTTTAAATGTTTACCATGAGCATTTAAATTTACCTTGTGTTGTGGTTCATTGATACCTTCAGCTGAAACTGAGCTTATATTAGCATCTTTGTTTCTGAGTTAAATGACCCTCATACACATTATCATATGTAAAATAGATAGCCAGTGGGAATTTTCTATGTGACTCAGGGAGATCAAACTAGTACTCAGTGACAACCTAGAGGGGTAGGATGGGGTGGGAGGTGGGAAGGAGGTTCAAGAGGGACATATATATACTTTTGGCTGATTTATGTGGATATATGGCAGAAATAAAACAATACTGTAAAGCAATTATCCTTCAATTAAAAATAAATAAAATTTTAAAAGACCCACATATTCCAGTATTTTGTGAATTTTGTGTTAGCATCATATAATTTATGAACTTCTAAATGATTCTGCTTGTTGCATCAACAAATATGACATGAATATCCACTCTGAGTATCAGTCAGGCATTAGCTGAAGAGACTAGACATGAGCCCTTCTCTTAAGTCTTCCTTCTCTTAAGGCTTCCTTCTTCTTAAGCCTTCCTTCTCTTAAGGCTTCCCTGATAGCTCATTTGGTAAAGAATCCACCTATGATGCAGGAGACCCCAGTTCAATTCCTGGGTCAGGAAGATCCACTGGAGAAGGGATAGGTACCCACTCCAGTATTCCTGGGCTTCCCTTGTGGCTCAGCTGGTAAAGAATTCACCTGCAATGTGGGACACCTGAATTCGATCCCTGGGTTGGGAAGATCCTTTGGAGAAGGGAAAGGCTACCCACTCTGGTATTCTGGCCTGGAGAACTCCATGGACAGTATAGTCCATGGGGTTGCCAAGAGTCAGACGTGACTGAGCGACTTTCACTTAACTTGGCTTCTCTTAAGTAACTCACAATCTTTTTACAACCTGTCTTAATACAGTGTGATTAGTGCGATACACAGAGTACCGTAGAACCTCAGAGAAGAAAATGGCTTAACTTAGCTGGTGACATCATCCTTTCATGTATTGTTTGGGCCAGGCCAAGGTGAATGAATTTGGCAAGTCAAAGCACTGTGCTATAGGGAGATTTACTGACAATTGTGCCAACTCAAAGATAGCAAGTGCACCAAGATTAATGAATCCAAGAATTTCTACAATGTATATTTCACAATGTCCAGTATACAATTAAATGCTCAACATTGAAATAAACAGAAAAATATGACTCCATGATTAAAGGAAAAATAGTCTATAGAAGTAAATTTTAAGATGGCCCAAATTAGCAGTCAGGTGCTTAAAAAAAAGGCGGTATATACGTAGATTCAAAGATTTATAGGAAAATATGTTCTTGATGAGCAAACAGATGTGGAATCTCAGTAAAGAAATGAAAACTGTAATAAGAACTTATAGAACAGGAAGTTAAAATATTTGAAATGGAAAAATTTACTCATTTGCTCAACAGCGAACTGGAGTTGGTAAAAGAAAGGGTTGGTTAACTTGAAGGTCAGATTCAATAATTTCTACTGATCTAAGAACAGAAAAAAGAAAAATCTCAATGATTTTTACACAATATAAGAAGTCTAATTTCCAAGTGATTGGAGTCTCAAATAGAGAACAGAATGTGTCACAAAATATCTGGAGATGTATTGGCCAAATTAATGAGAAATACAGAGATCCAAGAATCTCAGTGAATCTCAAGCAGGATAAATAAAAAGAACACCAAATCTAAGTACATCAGAGGTGAATCTTTAAAACCAAAAATAAATAAATCTTGATAGTCACCAGTAAAAGTGGTATACTACATGTAAGGGAACAATAATAATTTCACTGACTTCTAATCAAAAGTGATGGAGACCAGAACAGAGTTAAATGGCATTTTTAGTGTTGTCAGAATTCTATATCCAGTAAAAAATACCATTCAGAAATTATATGTATGTGAATATATTTTCAGATAATTGAAAATTGAGATAATTATTCTGTATCAAAAGTGCTAAAAGAAGTTCTTAAGGTTGAAGGACTATGGCACCAGATTCAAGCTATAGATTTATAGAAAGTACTGAAGATCACTGGACATAATAATATGTGGGTAAATAAAGATATCTTGTTTTTCTTTCAGTTATTTTAAAGGATATATTAAAGAAAATATTATGATATAATATTGAGAGGCTAATAATGTATACAGGTATCATATACATGACAGCTATAGCATATAGAAAGATAAGTGTAACTCTACTGTTATGAGATGTCTTTGTTTAACAAGAAGTGGTACAATTTTAACTAAGAAAGATTGTAATGAGAATGCATATTCATAGAACAATAATGAAAAGAATAATGCAATCAGGCATACCTATGAAAACAATACAGAAATAAAATAGTAAAAATATTGAAGTATTAATATTTAAGAAATATATTAATACTTAAGGAAAAAAAGGAACAGAGGAATAGCTAGCAAATAAGACAAATAGAAAAGAATAGCAAAACATTAGACTTAAATTCAGTTGTATTAAGAACTACATTCAATCTAGATATATGGTTGACCCTTAAATGACATGGGGATTAAGGGTACTCAAACACTCCCTACCCCTACCCCATCCCAGCAGTTGAAAATCCACGTATAACTTTACAACTGGCACTTTTTAAATAAAATTGTATTTATTAATTGTATTTACTTCTGGTTGTGCTGGGTCTCCACTGCTGCTCACAGACTTCTAGTTGCAGTGAGCAGAGGCTACTCTTTTGCGGTGCATGGGCTTTTCACTGCAAGGGCTTCTCTGATTGCAGAGCACGTGCTTTTGGCACTCGGGTTCAATAGTTGCCGCACGTGCACTCAGCAGTTTTGACCTGCAGGCTCTAGGGTGCACGGGCTTCATTAGTTGAGACAAACAAGCTCAGTAGTTGTGGCTCACGGGCCCTAGAGTGTGTGGGCTTCAGTCACTGAGGCTCAGAGGCTCAGTAGTTGCAGCTCGCAGGCTCTAGAGTGGTGGCTCAGTAGTTGTGGCACACGGGCATAGTTGCTCCATGACTTTTGGAATCTTCCAGGACCAGGGACCAAACTCATGTCCACTATCTTGGTAGACAGATTCATATCTATTGTGCCAAGGGAAGTCCAACAGTTGGCACTTTGTATCAGTAGTTCAACATTTGCAAATTCAACCAATCTTAGATTGTAAATATAGTAGTATATGTGTTGAAAAAATTCCACCTATAAGAGGACCTGCACAGTTCAAACTTATGTTGTTCAAGGGTCTGCAATACTAAATAGGTCAATGAAAAGGCAGATGTTGTCAGAATGGATATAAACAAACTGAAATAAAAATACACAGATGAATTGAAAGAATGAGTATGGGTAAAAATATAACATTTGTTGTTGTTCAGTCACTCAATCAGGTCTGACTCTTTGTGACCCCATGGACTTCCCTGTCCTTCACAAACTCCTGGAGTTTGCTCAAACTCATGTCCATGTAAACTCTATACTAGAGTAGTTTTACCTTCTACAACTTCTTTAGCAATTTCTAGTGTTGTAGAAATTATCCCAGTTTTCACTTATTTAAAATGCCTACTTTCACCTTCAGTTTTCATTAATATCAGACAAAGTAGATTTCAAAACAAGAAATATTACCATAAATAAAATTGGGAGATTTTATTAAAATAAAAAGCTAATTCATCAGTAAGACATGACAATCTTAAATACACAGCTCCTAGTAATAGAATTCTAAAATAAGTGAAACAAAAACTAAGTTAAATAGAGAGAGAAATAGATAAATTTACAATTCTGACTGGGGATTTCAATACTTGCTTAGCAATTGATTGGATGAGTAGGCAGTAAATAAGCAAATAGAATAGCTCTTCCATGTTTTAGTCAGTTTGACCTTTTGATATTTATAGAACCTTCCAACCAACAGCAGACTACATTTTCCAAGTGCCCATGGAAGCAAGAGAGAACACATGAATCATAAAATAAGATTCAATAAACTTATAAATATTAAAATCATACAAAGTATGTCTTCTGACCACAGTGGAGTTCAATTTTAAATCAAATAAAAAATATCAGGTAAAAACATTTGGAATTTAACACACAGACTAATAATTGATGCACTAAAGAATAGATTATAAGGGAAATTGAAAAATATTTGGAACTGAATAGAAATTAAGATGTAAGACATTAAAACTTGTGTGATTCAGCTAATAGTGCTTAGAAAATAGTTTGATTGCTTAATATAAAAAAGTATATCAGTCATGGTCCATTTGCGAAACCACAGTTTGAATAATGAAAGTTTAATATAAAGGATTAACTGTAACAGGGGATTACTGTTCGTTCAATGGTGTGTGGGGTCACAAATGGCCAGGTGACAGTCTCATCTTCTAATTAAATTTAATTATTTTTGTTACATTTCTTGGTTAGAAATATTTTGCCCATGAGGATTAAGACCCATGGAGCTAAGTATGCTGGGACAGGAAGAAAATCCTGCAAGTGAGTTATTAGGTGAAATGGGAATAAAAGAAACCACTACCACTTTCACCCCTTAACTCCTAGACCCATAAATTCTGGCTGTATAATTGTCTGATTCAGAATATACATTCTTTGATTTAAAAGAGAGCCCTGTCATTTTAAGATATCTTACAACTGGTGGAGTAACCAAGCCATTAGTAAGCCATTTATCTTTCAAATACATCACCTATTTCTGGAAAATGAACTATGTGGTAAGATTAGTTAATTCCGTAGTCATGAGTCCATTTCTGTATTTCCTTTATGGTGAAATGAGGTCCTTTACCAGATGCAATGTTACGGGGAATGCCGTGATAGTGGTTAAGGCATTCTGAGTGTCCACAGATGGTAGGGCTGGCAGAAAGCATTAGGGGAAGGTAAACCAAATCAATTTCCTGAATTTGTGTCTGTTCCAGCAAAGACAGATTTCTGCCCCTTCCATGGGGAAAGAGGTCTATTATAATCAACCTGCCAACAGAATGATTCTTAACAAAGAATGATATCACGTTTAGGAGTTACTATTGATTGTTGCTTTTGGCAGATAAGATGCTCAGCAATGATACAATTCAGATCAACTTTGCTGAGGGTAAGTCCATATTGTGGAGCCTAGGTGTAGGTTCTACCTCTGCTAACATGGCCATTTTGTTCACGGGGCTTTTGAACAAAGGTAGCTGGGGAATGAGACTGACCGATATTCACAGGGCATACCATTTTGTCCACCTGACCCCCACAAGCTGTCATTTTGACTGATGAGCCACAGTGAGATTTTGGGTCCCAAAATGTTAACATAAATTTTTGGCCAGTGTCAAGTAATCCTTGATAGGTCTGGGTATTTCTTATTCCTCAGTGAAGCCACTCTACTATATGGGTATATGTCCCTTTGGGGAAAGATTTGGTGGAAAATTTACAATGTGTGTTTGTATTAATTATGCAGGACACTTCCTCAAGATTTGGCCTCCCTTTCAGTCAAGGGGCTCTTGATCTTTGAGTTGACATTGGTTTGGGAACTGATTGATAGACTGTGATGCTCCGCTGTGTTGACTCAAGTCAGGTGATAGATGCAGTGTTAGCTCTGATGTGACAAAGAGCGACTCACCTGGTGGTTATTTCCTCAGTTCTCTGATGGAAAATTAGAATACATATGCTTAGTGACTGGTAGAATCCCCCACAGTGGTTCCCTAACATATGAGTCATTATGGTAGCAAGTATTAAATAAAAGCCCTTAGAATTTCCTCTCCTCTCAAAGATCAGTTCACTTCAGTTCAGTAGCTCAGTCGTGTCTCACTCTTTGTGACCCCATCAACAGCAGCACGCCAGTCCTCCCTGTTTATCACCAACTCCCGGAGTCCACCCAAATCCATGTCCATTGAGTTGGTGATGCCATCCAACCATCTCATCCTCTGTCATCCCCTTCTCCTCCTGCCCTCAATCCCTCCCAGCATCAGGGTCTTTTCAAATGAGTCAGCTATTTACATCAGGTGGCCAAAGTATTGGAGTTTCAGCTTCAACATCAGTCCTACGAATGAACACCCAGAACTGATCTCCTTTAGGATGGACTGGTGGGATCTCCTTGCAGTCCAAGGGACTCTCAAGAGTCTTCTCCAACACCACAGTTCAAAAGCATCAATTCTTCTGCACTCAGCTTTTTTTATAGTCCAACTCTCACATCCATACATGACCACTGGAAAAACCATAGCCTTGACGAGACAGACCTTTGTTGACAAAGTAATGTCTCTGCTTTTTAATATGCTGTCTAGGTAGGTCATAACTTTCCTTCTGAGAAGTAAGTGTCTTTTAATTTCATGGCTGCAGTCACCATCTGCAGTGATTTTGGAGCCCCCCAATATAAAGTCTGACACTGTTTCCACTGTTTCCCCATCTATTTGCCATGAAGTGATGGGACCAGATACCATGATCTTCATTTTCTGAATGTTGAGCTTTAAGCCAACGTTTTCACTCTCCTCTTTCACTTTCATCAAGAGGTTCTTTAATTCTTCACTTTCTGCCATAAGGGTGGTGTCATCTGCATATCTGTGGTTATTGATATTTCTTCCAGCATTCTTGATTCCAAATTATGCTTCCTCCAGCCCAGCATTTCTCTGCATATAAATTAAATAAGCAGGGTGGCAATATACAGCCTTGATGTACTCCTTTTCCCATTTGGAACCAGTCTGTTGTTCCATGTCCAGTTCTAACTGTTGCTTCCTGACCTGCATGTAGGTTTCTCAAGAGGCAGGTCAGGTGGTCTGGTATTTCCATCTCTTTCAGGATTTTCCACAGTTTATTGTGATCCACACAGTCAAAGGTTTTGGCATAGTCAATAAAACAGAAATAGATGTTTTTCTGGAACTCTCTTGCTTTTTCAATGATCCAGCAGATGTTGGCAATGTGATCTCTGGTTTCTCTGCCTTTTTTAAAACCAGATTGAACATCAGGAAGTTCATGGTTCATGTATTGCTAAAGCCTGGCTTGGAGAATTTTGAGCATTACTTTACTAGCATGTGAGATGAGTGCAATTGTGCAGTACTTTGAGCATTCTTTGGCATTGCCTTTCTTTGGAATTGGAATGAAAACTGACCTTTTCCAGTCCTGTGGCCACTGCTGAGTTTTCCAAATTTGCTGGCATATTGAGTGTAGCACTTTCACAGCATCATCTTTCAGGATTTGAAATAGCTCAACTGGAATTCCATCTCATTTACTATTCCTTTTCAACATAGTAAGTGAGAAACAATATCGCTTTACTATGGGAATTATAGAGATGAATAGCACCATAAAAACCTAAAGAAGTATGGAGGATAATACCCATCACATTGCTATTTAATTCCTTCACTTTGGCTGCAAATAAGTCAGATGTATGTTAAAAAATGATCATGGGCTGTTGTAAACTTAATCTGATTGTGATGCCGATTGCTATTGCTTTCCCATATGTAGTGTCTCTAAGGGAGAAAATCCACATAGCACGTGACACTTGGTACATAGTTATTGACCTGGATGACTTTTTCTCCATACAGTTTTTAAGGACCACCAGAAGCGGTTGCTTTTACCTGGAAGGCCTAGTAGTGTATTTTCAGTCTTACTTTGGAGCTATGACAATTTACTGCTCCCTATCATACTATGGGGGCTTCCCCAGTAGCCCAGGTGGCAAAGAATCTGCCTGCAATGCAGGAGACCCTGATTCAATTCCTGGGTTGGGAAGATCCCCTGGAGGAGGGCATGGCAACCCATTCCAGTATTCTTTCCTGGAGAATCCCATGGACAGAGAAGCCTGGTGGGCCCCGGTACATGGGGGTCACAAAGAGTCAGATACGACTGAGCAACTAAACACAGCACATCATACTATAGACCACAGAAATCTTGCTTGTCATGACATTTCATACAACACTATATATACTAGTCTATTGATGATATTGTACAACTGGACCTGTTGAACAGAAAATAGCAATAATTTTAGATGTCTTAGAATAAGATGGTGAGTTCTAATTCTGTATCAGTCAAGGCCCAACTAGGCAAACACTGCTTGATGAAGGGAAAGGCTACCCACTCCAGTATTCTGGCCCAGAGAATTCCATGGACCGTATAGTTTATGGAGTCTCAAAGAGTTGGACATGACTGAGCAACATTCACTTTCACTTTATAATTTGAATAAGGAGTTTAATATAAAGAATTAGTAACTGTTACAACGGAGAAGGGAATGGCAACCCACTCCAGTATTCTTGCCAGGAGAATCCCATGGACAGAGAAGCCTGGTGGGCTACAGTCCCTGGGGTCGCAAAGAGTGGGACAGGTCTGAGTGACTAACACACACACACAACTATTACAAGGAACTGGAGCAATGAAAATAATTGATAGCAACTAAGATAATCCTGAAAAATACAGGAAGAGCAAATCCAGCCTCTATCCCTAGGGCTAATACAGGGTATTATAGGGAACAGATTTTCTCTACATTTTTTAGTGATCCTATAAAGTCTCAGTTTCCTGAACCATGGAAATGCATAAGCTATCAGGGTAGAAGGTTTGCTTTCATTTCCCCTAGGAACATTTTACTTCTTTCAGTGAAGATTAGAACTGAGGCCATCTGTTTCTGTAATGGTGGAACTAATTATTTCCTTACAATAAGCTTCTCTTATTTCCCAAGAGCCAAATGGTTTTGGGTAAGGCACCTTGTTGTTGTTTAGTCACTAAGTCAAGTCTGCTGTTTGCAACCCCATGAACTGCAGCATGCAAGGCTTCCCTGTCCTTCGCTATCTCCCAGGGTTTGCTCAAACTCAAGTCCATTGTGTTGATAATGTCATCCAACCATCTCATCCTCTGTCTGCCTCCTCCTCCTGCCTTTAATCTTTCCCAGCACCAGGGTCTTTTCCAATGAGTCGGCTCTTCATATCAGTTGGCCAAAGTATTGGAGCTTCAGCTTTAACATCAGTCCTTCCAATGAATATTCAGGGTTGACTTCCTTTAGGACGGACTAAACTGATCTCTTTGCTGTCCAAGAAACTCTAAAGAGTCTTCTCCAACACCATAGTTCAAAAGCACTGATTCTTCAGTGCTCAGTCTTGTTTATGGTCCGACTCTCACATCTGTACTTGACTACTGGAAAAACCATAGCTTTGACTATATGGACTTTCGTCAGCAAAGGGATGTCTCTGCTTTTTAATATGCTGTCCAGGTTTGTCATATCTTTTCTTTTAAGGAGCAAGCAACTTTTAACTTCATGACTGCAGTCAGTGTCTGCAGTGATTCATTATCTCTCTGCTTGTTTACATTTCAAAAGGGGTGGAGCCTGGAACCGTGAGGAAATCTCTAGGTTGTTAAAGCCATAGACACTCTATTTTCTTCCTGGAAAGATTTATTTACATAACAAAGGATTAGAGTAAAGATTCTTTGCATTCTGTCTCCAAGGAGATAGTCAGAAGGAGAAGGAAGAAAAATAATCTCCCCTGTATAAAGGGAAGACTTTTATATTTCTCCATCACTTGAATACAGAGTTATTCTACCACTTGTGTAGAATATATTTTCCATCTGGCTCTTATCACATCACTCTGCAGGATTGCAAATGTGGAGAGACTAATGATCCAATGCTATTCTGACTGTCGACTGTGTGGTGAGCATAGTAAGAAATCTGCTCTGATTTAGAAACTTCATTCAAAAAAGTTTAATAATAATGAATGTTAAAAATCAACAACACTCAAGGAAGAGACAACCTTTCCTGCATAAGGGTTAATATCCATACCTTGTTGGAGAGGCAACACCATCACCCTGCTGTATTATAGAGACAGTGCAATGTGCCATGCTGGGAGAATTTGGATGAAATCTACACTTTGGAACATGCTAGAAATCTGCCCTCTATTATATAGGGGAGAGCTTTTCTGAAGGTGCTGTCTTACTGGAGATGCTCTACTATGCAAAGAGCCATCCTAAAGTAAATTGTTTATTCCTCGGTGCTGTTGATTGCCATGTGCTGCAGAGCTGGAGTATCTGCCCACGTTACAGGAACTTGGTGCTGGAGAAGCCAAGTCATGCTGAAGAAAACTGCCCAATGAAGCACGGTGGAAATGTGAAGGAAGGCCCCTTCCTCCTGCAATGTGTCTGATAGTGTCCTGAATTGACAAAGCTTAGCATTGTACCAGCTGTCAGGAGCCCAGCTCAGTTTCTTCAGAGCAAGCAATGAAGGCAAATTTGAAGTTGAAGGGAAATACACTGATAAATGGCACACAAAGAAAAATGTAAAATCAATTATGTATTGCTTCTTCCACTCAGGAGGGAGTAACTACTATTCTATTAGTCCTTTCATCATAAAAAAATTAATAAAGTGGGAAAAGCATGCAAATCAATTGTTTTCAGATTTGAGACAATAGGCAGTGAAAGACTGTGATTATGGAGAGACTAAAAACATGAAAGTGAAGCTTCATGATTCCCTGGCCTTTTGTCTAAAGACTCTTTGCAAAACACGACATAGTGAGGGGGAGTCTAAGAAGAAGACAGGGTTTTACTGAGCTGAAGAGACAAAAATTGAAATTTAGAGATGGCAGTATAGCTGGTACATGTGGGTCAGGGTAGAAGAGAAGAGGAAGCTCTACAGAATAAAAGCTGCAAAACGACACGTAAGTATCTCTTGGTCTGTAGCAGAACACTAAGCTATGCATACGCAGAGTCAGGAATTAAAAGGCTGGCAAAGAAGAATTCAGGGGAAATGTAAGGTAAACAAAGGTTTTGAAGTTTGCACTTGGCTGTGAGACATTGGTGTTTGACCAACTAGAGAAGAGAAGCTTACCTGAACAAACTGGGTCCTCAATGGAGACCCTAGTAGGACTATACCTTCAGGATAGAGCCATGCTAACCCTAAGGTAAAGACTAATGAGTCCTGCCCTATCAAACAGAGAACTCAATCAAGTCAAGCTCAGTAGGATCCGTAAGTAACCTATATACATAAGAGAACAAAGTTCATTGTTTTTTACAGGTATAAAAGGAAAAAAAATACGACACGCTACACGTAAAATTCAAAATCTCTAGCATTCACTAAACCACTTGGTACATGAAGAAGCAGAAGAATGTCAATTATAGTGAGACGACAATCAGAAGAGATACAGACAGGAAAGAGGAGATAGAATTAGGCAGGGTTGTTAAAGCATTTACAAATATTATAAACGCTCAAGGATTAAAGAAAGCATGGATGCAATGAGAGGAATGAAACGTGTAAAAGACACAAATGGACCTTCTGTATATGAAGGATTGTATTATGTGCAAAGAACATTTTCAGCTCAGTTCAGTCGCTCAGTCGTGTCCAGCTCTTTGCAACCCCATGGACTGCAGCACGCCAGGCCTTCCTGTCCATCACCAACTCCCGGAGCTCACCCAGACTCACGTCCATCGAGTCCGTGATGCCATCCAGCCATCTCATCCTCTGTCGTCCCCTTCTCCTCCTGCCCCCAATCCCTCCCAGCATCAGAGTCTTTTCCAATGAGTCAACTCTTCGCATCAGGTGGCCAAAGTATTGGAGTTTCAGCTTCAGCATCATTCCCTTCAAAGAAATCCCAGGGCTGATCTCCTTCAGAATGGACTGGTTGGATCTCCTTGCAGTCCCAGGGACTCTCAAGAGTCTTCCCCAACACCACAGTTCAAAAGCATTAATTCTTCGGTGCTCAGCTTTCTTCACAGTCCAACTCTTACTTCATGACAAATAGAAGGGAGAAAAAGTGGAAGCAGTGACAGATTTTATTTTCTCAGCTTCCAAAATCACTGCAGACAGTGACTGCAGCCATGAAAGTAAAAGACACTTGCTCCTTTAAAGAAAAGCAATGACAAACCTAAAGAGTGTTTTAAAAAACAGAGACATCAGTTTGCTGACGAAGATTTGTATAACCAAAGCTGTGGTTTTTCCAGTTATGTACAGATGTGAGAGTCGAACCATAAAGATGACTGAGCACCAAAGAATTGATGGTTTTGAATTGTGGTGCTGGAGAAGACTCTTGAGAGTCCCTTGGACTGCAAGGAGAACAAACCAGTCAATCCTAAAGAAAATTAACCCTGACTATTCATTGGAAGGACTGTTGCTGAAGCTGAAGCTCTAATATTTTGGTCACCTGATGTGAGGAGCTAGCTCTTTGGAAAAGACCCTAATCTGGGGAAAGATTGAAGGCAAAAGAAAAAGGGGCCAGCATAGGATGCAGTGGTTAGGCAGCATCACTGACTCAATGGACATGAATCTGAACAAACTCCTAGAGCTAGTGGAGGACAGAGGAGCCTGGTATACTATAGTCCATGGGATCCAAAGAGTCAGACAGGACTTAACAACTAACAACCACAGGCAAGATTTTAAACTTGAACAGAAACTTATTAAATTACCAAATTTAAATTTGTTACAATTAAGATGTGAAAGTTTAATGGTGGCAAACACGGTCTGCAGAATTAGCATTTAGTGCATTTTCCCCCTAACATGATGCTGACTCCACAGATTCATGAAATAGCAGCAGCCTCCATGTCATCCTCAGACTACACTCTGTGAAGCAGAAATTATCTGTAGGGCTGTTCTTAGCTCTGGGTTTTGAGTAGCAGTAAGGGTATATTTTCTCCAGAGAAGACCAGGCCAGAAAGGGAGGGTTAATATATGAGGCTTTAGGTTCCAAATGGAAGGACCATTTACATCTTCTCTTTAAATAGGAGGTGATACAATATGCTGGGTGTGAGGATGCTGAATGAGGTTGGGGTGCTGAGTACAGGGGAGACTGGGGGATCCCTGATGGATAGTTCAGTGGGGGCATGGTGTGCAAAGAAGAAATGAACTGAAGGATGACATCCAGGAGGCGGAGGACAGGGCTGTCTGAGTCTTTCTTTGGCACCAGTGACATGGGAAGGAGAGACCAATAGAATCCAGTGTATTGAGTCCTCAGCTTCACACTTTAGATGTGGGTAAATCAGAGTTCACAGCCAATGATGTTACGATATCTGAGCCTGACAACAAGAAAAAAAATACTCTAAAAAAGATGTTTTATTTCACTCTTAGGCAAAGGGGACAAGGGTTTCCCTTGTAGCTCAGTCAGTATAGAATCTGCCTGCAGTGCAAGAGACCTGGGTTCAACCCCTGGGTCAGGAAGATCCCCTGGAGAAGGAAATGGCCACCCACTCCAGTATCCTTGCCGGGAAATCCCATGGACAGAGGAGCCTGGTGGGCTACAGTTCGTGGGTTTGCAAAGAGTCAGACACGACTGAGTGATGAACACTTTCAAGAGAGGGAGAGGTTCTTATGTGTCTGTAGAGATGATGATGAAAGGAGATTAAGTGCAATGAAGGGCGTGACTGAAACGTTAAAAGAGAATTTATAATTAATCTATACTGGTGGAGGAACTGTAAGCCTCTGGATTTCAGAGAATAGATTTACATTTCTTTGTATTCACCCCAGCACCTAGCAATGCTTAGATACATAGTGAGTACTCAGAAGGAAGAGAGGAAGATGGAGGACATCGTTCTAGGGAACAAATGTTCTGAGCAGGATAAGAGAAGCCCTAAGAGTCTGTCCCACAGCCCACAGGCCAGAATTCACAGACACCTTCCCATGGCTAACAAGAACCTAGCAGTGACAATAGGAAGGTCAAGCAGAGCTGTACTTTGACAGTGAAGCAAGAACCTCCAAACTTGGGCTCCTGAGACCTGAGCTGTTAGCTGTACTCATTTTTTCTCTATTCTGAATGCTGTCACACGATTCTGGATCTTCTCATTCCTGGAATCTGGGCTACAGAGTTTGGGATGTATGCAATAATCAATATTTTAAATAATTAATCACCATTGATTTCTCAGACAAGGGTCATTCCCTTCCTCCCTTATTGAAGCCAGGCACTTGGCACCTATGTGCAGAAGTGAAAAATCTTTCAAAGATTATTGATAACTTTGCAACCTCCTTCACCTCCCATTCTATATACGTAAAACTTGAAAGGTCTGAGCTTTGTGACAGGAGCTCCTACTCACTGTTGGGAAACTTAATACCACTTTGTGAAGGGGTTATGTTGCACAAGCCCACACTATTGTTGACCTTCGGCTTTGCTCAAATAGGAGAGATGGTACAGTGGGCTGGAGGATGTTCAGGAAAGAGAGGGAAACAATTGCTTATAAAAGGTTTTCATCCATTCTTTTCCCACCAGACATTTTAAAGGGTAAATATTTTCCTGATTCTGTCTTTTTTTGGATAGATAAGAAGAGAATTTTGTCCCCCCCAAAATATATTACTTGCTTTATGAGCTTGGTTCTATAGCTGGGGGAAACTCTGGCAGAAATTTGATGTTGAGCCTTCACTGACTTCTCCCTAAACTTCAGGCACATTTTCTCTAGTTTTTCCAGCAAGGACGATGAGTTAGTTCTTATGAGGTCTAGTTTTGGAGAATACCACTTGTACCATAGTATTACAGTATTGCCTGTGAAATCATCCAAACCTTAGCCATTCCAATGCTCATGAGCGCTAGTGCTGGGAGTCCCCCTGGCCCATTGATGGACTCTGGTCAGTGGGAAGGTTTTGGTGAGGAAAGGTCTCTGGCAGGGACACTTTGTGGGGTGCTTACCGCAACACCATCTTGGGACAGGAGCAGGATTACTATGGGTTCCATAAGGGTCAATCTTTGTGGAAGTGATTAGAGATTTGACTGTCTGGGACTCTATTTTGTGTGTATTTTGTATCTATTTTGTGTGTAAATTTCCAGCACTGATATTCTAGGGTAGTAGAAAAGAGTTTATCTTTGAATTCTGGTTGAAATGTTTTGGTTTACCAAACTCCTTCCACACAATGGGAAATAAATATGACTGACATTTGAATGGCATTGTTACTAGAACATCATCCTTAGATTTCTAATACTTCTTTTGAGTTGCTTATGCTTCAAGTTGCCCATTAAACTCAGTTAATTTCTTAAATGCTCTGTTGAGCTTGTGAAATGTTTTTTCCTAAACAGAAGTCTTTCATGTATAATTATTAAGCTCTTCATGAATCAGTTATTTATCACCCTGAGCAAAGGAACATTAAGGAGTAAACCAAAACACATTTTGAACATCCAGAATGATGTCACAAAATAAATATGTGCTTTACAATGTATTTTCATTATTTTCATCTGGTATTAGTTTGCTAAGAGTTTCATCATGACTGGATGCTGAATTTCATAAATGGCTTTTTCTGCATGCATTGAGATGATGACACAGTTTTTATTTCTGTGATTGTGGTGAAATGAATTGATTGTCAAAGTGTCAACCCAATTTTGTATTTCTGGAATATATCCAAAATGATTTTGATGTATTACCAGTTTTGAATATTACTGTTTTCATTGCCAGGTTCTAGTTTAAGGTCATTCTCTCATAAAATAAGTTGGGAGGGTGATGTCAGCAAGATGGTCAAATAAGACACCCTTCACTTATATCTCCCATTCAGAAACAATAATTTGGCATCCATCCTCAGAAAAAAGTGTCTTTGTGGGAGCTTGGGGATCCAGTTAGGAGATTGTGAAACCCTAGTGCAGTCCAAGACTGAGGCTGTCTTACTGAGGTGGCTGATTCTCTGGCCATGGTCCCAAATGCAGACTTGGAAACAGCTCTGCCCACCTGAAGATGGAGCTGCAGCCTGTGGCTTTGGTTCTGTCATGAGCACCATCTGCTGGGGGACCTCGGAGGAGTCATGACCACCTGTGCATCAAGTGATACACAAACAGTCTTGGCTCTGGACCTGGAAGGGGACCATTTACCTACTCTTGCCTCTTTGGGTGTGATCTGGGAGCCCCTGGATGTAACATTGAGATGGCAACGAAGGTCATTTCCAACTTTAGTCCCCCTCACAAGAAGATCAACTAGCAACTATTCATAGACAAGACACCACTGTAAAAATTTCAGAGCCTGGGAGTGAGGCTGAAGTGACTTTTGGGACCACAGAGATGGAGAAAGACTGCAATGAAAGGGGAATAATAGAGGTTTCACTTTGAGGGCATTGCTGCTCCCCGTACTGGCACAGAAACACACCAAGGGATGGCTTCCCAGGACCTACAGTTTCCCAAGTGGGAAAAGAGAGCAAGATAGACATCTTGCTCCCCTCAGCTTTGGATACACTTCCTGGGAGGCTCTCTTGGATCTTGCATCATGGGGAATCACTGTGGAAATCTGTGGGGCTTGATCACTGGGGATCAGAAAGGTGGAGGAAAGGTGCAGTCAATCTTGGTGGATCACATTCCTGTTTGTATCAGTGCCCATGTGGCTCTACCTGCCATCTGCAAAACCTAGCCAATGGTCTCTATTGGCAGTGAAATCTTTTCTGTGACTGTACCCAGGCAGGAAAACAAATTTACAGCCCATTCCAAGTATTGAGCATAGCCTTTAGTTCTGTCAGGACAGAGGGCTTGACCAGAGAACCTAGGCAGCCCTGGAGCCCATCTTACTGCCAAGAGTCAAGCCAGCAGCTGTTCTCCCTCTTGTTGAGCATAGCCTCTGATTCACTCTACTAGGGAACCTGAACAGTGACCCTGGGCAGCCTGAGCCCAGCTATGGCCCTATATGATTGCTGTACACAGCTTATGGCCTCATCAAGACAGGGAACCCAGCTGGTGAATCCACCCAATCATGGAGTATAATATGTGGCTCCACCCAACCAGGTAGCCCAGAGAGTGACCAGTCAACCATGAAGAGTCTCCAGCCCCACCCAATTGCAGGATACAACTAGATGTCCTGTCCAACCAGAAAGCCTAGCCAGAGACTTTGCTCAACAGTGGAACCTTGCCAGTGGCCTACCTGATTGCAAAGCCCAGACTGAGGCTCTACCCATCTTTGGGCCCCTGGCTGACTGCACAGCTCAGCCTGAGGCTGTCTGACCCTGAAGCCCTGCCTACAGTCCCTTCAGTGTGTGGAGTTCAACCAGTGACACCATCTGATTGGAGAGCACAGTCTGAGGGCCTGAGAACCACTTCTACTGCATCTATTTCAGAACTGTTCTCTAAAAAGAATGTTGGAAGACTGTGTGTGTATAAACCATATATACGTAAAAACCCAGAGATTATGAAAAAAGCAGCAATAGGTGGAATACAGATTTTATTTAGGAAGTGAAACTTGTGTCATTCTACTGTGGTGGATATATGTTATAAATTGTTCAAAATTTTTTGTACAACTCAAGGAGACAACCCTAATGTAAACTGTAGACTGGTTAACAATGATGTCTCAGTATTGGTTCATGGGTATAACAAATGTTGGTTGTGGGGCAGGCTGAATGTGTGTGTGTGTGTGTCTGTGTGTGTGTGTTGGGGAGGGGAGGGGATGTGGGAACTTCCTGTACTATCTGTCTAACTTTGCTGTACACTTTAAACTGCTCTAAAAGCAAGCCTATTACTTTAAAAAGCAAAAAGCAAAATAGGTAACTACCTTCTCTTTACTGCTCTCAGAAGACGAAAAGAATGGTCAGTGTCCCAGAACACATGAAAAGATATTCAGGATGACTGATAGGGAAATGCAAGACAAAAGAGGATTGGGATGCCATTTTTATTCCAAATTGCAGAACATTCTAACTCTTTAGCCCTATCAAGAATATGGAGAAAGAGGAACTCCTTCACATTGGTTGTACAGCTGTGAAAGGCTACAGTGTCTTTAACAATTATCTAGAACATTATTATAAAACTTAAAACTTACCACTGACTCAGGAGTCACTGAAGAATAAGGTCTATAAAGTGCTATCGGTACCCATAGTAAAGTGAAAGTGAAGTTGCTCAGTCGTGTCCGACTCTTTGCAACCCCATGGACTGTAGTCTACCAGGCTCCTCAGTCCATGGAATTTTCCAGGCAAGAGTACTGGAGTGGGTTGCCATTTCCTTCTCCATAGGTAAAACTATATCTAAAAAGATGATTATGTTATATGCTTAATCATAAATATTTTTAATCATCAGTAGAATGATTGAATAAATTGTAGTCCATCTATATTATGGAATATTATGCAGCTATACAAAATGAGTTAGATTTATTTTTATTAATATGAAGTGGCATATATAAAATATTTCAAGGGAAAATGCTTATTGATGAGTAGCACATGTGGTATAGGACAGATGAAAATAAAACAAAGGAAAGAATATATTTTTGTCCATGTGTATAGCAAAAGAGGGTAAAAGAATGCAGAACAAACCATTAACATTTATTGCCTTGGGGATGGGGAAAAAAAGAGAAGATTGTGGTTTTCTCTATACGACAGCAGTTGTTTTGTTGCAACAAGTATGTAGTACTACTTTTGTAGCTTAAAAGGAAAATTCAATAAATTGTGGTAGAAATAAAACCAACAGAAGAAGAGCCCTGGATGACAGGGCCTCAGGGTCAAACATCTATGGACAGTCAGATCTTTTATACTTCCAAGAGTGATTGCCTCTTAGTTTAACTCCATTACTAGATTACAAAACTCATTTCTTTTCTGTTTTGAAGGATGAAACAAAAAAGAAATTAAACATTATTCTTTCCAAACATGGTGCACAGTTTTCTTCAGGATGAGATGTCTTTAGTTAAAACTCAGTAAGTGGCTGAAGAGAAAAATCTCTCCCTCCACCACCTCTCCATCCTGTTCCTAAATTAATACACATTCAGCCTAAGGGTATAGGGGAAACTGTGTCATGTCCCTCAAAAGAGAGTAAAGGAATAAACACTGTTTTTGATTTATAAATATGTAAATCCTGTCTAATTTTGAGCTCAAGCATAAAATATCAGCCATCAAATAATGCATAACAAATTACCCTAAAAGTTATCAGCTTAAAACAACAATAAACATTATCTCACACAGCTTGCTTGGATAGCAAGGAGATCAAGCCAGTCAATCCTAAAGGAAATTCATTGGAAGGACTGATTCTGAAGCTGAAGCTCCAATACTTTGGCCGCCTGATGCAAAGAGCTGACTCATTGTAAAAGACCCTGATGCTGGGAAAGGTTGAGGCCAGGAGGAGAAGAGAGCAACAGAGGATGAGATGGTAGGATGGCATCATTGATTCAATGGACATGAGTTTAACTGAACTCTGAGAGATAGTGAAGGACAGGGAAGCCTGGTGTGCTGCAGTCCATGGGGTCATAAAGAGTCGGGCACAACTGAGTCACTGAACAACCACATGCAATTTCAGAGTCAGGCCTCTGGGATTGGCTTTGCTCTGTGGTTCTGGCTCAGATACTCTCAGGAGGTCAAGGTGTTGGCCTGGGCCCATCTAATCCACTTCTGTGTTGGCTGACTCACATGACTGGTGAGTCAGAGCTGGTGGTTAGAGAAGGCCTCAGTTCCTCCCAGGTGTGCTTCTATGTAGGGCTGCTTAGTATCCTTAGGATATGGCAGTTGCATACCTCCAGAGCTAGTTCCAAGAAGAAGAACAAGGAGAAGTCCGAAAGGTCTTTTACGAACAAATCTCAGAAGTCACATGCCATCACTTCTATACATTCTATTCTGTTAGAAGAAAGTCGCTAAATTTGGGCCACCACTCAGGGGAGGGGAATTAATTCCACCTTGAAGGAAGGAGTATCAGAGAATGTGTATACCTCTGGTAATCACAGCTGCCCTATTTTCTAGCTTTTAGGAATTTCAAAGAATTTCAAGTCTCCTGAAGGCATTCATTTTCTCTAAAGTTTTTTGGATTTTTTCTTAATAGCTTTTCTTTAATTTTATGAGATTTTGATTATCTAGTGTTCTGTATTCCCTTTTCTTGTACTTATTCCTATTGAAACAAAGCCAGAACTCCACATGCTTTTATGAAATCTCTGTCCCCATCTTGTCCCCCTAACACAAATTCATCAATGTCATCATCTCAAAAGTCTCAGTTCAATTCAGTTCAGTGGCTCAGTCGTGTCCAACTCTTTGCGACCCCATCGACTGCAGCATGCTAGGCCTCCCTGTCCATCACCAACTCCTGGATTTTACTCAAACTCATGTCCATTGAATCACTGATGCCATACAACCATCTCATCCTCTGTTGTCCCCTTCTCCTCCTGCTTTCAATCTTTCCCAGCATCAGGGTCTTTTCCAGTGAGTCAGTTCTTCACATCAGGTGACCAAAGTATTGGGAATTTCAGCTTTAGCATCAGTCCTTCCAGTGAATATTCAGGACTGATTTCCTTTAGGATGGACTGCTTGGATCTCCTTGCAGTCTAAGGGACTCTCAAGAGTCTTCTCCAGCATCACAGTTCAAAAGCATCAATTCCTGTGTTCAGCTTTCTTTATAGTCCAACTCTCAAAACCATACATGACTACTGGAAAAACCATTGCCTTGATGAGACAGACCTTTGTTGGCAAAGTAATTTCTCTGCTTTTTAATATGCTGTTTAGGTTGGTCATAGCTTTTAATCTAAGGAGCAAGTGTCTTTTTATTTTCATGGCTGCAGTCACCATCCACAGTGATTTGGAGCCCAACAAAATAAAATATGGCACTGTTTCCACTGTTTGCCCATCTATCTGCCATGAAGTGATAGGACCAGATGCCACGATCGTCGTTTTTTGAATGTTGAGTTTTAACCCAGCTTTTTCACTCTCCTCTTTCACTTTCATCAAGAGGCTCTTGAGTTCCTCTTCATTTTCTGCCATAAGGGTGGTGTCATCTGCATATTTGAGGTTATTGATATTTCTCCCAGCAATCTTGCTTGTGCTTCATGCAGCCCAGCATTTCACATGATGTACTCTGCATATAAGTTAAATAAGCAGGGTAACAATATACAGCCTTGATGTACTTCTTTTCCTATTTGGAACCAGTCTGTTGGTCCATGTCCAGTTCTAACTGTTGTTTCCTGACCTGCAGGTTTCTCAAGAGGCAAGTCAGGTGGCCTGGTATTGCCATCTCTTTCAGAATTTTCCACAGATTGTTGTGATCCACACAGTCAAAGGCTTTGGCATAGTCAATAAAGCAGAAAGAGATGTTTCTCTGGAATTCTCTTGCTTTTTCGATGATCCAAAAGATGTTGGTAATTTGGTCTTTGGTTCCTCTGCCTTTTCTAAAACCAGCTTGAACATCTGGAAGTTCATGGTTCACATATTGCTGAAGCCTGGCTTGGAGAATTTTGAGCATTACTTTACTAACATGTGAGATGAGTGCAATTGTGCAGTAATTTGAGCATTCTGTGGCATTGCCTTTCTTAGGGATTGGAATGAAAACTTACCTTTTCCAGTCCTGTGGCCATTGCTGGGTTTTCCAAATTTGCTGGCATATTGAGTGCAGCACTTTCACATCATCATCTTTTAGGATTTGAAATAGGTCAACTGGAATTCCATCACCTCCACTAGCTTTTTCACAGTTATGCTCAAATGGGTATGTCTTTCCTTTTCTCCTTTGCTTTTCACTTCTCTTCTTTTCACAGCTATTTGTAAGGCCTCTTCAGACACCCATTTTGCTTTTTTTTGCATTTCTTTTTCTCGGGAGTAGTCTTGCTTCCTGTCTCCTGTACAATGTCACAAACCTCCATCCAAAGTTCATCAGGCACTCTGTCTATCAGATCTAGTTCCTTAAATACATTTCTCACTTCCACTGTATAATTGAAAAGGATTTGATTTAAGTCATACCTGAATGGTCTAGTGGTTTTCCCTACTTTTTTCAACTTAAGTCTGACTTTGGCAATAAGGAGCTCATGATCTGAGCCACAGTTAGCTCCCAGTCTTGTTTTTGCTGACTGTAAAGAGCTTCTCCATCTTTAGCTACAAAGAATATAATCAATCTGATTTCAGTGTTGACCATCTGGTGATGTCCATGTGTAGAGTCTTCTCTTGTGTTGTTGGAAGAGGGTGTTTGCTATGACCAGTGCGTTCTCTTGGCGAAACCCTGTTAGCCTTCATCCTGCTTCATTCTGTACTCCAAGGCCAAATTTGTCTGTTACTCCAGGTGTTTCTTGACTTCCTACTTTTGCATTCCAGTCCCCTATAATGAAAAGGACATCTTTTTGGGTGTTAGTTCCAGAAGGTCTCATAGGTTTATAGAACCATTCGACTTCAGCTTTAGCATTACTGGTCAGTGCATAGACTTGGATTACTGTGATGTTGAATGGTTTGCCTTGGAAATGAACTGAGATAATTCTGTCGTTTTTGAGATTGCATCCAAGTACTGCATTTCGTACTCTTTTGTTGACTATGATGGTTACTCCATTTCTTCTAAGGGATTCTTGCCCACAGTAGTAGATATAATGGTCATCTGAGTTAAATTCACCCATTCCAGTCCATTTTAGTTTGCTGATTCCTAAACCCTATAGTCTATTGGGGCTAATACCATTGTTTCTTATATCTCTGTTCACAGGAATCACCAAAATATTAATCGTATCCAACACTTACAAAGCAAAGACTTGAAGCCAGGCATTGTTCAAAAGAGTTTACACGCACCCACTGAAGTACACCAAGCCATCCTTCATGACCCAATCTTTAGTCACAGTCTAACTTGCCCTCCAACCCTCTCAACTCCCAAACTTTTCCCGTGGAGAAACCATGACCCATCCCTGGCAAAAGTTCTGTATCTTAAACCTCATCCCTTGGATGTTTCCTTTATGTTGTTGCTCACACTGAAACTCAGAACTCCCTTGGTGGTGTTGCTTCCTCTCCAGACTTACATAGCAGACATTCTCTTCTGCATCCTTTGTTATAATTGAACATGAGGATGGGATAGCTTTTAGTTCCTCAATGCTGCTCCCAGGTCATTTGCCCTCCTTCTTCCTTGAAGACATTGATTTTTGTCTTGGTTCCCAGTGAATTTTGTTTTCACACTGCATCCATCACCTACTTCTGTGGTCCTACACATGCATTCTATGCAATCTCAAAAACAATAGAATGACCTCTGTTCATTTCCAGGGCAAACCATTCAACATCACGGTAATTCAAGTCTATGCCGCGACCGGTAATGCTGAAGAAGCTGAAACTGAATGCTTTTATGAAGATCTACAAGACCTTTTAGAACTAACACCAAAAAAGATGTACTTTTCATTATAGGGGACTGGAATGCAAAAGTAGGAAGTCAAGAAACACCTGGAGTAACAGACAAATTTGGCCTTGGAGTACAGAATGAAGCAAGGCAAAGGCTAACAGGGTTTTGCCAAGAGAATGCACTGGTTATAGCAAACACCCTCTTCCAACAACACAAGAGAAGACTCTACACATGGACTTCACCAGATGGTCAACACTGAAGTCAGATTGATTATATTCTTTGTAGCTAAAGATGGAGAAGCTCTTTACAGTCAGCAAAAACAAGACTGGGAGCTGACTGTGGCTCAGATCATGAACTCCTTAGTGTCAAAGTCAGACTTAAATTGAAGAAAGTGGGGAAAACCACTAGACCATTCAGGTATGACTTAAATCAAATCCCTTTCGATTATACAGTGGAAGTGAGAAATAGATTTAAAGGATTAGATCTGATAGACAGAGTGCCTGATGAACTTTGGATGGAGGTTTGTGACATTGTACAGGAGACAGGGATCAAGATCACCCCAAGAAAAAGAAATGCAAAAAAGCAAAATGGGTGTCTGAGGAGGCCTTACAAATAGCTGTGAAAAGAAGAGAAGTGAAAAGAAAAGGAGAAAAGGAAAAATATACCCATTTGAAAGCAGAGTTCCAAAGAACAGCAAGGAAAGATAAGAAGGTCTTTCTTAGAGATCAATGCAAAGAAATAGAGGAAAACAATAGAATGGGAAAGACTAGAGATCTCTTCAAGAAAATTAGAGATACCAAGGGAATCTTTCATGCAAAGATGGGCTCAATAAAGGATAGAAATGGTATGGACCTAACAGAAGATATTAAGAGGTGGCAAGAATACACAAAATAACTATATAAAAAATATCTTCATGACCCAGATAATCATGATGGTGTGATCACTCACCTAGAGCCAGACATCCTGGAATGTGAAGTCAAGTAGGCTTTAGGAAGTATCACTATGAACAAAGCTAATTGCCATAATGGAATTCCAGTTGAGCTATTTCAAATCCTAAAAGATGATGCTGTAAAAGTGCTGCACTCAATATGCCAGCAAATTTGGAAAACTCAGCAGTGGCCACAGGACTGGAAAAGGTCAGTTTTCATTCCAATCCCTAAGAAAGGCAATGCCAAAGAATGCTCAAACTACCACACAATTGCACTCATCTCACATGCTAGTAAAGTAATGCTCAAAATTCTCCAAGCCAGGCTTCAGCAATATGTGAACCATGAACTTCCAGATGTTCAAGCTGGTTTTAGAAAAGGCAGAGGAACCAGAGATCAAATTGCCAACATCTGCTGGATCATCAAAAAAGCAAGAGAGTTCCAGAAAAACATCTCTTTCTGCTTTATTGACTATGCCAAAGCCTTTGACTGTGTGGATTACAACAATCTGTGGAAAATTCTGAAAGAGATGGGAATACCAGACCACCTGACCTGCCTCTTGAGAATGCAGGTCAGGAAGCAACAGTTAGAACTGGACATGGAACAACAGACTAGTTCCAAATAGGAAAAGGAGTACGTCAAGGCTGTACTCCTTATTTACTTATTTAACTGCTATGCAGAGCACATCATGAGAAACGCTGGGCTGGAAGAAGCACAAGCTGGAATCAAGATTGCTGGGAGAAATATCAATAACCTCAGATATGCAGATGACACCACCCTAATGGCAGAAAGTGAAGAGGAGCTAAAAAGCCTCTTGATGAAAGTGAAAGAGGAGAGTGAAAAAGTTGGCTTAAAGCTCAACATTCAGAAAACTAAGATCATGCCATCCTGTCCCATCACTTCATGGGAAATAGATAAGAAACAGTGGAAACAGTGGCTGACTTTATTTTGTGGGGCTCCCAAATCACTGCAGATGGTGACTGCAGCCATGAAATTAAAAGCTGCTTACTCCTTAGAAGGAACGTTATGACCAAACTTGACAGCATATTAATAAGCAGAGACTTTACCTGTCAACAAGGTCCATCTAGTCAAGGCTATTGTTTTTCCTGTAGTCATGTATGGATGCAAGAGTTGGACTATAAAGGAAGCTGAACACAGGAGAGTTGATGCTTTTGAACTGTGGTGTTGGAGTAAACTCTTTTTTTAAATTTATTTTTAAAAATTGAAATTTATTTATTTTAATTGGAGGCTAATTACTTTACAATATTGTACTGGTTTTTCCATAACTCTAGAGAGTCCCTTGGACTGCAAGAAGATCCAGCTAGTCCATCTTAAAGGAAATCAGTCCTGAATATTCACTGGAAGGATTGATGCTAAAGCTGAAATTCCCAATACTTTGGTCACTTGATGTGAAGAACTGACTCACTGGAAAATACCCTAATTCTGGAAAGATTGAGGGCAGGAGGAGAAGGGGATGACAGAGGATGAGATGGTTGAATGGCATCACAGATTCAATGAACATCAGTTTGGGTAAACTCCGGGAGTTGGTGACGGACAGGGAGGCCTGGTGTGCTGCGGTTCATGGGGTTGCAAAGAGCTGGACATGACTGAGCGAGTGAACTGAACTGAACACTACACTTTTCCATCTGCGATTACGTATCCCCTCTGTAATGTCTAAACCTACCACTGCCTCCTCTCCAACTCTGCAGTACACAAGGGAACAAATGTTCAGCCCAAATAGGACTTGAACTCTGTGATATTGTAATTTATTATATGAAATATATATTTGGTCTTTGTCTTGTTGCTAGCATGGAGCTCTCCAAACCCTCAAAATTTCCAATGATAAGTATGAAGATATCCTTTGTCATGTTAATGAGGTGACTTTGGGAAACGGTCTAAAAAGGGGAGCTGGTTGCCAGAGCAGCCAATCATGTGATGAGAGGGTTACAATTTTCAGTGTTGCCCTCCACCTCCAGGGAGGAGAGAGGGATTGGAGATTGTGTTCAGTTACCAGTGGCCAATGGGTTAATCTTTTATGCAACGAAGCTTCCATAAACACCTAAAACACTAGTTTCAGAGAGCTTCCAGGTTGATGAACAAGCCAAGACTTGGGGGAGCATGGCATTCTTGGAGGGTGGCACATGGAAGATCTGTGCCTTTTCACAGTACATTGCCCTGTCCATCTCTTCCCTCTGGCTATTCTAATTGTGAAATGTTTCTCTGAGCCCTGTGAGCCACTCTAGTGATATAATTGAACCTGAGGAATTAATTATGGGAATCTCTGATCTATAGGTGGTCAGTCTAAAGCACAGGTGACAACCTGGACTTGTGATTGGCATCTGAAGTAGAGGGCAGTCTTGTGGGATGGAGCCCTTAATCTTGGAATCTGCTGCTGTCTCTGGACAGATAGTGTCAGAATTGAGTTGAATTGTAGGGCATCCAGCTGCTGTGCAGAATTGCTTGGTGGTGTGGGGAAATTATCCCACATGGGAATTCAGGGCAGAAGTATAGATTCCTTGATCTTAACACTGTTCCTCACTCCCTTCCAGTCCTAACTTCTCTCCTTAGCCAGTTTAAATTCCTTTTTTCTTCATTACAATTGCTATCTTTCATAGATTCTCAACTCCCTTATTTCTCTCTTTCTTCATTGCACTCACCTGGCAAACCTCCAGATCTAGTTAAATCCAACTTTCCAACTACTTTGCCTTTAGCCCAGGCAGCAGAATTAGTTGGAGAAAAATACACAACCACTCTGACTAATCTCACTCTATGGCACTGACCCTCTGTGGGCTAAAGTACTGCTAGGCAAACTTACTTTACCATATTAGAATCTCTTGGACAAGCTTTTTAAAAATGCTCGTGTCAGGCCACACCCCTAGACCAATTAAGTCACAGTCTCAACCAGTGGACCCATTTTTTTTTTAAAACTCCACAGCCAAGTTTGAGGACCACTGCTGTAACCCATTTATTCCTTTACTCTTAGAGATGACTGTTTCACCCACACAGTCTTTGCTATTCCTCCAACATGCCAAGCACAGTTCTGTTACATGATTCTCTCTTCTGGGATGCTCTTTCCCCAGGAGTTTGCATGGTGGTTTTTTTTATTCCTTCAAGCTTCTGCTGCAAATGTCTGTTAGTAATAGATATTTCTGAACTCTTCCATATAAAACAAGACTTTCCCACCCCAATCTTAGCACTTCCTGTCCCCTTTGTCTTTGTTTTACTCCTTACCATTTCTCACTACCTAATATGTTGGCACTAGTGGTAAAGAACCCGCCTGCCAATTCAGGAGACATAAGAGACTTGTGTTCTATCCCTGTGTTGGGAATATCCCCTGAAGGAGGGGATAGCAACCCACGGCAGTATTTTTGCCTGAAGAATCCCAAGGGCAGAGGAGCCTGGTGGGCTACAATCCATAGAATTGCAGAGAATCAGACATGACTGAGGTGGCTTAGCACCATATTATGTATTTATTTGCTAATTATTTATTGTATGTTTCCATCTACTAGAAAAATAGATTTTGTGTGTTTTGTTCATTGCCCATAACAAAATGTGCACAGTTAATTTATTAACAGATCAACAGGTGTTCAGTAAATGTGTATTTTTTAAAGGGTAGAAAACAGACACTTCTCAGGACTTTATTGTGTTCAAGGTAACTGTTATTTTATGCAATAAAATGTGGATTTTCTAAACCTGGCTAAAGGGGCTGGTATGGGACTTGGATCAGAAAGGTTGGAATCTTGGATGCTTCAGAGCCAGTTCCTAGATATTGGGAGAGAGGCCAGTTGAGAGGATGGGGACAGACAGTAGCAGCAGCAACAATGAAAGCAAATAGGAACTGCCATAGTACTGAGTCTGAAGGATTGTATTCTCAGCAACCAGGAGAATCATGAACAAAACACCTTTTACTTAAGCTCAAGGCCCAGAGGGACCAGCGCTCACCACCACCACTCACAGAGATGACATGCTGCTAAATGGGCTGTGAAGGAGGAGAGAGTGTGTAAAAGTTGGGGTGGCAGCAATTATAGGGATGAAGGCTCAGCTTACTACAGCTGGTTTGGGTACCAGTGGGTTTTTTTGCCCCAAACTTGGTGATTAAGGAAGTATGTATTCCACATGTGCTCTTAGAAGATCTAATACTAACAAGAATTTATAGAATAATAGTAAATCACAGTTTTTAGAGCTATGGACAGTTCAAATGGAGCTTAGTTTTTCCTATTTAAGTATTAAGGATAATGAAAAAATCATTCAGTTCAGTTCAGTTCAGTTGCTCAATCATATCCGACTCTTTGCGACCCCATGAATTGCAGCACACCAGGCCTCCTGTCCATCACCAACTCCCAGAGTTCACTCAGACTCATGTCCATCAAGTCAATGATGCCATCCAGCTATCTCATCCTCTGTTGTTCCCTTCTCCTCCTGCCCCCAGTCCCTCCCAGCATCAGAGTTTTTCCAATGAGTCAACTCTTTGCATGAGGTGGCCAAAGTACTGGAGTTTCAGCTTTAGCATCATTCCTTCCAAAGAAATGCCAGAGCTGATCTCCTTCAGAATGGACTGGTTGGATCTCCTTGCAGTCCAAGGGACTCTCAAGAGTCTTCTCCAACACCACAGTTCAAAAGCATCAATTCTTCGGTGCTCAGCTTTCTTCACAGTCCAACACTCACATCCATACATGACCACTGGAAAAACCAAAGCCTTGACTAGTAGGACCTTAGTCGGCAAAGTAATGTCTCTGCTTTTCAATATGCTATCTAGGTTGGTCATAACTTTTCTTCCAAGGAGTAAGCGTCTTTTAATTTCATGGCTGCAGTCACCATCTGCAGTGATTTTGGAGCCCCCCAAAATAAAGTCTGACACTGTTTCTGCTGTTTCCCCATCTATTTCCCATGAAGTGATGGGACCAGATGCCATGATCTTCGTTTTCTGAATGTTGAGCTTTAAGCCAACTTTCTCACTCTCCTCTTTCACTTTCATCAAGAAGCTTTTTAGCTCCTCTTTACTTTCTGCCATAAGAGTGGTGTCATCTGCATATCTGAGGTTATTGATATTTCTCCTGGCAATCTTGATTCCAGCTTGTGTTTCTTCCAGTCCAGCATTTCTCATGATGTACTCTACATAGAAGTTAAATAAGCAGGGTGACAATATACAGCCTTGACATACTCCTTTTCCTATTTGGAACTAGTCTGTTGTTCCATGTCCAGTTCTTATTGTTGCTTCCTGACCTGCATACAGATTTCTCAAGAGGCAGGCCAGGTGGTCTGGTATTCCCATCTCTTTCAGAATTTTCCACTGTTTATTGTGATCCACACAGTCAAAGGCTTTGTCATAGTCAATAAAGCAGAAATAGATGTTTTTCTGGAACTCTCTTGCTTTTTCCATGATCCAGTAGATGTTGGCAATTTGATCTCCAGTTCCTCTGCCTTTTCTAAAACCAGCTTGAACATCTGGAAGTTCACGGTTCACGTATTGCTGAAGCCTGGCTTGGAGAATTTTGAGCATTACTTTACTAGCATGTGAGATGAGTGCAATTGTGTGGTAGTTTGAGCATTCTTTGGCATTGCCTTTCTTAGGGATTGGAATGAAAACTGACCTTTTCCAGTCCTGTGGCCACTGCTGCATTTTCCAAATTTGCTGGCATATTGAGTGTAGCACTTTCACAGCATCATCTTTCAGGATTTGAAAGAGCTCCACTGGAATTCCATCACCTCCACTAGCTTTGTTCATAGTGATGCTTTCTAAGGCCCACTCGATTTCACATTCCAGGATGTCTGGCTCTAGGTGAGTGATCACACCATCATGATTATCTGGGTCATGACGATCTTTTTTGTATAATTCTTCCGTGTATTCTTGCCACCTCTTCTTAATATCTTCTGCTTCTGTTAGGTCCATACCGTTTCTGTCCTTTATCGAGCCCATCTTTGCATGAAATGTTCCCTTGGTATCTCTAATTTTCTTGAAGAGATCTCTAGTCTTTCCCATTCTGTTGTTTTCCTCTATTTCTTTGGATTGATCACTGAAGAAGGCTTTCTTATCTCTTCTTGCTATTCTTTGGAACTCTGCATTCAGATGCTTATATCTTTCCTTTTCTCCTTTGCTTTTTGCTTCTCTTCTTTTCACAGCTAATTACATGAGGTCAAAAGATGAGTCTTTAGTCAACATTGTTCATCTTTGCTGTAATTATCCTACTTTTTACCCTTCTTAAGCATAGATTCTCCACATATAATAGTAATAGGCTTGAATAAATTCAGAAATCTCTATGGGCAATAAATGTCACTTTTATTTATTTTTCTGAATCAAATTTAGTTGTCACCAAATTCTCACTCATCAAAGCCCAAGAGAAGTTGCAGTGTTCATTCCCTTCCCTCTACTGGATTGTACCAGACTCAGGTCTTATGCAGTTCAGAAAATGTGGGCAGGCTGAATTTGGGGCAGTGATGTAGATGTTTCATGCTGATACCTGGAAGTCAATTTGAAGTTGCTCGTTTTCTGTGCCAGCTTGGCTAAGGGAGGTTGGTGCAAAAGTAATTGTGAGTTTTGTGTTGTTGAAATTTGCCATTTGATATTGGAATATGTTCTCAAGTAAATGGGGCTATGTTATAAATTGTTTTAATGTACATTTCTTGCTTTTTTTTTTTTCTAGTGACATTATTTGCTGTTTTATATTTATTTTAGACTATGGAAATGATGTTAGAAAAAAAGCAAATTTGAGTGGTTTTCTTATTCAACTGCAGAATGAATCGTAAAGCAGTGGAGACAACTCACAATATCAACATTACATTTGGCCCAAGAACTGCTAATGAATGTACAGAGCAATGATGGTTCAAGAAGCTTTACAAAGGAGATGAGAGGCTTGAAGATAAGGAGCATAGTGGCTGGCCATCAGAAGTTGACAGTGACCAACTGAGAGGATCATGGAAGCTGATCCTGTTACAACCACATGAGAAGTTGCCAAAGAACTCAATGTTAACCACCCTATAGTCGTTTGGCATTTGAAGCAAATTAGAAAAGTGAAAAAGCTTGATAAGTGGGTGCCTCATAGGCTGACTGCAAATTTAAAGAATCATTGTTTTGAAGTGTTATCTTCTCTTATTCTATTCAACAACCATTTCTCAATCAGATTGTGATGTGTGATGAAACGTTGATTCTGTATGACAATTGATGATGAACAGTTCAGTGGTTAGACTGAGAAGAAGGTCCAAAGCACTTCCTAAAGGCAAACTTCTGCTGAAAAAGGTCATTGCTTGGTAGTCTGCTGCCTGTCTGATCCACTACAACTTTCAGAATCCCAGTGAATCCACTACATCTGAGAAGTATGCTCAGCAACTCAATGAGATGCAACAAAAACTGCAAAGCCTGCAGAGAGCATTGGTCAATAGAATGGGTCCAGTTTGTCTCCATGACAACACCATACCACAGGTTACACAACCAATGGTTCGAAAGTTGAAGGAATTGGGCTATGAAATTTTGCTTCATCCACCATATTCTCCCCACCTCTTACCAACCTACTACATTTCTTCATACAGCTAGACAACTTTTTGCAGGGAAAATACCACAACCAGTAGGATTCAGAAAATGCTTTCCAGGAGTTCATTGAATCCCAAAGCATGTATTTTTATGCCATAGGAAAACATAAACTTATTTCTCAATGCAAAAATGTGTTGATTGTAATGGTTCCCATTTTGATTAATAAAGGAGTGTTTGAGCCTAGTTATAATGATTTAAAATTCACAGTCTTAAACTACAGTTATGCCTGCACCAACATTAATTAGTGTTATGGGAAGAAATTATAATCTTTCATTTAGCCATGTTCAAAAAAAATTTTTTTAAAGTATGATTTACAATGGATAACCCAAAGAAGAAAGATTTCTGTTGTGTTATTTATTTATTTATTTTTTAGTATACAGTTGGTCATTTCTTTCTAAATTAATTTTTATTGGTATATAGCTGTTTTACAATGTTGTGTAGTTTCTTGCTATACAGCAAAGTGAATCAGTCATATGATATACATATATTCACTCTCTTTTTAGATTTCCTTACCATTTTGGTCACCACAGAATGTTCATTTCTTTCCTTAGTAAGGTAAATGAGAAGAGGTTGAGGACTTTATAATCCAGTGACTCTATAAACACCGAGTATAAAGAGCCCCTGCTTTTAAATGTATAGAAGTTCTGTTCTATTAAGAAGAAGCAAGAGGCTTTCTGAGATATTCACAAGTTCTTTTGGAGCTATTTGTCACAAATTCCTCCCAGAATATTCTTTCATTAAATACCTAACCTCTATGCAAGTTGTATAAGTTCGCCTAAGATGTAACCATTACCTGGGGAGCATATAATACATGCATTGTTCATTTTGTGTATAAAAATCTTACACATTATACATTATTGTGAATGAACTAATCAGCCATGTGTTAATATGACTCATTGCTCTGTAAATCATGTAGGTTATTCTTTTTTGTGAAGGAGAAAGAAGAGGGGAAGGAAACTATTCATGTCCCATGATCTACTTTTTCTCCTTTCAGCAGCAACAGATAAAGGCTGTCCTTAGATATTCTGATTTCAACATAATATGAAACTTTTTTTTAAATAGAGTTTAGTCTCCATGGGTATTCATACAACTGTTTTCCCTCTGAGATCTATTTATGGGGTGCTGTGTATGAGGAGCCTGCAGATTTCCATACATCAAACCCTTTCAATCTGCCAGAACCTCTCCTGTTTCTAGGGAACTAAACTTCCTTGGAGTTGTGCCACCTACTTCTCCTCTTAAAGCCACAGCTTCCATCATTTCCACATGTGGACAAGCCACTCTAATCACCTTGATGGGCTCCATTTCTGAAACACAAAGATTTCTAGTCCTTAGACTTAAACAGAGAGTGCTATTTACCTCTCTCTCACATCAAGGAGATTCTAGCCTGAGAAATATCTCACTTTCTTTTTGGAGGTGATGGGAGTGGTAGAGGAGCAAATAATACATATGTGGGTGTTAACAAAAAAGGGGAAAAAAGATGTTTTATTTAATCCTGATAAAGCCATAGCAGAAAAAAAATCCTCAATAATCCTTTACAAAAATTAGAAAAGAAAAAACAACTTTAGAACAATACTTTAATAATACTTGGTAGGCTGAATCTTAATAGTCCAACTCCACCACAGGCTCAGAAATTGGGAGCTCCTTAAGGTCCAGTGCCCTCTCCCAGTCTGTATCCTCCACAGGCACTTCCCACCTGGCACTTCATCACTGTTAAATAAAGGTAGATGCCCCAAACAAAGCCAAGTGACTCTTAGCCCCTTGCCTTCTCATGTGGACATTGTAGTTTGAATATCCCAGGCGCTCATAATTTATTCTTAACTTCTCATTCTCTAATTTCTTGTCATTCTATTTATTTATACTTTTAATCGTTGTATTAGTTCACTGTGGCTGCTATAACAAACTTGGTAACTTAATCAACAGAAATGTATTCTTTCACAGTTCTGGAGGCTAGAAGTCTGAAATCCAAGCATCTTCAGGGATGGTCCATTTCATGCCTCTTTTCTGGCTTTGAGCGCTTGGTGGCTGCTGTCAATCCTTGGTGTTTTTTGGCTTGCGGCTACATCACCATAATCTCTGCCTTTCTCTTTACACTGACTTCTCCTGAATGTCTTCTTCCACATTCTCCTCCTCTTATAAGGTCACTTGCCAATGGATTGAAGGCCCATCATAATCCGGGATGATCTCATCTCAAGATTCTTAGTTACATCTGCAAAACCTTTACCAAATAAAGTCACATTTATAGGTACCGGGTGGACATATCTTTGGGAAAACATCAGTCAACCTACTACAATCATCATGACTTTTCCCATTTCTGTGCTTTCTCCTTCTGAATTTAACGCACAAACCTTTCAGTATCTCTTGATCTAAGTAGATATCTCTAGCGTAGAATAACTCTTCATAATTAATTGACTAGAAGTCTGGGAACTAGACTTTGATTTTGGATTTTGTAACCACTACCTGACAATGTAATCTTGGATAAATTTAGTCATTTTGAATCATATTTTTCATGTTGGTTGCCAATATAGAAATCAGGCCTCACTTAAGGAAAAAAGTTCATTGTGAGTTATGACAACATCTCATGAAGCTCATGGATAAGAATATAGTCAGACTTTTTAGGAAGATCATAGGCCAAGGAAGCTGAAGTTTTAACGTTCTTTCTCATTTTTTGGTCTCTATTTTCCTCTGCAATCTATGTAATTCTTATCTACTCTTGTCACTTTTTCTGACAAAAGCTCTCTAATGTTACAGTTCCACCTACTTGGACAGCTTCTTCTCATCTTTCCCTACCACTTCTTGTCTCTTTTTGCTTGTCCCCACTTCTCTTAAAATTTCTCTCCCCATCTCTATTTCTGTCCCAGTTTCAGATTACTAAGGAGGGAATGAGAATGATCCAGTTGGGTTCTTTCCTGATTCAATCAGTTTCGACCAGAGATAGGGTCATATCATACGAAGATGGGTTTTGAGGAGGAAGACATAGAGATTCGGGATTAGGGTAGTTACCTTGAGGAAAGTGGAGTTTGGCAAATTCACAAAAATGTGCACCATATTTTCCTTCAATAAGATGGAGCTAATAGTCCCTGCTTTGCTCACTTCACGACTTTTTTAGGATCAGTATATGTATCATGCACAAGAAAACATTGTAAATTGTATAGTAAACACAGGAAGAAATTGTGTTAAAGTTTATGGTGCTATATTTGGGTTCTGGACAAGTAGCAGACTTGAGTTTTTTTAAACTAGAGAAAGTGAATGAATCATCCAGTGGGTAAAGGTTTTCTAAGAGTTCATCACCATGGCTACTAAAGTTTCCATTGTTTCCAAATGGCAGGAAATCACAATTTCAGAAATAGGGATAAAGTTGTTGTGAGAGAGGAAGAAGCTGGAGCTGCAAGTTTTAAGTGGGTGATGTTTGTAAGTGGAGGCCACCCTTCAGAGAAATCCAGACAACAATGGCAAGAGAACTAACTGAATTTAAATTCTGAACTATTTAGACAGAAAATGCTGGACTTCATATAATATTGCTTTCTCATTTGTTTATCATATGGATATTTACTTTCTGAAAGTTTATGAAAGGCAGGGTAAATCCTTGACAACAGGCATAACTCTCAGTCACAAAATAAATGAAGTTATTACATTTCTTGGGGATCTATGATTTGGTTGATGTTAGAGAGATGAGTGGGTTTATCTTACAACAGATGGATCAAAGAGGTTAGATATGTTTTGTCCAGAAGATTGTGAGTTGGGATTAATTACTGCTTCTTTCTATCTTGTTTCCAACAGGGCTGGAGCAGCAATACATCTACTTCCCCTGGCTTTGTAGCATCTGTGCACCAGGAAAGGCCAATAGTACTGGACAAAGAGGAAAACACAGAGTGAGCTCCTTGCATCATTTTTCTCTGGGCCTTACAAAGACAGGTTCTTACTCTTAAAATCATCTTTCTGTCCCTCATTGCACTATTCCATTAAAAAATAACATCCAGGAAAATTCCTAGAATAGACCTGATAGAAAAAAAACCCAAAACATCATTCTAAAGCTTTAAGTTAGACTTTAAGTTAGTTTGGCTGAAGGACATTGCAGGCAGCATGTGTGAACCAGCCCAGGTCATCAAGATAAGACACTTGTACGCATTTCCCTAGGGTGTCATCTGTGCAAAATATGCTCTATTAAGAAGCTATAAGAATGTGCCCTCTTAAGAATTCTTAATATATCCTATTAAGAATCTATAGCGGGAGACAGCTGGTTGAAGATTTGGGGACCTGGCTATCTCTCTATTATCACTGCTAAAACTAAGCACATAAACAGGTGCTCACTAAGTGATGAATTAATGAACACTTTACTGAATGTGTCCTTTGCAATGTGGTTCTGAGATTCATCTGTCTTATTTTATGAAACATCAGCAGTTTCTGATTCCCTCTCTGTGAAAATGGCAGTGTTCCCTGCAGGAAGAAATGCATAATTTTTTTCTTGGCAGTTGAGAACACCACTATGTTGCTTGTCTTCAGTTACAAATTAAGAGATTAGTGTTGGTCATCAGAGCAGACTCTTCTTCCCCAGAGAGAGGGTCATAGGCAAAGAAAAGAAAAATAAAGATGCAGGGAGATATTTGGTTTAAGAGATGATACTTGAAAGAATACATGTCAAAATATCTTGATAGTCTTGGTGATGCAGAATATCAAATCGTTAGCTAAAAATGGGATGAACAGGGCTAAAGTTGACTGGGAAAATTCAGTGTGGTGTATGTGGGAAAAGACAAAAGCACACTCATTCTTTCTTCAAATATTTATTTGTATGTCTTATATATTTGCACTCTACTCACATGTATCCTCTCAGATAAGCTTTAAAAGCCTGCCTGCTAATAATTCATGTGTGATCAGTTGCTCAGTTGTGTCTGACTCTCTGCAACCCCCTGGACTATAGCCCACCAGGCTCTGCTGTCCTTGGAATTTTCCAGGCAAGAATACTGGAGTGGGAAGCCATTTCCTACTCCAGGGGGTCTTCCTAATCCTGGGATTGAACCCGAGTCTCCTGCATTGGTAGGCGGATTGTTTACCACTGTGCCACCTGGGAAGCCCTACCCATTATTAATAGTATTTCTATTACTCACAAGTCCCCTTGTTTTCTATTACTTCCTTAGAAATCATATTTTAACATTATATTTTTATACTTATATACTTATTTATAGTCTTTCTCTCTACCAAAAGAGAAGACCCTTTGCTTTGGTTGGATCTACTGGTAAGCAGAATCTGAATTGGAAGGAGAAGGACAAAAGATTATTGTAAAGGAGGGCTGAGAGGAGCTACTCCACGTTCAAGGTCAGGAGGGGCAGCGGTGAGGAGATACCCCTCGTCCAAGGTAAGGAGCAGCAGCTGTGCTTTGCTGGAGCAGCCATGAAAAGATACTCCACGCCCAAGGTAAGAGAAACCCAAGTAAGACAGTAGGTGTTGCAAGAGGGCATCAGAGGGCAGACACACTAAAACCATACTCACAGAAAACTAGTCAATCTAATCACACTAGGACCACAACCTTGTCTAGCTCAATGAAACTAAGCCATGCCCTGTGGGGCCACCCAAGATGGGCTGGTCATGGTGGAGAGGTCTGACAGAATGTGGTCCACTGGAGGAGGGAATGGAAAACCACTACAGTATTCTTGCCTTGAGAATCCCGTGAACAGTATGAAAAGGCAAAATGATAGGCTACCGAAAGTGGAACTCCCCAGGTCATTAGGTGCCCAATATGCTACCAGAGATCAGTGGAGAAATAACTCCAGAATGAATGAAGGGATGGAGCCAAAACAAAAACAATACCCAGTTGTGGATGTGACTGGTGATAGAAGCAAGGTCTAATGCTGTAAAGAGCAATATTGCATAGGAACCTGGAATGTTAGGTCCATGAATCAGGGCAAATTGGAAGTGGTCAAACAGGAGATGGCAAAAGTGAACATTGACATTCTAGTTATCAGCGAACTAAAATGGACTGGAATGGGTGAATTTAAATTAGCTGACCATTATATCTACTACTGCGGGCAGGAATCCCTTAGAAGAAATAGAGTAGCCATCATGGTCAACCAAAGAGTCTGAAATGCGGTACTTGGAAGCAATCTCAAAAACAACAGAATGATCTCTGTTCATTTCCAAGGCAAATCATTCAATATCACAGAAATCCAAGTCTACGCCCCAACGAGTAACACTGAAGAAGCTGAAGTTGAATGGTTCTATGAAGACCTACAAGACCTTTTAGAACTAACACCCAAAAAAGATGTCTTTTTCATTATAGGGGACTGGAATGCAAAAGTAGAAAGTCAAGAAACACCTGGAGTAACAGGCAAATTTGGCCTTGGAATACGGAATGAAGCAGGGTAAAGGCTAATAAAATTTTGCCAAGAGAATGCACTGGTCATAGCAAACAACCTCTTCCAACAACACAAGAGAAGACTCTACACATGGACATCACCAGATGGTGAACACCGAAATCAGATTGATTATATTCTTTGCAGCCAAAGATGGAGAAGCTCTATACAGTCAGCAAAAACCAGACTGGGAGATGACTGTGGCTCAGATCATGAGCTCCTTATTACCAAATTCAGACTTAAATTGAAGAAAGTAGGGAAAACCACTACATCATTCAGGTATGACCTAAATCAAATCCCTTATGATTATACAGTGGAAGTGAGAAATAGATTTAAGAGCCTAGATCTGAGAGATAGAGTGGCTGATGAACTATGGACTGAGGTTTGTGACACTGTACAGGAGACAGGGATCAAGACCATCCTCATGGAAAAGAAATGCAGAAAAGAAAAATGGGTGTCTGGGGAGGCCTTACAAATAGCTGTGAAAAGAAGAGAAGTGAAAAGAAAAGGACAAAAAGAAAGATATAAGCATCTGAATGCAGAGTTCCAAAGAATAGCAAGAAGAGATAAGAAAACCTTCTTCAGCGATCAATGCAAAGAAGTAGAGGAAAGGAACAGAATGGGAAAGACTAGAGATCTCTTCAAGAAAATTAGAGATACCAAGGGAACATTTCATGCAAAGATGGGCTCAATAGAGGACAGAAATGGTATGGACCTAACAGAAGCAGAAAGTATTAAGAAGAGGTGGCAAGAATACACAGAAGAACTGTATAAAAAAGATCTTCAAGACCAAGATAATCACAACGGTGTGATCAGTCATCTAGAGCCAGACATTCTGCGATCTGAAGTCAAATGGGCCTTAGAAAGAATCACTACGAACAAAGCTAGTGGAGGTGATGGAATTCCAGTAGAGCTGTTTCAAATCCTGAAAGATGATGCTGTGAAAGTGCTGCACTCAATATGCCAGCAAATTTGGAAAATGCAGCAGTGGCCACAGGACTGGAAAAGGTCAGTTTTCATTCCATCCCAGAGAAAGGCAATGCCAAAGAATGCTCAAACTACCACACAATTGCACTCATCTCACACGCTAGTAAAGTAATGCTCATAATTCTCCAAGCCAGGCTTCAGCAATACTTGAACTGTGAACTTCCAGATGTTCAAGCTGGTTTTAGAAAAGGCAGAGGAACCAGGTATCAAATTGCCAACATCCACTGGATCATGGAAAAAGCAAGAGAGTTCCAGAAAAACATCTATTTCTGCTTTATTGACTATGCCAAGGCCTTTGACTGTGGCCTTTGACTGGCCACAATAAACTGTGGAAAATTCTGAAAGAGATGGGAATACCAGACCACCTAACCTGCCTCTTGAGAAACCTGTATGCAGGTCAGGAAGCAACAGTTAGAACTGGACATGGAACAACAGACTGGTTCCAAACTGGGAAAGGAGTACATCAAGGCTGTATATTGTCACCCTGCTTATTTAAATTCTATGCAGAGTACATCATGAGAAATGCTGGGCTGGAAGAAGCACAAGCTGAAATGAAGATTGCCAGGAGAAATATCAATAACCTCAGATATGCAGATGACGCCACCCTTATGGCAGAAAGTGAAGAGGAACTAAAAAGCCTCTTGATGAAAGTGACAGAGGAGAGTGAAAAAGTTGGCATAAAGCTCAACATTCAGAAAACAAAGATCATGGCATTTGGTCCCATCACTTCATGGCAAATAGATGGAGAAACAGTGGAAACAGTGTTAGATTTTATTTTTTTGGGCTCCAAAATCACTGGAGATGGTGACTGCAGCCATGAAATTAAAAGACGTTTACTCCTTGGAAGAAAAGTTATGACTAACCTAGATAGCATATTCAAAAGCAGAGACATTACTTTTCCAACAAAGGTCTGCTTAGTGAAGGCTATGGTTTTTTCAATGGTCATGTATGGATGTGAGAGCTGGACTGTGAAGAAGGCTGAGCACTGAAGAATTGATGCTTTTGAACTGTGGTGTTGGAGAAGACTCTTGAGAGTCCCTTGGACTGCAAGGAGATCCAACCAGTCCATTCTAAAGGAGATCAGCCCTGGGTGTTCTTTGGAAGGAAGGATGCTAAAGCTGAAACTCCAATACTTTGGCCACCTCATGCGAAGAGTTGACTCTTTGGCAAAGACTCTGATGCTGGGAGGGATTGGGGGCAGGAGGAAAAGGGATGACAGAGGATGAGATGACTGGATGGCATCACTGACTCGATGGATTGCGTTTGAGTGAACTCCGAGAGATGGTGACAGACAGAGAGGCCTGGCATGCTGCGATTCATGAGGTCGCAAAGAGTCAGACACTACTGAGTGACTGAACTGAACTGATGAAAGGAAAAGGGAAGAAGCAAGATTAGGCAGGGTGAGTCATCAGTTCATGGTATATATCTGACAGTCTCTGCTAGCCCAGTAGGGAACACTGGCAAAATTACTGCCTATTACAGATGCACACTGGTGGAAATGCTTAGGCCATTTTACCTCAGATTTGGCTGGAGGGATTCCCACAAGTGTTGTCACCTTGATTCAGAAGTCCAGGCAGATCTGAAGAAGTTTGAGAATCTCAGCTATCCATACTCCTCACATACAGGTGACGAATCCTTTCTTGAAAGGGGAATCTAAAGAGTCTTTTAGATCCATGTCTGTCATAGTCCATACCTTACATTGCACATATCCATATCCAAAGTGGATTCAAGCGGTAGCTTATCAACTGTTCCATTCAGTCTCTTTTCTTGAAGGAGAATCTAGAAGATGGAGGAGAGTAAAGAAAATTACAGCCTTCATCATTGCAGTTGGTCTGGGAGCCACAACTGATACTAGTCATTTCCTTCCTTAATTATCAATTTTAAGTATCCTTCATCCTCAGCTATCACCACTCAAGGTTTTGGTGGATCACTTGTGGTGTCACCAAACCTCCATACCTGAGATTTCTGACTTCCTGGTAATCATATCCTTCGCAGGCAGAGGTTGCTCACCCATCCATTTACAATTACCACTGGACAAGAGAGTACAAAGAAGTGTCCGAGTGTATCATCAAGTTCCACATATATTCCACCCTGTCCATTGTGCAAAAAGATTCCTACCTCTTCATGCTGATCAGCATTGATAAACCTGACCAGGATAATGTCTCCTTTTCTTACCTGCTAGTCTTTGGAAGGAAAAAGTCCAGGTGGCAGTCATAGGTTGTTATTCAGCACCTGGGCTGTACAGTCACCGTGTATTATTTACTTGCACCCACATATTGATCTAACACATTTGTAAGCCAAGCAGCAGCTCCCCTCACCTCTTTGTAGCTGGCTGTACAAAACCCCCACCCCAACAACCATCACAGTGAGTTGAGAGAGGACATTGCTGATGCAACCATGGTGGCTGACATTGGGATCTAGATTACATGTTTTTGGAGCTTGCTTGTGCCTTCGGGTCCTACTTGTACCAAATCTCATACGTACTATTGGATCTTATAATGGATTGTTACTGACTTTCTGACTTTGCAGGTCACATAGGATCCAGCTCCTAAAGGACATTTCTAGATGCATGGTCACTTGGTGTCCTGTTAGCAAACATTCTGTTTCTACCAGGGCCCAAGTAGGTTTTCCAAACATGTGTATGTAATTTTCTGGTTTGGATGGTTTGAGGTTTCTCCAAAACCTCAGAGATCTGTGCTGTGATCATTTTCCTGGAGTTTGTCATAAATTCTCCACTGCGATCTTTCCTATCATTGACACTTCCAGCACAATAAATTGTGCCACCTCATACAGCCCAAGTGATACCTGATTGTACCTCAACCTGGATCTGCAACAGAGCCTTTTCATATTGTAGGTCAGGCTCCAAGTTGGAAGCTTCTCATGTAATATAAGGGCCAGAACATTATAGCCACATGGGGACAATAAGGCCTCCAGAATTCAAAGGGGCATAGCAGGCATTGGTGCTTACCAATGCTTACCATAGCAGGCATTGGTGCTTGCAAAATGTGGTAAGGTATAGCCATTTGCTGTTGGCTTTGGAGGGGATGTCACGCCATAACTCTGATCAATGGACCTCTAAATTTGAAACGGCAAATTTCTCAATGTTCAGGATTTATTTCTCTCTCTCCACAGTACTGAGGGCTTCCCAGGTGGCATAATGGTAAAGAATCTGCCTGCCGGTGCAGGAGGTGCAGGAGATCCAGGAGACACGTGTTTGATCCCTGGGTTGGGAAGATTCCCTGGAGTAGGAAATGGCAATCCACTCCAGTATCTTTGCCTGGAAAATTCCATGGACAAAGGAACCTGGTGGACTACAGTTCATACGGTGGCAAAGAGTCGGATATGACTGAGCACACACACACACACATCTGTAGTATGCATGTCTTACCAAACTCTTCAGTGTGTTATCCATCTTGAACTCACCCCGCCTAATTAGCATATCATTGATGTGATGGGTGAGTGTGGTGCTCTTTGGAAATGGCTTATGGAACCATTGGGAGAGAGTAATAGAATCTAGCCAAGAGCACTGAGGAACTGCATTTACAATGCAGAACTGAGTCATCCAGGAAACTCCTGTTTGTTTGTTTTTTATTGGTTTTGTTTTCAGAGTTAGGATGCAGATTCTTTTAGAACCTACCCAATTTGTGGCTATCATTGGGAAATCACAATACTCAAAAGTCTACTTCATTAGAAAGACACTGCCACTATTGCCACTGCCTCCCCATGCTGTATCTGCTGTATTTGCTCTTATCTGTCCCAGCAATCCCTAGGACTCTGCTAGGATGGATCCCTAGGACTCTGATTCTCAATATTCACAAGCAGAGACTGGACAATGGCATGTCTCTTTAATTCTGTTGCTGAAAACTCAGTTCCTGTGCCCCCCACCAAATGCAGTCTCTGCCTCAATTCCAGCCTTCAAGTCTCACATAAGTGTATCTGATTGACTCTAAATCACATTGAGAACCCTAGTTTCTAGGGAGTCTGGGAAACACAGCATTTAGCATTTCACTCTCTGCCCTTCAGAAAGGCAAATGAGAAGAAGGGTGAAATAGATATTGGACACAGGTCTACTGTTTCAATCTCAATAATCATCCTTCATCAGGTGTTTCTTTGAGAGGATTAAATGTGGTAATATATGGAAGTGCTTATTTCAATAGCCACATGTAGTAATATGCAATAATTGCTGGGTTCACTTGCTTAAACCACTTATTCATAATTTAAGAATAAATTTTCCATGTCTAAATGCTATACAATTAATACTGCCAACATGAATTCACTGTCCATTTGTCCATGGATACAGCTGGGAATGACCTCTACTTGTCTGAGATTATAATTGTGTATAGGATTCACACCTTCAATTAGCTGCTGTTCAGAATGGTAGCCACGAGTCACATGTAGCCATTGAGCACATGAAATGTGGTCAGTCTCAATTGAGCTGTGCTACAAATATAAAATATGCATTGAATTTCAAAGACTTTGTGTAAAAAATGTAAAACTACCTCATTAATAATTTTATGCTGATTATTATATGGTAAAATAGTAATATTTTAGAAATATTAAGTTAAATAAATATATTATTTAAATTTACTTCTTTAGTTTTACATTTTTTAAAGGTTGTCTGCTAGAAAAATTAAAATTACATATGTGGCCTGCATAATATTTCTTCTGGACAGCACTGTCATAGATAAAGTAAGGGTAAAATTCTCCAAGGGATAAGCTGGAAAGGCGTCTGGTAGGGGAAGGGTGGATAGTCTGATGGGAATTTACGGAACAGTTCCCTGAACTCCACCTTCTAATTTTCTGTCTCCCTTTGGGGAGGGTATTCCTATCATGATTTTGAGTTCTCCTATCTCTCTGGTCTTAATTTTCCATATACTAGTACAGATGAGTCAGTTTTTAAGAACTTCATTTAAAAATATCATGAGACACCATAAAGAAATATGATTATGTCTGGCTTAGAAATTAGCTCTTCCTCCCCCATCCTCACTGTTTTCTAAGTTAGGATTCCCAGGAGCATTGTTTTCTCCCTGTACTAACTTGAACACAGAGCTCAGCCCTTCTCCAGGTCTACAAAATAACCCATAAAATCACAAGTAAGCAATAAAGATGGCATTCTTAAAGATCCGTTATGGGAAACAGAAGAAGGGGTTTATGTTGTACACTCAAAGCAAACAGCCTAACACCCCCTCCAAATTAGACACTTCTGATCTTTTCCTAATTCTCTTCTCTGCCACTCAGCCAATAAGGGTTCTCTCCCCGCTCTAAGCCTTTCACCCACTCCTCATATTGTCTTTCTGCCTTACTGGTCCATTTCTTTCGCTTTAGAATCCTCTCTTGTTAAAATTTCTCATCCTTTTAATAGGCAGAACAATTTAATTGCTGTATTGTGTTACTTGAGCATTTCCTTAGGGTCTCATACTCCAAAGAAAGTAATTTCTTTTGAATAAATACAAAGTCTCCCTAAGAGGAATTTTGGGAAATATGATTTTCATTTCATTACACAGAATAAATTGGATAAGTTTGGAAAGTAGAGGTTTTCAATGCTAAAAAATTTGGTAAATGTAATAAGGAGCTTTACCAAATCTCAAGTCGCCTTATCATAGGAGAGCCACTGTCTAACCACATTTAGACTAAAAAAAAAATACTTACAACTTGTACCTTCCTTTTTAAACCTTGGTTTCAATAAGACAGGTTCTATTTGTTTTACATGATCAGGAGCAGCCCATCAGTTCAAGGGCAAAGGTCAACTCAAGTCCATCTCTCCTTCAGTCCTTAATATCTTCCTTTGACAACAGAAGTTTGATTTAAAGTCAACAATAGGTCAGAGTTCCTTTGTGGAACTGTGCTAATTAACCACCTGAATTCTGAAATGTGACCTAATCTATGTTGGTTCATATTATCACTTCTTCTCAGCTTTTCCAGTTTTCTGAAATTTATGCTAGTATGTTTTGCCTCTTCTCTAAGATGAGCAATGCCAAAGAATGCTCAAACTACCGCACAATTGCACTCAACTCACACGCTAGTAAAGTAATGCTCAAAATTCTCCAAGCCAGGCTTCAGCAATAAGTGAACTGTGAACTTCCAGATGTTCAAGTTGGTTTTAGAAAAGGAAGAGGAACCAGAGATCAAATTGCCAACATCTGCTGGATCATGGAAAAAGCAAGAGAGTTTCAGAAAAAATCTATTTCTGCTTTATTGACTATGACAAAGTCTTTGACTGTGTGCATCACAATAACTGTGGAAAATTCTGAAAGAGATGGGAATACCAGACCAGCTGACCTGTCTCTTGAGAAACTTATATGCAGGTCAGGAAGCAACTGTTAGAACTGGACATGGAACAACAGACTGGTTCCAAACAGGAAAAGGAGTACATCAGGCCGTATATTGTCACCCTGCTTATTTCACTTCTATGCAGAGTACATCATGAGAAACGCTAGGCTGAAAGAAGCAGAAGCTGGAATCAAGATTGCTGGGAGAAATATCAATAACCTCAGATATGCAGATGACACCACCCTTATGGCAGAAAGTGAAGAAGAACTAAAAAGCTTATTGATGAAAGTGAAAGTGGAGAGTGAAAGTTCAGTTCAGTTCAGTCACTCAGTTGTGTACGACTCTTTGTGACCCCATGAATTGCAGCACGCCAGGCCTCCCTGTCCATCACCATCTCCCGGAGTTCACTCAGACTCACATCCATTGAGTCCATGATGCTATCCAGCCATCTCATCCTCGGTTGTCCCCTTCTCCTCCTGCCCCCAATCCTTCCCAGCATCAGAGTGAAACAGTTGGCTTAAAGCTCAACATTCAGAAAATGAAGATCATGGCATCCGGTCCCATCACTTCATGGGAAATAGATGGGGAAACAGTGGAAACAGTGTCAGACTTTATATTTCTGGGCTCCAAAATCACTGGAGATGCTGACTGCAGCCATGAAATTAAAAGACTCTTACTCCACGGAAGGAAAGTTATGACCAACCTAGCTGCTGCTGCTGCTGCTGCTAAGTTGCTTCAGTCATGTCCGACTCTGTGTGACCCCATAGACAGCAGCCCACCAGGCTCCCCCGTTCTGGGATTCTCCAGGCAAGAACACTGGAGTGGGTTGCCATTTCCTTCTCCAATGCATGAAAGTGAAATGTGAAAGTGAAGTCACTGAGTCATGTCCAACTCTCAGTGACTCCATGGACTGCAGCCCACCAGGCTCCTCCATCCATGGAATTTTCCAGGCAAGAGTACTGGAGTGGGGTGCCACTGCCTTCTCCATGACCAACCTAGACAGTGTTTTAAAAAGCAAAGACACTACTTTGTCAACAAAGGTCCATCTAGTCAAGGCTATGGTTTTTCCAGTGGTCATGTATGGATGTGAGAGCTGGACTGTGAAGAAAGCTGAGTGCCGAAGAATTGATGCTTTTGAACTATGGTGTTGGAGAAGACTCTTGTGAGTCCCTTGGACTGCAAGGAGATCCAACCAGTCCATTCTAAACGAGATCAGCCCTGGGATTTCTTTGGAAGGAATGATGCTGAAGCTGAAACTCTAGTACTTTGGCCACCTCATGCAAAGAGCTGACTCATTGGAAAAGACTCTGATGCTGGGAGGGATTGGGGGCAGGAGGAGAAGGGGACGACCGAGGATGAGATGGCTGGATGGCATCACTGACTCGACGGACGTGAGTCTGAGTGAACTCCGGGAGTTGGTGATGGACAGGGAGGCCTGGCATGCTGCGATTCATAGGGTTGCAAAGAGTCAGACACGACTCAGCAACTGAACTGAACTGAATATGATAGTTTCATAAAAATATAACTAATGCAATATTCAATATTATACTACCATAAATTTATTGAAATTAGAACATATTATCAAAATACTAATGAAAATAGCTTCCATTTGTTAGCAAGGTACAGTTCTAAGTGCTTTATATGCAATTAGCACATTATAATCTCATAACTGCAGAAAAGCTGGGCATTATTACTTCCATAGTATAACCAGGCATTACTATTCCATAGTATAACCAGGCATTACTATTACTTCCATAGTATAACCAGGGCTCTGAAAGATTAAGGAATTTTCCACAAAGCACACAGCACTATAACTCCCACCAATGTGACCTCAATGTCCATAATCCTCACACTTTTGCTCTGCCCTCAAGTCTCTGGTGCTCATCTTAGAAACGTAGGTTCTAGTCACTGGAAGGACTTAGAGATCATCCAATCCTAGACCTTCACTTTACAGACTTGTTAAGTGATTCAGATGTTCCAATTTGTTAAGGTCATTCTGACTCTAAACAAGAATTGTTTGGTAGTGTATTACACATTCAGTGATATCCTGGAAGTAAAGTTAGTACTGGTAACGTCGTTTACCAAAGGATTGGAAATAACTTATTTCTTAATGACCATTTAAGTAAAGGCAGTGAACTTTCTAGGACAAGGGCCCACTCACAGAGGGGCAATCCATGAGCTGACTTGCCATCAGCTCTTTATTTACCTGACTAGTGTTATTACTATCAACTTTCAGTAGCTAATGAAGGTCTTTAGGACTGAATATCAAGAATAAAAGGAAAAGAGTGTCAGGAGCATGGGTGGCTGTCTTGCTTGTGGACTTTGAACTGGGTGTCTTAAATACACCAGGATTAGTCAGCAGGAGGTCAGCAATTGCATTAACGGAAGGAGATTGCTGTAAGGAGAAAAACAAAGTTGCTGAGTACAAAAGACAAACTGCTTACTTTGAAGTGTTTTCTAGGAGTCATCCAGAACAAATTTCTCTCCCCATGGAAACCTTCCAGATGCTTTTGTCTGGTGGTTACAGATAGATCTGTGATATGGCCCTGCCAATTAAGTTGCAGGGCACCCTACAAATGTGTACTCTGCATTTCATAGACTTTATGGTTTTCCTGAGGGTGGTATGATGTCTATCTTTACTGAATCCAAAATAGATCTGCAGGATTGAACAAAATTTGCTTAATTAATTATACATTGTTCTTTCTTTTGGCCAGAACATTCTTTTGTTGTTAGAAAATAGAGTGGAAAATACTGAGTTTTGGAATAATAAAACCCAAGCATTTCCATCATATATTCACTTATTAAAAATATTTATCAAGAGATTCAGTTCAGTCACTCAGTCGTGTCTGACTCTTCGTGACCCGATGAACTGCAGCACACCAGGCCTCCCTGTCCATCACCAAATCCCGGAGTCCACCCAAACCCATGTCCATTGAGTCAGTGATTCCATTCAACCATCTAATCCTCTGTCGTCCCCTTCTCCTCCTGCCCCCTTCTTCCCACCATTAGGGTCTTTTCAAATGAGTCAGCTCTTCGCATCAGGTGGCCAAAGTATTGGAGTTTCAACTCCAGCGTTAGTCCTAACAATGAACACTCAGGACTGATCTCCTTTAGGATGGACTGGTTGGATCTCCTTGCAGTCCAAGGAACTCTCAAGAGTCTTCTCCAACACCACAGTTCAAAAGCATCAATTCTTCAGCACTCAGCTTCTGTTGTAGTCCAACTCTCACAGCCATACATGACCACTGAAAAAACCATAGCCTTGACTAGACGGACATTTGTTGACAAAGTAATGTCTTTGTTTTTTAATATGCTGTCTAGGTTGGTCATGCATTGGAGAAGGAAATGGCAACCCACTCCAGGGTTCTTGCCTGGAGAATCCCAGGATGGGGGAGCCTGGTGGGCTGCCGTCTATGGGGTCGCACAGAGTTGGACACGACTGAAGTGACTTAGCAGCAGCAGGTTGGTCATAACTTTCCTTCCAAGGAGTAAGCGTCTTTTAGTTTCATGGCTGCAGTCACCATCTGAAGTGATTTTGGAGCCCCCAAAAATAAAGTCTGACACTGTTTCCCCTGTTTCCCCATCTATTTGCCATGAAGTGATGGGACCAGATGCCATGATCTTCGTTTTCTGAATGTTGAGTTTTAAGCCAACTTTTTCACTCTCTTCTTTCTGTTTCATCAAGAGGCTCTTTAGTTCTCTTCACTTTCTGCCATAAGGGTGATATCATCTGCATATCTGAGGTTATTGATATTTCTCCCGGCAATCTTGATTCCAGCTTGTGCTTCCCTCAGCCCAGCATTTCTCATGATGTACTCTGCATATAAGTTAAATAAGCAGGGTGACAATATACAGCCTTGATGTACTCCTTTCCCAGTTTGGAACCAGTCTGTTGTTCCATGTCCAGTTCTAACTGTTGTTTCCTGATTTGCATACTGTCTCAAGAGGCAGGTCAGGTGGTCTGGTATTCCCATCTCTTTCAGAATTTTCCACAGTTATTGTGATGCACATAGTCAAAGGCTTTGGCATAGTCAATAAAGCAGAAATAGATGTTTTTCTGGAACTCTCTTGCTTTTTCAATGATCCAGTGGATGTTGGCAATTTGATCTCTGGTTCCTCTGCCTTTTCTAAAACCAGCTTGAACATCTGGAAGTTCACGGTTCACGTATTGCTGAAGCCTGACTTGGGGAATTTTGAGCATTACTTTACTAGCATGTGAGATGAGTGCAATTGTGCGGTAGTTTGAGCATTCTTTGGAATTGCTATTCTATGTTAATAACCGACAAATGTTGTAAATAAAATTTAGAATGTCTCATAACTCTCCTGGAGTACATATTCTAAAAGGGGGATTAGATAGTAAACAAGTAAAGAAATAAATGAGTAAAGTAAATATTGTTATTTCATTGCTAAGTTGTGTTCAACTCTTTTGTGAGCCCGTGGACTATAGCCCACCAGGCTCCTCTGTCCATAGAATTTCCCAGACAAGCATATGGCGGTGAGTTGCCATTTCCTTCTCCAGGAGGTTTTCCTGACCCAGGGATTGAGTCTGTGTCTCACATTGCAGATGGATCCTTTACTTCTGAGCCACTGTGTGTGCATGTGTGCTAAGTCACTCTAGTCTTGTCTGGTTCTTTGAGACCCTATGGATTGTAGCCCACCAGTCTCTATGCATGAGATTCTCCAGGCCAGAATACTAGAGTGGGTCACCATGCCATCCTCCAGTGTATCTTCCTGACTCAGGGATTGAACCCATGTCTCCTGTGGCTTCCGCATTGCAGGTAGATGCTTTACAGCTGAGCCACCAGGAAACCCATAAATGTTATAAGGACCGTAATACAAGATGGCATGGTTTATGGCAAGGAGCTATTCTAGAGTGGATAGTCAGGCAAGACCTCTCTTTGAACATTTGAAATGGACACCTCTTCTGGGTGACAAGATAGAGCCAACCAGACCATAATCTAGGACTGGGATTAGCAATCTTTTTTTTTTTTTTTCCCCTGAAAAAGACCAGATAGTAAATATTATAGGCTTTGCAGCTCGAGTGGTCTCTGTCCTGACTATACAAGTCTGCCATTGTCCTGCAAAAGCATTCACTGATAAAATGGTTGAAAGGGTGTGGCTGTGTACCAATCAAATTTTATTTATAGAAACAGACAGAAGTCTGGGAGTTGAATTTGGCCTGTAGGCCATGAATTGCCATCCGCAGATATATGGGAAAGAGCACTGAAGGCAAGGGGAAGAGCAAATTGAAGTACCCAAAGCTGGATTTAGGCTTGGTAGTGTCACTGGAGGGTAGCAAATGAGAATGAGGTTATGAGGTTAGAGATAAGGTCAGGTAGGTCTTTGCAGACATAGAAAAGTCATTGCACTTCATTCTAGGTACAAAGGAAAGCCATCAGAATAATTAAAGCAGAGATCACTGCAATCTGACTTACATTTTATAAAGACTCTGGTTGTTGAGTACTGACTGTTGTGAGTGGAGCAGGAATGGAAGCCAGGAAATCTCTTAGGAAGCTGTTAACAATAATCCAAGGAAAGTATGGTCATGAAGACAGGGAAAACTGAAGTGGAAAGAGTTTAAATCTCTCTCTCTCCATGGCCCCTTAACTAGGTATGAACTTTGAACTTTATTCCCTTCAATAGCTAAACAGAGATAAAATCTTTGTTAGCATAAAATAAGACTGTAAGTCAAATGTCCAACACATGGTTAGTTTTCATCCACAATGATTCTTTCTTCTCTTCTTTCTCCTTCTTACTCCTTTCCTTAGATATTTCTTTCCTCCTGTAGATATTTAATGGTGAACTGGGTTGTACAAAACATGATTCTAGGTGCTTAGTCACACTGGGAGAGACAGAGATATCTTGTTTTCAAGCTTTCATTGACTCGAGTCATTGGGTGCCCCGCAAAGCAGAACCTAATATTTTCCCTCTTGTTTTTCTCTTTTTTCAGTAAGACAAACAGTCATTTAAAAGTTCCAACCATTTATGTAAATAAAGTGGAGGAAAAGTCACTTTGGGGAAGATCTTGTTTGTCTTGAGAAGAAAATATATTGGAAGTTTGCAACCTGGCAAAAATGCCTTAACCCATAAGCCTTGCAAGTATTCAGTACAAGATTACTGGGAAGGACAAGTTTCCAGACCTCCATCTTTCCCTTCACGGTGGCTGGGGTGGAGCAGAGGAACCGTGAATCAGACTTGTGTCCTAGCTCTTCATTGACTTATTCATGCCTTTGCATTTGCATTTGTAGTTTCAAAGACTTTTTTTTTTTTTAAATTAAAGAAACACAAGCTGGAATCAAGATTGCCGGGAGAAATATCAATAACCTCAGATATGCAGATGACACCACCCTTATGGCAGAAAGTGAAGAGGAACTAAAAAGCCTCTTGATGAAAGTGAAAGAGGAGAGTGAAAAAGTTGGCTTAAAGCTCACCATTCAGAAAACAAAGATCATGGCATCCGATCCCATCATTTCATGGGAAATAGATGGGGAAACAGGGGAAACAGTGTCAGACTTTATTTTTTGGGGGCTCCAAAATCACTGCAGATGGTGACTGCAGCCATGAAATGAAAAGACGCTTATTCCTTGGAAGAAACATTATGACCAACCTAGATAGCATATTCAAAAGCAGAGACATTACTTTGTCAACAAAGGTCCATCTAGTCAAGGCTATGGTTTTTCCAGTAGTCATGTATGGATGTGAGAGTTGAACTGTGAAGAAGGCTGAGCACCGAAGAATTGATGTTTTTGAACTGTGGTGTTGGAGAAGACTCTTGAGAGTCCCTTGGACTGCAAGGAGATCCAACCAGTCCATTCTGAAGGAGATCAGCCCTGGCATTTCTTTGGAAGGAATGATGCTAAAGCTGAAACTCTAGTACTTTGGCCACCTAATGCAAAGAGCTGACTCACTGGAAAAGACTCTGATGCTGGGAGGGATTGGGGGCAGGAGAAGGGGACGACCGAGGATGAGATGGCTGGATGGCATCACTGACTCGATGGACGTGAGTCTGAGTGAACTCCGGGAGTTGGTGATGGACAGGGAGGCCTGGCATGCTGCGATTCATGGGGGTGCAAAGAGTCAGACAAGAATGAGCAACCGAACTGAACTGAAGGTCATCTCACATTTTTCCACTGAATCATTTCCCATTCCAGGGGAAATACATGTTTATCTAACTTTTAATTTTCCATCTTTTTGATGTAGTATAGTATTTTGAAAAATATGCCACTTTCAAATCAGCCATGACTAGGAGCTGTACATTGTCGGACAGGTCCCATAAGTTTTTCAGGACTCAGGTACATCATGTATGAAATGAAGACTGTACCAGATCACTCCATGTCTTTTCTAGTCTGGTGAGGCCACATAAGGGCCAAACTGAAGATCTTCCCTATAGCTTTGTAGGTAAAGAGGGATAAGGAGACAAGAAAAAAAAGAATAAAGTATAAAAGAAGAAGAGGTTATGGAGAAAACTCTCTATGGCTCTGTTTTGAAGCTATACTTACTCAGATTGCATGTTGTAAAAATCACTTCAGTTGAAAAATATTTTCCAAACTGTTGGTCAATTTTTAACCCACAATCATAACCATCTGCCTTGGATTCCACATACCCCAATCCCAGTGTGCACATTATCATTAGAGTCAAGCCCCAGAAGCAAACATCAGGAAAGCCTTAAGATAATTTCTTAAAGCTACAGGTACACTGATCTGTGTACTTGAATATAATTAAGATAGATGCTCTTCTCTCATTATTGTACAGAATATCTGTAAATAACCAAAAGCCAGTGAACTTTGTGGCAGATAATGATTGAAAGTAATTTGGTTGATTTTTTTTTAAAGGAAAGAAATTAAGAGTTATTACAAGAGAGATTTGGGGGTTAATACACTGAAGGGAAGGATTAACTCTAGGTTTGTATTCATTACTTAGGAAAAAAAAAATCATTGGACCATTTTTGTGAACTGTGGTAATTTCGTATACAGAGGGGACCTGAACATATTAGAACCCAGTGAAACATCACCCTTTTGCATTTAACGGAAATTGATATTCATATCAAATCTGTTTCATTTGAGAATGACTCAAAATGGATTCTTTTAAAAATTAGAGCCCACAGTTTCTTACAATTTTTTTTGTACTGAGGAAAAATGAGATTGGAGTCCAAATGCTGAAAAGTAACTAATGACTGAAAACATTAAGCAGCTATACTATGGAACATTTTGAAGCCTTTAAATATTATGCTTATGAAGAATCTGTAATTGTATAGACAAAAGCTTTTACTATAGTAAGTGAAAAAACAAAATGTGACTTTTTATACAAAATATTATCTCAATAATATTTTAAACAGACTATAGACAATGTGCTTACTGTAATGTCCTGTTAGTTGGATTTTTGAATCATTCATATTTACTTCTTTATGTATTTTTATAGAATCTTAATTTTTCCAGGGTGGGCATATGTTACTTTATAATTGGAAAACTAAACACTTATTTTGAAAACCTTGTATATAATCTGCAGAATTCCTGGATATATAAGGAGTCTCAGGATTGTTTTGCAAGGAATAGTCATGTGTTGATGCAAATAATCAGAAAATATCTGGTAGCCATATAACTGAAGCAGGGGTGATCTCTTTTTTGAAAGGATAAAGTTGGAAAATGATTATTACAGTGTATCATATTGTTGGTATTAGTGTAAAATTTCAGTCTTACCTGAATATTTCCTTACTCTTCAAGAGGATAAAGCAAGGCTAGGTCAAGGGATAGTGATGCTACTGAGCATCAATACCAGAAAAAACACAACAAGAGCAACTGCATACAAAGCAAAACAAACAAAAAAATACATTAAAACCAAAATTAATTTGATGTCTGCATCAGAGGAAAGTTGTTTGCCCCTTTTCAGTTAGCCCTTTTCTGCTTAAATTGGTATATTTTACCACCTGTTCTTTACAGTCAGCCACTTGAATCCTACTCATTAATTTCAAGGCTCAATCCTTGGTCTTTTGTTTTTCTATATGATTTCTCTCTCAGAGAAATCATTCATTCTCACAGCTTAACTTTTTCACCTTATATTGATAGCTCCCCATTTTATATTCTCAGAGGTTCTCAGCTATATTTCCAACTTCCTGCTGCGTATTTCCACTTAAAGTGGAACTGAACTCATTTTTTAATGAATCATCTCATGCTTCTCCACTGACAATGATAAGAGTAATCTTGCATTCCACCGTTTTCCTCATGCTTTGTTCTAATTAAATCTTAGACTCTTCCTCCTGCTCAGTTACTCAGTCATTTCTGACTCTTTCTACCCCATGGGCTGTAGCCTGCCAGTCTCCTCTGTCCATGGAATTTCCCAGGCAAGAATAGTGGAGTGAGTTGCCATTTCCTCCTTTGGAGGATCTTCCCAACCTAGGGATCGAACCAGCGTCCCCTGCATTGGCAGGCGGGTTCTTTACCACTGAGCCACTAGGGAAGCCTAAAATCTTGGACTAGAGCCTAATTTATCCTGTTCTCATCACTTTGGTTCAAGTTCCAGTCATTTCATTATTGACATCTGAAAACATGGAAAAATATCCTGAATGTAGTATGAGGGTCTCATTTTGAGGCTAAGTTGTGTTTCCACTGGGACTCAGACATGTCAGGGTCAGGCCTACAGGAATCCATTTATATAAAGTAACTTGTACGTGAAAGAACTTCTGTGAAGGGATCTGTATGGGATAGAGAAGGTGAAGGAAGAGATTGGAGAGGGATGATGTGTTTTCTGTATTTAGTGTGATGTTGGAAAGAGGGGCTGCTGATTTTGTGAAGTGCATGCATAAGTAAGTCTGTCTCTGATTTCAATAATCAGAAGTAATGCAGGTTGGGGAACCTTCTACACTCTTTTGAAAAGACTGCAAAGACACAGAAGTCAATGTAGGGCCTGTTGGTTGCTAACATTCCTAAATAATTGGACTAAATGAACACAAAATGAAGCAATACATAAAAGATGTTGTATATGTATGTGTGGTAGTGGTGGGGTGGATCTTAGAAGAGATATATCACTTATTCTTGTATTAGAATAGGCAATATTATACAAATATGTAGAATTGTTTTTTGATAGAGGTGTAAAAGCAATTCAGTAAATAATGGATAAACTTAAAATTTTTTTTATTGAAATATAGTTGATTTACAATTCAGGTGTACAGCCAAGTGATTCAGTTACACACACACACACACACACACACACACACACACACACACACACAGATCCTTGTTGGTTATCTATTTTATATACAGTAGCATGGATATATTAATCCCCCCTTTCCTGATTGGTAACCATACATTTCTTTTCTATGTCTATGGGTCTATTTCTCTTTTGTAGATTAAATTCATTTTTTTTTTTTTTTAGATTTCTCGTGTTAGTGATAGCATCTGATATTTATTTTTGACTTACTTCACTTAGTATGATAATTTTTAGGTTCATCCATGTTGCTCCAAATGGCATTATTTCATTCTTTTTAATGGCCTAGAAACATTCCATTGTACATACCTATATCGCATATTTATCCATTCGTCAGTCAATGAACATCTAGGTTGCTTCCATGTCTTGGATATTTTAAGTAGTGCTGCAGTGAACATTGGGGGTTCATATATCTTTTTGAATTGTGTTTTCTCTGGATACGTGCTCAGGAGTGGGATTGCTTGATCATATATGGTAGCTCTATTTTCAGTTTTTTACAGAACCTCCATATTGCTCTCCATGGAAAGATAAAAATTCTCAACAAAGGATGCTGAAACAATTAGATATCCATATGTAAAAAAGTGAATCTTGACCTAAACCTCATATATTATATAAAAATTGATTCAAATTATCCTAGAATTATATGTAAAACCTGAAAATATGAAATTTTTATTAGAAAGTTTTCATGAACTGGAGTTAGGCAACAAGTTTTCATACACAATACCAAAAACAATCATTAAAGACGAAATTATTAAACAGAACTTTATCTGAATTTTAAAAAATGCTTTGTGAAAGTAACTAATGAGAATTAAAAAAACAAGCAAACAAGCAACACACTGGAATAAAATATTTGCAAATAAGTTATCTCACAGTAGACTTGTGTCCAGAATATGCTGTTGACCCTGAACACATTGGTTTGAATGGTGAGGTCTACTTATATGTGGATGTTTTTCAATAAATCTGTACAATGGTACTTTATGATCCATGGTTAGTTGAATCCATAGGTGTGGAAACACAGATACAGAGGGCAGCCTCTAATGTTAAACATGGATTTTTGACTGGTAGGGGATGGGTGCCCCTAATCCCCCATATTCAAGGGCCAACTATATAAAGAACTCTCAAAATTTAAGAGTAGGAAGACAACCAATTCAATTAAAAGTGGCAAAGTATTTTAACAGACTCTGTGCCAAAAAGATAAAAGGATGGCGAATAAATATACAAAAGTTGTTCAATGTTACTAACAATTACAGAAATATAAAGTAAAAGCACTATAGTATAACTTTATACCTATGAGAATCACTAAACTAAAACACAGTGACTATACCAACAGCTTAGAGGAATGGAGAGCAACTGTAATTCATATTGGGAAAGCAAATTGGCATAGTTAGTTTTGAAAACAGTTTGACAGTTTCTTATAAAATTAAATGTGTACTTGCCATATAATCTAGAAACTGTATTCTTCATTATTTACCCAAATGAGCAGTCCCTAAAAGAGCTTTTCAAAGAGATACACTCACTTTAGCATACTTTAGAATTGCATTTTGATTAAAATCAAAATGCAATTCTAAAGTATAAAGTATGCTAAAGTAACTCACAGGATAGCATGAGAAAGAAAAAAAAAACAGAGGTAAAATGTAGAACAAAATATAAAATAGTGGACTTAAGCCCTAACATATCAATAATAACATTAAATGTAAATGGTCTAAATATCTTCTAAATATACCATGTTAAAACAGATTATTAGGGTGGATTTAATAGCATGACCTAACTATACACTATCTAGAAGAAGCTAACTTTAAATATAGAAAATAAAAGGATGGAAGATAACAATCATGCAGAAATCAATCAAAAGAACATAGGAGTGTAAATGTTAGTACCAGATAAAATAGACTTCAGGAAAAAGAAAACTACTAGGGGTTTTAGATTTTGAGAGAAAGGCCGAAGTACCATCCTCATCACATCATATTTAGGGAACATGCTATCAGTATGGCTTACCACCATTAATGTTAATCTTTACCTGGATGAGGTAGGGTTATACAGATTTCTGAACTAAGGTGCTCTTTTTATCTCACTATTTAATTGGACTCTTTGGAAGAAAGCTACCATGTACATGAGAGGAAAGCTATGCTCTAGTTCCTTGAGAGTAGAGTGTGTGTAAAAATTATTTGGAATTCTGCCCAGGAGATTTGTCTCTTCTCCTCCATTTATTTATTCAGTAATTTATTTATGTCCTATCAATATTAGCATGTGGATATTTATTTTATCTTTTGGTTTATAATCTGATACTACTTTATATGTTTTAGATTGTCCCAGATTTGGTTCTTTCAGTTGGCTCTTCTTTCCCTTTGACATATCCAAATCGTTGAGTTGTGTGAGAACTTTCTTACTTTCAGGCACTATAAGATGTTCCGGGATCATGGTGCGTCTTTACTGCCCTCGTTTTAGAATCAGCCACTTATCTAAGGATGATTCCTCTTCTTAGAGAATTGTGTTAGAAACCAAAATCTAGACTTCTGGGATCCATTACCATGTAGATCATTTTAGCCTTCTCTTGCTTGTCTGTAACTTCACATCTTAACAGTGAAAAATCTGGCTTCTACCATGTGCTGTCCATTTTTTAATTGTTCAATTCCAGCATACATTTATAGCACTTTAAGAATTATTAGCCTGAATCCCTGTGGGAAATAGTTTTAAACATTAGAAGACAGTGCTTATGCCTTTAGTCCTATAGACTTCACTCATCTCCCAAAGTTACTTTGGTTAGCACCTTTCCTCTATGCTTTTCAGTGAGGGTGTTTTGTACATTTGTAATACAGTGGGTTATTTTTCATCAGCCTGCATTGCATTCTGGGATCTCAAACACCTAAAGATTTTTCTTTCATTTTCACACAGTGAGGTTCACTGTACTGTAAAGTTTTATGGGCTTGACAAATATGTAGTGTCATGCATCCCCAATGACAGTAGCATACAGAATAGTTTCACTGGCAAAAAAGATTTCCCTGTGCTCCTGTTCAACCTTCCTTTCTTCTTAAACACCTGGCAACCACTGACCTGTTTGTAGTCTCTACAGTTTTGTCTTTTCAGCAATGTCATATAAATAGGACCAAACAGTATATAGGTATTTCAGACTGGGTTCTTTCATTTAACAATGAACAATTAAGATATGCCTATGTCTTCCAATGGTTTGATTGCTCATTAAAATTTTAAAATTTCTTAAAAATATTTTGCTGAATAGATGTACACCTGTCCACTCATTCATCTATTGAAGGACACCTTGGTTGCCTTTGGTTTGGGCAGTTATGAAGAAACTGGCTATAAACTTTGTGTGCAGGTTTTTGTCTGGACATAAGTTTTAATTCTCTTGGCAGATAACTAGAAATGTGGTTACTGGATGATATAGTGATAATACGTTTACTTTTGTATGAAACTGTCAAACTCTCCTCCAAAGTGGCTACACCATTTTACATTTCAGCACTCAAAGAATGAGAATTTCTGTTGCACTGCATCCTCACAGGAATTGTTGTTATCACTCTTTTGGATTTTAGTTATTCTAATAGGTTTGTAATGATATTTCATTGCTGCTTTAATTTGCATTTCCCTAATGAAAAATTATGCTGAGCATCTTTTCATATGCTTATTTACCATCTGTAGATCTTCTTTTATGAGCTGTCAGCTCTTTTGCCCATTTTTAAATTGGATCACTTGTTTGCTTAATGCTGAGTTTTAAGAGTTCTTTGTATGTTTTGGATACAAGTCTTTTATTGGATAAATGTTTTGGAAATATTTCTCCTAGTCTGTGACTTGTTTTTTCATCTCTTAACAGTGTCTTCTACAAGACATTTTCAATTTTAATAAAGTCCAACTTGCCATGTTTTTTTCATGAAAAGTAATTTTAGGGGTATATCTAAAAAATCATCACCAAACCCAAGGTTAGAGAGATTTTCTCCTATATATTCTTGTAATAGTTTTTTCACTCTGCATTTGAAGTCTCTGATCCATGTTGAGTTAATTTTTTTGTAATGTGTAACATCTATGACTCGGTAATTTTGTTGCTGTTTTTAATATGTGGGTATTTAACCATTCCAGTGCCATTTGTTGAAAAGATTATCCTTTTGCTACTAAATTGCATTTGCAGAAAAAAACCACAGTGAGTCATTTCTGAAATTTCTGTTCTGTTCAGTTGATCTGTTTTCTTTTACCAGTACCACTTAGTCTTGAATATTGTAACTTTATAGTAAAGTCTTGAAATTAAGTTTTTAGTTCTCTGTGTTTGTTCTTCAGTATTGCTTTGTCTATATTTTTTTACCTTTCCATTCAAACTTTAGAATCAGTTTGTTATTTCTAAAATGGTTTAGTGATATTTTGATTGGGATTGTGTGAAACAATAGACCAAGTTGGAAAGAACTGACATCTTAATAAGACTTTTTAAATCCAGGAACATAGTCTGTCTCTGTTTAGACCATTTTAATTTCTCTTAGCAGCATTAAATAGTCTTCATGTAAAGATCATATACATTTTTGTTAGATTTATCATATTTTATTCTTTGGACATTTTTGTGAATTTTTTAATTTCCAATTTTGATTTTTCATTGCTGGTATATAAGAAACAACTAGCTTTTATATATTGACTTTTTATTCTGTGATATTGCCATACTCATTAGTTTTGGAAGAATGTGTAGATTCTTTGGGGTTTTCTAACTAAATGATCATGTCAGTTGTGAGTAAAAACAGTACTGTTTCTTTCTGCCCATCTATATGCCTTTCATTTCTTTTTCGTGTCTTATTGCACAAGTAGGACTTCTAGTATGATATTGAATATGAGCAACAAAAAGGGACATCCTTGCCTTGTTCTTGACCTAGAAGGGCAGCATCCAGTATCTCATTAAATGTGAAGTTAAACTGTAAGTTATTAAAAATGTTTTTATCAAATTGGGAAAAGTTCCTCTCTCAATTCCTATTTTGCTGAGTTTTCCTTCCTAAAAGTCAGGAATGGATAGTGAATTTTGTAAAATGCTTTTTCTGTACCAATTGATATTATCATATAATTTGTTTCTTAGCTTCCTAATTTGGTGGATTACATTGATTGATTTTCAGATCTTGAACTGGCCTTGAATACCTGTATTAAATCAAAGTTGAACATGATGTATACTTTATCTCATACATTGTTGGATTCAACTTGCTTGTGTTTGCTGAACTTTTTTTCATTAATATTGATGACAAGTATTTGTATGCTACTTATGTTTTTGTTTGTTTTGTGATATCTATCTGGTTTTGGTATTAAGGTAATACTAGCCTCATAGAATTACTTAAGAATTGTTCTCTTTGCCTTTACTTTCTATAAGATATTGTGGTAAATTGATATTATTGGTTCTTTAATTACTTAATTATTTAGTAGAATTTATCTGTGAAATCATCTGGGCTTAGCAGTTTAATTTTTGGAAGATTATTAATTATTAATTAATTTCTTTAACCTACATGAGGCTATTTCTTTCTTCTTGCATAGTTGTAGCCCTTTGTGTTTTTCTAGGAATTGACCTATTTCATTCAAGTTATAGAATTTTTGAACATGGCTTTTCATGTTCCTTTATAATCCCTTTAATGTCAGTGGGTCAGAGGTTATGATCCCTCTTTCATTTGATAGTGTTAATATGCGTCTTTTCTGTTTTCTTGGTTGACTTGTCTATAGGTTTATCAATTTTACTGACCTTTCAAATAACCAGCTTTGACTTTGTTGATTTTCTCCTTTACTTTTCTGTTTTCAGTTTTATCGATTTCTGCTCTCACATTCATAATTTTTTCCGCTTGTGTTAGGCTTAATTTACTTTTCTTTCTAGAGCTTACTAAGGCAAGGCTTAAGTTATTGATGCTGAATTTTTCTTATTTTCTAAAATACGCATTTAATGCTATAATTTCCCTCTACGCACTACTTTCTCTGCAACCCACAAACCTTGATAACTTTTAATTATTTTCAAAGTATATTTTTAAAGTTACAATTTAAACTTTTTTGACTAATGAGCTATTTAGAATTTTTAAATTTCAGGTTATTTTAGAATTTTCAATTTATTTTCTTTTATTGATTTCTGGTTTAATTCCATTGTGGTCTGAGAATATACTTAGAGTGATTTCTGTCTTTTCAAACTTGTTACATTGTGTTTTATGGCCCAGAATGTGGCCTGTTTTGATGAATGTTGCATGCAAACCTAAAAAGATTTTGTATTTCAGTTTTCTCAGATTGAGGATTCTGTAAGTGTCGATTCTATAAATGTCAACTATTAAGATAAAACTAATAGTTCTGTTCAGTTCCTCTGTATCCTTTATTATTGTTCAGCCCTGTCTGACTCTTTGTGACCCCATGGACTGCAGCACACCAAGTTTCCCTGGTCCTTCACTATCTCCTGGAGTTTGCTCAAATTCATGTCCATTGAGCCCGTGATGCCATCCAACTGTCTCATCCTCTGTGGCCCCCATCTCCTGCCCACAGTCTTTCCCAGCATCAGGGTTTTTTCCAGTGAGTCAGCTCTTTGCATCAGGTGGTCAAAGTATTGGAGCTTCAGCTTCAGCATCAGTCCTTCCAATGAATATTCAATGTTGATTTCCTTTAGGATTGATCTCCTTGCTGTTTAAGGGACTCTTAAGTCTTCTCCAGCACCACAGTTCAAAAGCATCAATTCTTTAATGCTCAGCCTTCTTCATGGTCCTACTCTCACATCTGTACATAACTACTGGAAAAACCTTAACTTTGATTATATGGACCTTTATTGGCAACGTGGTGTCTCTGCTTTTTAATACACTGTCTAGGTTTGTCATAGCTTTCCTTTCAAGGAGTAAATGTCTTTTAATTTCATGGCTCCGGCCACCATCCACAGTGATTTCGGAGACCAAAAATAAATAAATAAATAAATAAATGAAGTCTGTTACCGTTTCCACTTTATTCCCATCTATTTGCCATGAAGTTATGGGACCAGATACCATGATCTTAGTGTTTTGAATGTTGAGTTTTATGCCAGTTTTTCACTCTCCTTTCACCCTCATCACGAGACTCTTACTTCCTCTTCACTTTCTGCCATTAAAGTGGCACCATCTACATAGCTGAGGTTGTTGCTGTTTCTTCTGGCAATCTTGATTCCAGCTTGTGCTCCACTCAGTCTGGCATTCTGCATATATACTCTGCATGTAAGTTAGATAATCAGGGTGACAGCATACAGCCTTGATGTACTCTTTTCCCAAATTAGACCATGTATCCTTTACACTAGTTGTTCCATGTATCCTTTACACTATTATTTCGCCTGTGTAGTCTGTTGACAGAAAGGTAAAGCGTTCAACTATAATAATAAATTTGTCTCTATCTCTTTTCTGTTATGGATTTTTCCTCATGTATTTTGATGCTGTTAGGTGCATACATGTTTAGGATTACTATATCTTCTCATAGAATATATCCCTTTATTATTATGTAATACCCTTTATTCTAGACAATCTTCCCAGTTCTGAATTCTACTTTGCCTATTCTGTCTGAAATTAATAGTTACTAAACCTTTCTTTTGATTAGTATTAGCCTGTCATACTTTTTTTTCATCTCTTAAAGCTATATGAATGGTTTCCTTGTAAATAACCCATAAATTTGTCCTATTTAAAAAAATCTACCCTGATCTATCTTTTATTTAATGCATTTCAAACATTAAAGCAGTGTTCCCTAGCTTTTTGGCACTAGGTTTTATGGAAGAAACTTTTTCCCCAGACCAGGGGGTGGGGATGGTTTAGGATGATTCAAGTGCATTACATTTATTGTGCACTTTGTTTCTATTAGTATAACATTGTGTCATATAATGAAATAATTATCCAACGCATTATAATGCAGACTCAGTGGGAACCCTGAGCTTGTTTTCTTGCAACCAGATGGTTCCATCTCGGGGCTGATAGAAGAGACACTGACACCTCAAGTGTGTTGCTTATGTCCAGTCTAGTCGATAATCTTGCTACGGTTGCTGCCCTGCAGAAAACCCTGCTTCACAAGGATAGGATGTTGGAAACAGAAGCAGGCTTTTTCAGTGCTTTTGTGACAATCTCATGATATGCTGCCTTGACTTTAAGCCAGAATGTATGGAGCTTTGAAGTTGTCTCAAGCATACTTAAGGCCGCTGTCATTTGTGATTTCACCTGGCTTATTAACAAATAGGTCATGGATCTGTGCTTTCCCAGTTCTGAAGTGTTTGTGGTTGGGAAGTAATGTTCAAACTCTTTGAAAGCTGAGATAGGTGATAATGCACCAACTGGGAGAAAGAATGCCCTAATTTAGTCTCTTTCAAAATCTCTGCTAATGTTTGAAACATGTCAGAAATCCCAGTGTTCAGTCATCACCCCCATGATTCCACTTTGGCTTTGAGTGCAGGCACTTAATCTGCTGACTTGAACACAGTTGTTGTTTTCCCCTGAAGTGACAGATTGAGTTTGTTGAACAGGCTCGATATGTCATACAAGTAAGAAAGTTTTGCAACCCATACTATGAAATGTGCTGCCAGTGGTGACTGCTTGTCTAAAAGAAATCTCTGGAGTGACTCTCATACTCAAAAACTCTGGCCAGTGATCTACCTTTAGAAAGCCACCTCACTTCTGTGTATAAGAGAGGGCATGTGTGCTCTGCAGTCATCTCTTCACAGAGCTGTGTGAACAGATGTGAGTTAAAGGCACGTACTTTAATGCGGTTGATCATTTTAATCATCACGTCCTGCCAAACATTGTTAAGTTCATGTGTCATTTCTTGGCTAGCCAGCATTTCTCTGTGGATGACACAGTGCATAGACTCACATTCAGAAGTGATCTGTTTGACCCAAATAGTGAAACCAGAAAGCCATCCAGTCATGGCAGCTGCTCTGTCCGTGCATATACCAACACAAGATGACCAATTCCAATTTTCCTGATATGTAATCATTCAAAGACTTGAATAGTTCTATAGTTGCCATGTTGGTTAGCAACAAAAGTGCACATAACATAACCTCATGCACATCCTTCTCAAAAATGTCTTGCACAAAAACAATCATTGTTGCCTTGTTGTCTACCTGGATTCTGTACCGCGATGACTCATTAATCCTCTCTGACAATTGTGTCTCAATATCCTCTGCTAGTTCATCACTTTGTCTAGTTATGGTGCTAGCTGGAAGAGGAACATGTGCCACCTTTTGAACTGCAGCCTCTCCTAAAAGTTCTCAATAAGCGTCCTTAATGGCAGGCAGGATCAACTCTTCACCAATAGCAGAGGGCTCTTGCTTTAGCAATGCAGTTAGCCACTAAGAATGATATTCTCAGTGCAGGCACATTTTATGAAATTGTGGTCTTCAATAATTGCTTAGTCCAGAGTCTTCTTCTGGAGAAGGCAATGGCAACCCACTCCAGTACTCTGGCCTGGAAAATCCCATGGACGGAGGAGTCGGGTAGGCTGCAGTCCATGGGGTCGCGAAGAGTCAGACACTACTGAGCGACTTCACTTTCACTTTTCACTTTCATGCACTGGAGAAGGAAATGGCAACCCACTCCAATGTTCTTGTCTGGAGAATCCCAGGGTCGGTGGAGCCTGGTGGGCTGCCGTCTTTGGGGTCACACAGAGTCGGACACGACTGAAGCGACTTAGAAGCAGCAGCAGAGTCTTCTGTCTCATCATTGGGTCTTTTCCCCTTTTCAAAGAAGCTTTCCAGTGATGTTTATTTTCTGATTCATTTTGGCAATGGTTAGCTCGTGGACTTACCAAAACTGGCTGAGACCAAGTACACAGTGTGGGAAACAGGACAGTAGTGGTGAATAAAATCATGGGAGGGTCATGTGCAGACAAAGATGAGTATCAGATTCTGACTTAAAGGCTGTCACTAGCTCAGTTCAATTCGGTTGCTCAGTCGTGTCCAACTCTTTGTGACCCCATCGACTGCAGCACACCAGGCTTCCTTGTCTATCAACTCCCAGAGCTTACTCAAATTCATGTCCATTGAATTGGTGATGGCATCCCATCATCTCATCCTCTGTCATCCCCTTCTCCTCCCACCTTCAATCTTTCCCAGCATCAGGGTCTTTTCAAGTGAGTCAGTTCTTCGCATCAGGTGGCCAAAATATTGGAGTTTCAGCTTTAGCATCAGTCCTTCCAATGAATATTCAGGACTGATTTCCTTTAGGATAGACTGGTTGGATCTCCTTGCAGTCCAAGGGACTCTCAAGAGTCTTCTCCAACACCACAGTTCAAAAGCATCAATTCTTCAGTGCTCAGCTTTCTTTATAGTCCACCTCTGATATCCATACACGACTATTGCAAAAACCATAGATTTGACTAGATGGACCTTTGTTGACAAAGTAATGTCTCTGCTTTTTAATATGCTATATAGGTTAGTCATAACATTTCTTCCAAGGAGCAAGCGTCTTTCAATTTCATGGGTGCTGTCACCATCTGCAGTGATTTTGGAGCCTCCCCAGATAAAGTCTGTCACTGTTTCCATTGTTTTCCCATCTATTTGCCATGAAGTGATGGGACCGGATGCCATGATCTTAGTTTCCTGAATGTTGAGTTTTAAGCCAGCTTTTTCACTCTCTTCTTTCACTGTCATCAAGAGGCTCTTTAGTTCTTCTTTACTTTCTGCCATAAGGGTGGTGTCATCTGCATATCTGAGATTATTGATATTTCTCCCGGCAATCTTGATTCCAGCTTGTGCTTCACCCAGCCTGCATTTTGCCTGATGTACTCTTCGTATAAGTTAAATGAGCAGAGTGACAATATACAGCTTTGATGTACTCCTTTCCCTATTTGGAACCAGTCTGTTGTTCCATGTCCAGTTCTAACTGTTGCTTCTTGAATGGCACACAGATTTCTCAGTAGGTCAGGTGGTCTGGTAAGAATTTTCTACAGTTTGTTGTGATCCATACAGTCAAAGGCTTTGGTGTAGTCAGTAAAGCAGAAATAGATGTTTTTCTGGAACCCTCTTGCTTTTTCAATGATCCAACTGATGTTGGCAATTTGATCTCTGGTTCCTCTGCCTTTTCTAAATCCAGCTTGAATATCTGAAGTTCATGGTTCACAAACTGTTGAAGCCTGGCTTAGAGAATTTTGAGCATTACTTTGCTAGTGTGTGAGATGAGTGCAATCATGTGGAAGTCTGAACATTCTTTGGCATTGCCTTTCTTTGGGATTGGAATGAAAACTGACCTTTTCCAGTCCCGTGGTCACTGCTGAATTTTCCAAGTTTGCTGGCGTATTGAATGCACCACTTTCACAGCATCATCTTTTAGGATTTGAAATAGCTCAGCTGGAATTTCATCACCTCCACTAGCTTTCTTCAGTTGCCACTCACTGATAGGATTTTGGTAAGCAGTATGCAAACAATTGATTTATTATGGTCTCTGTGCAGTCACCTCTCTGCTAATGGTAATCTGTATTCGTAGCTACTTCCCAGTGCTAGCACTACTTCCTCAGCTCCATCTCAGATCATCAGGCATTAGATTCTTATAAGGAGTGCACAACCTGGATCTCGCGTGGAGAGTTCACAGTCAGGTTTGAATTCCTATGAGAATATAATGCCTCTGATCTGACAGGTGAACAGGGAGAGATTGTAAATACCGATGAAGCTTTGTTCACTAGCTTGCCTACCTCTCACCTCCTATTGTGCAGCCCAGGCCCTAACTGGCCATGGACCAACACCAGTCCATGGCACAGGGGCCAGGGACCCCTGCCTTAGAGTATTTCCAGTTCCTCCCTTCTGTCACTTATGATACTCCTATTATTCCTTCCACTAATTGTTACTGTTTTTGCTTTAAATAAGTAGCTATCTTTTAGATCAACTGAGAATAAGAAAATGAAATATTATATTTTACACACTTTTATTTATTCTCCATGCTCTTCCCTTATGTTGATGCTTTATTCTGACCTATATCATTTTCCTTCTTCATGAAGAACTTCTTCTAACATTTCTTAATAGGCAGATCTGATGGCAATGAATTCTTAGTTTTTGTTTGTCTGAAAAAGTATTTATTTCTCTTTCAGTTTTAAAGGATAATTTTGCTCTATTTTGATATTTAAGTGGATGAAATTTTTTTTGAACTTTGAATATTTCATACTACTTTCTTCTTGCTTGTATGATTTCTGACAAGAAATCTGTATTAATGCTTATCCTTGTTCTTCTGTAGGTAAGGTGTTTTTTCCTCTGACTTCTTTCAAGATTTTTCTCTTTGTCCTTGGTTTTCTGCAGTTGGACTATAATATCCCTAAGTGTTTTTTTGTTTGTTTGTGTTTTTTTGGTGGAAGGGATGGTATTTATCCTGCTTGGTGTTCTTTGAGATTCCTGGATCTGTGATCTGACACCTATTAGGAGGAGCCCATGGTGTTATACTTCAGTATTCCTGCCTGGAGAATCCCAAAGACGGGGGAGCTTGGTGGGCTGCTGTCTATGGGGTTGCACAGGATCAGACACAACTGAAGTGACTTAACAGCAAGGTGTGGGGAGAAGGTTATTCTAGTATCTTCCTATCAAATTTCAGTCTTTAAGTGGGCCAGTGTCTCAGGGTCATGACCTTCATTTGTGTTTCTCCAGTAGTTTGGATACTTTCTCCAGGTCTTTACTTCCTTACAGAATTCCCTAACTATTTCCTTGAAGTCCTGACCTCTGTTAACTATGTTCCTGACCCAAAAGACTTCACTGATAGAAGAAGGCTGGAGATGATGTCCTTCCGCAACATATGATAAGGCTATACAGCACAGTTGTTTTCCTTGACATGTAGGTCTTTGTTATGGAGAAGGATCTGAATATATTTCACAGTAATCACTCTTCCCTTCCTTATCCATTCAAATGAAAAATATCTGAGACAAATGAAAACGGAAGCATAAGTTTCCAAAATCCATGGGACACAGCAAGCTCAGCAAACTTCTAATAGGGAAGTTTAAAATGATGCAGGCTTTCATTAAGAGATGAGAAAAATGACACATAAAGGAACAAGACAAAGAAGAACAGGTAAAGTCCAAAGTTAATAAAAGGAAGGAAATAATAAAGAGCAGAGTAGAAATAAATATAATACAGACTAAAAAAGACAATTGAAAAAAGTCAATGAAGGTAAGAGTTACTCTGTTGAAAAGATAAATAAAATCAACAAACCTTTAGCCAGACTCATCAAGAAGAAAAGAGAGTCCAAATAAATAAAATCAGAATGAAAGAGGAGAAATTACAGTTGACATGACAGAAACACAAAGCATCATGAGAATATTATGAACACTAAGATGTAAACAAATTAGACAACCTAGAAAAATTAAATACCTAGAAGTATTTATCAAGACTGAATCATGAAGAAATAGAAAATCTTAATAGATTAATGAAATTAGTAATTAAGAGTAATAAAATTAAATCACTAATCAAAAATTCCCCAAAAACAAAAGTCCAGGTTCTGATGACCTCACAAGTGAGTCCTACCAAACATTTTAAGAAGATTTAATACGTATCTTTTTCAAATCATTCTAGAAAATTTAAGAGGAAGCCATACTCTCAAACTCATTTTATTAAACCAACATTACCTTATTTTCCAAACTAGACAGAGGCATCACAAAAAGGAAGATTACAGGCCAATGTCCCAGGTAAACTTAGATTCAAAAATTCTGCACACACACTAAAAGCATCATACACCATGTTCAAGTGGGATTCATTCCAGGAATTTAAGCATGGCTTAGCATCCATAAATCAACCAATGTGATATACCACATTAACAAAACAAAGGAGATGAAAAAAAAGCATTTGAAAAAGTCAAACATTCATTTATGATAATAACTCCAAACAAAGTAGGTGTATAGAGAACATACTTTAACATAATACTTTAACATAGAAAAGCCATATATGACAAATCTATAGCCAACATCGCATTTTATGGTGAAAAGCTGAAAGCAATTCCTCAAATATCAGAAACAAAACAAGGATGCCCTCTCTCACCACTTTTATCTGATACAGTATTGGAAGTCCTAGCCACAACAATCAGAAAAGAAAAAGAAATAAAAGGAAACTGAATTGGAAAAGAGAAAGTAAAACTGTCACTAGAACTATCAGGAAGCAAAATTAAGAAAACCAATTTACAATTGCATCAAAAAGAATAAAATAAGAATAAATTTAACCAAGGAGGTCAAATACCTGTATTCTGAAAACTATAGGACATTGATGAAAGAAATTGAAGATGGTACAAATAAGTGGAAAGGTATAGCTTATGGAGTAGAAGAATAATTTTGTCCAAATTGCTATATTACCCAAAGCAGTCTCTAGATTCAATGGAATTCCTATCAAAATACCAATAGAATTTTTCACAGAAGTATAACAAATAATTCTAAAATTTGTATGGAAGCACAAAAGATTGCAAACAGTCAAAAGGAATCTTGAAAAAGAACAAAGCTGGAGATATCACGCTTTCTAATTTCAAACTACACTATGAAGCTATAGTAACCAAAATAGTGTGGTACTGGCACAAAAACAGACACATAGGCCAATGGAACAGACTAGACAGCCCAGAAATAAACCAATGCTTATAAGGTTAATTGCTCTCAGTCACTCAGTTGTGTCTGACTCTTTGCAACCCCACAGACTGTAGCCTGCCAGGCTCATCTGCCTATGGAATTCTCCAGGCAAGAATACTAGAGTGAGTTGCCATTTCCTACTCCAGGGGATTTTCCTGACCCAGGGATCAAACTCATATCTCCTGCATTGACAGGCTGATTCTTTATCACTATGCCATCTAGGAAGCCCATATGGTCAAGTCAGTTCAGTTCAGTTCAGTTCAGTCGCTCAGTCATGTCCGACTTTTTGAGACCCCATGAATTGCAGCATGCCAGGCCTCCCTGTCCATCACCAACTCCCGGAGTTCAATTGGTCTATGACAAATGAGGCAAAAATATAAAGTGAGAAAAAATTCTCTTCAATAATGATGTTGGGAAAACTTGGCAGCTACATGCTGCCAAAATTAAATTGGATCACTTTCTTATGCCATATACAAATGTAAACTCAAAATGGATAACAGATTTAAACATTAGATCAGAAATTATAAAACTCCTAGAAGAAAACATAGGCAGTAAACCCTTTTCCATTGGTCTAAGCAATGCATTTTTTGGATCTGTCTCCCTAGGCAAGGACAACAAAGTTAAAAATGAATAAATAAATAAATATCAAACTAAAAAGCTTTTGCACAGTGATTGAAGCCATCAACAAAACAAAGGCAACTGACTGAACGGGAAAAGAGATTTGCAAATGATATATATCTGTTAAGGGGTTCATATCTAAACTGTATAAAGAACTCATTCAATTCAATAAAAAAAAAGTCTGATTAAAAAATGAGTAGAGGGCCTGAATAGACATTTTTCCAAAGAGGACACATAGGATAGCCAACAGACCACATCAATAACACTACTGCTACTGCTAAGTCACTTCAATCGTGTCCGACTCTGTGTGACCCCACAGACGGCAGCCTACCAGGCTCCCCCATCCCTGGGATTCTCCAGGCAAGAACACTGGAGTGAGTTGCCATTTCCTTCTCCAGTGCATGAAAGTGAAAAGTGCAAGTGAAGTTGCTCAGTCGTGTCCAAACCTCAGCGACCCCATGGACTGCAGCCTTCCAGGCTCCTCCATCCATGGGATTTTCCAGGCAAGAGTACTGGAGTGGGGTGCCACTGCCTTCTCCGAACACTAGCTATCAGGAAATGCAAATCAAAACCACAATGAGATATCACCTTGAACCTGTCAGAATGGCTATTAAAAAAAAAAGATAGCAAATAGGAAATGTTGGTGAAGCTGAGAGAAAGAAGCCCTTTTATATTTGGTGGATATGTAAATTGATGCCTATACTATGGAAAATGGTATGGAGATTCCTCAGAAAAATTAAAAACACATTTATTATATAATACAATTCCACTCCTGGGTATCTATGCAAAGAAAATAAGACTAATTTTAGGAGATATATGCACCCTTATTTTTATTGCAGCATAATTTTACAATAACCAAGATATGAAAGCAACCTAAGTACCCACTGATAGATGAGTATATGAGAAGAGGTGATGTGCGCGCACGCGCACACGCACACACACACACACACACACACACACACTGAAGTATTAGTCATTCATTATAAAGAATGAAATCTTGGCATCTGGAACAATGTAAATGGACATAGAGGTTATTATGTTAAGTGAAATAAGTCAAGCCAAGAATGAAAAATATAGGTTTCCTTGGTGGCTCATGCGTAAAGAATTCACGTGCTAATGCAGGAGACAGGGGTTCAGTCCTTGATCTGAGAAGATCCCCCATGCTGTGGAGCAATTAAGCTGGTGTGCCCCAACTATTGAGCCTGCGCTCTATAACTTAGGAGCCACAACTAATGAGCCCACATGCCGCAACTACTGGAGCCCATGTGCCCTGCAGCCCGTGCTCTGCAACAAGAGAAGCCACTGCGATAAGAAGCCTGCACAGCGCAGTGAAGAGTAGCCCCAGCTGGCCACAGCTAGAGGAAAGCCCACGCATCAGCAGAGAACCAGAACAGCCAAAAATAAGACAAATCCTTTATAATTTCATTTATATATGTAATCTAAAAAAAAAACAAACAGAAACAGACTTATGGGGAAAACAAGAAAAAAAGCTTTGGTTGTTGCCAAAGGGGTTGGGGGTGTGGGAATGGACCAAATAAGTGGAGTGGATTAAGAGGTATAAACTTCCATTTACACAATGAATAAGCCATGCCCCACTGTTTAAAAAAAACAGAACTCTCCTCTTACGGGAAGTAGATTTGTCTAAGCAAATCTAAGGATTTGCTCAGTAGGGTTGGGGAAGTAAAGACATGAAGAATATTTATTTTTATTGGAGCTAGAACTGAGTTTCTTACCAGACTTACAGCTTGAGCTGTTGGAGGTTCTCTAACAAATGAGAGCACTATAGACCACAGTAGTGACTTAAAAATCTCTCTATTAAATACGTAGCCTCACTCTCTACCAGTGATAGGGAGTGATATGTGATTAAGGAGAAGTGAACTGACTGGCCAAGAACCTGAATTTGTCTTCTCTTATTTCTGATTCAAAAATATTTACTAGAACTAAAAGTTTCTTACTTCTGTGCTCTCATTACCTGTTTAAAGTTTTCATTTAGCATTCATCATTCTGCCAAATATATGTTATGTATTATATTTTATATAATGCTTTTGTATATTTTACACTATGTATTTTATATATTACATATATTGCAATTAGCATAATTTACCACTGTCCCAGCACTTAGCGCTGGATCTAACCCCTTTAAGTAACAGCCAGGTTTGCTTATGAAGCTCTAAATGCTTTTCTTGGATTTGATTTAATATGGGAGAAAGTAGATACTCATGTTCCCTAAAATCTTAACTGATTCTATATGAATAAGACTGTACCGATTTGAACTGCTGCTGGAAATGCTCTTCCTTTGAGGATCTGCTTTGGCTAGAATGAGGATCCCAGGTGGCTATTTCACAGAGGGTTTTTTCTTTTGAAAAATGTTCAGGGATGAGGTTTTGCTTTATCTGGGAAGTCTAAGGCCCTAGGGTATTTGAACTTTGCTTAGCTTGATTTCTCTTGTCCATCACTATCCATACTGTGAGTTGCCCTTGAATGATGATATACTCTGTGTGAGTGTTAGTTGCTCAGTTGTGTCCTCATTGTGACCCCATGGACTATAACCTGCCAGGCTCCTCTGTCTATGGGATTACCCAGGCAAGAATGCTGGAGTGGGCTGCCGTTTCCTTCTCCAGGGGATCTTCCTGACCCAGGGATCAATCCTGTGTCTCCTGAATCACTGGCATTTTCTTTACCATATACTTTAGGTAAACAGAAAATGCCAGCCAGGTGGTGCAAATTCAATTTTGCCTTTACCCTTTTTCTGTCTTAGCCTTATGATCTGTACGGTTGGGAGCCTTATCCCTGCCTTCCTCCATGGACTGTTCTGAAGACCTAGTGAGATAATTTCCGGGAAAGCATTTTGTGTTAAGGGCCACATTATGGAAGAGTTACTTTCCATAAAATGATTCTGTGCATGAGTAGTAACCAAAATAATCCTAAGGAACAGGAAAGGTTCTTCTTGTGTTGTTTAATCCAGCCAAATATTCAGTGTGAGGCTGCAACTGTTTAGCAGGTCAGAATTTCTGTGGCTAGGTCCTAAATGGGCTATGGCAAACGCTGTTGAAAACATCTGATTCTATAGTGTGTGACTGTGAAGCAATTGTGTTCAAACAAGGTTTCTGGAAAACCTGGGTGATAAATATTCTAGAAGTCCACAGTGATAAGGTATTCTGAATGATGCCCGTCAGCAGCTGCATAGCCCTAGGAGATGGTCCCATACATAGATCAAGACAGCCTTATTGCCCAGGTAACAAACATTTATTTCACTGAAGCTCAGCATGCAGGACTCTTTCTTGGTTTGATGAGATTAGCTTTACATAGATCACAAAAAAGTATCCCAAGGCTTATGTCTTTGTTATTAAATATTAAACATGCTTTCCCCATTTCTCTATCACATTGCATTATGGTGAGTTCTGTGTGAGCCTATCTCCCCTTCAAGACTAGGAACTCCTTTGTTCAAGGAATAGTGCAGTTTATTTTGATATTTTCCATGTCTAGCCCAGCATCTGGCATATAGTAAAGATTCCATGAATGTTTATTGAATGACTGTCAAAGCTTTTGCCTGCAATACTTTGTTTTTCATTATTCAGTTTTTTTATTTTCCAGTTAACAATTTCTCTTAATTTCTTTTAGCCATTTTATATACTCAGAGAACTTTAGGTATAGTTTGATTGTTGTCATTGCCTCTATTGATCCTAAGAGTGGGCCTGGTATTTCTGTTATGATCTGGAAAGCAGACACATGTGCTGTTTGGGTCTCTGTACCTTCTTTTGAAGGCTCTTCTGAGTAATGAGTCTGCCCTTTAATTCTAGTACAAGTTGTGTTTAGAGGCCATCATGCCCCCTGTCTGAAGTCTAGCCTAGACACTGACTTGACAGCGAGTCCCTTCTCCTCACCAGTTACTCATTTGAATCACAAGCCCCAAATCCACATGAAGTTTCTTGGTCAGCCTCTGCTCCCCTGCTCTTTATGACTGTCTGATTCAACCTCATCACAAGGGCATAATTATTTCTATGTGTGACCTCCAAATATTATAGCCTTATTTCCTTTTGCCCCATTATTTTCTTGGCTTAGAGTCTATAGATTTCTTACAACTTCTTAGATGTTTTGGTGGAGCTAAGTAAGGACAACAAGGATGCCAGAAATTCACATAGATGCCTCATAAACTGAATACTAGTTTTCCTGAGTCTTAGGTGATTCTCACTGTTTAAAAGTTAAAGCTAGAATTCCTTCAGCAAGTCCTTCACAATCTGACTCCATTTTACCCTTCTGGTCTTATCTCTCTCCATTTCCTTTCTTGTACCCTGGGGTCAGCACACAATCAATTTTAATTTCCTGAACATTCCTCTTACTTTCATACATGTGAATATATTATTACTTCTCTTTGAAATTCTTTTCCTATAAAAACTTGCCCATCGGATAATCTCTTCTTGTAAGTGTTTTAAGACCAGTCCAGATTACAGATCATCTCCTCTCTGAAGATTTGACGTCTCCAATCAAGTTTCTCTTTCTTTCTCTCTCTCCTATTTCCCTTCAATTGTCAATATATCACTTGACATGTAGAATTGAAACTATATATTTTTTAAAGATTTCTTTTTGGTGTGGACTGTTTTTAAAGTCTTTATTGAATTTGTTACAATATTACTTGTTTTATGTTTTGGTTTTTTGGTTGCCCAGCACGTGGGATCTTAGCTTCCTGACCAGGGCTAAACCCGTACCCCCTGCATTGGAAAGTGAAGTGTTAACCACTGGAAGTGGTTAAACTAGGGAAGTTCCAAATCTGTATCTTTAAATGTTTGTCTTTGCCACTAGAGTTTGAGTTTTTTGAAGCCAGGCAATAAGGTTTCTTTTCGTTTTTGCTTCCCCAGACCCAGTCCAGGGCCTGATTCATCCTCATTGCCCATTACTTGCTTTCTGAATTAACGGCAGCGGAATTGACCTGGGAGGATCTTGGGATGTGCCCTCAAATGACTGTTAACATGGCTGACGAGATTTGGAATTGCTAGGATCTCTAATTAAACTGTCAGTGGTCACCATCTTTAATAAACAGTTTTGCTAGAAACTGGAATAAATTAAAGCAGCTGGGAGAGGAAATCTGTTTTTCCCTGGGCTATCTCATTCTGAGGCTACTTTTCCTGTTCACACAGTGATTTATGACTTGGTACGTCATGTACAAACAGATTCCAACAGACACTCCAGGTTGAGAAATTCTCATGCTCTTAAGAAGGAAGGAAGGGATTATAGGGAAGAATGTCCTTGATTATGTTTTTTTTTTTTTTTTTTTCTTTTCTAAAGGACCCTCTTCACTAAGCAGAGAGCCACAAGGAAACCAAGAGGTCAGGGAAAACTCCTTGGCCCACACTACTCTTCAACCTCTTCTTCAGGCATATCCCATCCTTGTTTGTTTAATTATCCATAAAAACAGGGCCAGCACTTCACCTAGGGACTTTATTTAAAGCTTCCAGACTGCTGGTTGGATGCTGCTTCTGTTCCTCTCTTTTCCTCCTCCACAAGGGGCAGGTCTCTGGGAGCCAAGGAAATGGGCTCAGCTCCTCACAGTCCTGCTTAGAGCGCTAAGAGCCTCTGAAAACCAGTCCCCACACTGTCAGGAAAGCTTCCTGCCAATGGCCCGGAGCAGAGCATCCTTGGCCTCTTTGTTCCTCAGGGTGTACACCACAGGGTTCAGTAGTGGGGTGATGACAGTGTAGGTCACTGAGATCAGCTGATCCTCATCCTTGCTGTTCTCTGACTTGGGCTTGAGGTAGGCAATGGAGGCACAGCCATAGTGCACAATGACCACAGTGAGGTGGGAGGCGCAGGTGGCAAAGGCCTTCTTCCGGCCCTCGGTAGACGTGATCTTGAGGATGGTGGAGATGATGAGGACATAAGAGATGAAGACCAGACCCATAGGCACAACGAGCACGAAAACACTGATGATCAAAGTCAGGATCTCATTGACAGTCGTGTCAATGCAGGAGAGCTTCATCATGGGCCGGATGTCACAGAAGAAGTGGGCCACCTTTGTGGCACAGAAAGGTAACCTGAATACAGACGTCACCTGTGTCGTGGCCACAATCAGCCCGATGCTGCAGGCCCCCCACACCAGCTGGAGGCACACCCTCCTGTTCATGATGACTGTGTACCTCAAGGGATGGCAAATGGCCACATAGCGGTCGTAGCCCATCGCTGTGAGCAGGAAGCAGTTAGTGATCCCAAAGGTTACAAAAAAGAACATCTGTGTGGCACAACCTGCCAATGAAATGGACTGGCTCAGACCCACAAGGCTGGACAGCATTCTTGGAAGAATAACTAGTGTATATATAGTCTCTGAAGTGGACAGCATGCTGAGGAAGAAGTACATGGGGGTGTGGAGATGATGATCGATTCGGATAATGATCACAATAATTATATTACCTGCTAGGGTTAAGATGTACGGTGCAAGAAACATCACAAAAAGAGTGAGCTGGTGCTCATGGAAGCTGGAGAAACCTTGTAAAACAAACTCAGTGGTGAGAGTGTGGTTCTCGCTCTTCATTGAGTGGCCACTAGATTGGAAGCGTAGAAGAATAAAAGTCACATAATCTCAGAAAAGCAGTTTAATCCATTTCTGAAACTGATTGAACTTTGTTCTCCTTTATAAACCTAGGGATACATTTTCCAGTGGCAGTGGAATACAGTTAATCTTTAGGTTTACTGATCATCATTTAAAATATTTTTGTTCTGTGCCCATCTATTATAATACAATTTCCTATGCATGCTGCTGCTGCTGCTGCTGCTAAATCACTTCAGTTGTGTCTGACTCTGTGCAACCCCATAGATGGCAACCCACTAGGCTCCTCTGTCCCTGGGATTCTCCAGGCAAGAATACTGGAGTGGGTTGCCATTTCCTTCTCCAATGCATGAAAGTGAAAAGTGAAACTGAAGTCACTCAGTCATGCCCGACTCTTAGCTACCCCATGGACTGCAGCCTACCAGGCTCCTCCGTCCCTGGGATTCTCCAGGCAAGAATACTGGGGTGAGTTGCCATTGCCTTCTCTGATGCATGTTAGAATCATCTAAGTTTTTTTCCCTGCACTGTATAACCATGTACATTCCCACTTCACCGTACTCTTCATCCTTGTCATCTGGAATGCTCTTCCTATCTTCCTCCTCTTAAATAAATTGTTCTCAAAACTAATGCATGTCTTCTCCTCCATTAATGCATATTGTCCTCTGAAATTTTCATGTTTGGATTATTGTCATCCGTCCTCTGTGCACTCTGTGGCTTTATACCTTTTACATCTGCATATCTCACTGACTCAGGATTATGCATGAATTTGATGCTTGAAAACAACTTGTTTAGGGATTGACTGGAAAGTTCTTTTATTTCAAGGCTTTGAATCATCCCCTTGCACATCCTTTAGGAAATAAAAGCAAAGCAGATTCAGAAATGTTCATCTTGTTTTCAAGAATGAAAAGGTGAATCTTAACCAGCCACCATCCACACTGCTGTCTGAATGATGGAAGTTGGCTGACACTTCACAGAATTGACTCACGTATATTGTAAACCATGGTACATCTTCATTTTCCCTAAACTAGCAGGCAAATTTACAGCTAATACAACTTTGTGAGTAGGAATACACCTACTCTGCAGAGGTGAACAGTCGTACTAGGGAAGATGCAGCAAATTCAGGTGTCCTTCATCTAAAGTAAAAGTAGGCTCTGAATATAAAGAACAGAGTTACACTAAACATACATCATTTTGTTGAAAGATGAGGCTCAGTCCAATTTATGTAATATTTCACACTTAGGTCCCTTTAGACAGTAAGCTCCTGTAGGCTATTTAAATTATATTCTGATTTCCTTATGCATATTCAGAAAAAGACTTTTTGCATAAAGTAAATCATATCAGTGAGGAAACTTAGTAGACATAGAGACCTCCTTCTAGTTCATAAAAAATTATTTAAGAGAAATTGAAGACCAGCTGTTAATCACTTACATTAAGAATGCTAAAAGAGAGTAAAGTTGCAAGAGGAAATATTTCCCAATAGGAAAATTCGTTTGACTCTAAAATAAATGACTAAAGACATTTATCTTCTGAGAGGCCTCCAGGCATAAACTAGGCATTGGTCCAGTTATGCGGTGGTATGGCACCTCTACTATGAAATAAAAAATGTGTGTTAGAGCTTTCGATTGTTCTAGTGATGGTCACGGATGCTGCTAGCAATTAGTGGTGCTGAATGTCCTGCAGTATATGTGATGATCCCACCCAAGGGAGAACTGTCCTGTTCCAAATACCAACAGGGCTTCTCCTGAGAAACCCAGGGCTAGAGTGTCATCTGATTCTGCCTGAAGTCTAGCTGTCTTGAGGTAGATGAATGGCTGCTATAATCTGGTGAGTATCCACCACCCTACGGAGCCTATAAGTCTTCCGAGAAAATCAAGGGCAAGAAGAGCAAAAATAACCTAATGAGAACCAACCCCAGCTATGACAAGAACTGTTATGTGCCATAAATTAAAGTCCGTCCATGAGCAATAACGCCCAAGTCAGTTCCTTTTCTAAAGAACACTTGCCTGTAACTGCCTAGAGCTGAGGCACAACAAGAGAGCTCAGCTCAAGGAGGCTGAGGAGTGAAGATGTAAGTGTCTGACCCCCTTGGCCCCAGTGTGCAGGTCAGGGAAGGGCAAGGTAACCAAAAAGAACCGTGACAGGTTGAGCAGGTAGCAGGTAAATACAAACTGGCAGGAACGTGGTCGGGCTTGAGAGCTGCAGGCATCCTTGACAACCCCTGTGTGCAGAAGTCTTCAAAGCCAAAGAAGGAGTTCCCCCAGGAACAGCCAGTGGGGCTCCTGGAGGTGACTCCCTGTAGACATCCTCAGAGCCACACTGGGGCTGGGAGGATACAGACAGTAGGTTCCTGGGGGGCTCATTGCGTGTAGGGCTCATTTACCCAATACTAGGGCTGGCATCTGGGGAGTCTGGGGAGAGTTTTTGCTTCAAGGAGCAACAGAATTAGAGAAAGCTGGTTTATTTAGTTCACTGTAACTTGTTCAAATAAGCACATTATTACTGGCCAGTTAGCTCACTTGGTTAGTGTGGTGTTAATAATAAAATAAAGAATAAGTACATTGTGCTTTTTTACATATGTGCCTTGGAAATCCATCGTTTACAAATCTAGGCAGCTCAAGCTTGGAGCCATATTACTTTGGATCTCATAAATCTTAACCCTCCCCTTTTTTTTAATAGGCAGGATTTCTACCCAGGGTTCTCTCTTTGAAATGAAAGTAGTCAAATGTGGCCATGGTTCTGCAGAGAACAGTTCACGCTGCCTGTCTTTCTGCCCCTGTGACATTCAGAATTGGAAGACATTGTCTTTAGATCCAGGGATCCTCTCTTGGGGGTTAGGAAACAGAGATGAGCCTCTGAACATTGTTCTCATTATTCAGATTACCTCATCTTCTCCATTTGGCAAACTGCTACTAGATTGTCAAGTCTCAGCCTCAGAAGTTACTTTTCACTGAAGACTTTCCATGAGTTAGTTTATTGCTTCTGTAACATTTCTTCCTTTAACACGAAGTACTTATCTATGCCCATTCATTCTTGGAGCACTAAGCATATGCTAGGCCTTGTGCTCATTGCTGGGCAAACAGCAGTGAATGAGATACTTTATAAAGCTTTGAAGGGTTCAGTGTTTAGTTACAGGTGATGGCTGTTGTTCAGTCACCTAAGTCATGGCTGACTCTTTGCAATCCCATGGACCGCAGCATGCCAGGCTTCCCTGCCCTTCACTATCTCCCAGAGTTTGCTCAAACTCATGTCCATTGAGTTGGTGATGCTGTCCAACCATCTCAACCTCTGTTGCCCATTTTTCCTTCTGCTCTCAATCTTTGCCAACATCAGGGTCTTTTCCAATGAGTCGGCTATTTGCAACAGGTGGCCAAAAGATTGAAGCTTCAGCATTAGTCCTTCCAATGAATATTCAGGGATAATTTCCTTTAGGATTAACTGGTTTGATCTCCTTTCTGTCCAAGGGACTCTCAAGACTCTTCTCCAGCACCACAGTTCAAAAGCATCAATTCTTCACTTCTCAGCCTTCTTTATGGTCCAACTCTCACATCCATACATGACTACTGGAAAAACCGTAGCTTTGACTAGATGAACATTTATTGGCAAACTGATGCCTCTGCTTTTTAATACATTGTCTAGATTTGTCATAGCTTTTCTTCCAAAGAGCAAGTATCTTTTAATTTCATGGCTGCAGTCAGCATTCACAGTGGTTTTGGAGCCCAAGAAGATAAAATCTGCCACTGTTTCCATGGCTTCCCCATCTATTTTCCATGAAGTGATGGGACCAGATGCCATGATCTTTGTTTTTCGAATGTTGAGTTTTAAGCCAGCTTTTTCACTCTTCTCTTTCACCTTCATCGAGAGGCTCTTTAGTTCCTCTTCACTTTCTGCCATTAGAGTGGTATCATCTGCATATCTGAGACTGTTGATATTTCTCCTGGTAATCTTTATTCCAGCTTGTGCTTTATCCAACCTGGTATTTCCCATGATGTACTCTGCATGTAAGCTAAATAATCAGAGTGACAGTATACAGTGTTGATATACTCCTTTCAAGAACCCCATGAACAATATGAAAAAGCAATAAGATATGACACCAGAAGATGAGCCCCCCAGCTTGGTAAAGAGTGGAGAAATAGCTTCAGAAAGAATTAAGAGGCCAGGTCAAAATAGAAATGATGCTCAGTTGTGGATATATCTGGTGGTAAAAGTAAAGTTCAATGCTATAAAGAACACTATTGCATAGGAATCTGGAATGTTAGGTCTATGAATCAAGGTAAATTGGATGTGGTCAAGTAGGAGATGGCAAGAGCGAACATCAACAGTTTAGGAATCAGTGAGCTAAAATGGACAGGGAAAGGTGAATTTAATTCAGATAACCATTATATCTACCACTGTGGTCAAGAATCCCTTAAAAGAAATGGAGTAGTCCTCATAGTCAACAAAAAGAGTCCAAAATACAGTACTTGGGTACAGTCTCAAAAATGACAGAATAATCTTGGTTGGTTAACAAGGCAAACCATTCAACATCACAGTACTCTATGTCCCAGTCACTAATGCCAAAGAAGCTGAAGGTGAGAAGTTCTACAGACCTGCAAAACCTTCTAGAACTAACACCAAGAAAAGATGTCCTTTACACTTTAGGGCAATGGAATGCAAAACTAGGAAGTCAAGAGATGCCAGGAGCAGCAGGCTAGTTTGAGTACAAAATGAAGCAGGGCAAAGGCTAACTGAGTTTTGCCAAGAGAGCACACTGGCTATAGCAAAAACCCTTTTCCAACAACACAAGGGATGACTCTACACATGGACATGATCAGATGGTCAATATCAAATTCAGATTGCTTATATTCTTTGAAACCAGAGATGGAGAAGCTCTATACAGTCAACAAAAACCAGACCTGGAGCTGAGTGTGGCTCAGATCATGAACTTCTTATTGCAAAATTCAGGCTTAAATTGAAGAAAGTAGGGAAAACCACTAGGCTATTCAGGTATGACCTAAATCAAATCCCTCATGATTGTACAGTTACAGGTGATAGACAAGTAGACTGCAATAATGCCACAAGTAAGTGGGACAAGAAGAAGATGGCTCTTGATTAGACTCAGGCTGATTACAAAAAAATATGTTGTAGGTAAAGTAAGACCAGAAGATTTTAGAATGGCTTCCCAGGTGGTATAGTGGTAAAGGAGCCACCTGCCAAGCAGGAGACACAGGAGCTGTGCGTTCAATCCCTGTGTTGGAAAAATCCCCCAGAATAGGAAATGGCAACCCACTTCAATAGTCTTGCTTGGAAAATTCCATGGATGGAGGAGCCTGGTGGACTATAGTCCATGGAGTCGCAAAGAGTAGGTACAGCTGAACAAACACACACAGAAACTTCATCACTTTTAAGGGCCTTTCAAATTACTTCACTTATCCCTCCTGTTCATGGGCTTCACTGTCCTTAGCAACTTGCCTCTAAAGGACCACCAGCCCTCATCAGCTACCCTGCCCCCTCTTCTTGTTTCTCTGGTGATTTTGCTTCCATGCTGGTAAAAAAAAGGATACTCAGCACTGGAATCTGATAGATTGATCTGGCAGCAGTACAAAGATAGATTTGAGGTTGGTGAAAAGAAGCAGCATGGTTGCTGACACAACAGGTCAGGTCAGAGGTAACTGGGATTGATCTGTATGGGCTGACAATGGTCCATATGAGAAGGAGAGGTAGGACAGACATATGAGGTAAACCAAGAGGGCTTATAACTGAATCAATGTGTGGATCAAGGGAGAAGAAAGAACAAATCATTATATAAACGACTCCCACCAGGTTCATTCACATCAGTTCCCTGATTATTCATAATATGCATAGCTTTTTGTAATAACTGATAAATCAAATAAATGATCTTTATATTAATGTTCTACCATTAGGTATGATTGGTGGCTATAGGATCTAAGCAGCAAGAATAGAACTGGGCAAAATAGCTCAGTGCTTTATGATGCCATTGCTTTGGGACAAATCAGGAAGATTTGGGAAATGGGGCACTGGGTAGATGGTATAAAAATGTGGTGTCAGGGAAAAAGAGGTTTTCAGCTTCTGAGTCAACTAATATTTATTGACTACTTTTATACTTCTTTTTTGTCTCACTTAATCCTCCAAATGACCCTATAAAGTCATTGGTACTAGTTCATTTTACAGAGGAGAAATTATGAGGAATCTATTACTCCATCAACAGTAAGTCTATTGGTTCAGTTCAGTTCAGTTCATTCACTCAGTTGTGTCTGATTCTTTGTGACCCCATGGACTGCAGCACGCCAGGCTTCCCTATTTGATGCTAAATGGAAATGAGTGCATGGTGACTATAGAAACAAAACTGGGGAAACAGCCAAGAAGATCTTCTATAAACTGCTTTATTTGGGGACCATATTCAAGTAGTTCTAGTTTATTCATGGCATTCACAGTAGTTTAGGATCCCAGGTCTAGCCCCTCTTAATGATGTTTTAGGATTGTCAATGGGAGTCTTTCAGAGACATGAATAGAACTCACAACAAGGATAACTGAGGTCAGCATTGTGCCTGACTGTCTTAGCTTGGGCTGCTATAACAGATATCACAGACCATGTGGCTTAAATGACAGGCATTTACTTCTCATTTCTGGAGGCTGGGAATCCAAGATCAAAGTGCTAGAAGATTTGATTCCTTGGTAAGACTTTTCTCTCTGGATTACAGATGGCTGCCTTTTCTCTGTGTCCTCATATGGTGGAGAAAGAGTGGTAGAGAGAGCCCTTTATCTCTTCTTAAAGGACCCTAATCCTATCACTTCACTTCATGACAAATAGATGGGGAAACAATGGAAACAGTGACAGACTTTATTTTCTTGTGCTACAAAATCACTGCAGATGGTGACTGCAGCCATGAAATTAAAAGATGCTTGCTCCTTGGAAACAAAACTATGACAAACCTAGACAGCATATTAAAAAGCAGAGACATTAATGACAAAGGTCTGTATAGTGAAAACTATGGTTTTTCCAATAGTCATGTATGGATGTGAGAGTTGGACCATAAAGAAAGCTGAGCACTGAAGAATTGATGGTTTTGAACTATGGTGCTGGAGAAGACTCTTGAGAGTTTGTTGGACAGAAAGGAGGTCAAACCAGTCAATCCTAAGGGAAAAATCAGTCCTGAATATTCATTGGAAAGACTGATGCTGAAGCTGAAGCTCTAATACTTTGACCACTTGATGCGAAGAACTGACTCATTGGAAAAGACCCGGATGCTGGGAAAGATTGAAGGCAGGAGGAGAAGGGGACAACAGAGAATGAGATAGTTGGATGGCATGACCTATTCGATGGACATGAGTTTGATAAAGCTCTAGGAGTTGGTGATCGACAGAGAAGCCTGGCATGTTGCAGCCCATGGGGTTACAAAGAGTCAGACAAGACTAAGTGACTGAACTGAGCTGAATCCCATCAGGAGGACCCCACCTTCCCTCCTGACCTCATCTAAACCTACTTCTGGCAGGCTCTGTCTCCAAATCCCACCACATAAGAGCTTAATTTCTACAATATGGGGCTGGTGGTAGGGGGACACAGTTCAATCCATAGTGCTGAACTTATATCTACTTTCAGACTATCCCTGTCTCCATTTTTTTTTTTTTTTTTTGACATGAAAGCTCCAACAGTTCATATCTCCAGCTTGGTGATGGTTGGATAATAATAGTTGTACTACTTATAACAATTGATAGAAAAAAAGTTCCTGAAAAGAGAACTACGAGTTTAGTAATTTGTGCTTTCAAATGATTTATGGTACATTTAAAAATAGTCACACATGTCTATGTAAGTATTTATACATCCTGCCTATGAAGGTTGATTGCATACATGAAATCTCAGACTTCTTGCAATGTCTCTGAGGCACCAAGGAGAGAAGTGAGAATGGCTGATACTCTGAGTATTTGGTTAGACCAGTCAGCGGGTTGGGCACAGGTCAAGGAAATCTGGGTAGGGACACAGAAAGGCAGCTGAGTGGTTTATTAAGACATGGCAGGTGTATCCAGGAAGTAACTCTTGGAAGACCCTGGAGGATAGTTAGTGCCTTTTACTGTAACATGGGATCAAAGACTGTAGGGGAAGCCTCTTTACAAACTCAGGACCTCCTGGGAGGAGGGAACTCACTCTATGAATGAGACTCTGTAAAACTGCTGCTAACACTGTCCCTTCAGAGTGAGATAAAAAAACAGTGTTGGGGTGCGGGGTTGTAGAGCTAATAGCTGTCCTGCTTCCAGCTACCTGGAGACATTATGTGTCTGTAACCGTTTTGACTCCTGACAATGACCTTGGGTGGTTGATATTGTCAGCCCCGCTGTGTAGATAGGACACAAAAACCAGGGAGTTGAAGCGACTATCCCTAAGACACATGCTTGTAATATTGGACCCAGGATTGGGATGCATACTGCTCTGGCCCCAAAGGCTGTACTCCATCTACAATCTCGCACTTTCTCAGCATCTTCTACTTCAGGCTGTCAGCATTTTGAAAGGGGGAACAGGAACAAAAATAAATGTGGGTATGATGATGGGTACAGGGGTTGGGTGCAGGAGGAGAAGGGGATGACCGAGGATGAGATGGCTGGATGGCATCACGGACTCGATGGACGTGAGTCTGAGTGAACTCCAGGAGATGGTGATGGGCAGGGAGGCCTGGCGTGCTGCGATTCATGGGGTCGCAAAGAGTCGGACATGACTGAGCGCCTGAACTGAACTGAACAGAGGTTGATGATCTAATGGTCCAGATACCTGTGTTTCTCCTGTGGACTTTGACCTACCTGAGATTTCCTTTGTCCTTTCATTTTTGGAGCTGTGCTAAGAGGAGAAAGGATAACCAAGATATCTGAGGAGAAAGTATGCTACAATACATGATCTCTGAACTTCCAGACTGATTTTCCAAGATCCAAGGACATTCAAATAAGATTTGAGATGTGTATAAATCCACAATGTATGGAGCTCCTTCTTCTGCTAGTCTTTAACAACTATAAAGGAGAAAGCCAATTCAGATAATCATCATGAGATCATAATGCAGCTATAAATTCTGGGGTGAATTGCTTGATTTTAAATCTTGATTCTGCCACATACTAGCAGTATGACCTTAAGGAATTTACTTAATCTTTTCAGGTCTCAGTTTTCTTGTCTGTAAAATAAGTTTAATAAAACACCTTATAAATTTACAGCAAGGGTTAAATGAGTCAAGTGAGTAAACTTATGCCTGCTCTTTAGGAGATATTCAATACATGCACCAAAAGGGGATATCACCAAGGTGTATGTGATTGGGGGGTGTGGGGGTGGAACAATCTGGGAGTAATGAAATAAAAAAAGAAAAGAGGAAGAAGGACTGTCTGCTGATGCTAATTGTATTTTAGCTGTCCACAGATGTCTTCCTTCCTTCCTTCCTTTCTTGTTCTTTTTTTTTTTTTTTGGCCATGCTGTGTGGCATGTGGGATCTTAGTTCCCCAACCAGGGATTGAACTTGTGCTCTTGCCTTGGAAGGACAGAGTCTCAATCACTGGACCACCAGGGAAGTCCCCCTTTCTTCATTCTTTTAATAGTTACTGAGTAGTTACTGGGCGCTGTTTTAATTGCAACAGCTGCGGAGAAGACACTCAAAAAGTGACACCCGAGTGTTGGATGTAGGTGTCACCTGGTTCGGGTTGGGGTTCTTTGAAGCAGAGGCTGAAACAAGGGCCCAGGTACAGGGAATCGGTTACGGAGTATTCTCCAAGGAAAGGGGGTGAGGGCCGCAGGGTGGAATGAGGGGAGAGCTGAGCAAGGCTTCAGGCTCACTTGAGTCTAATTTCAGCCTGATTCAGTGGAGGGCTCTACAGTTACACTCTAAAGTTGGTCCCATCTTGAGACTACGTGAGCGGCCTTTGTACCTTCTGTTTTAGCTAGGCCTTGGCTATAGACCATCCCTTGTAAAGGGTGGGGGTGGGGTATATGTCACATCTAAGAAAATTCCCTTTCAGCCAATGGCAAATCTTCAGAGAGGAGGGCAGCTATGAGGTGTCAGCACTCCAGCATTCACAAGGCTGGATACGGGTGGGCCAGCCCAGTAGAGGAGACCTGGGCAGAGCATTGATAAGGTTTGTTATAGGACCCAGGCTCTTTGGAGACAGGGGAATGGATATGAAGATGAGGGCTCTTCTTTTGCAATTTTCAGATATACGGAAAGCCATTTTTATGGTTGTTGCTTCGGCTGCTCAAAATTTACACTTCTCAACCAGTTTGTAAGTTTGCAGTCAGAGCCTGTGTCTGACATAGCTTTCCAGGGTTATATATGTAGTAACAGGCACAGGGTTGGGCATTAATGGAGTGATTTTGTAAGAAATTATAGTGTAAAATATAGCATAGGAAGTGTTACATGTAAATAATGGAGAACTTGTTATTTCATGTCCCTGATTTTCATGCTGAGGCCAGGTTTAGATTATATAGATTCCTCTGTTACGATACCATATTTTCTTGCCACCCACACTGCTGGTTTACAATCCTTATGCCAAGGGTAACAAAAGCAATGTCTAACATTATAGTACAGCACCTGAATATGCTTTATCTTATCTAATTTCTATCAAGCATGGTACACTCATCTATCAGTCTTCGAAAATCCATCCATCACTTCCTTCATTTTAATCTTTGCCTTCTTGTTTCACTCTATTCCTTTGATTTCCCAGATGCTTCCCAGATTAGGTACCTGGAGCCCTCATACTCTCTCTTATTTGATTAGCTCCCTCACTGCTACACCTCATCAAACATTTAAAATTTTGATGTTATTGAGAATGACTAGCACCTAAGAGACGGACTTTCTGCCCAAAGCTCTGAGCAAGGCATCCTTGACCTCTTTGTTCCTGAGGCTGTATACAACAGGGTTTAGGAGCGGGGTAATGACAGTGTAGGTTACAGAGATCAGTCTGTCCTGCAGGGAGTTTTGTGATTTGGGTTTTAGGTAGATGAAGGAGGTACAGCCATAATGGATAATGACTACTGTGAGGTGTGAGGCACACGTGGCAAAAGCCTTTTTCCGACCCTCAGCAGATGCCATCTTGAGGATGGTGCAGACAATCAGGACGTAGGAGATAAAGATCAAGACCATGGGCAGAACAAGGACGCACAGACTGATGAGCAAAGTGATCAGTTCTTTGATGGTGATATCAGCACAGGCAAGCTTCATTAGGGGCCGGATGTCACAAAAGAAGTGGGAGATGACACTGGCATCACAGAAAGGCAAGCTGAACACAGAGGTTACTTGAATGGTGGCTGTGCTCAAGCCGATGCTCCAGGATCCCCCTGCCAGTTGTATACAAGTCTTCTTGCCCATGATGACTGAATATCGTAGGGGGTTGCAGATGGCCACATAGCGGTCATACCCCATGGCCGTGAGCAGGAAGCAGTTGTTGACACCAAAAGTGAGATAGAAGAAGAGCTGAGTGGCACAGTCTGGAATAGAGATAGCATGTTGGGGGCTGAGGAGACTGGACAGCATTTGGGGGATGATGGCCACTGTGTAACAGGTCTCAGAAATGGACAGCACACTCAGGAAGAAGTACATCGGTGTGTGAAGCTGATGGTTGTGGCAGATGACTGTCAAGATGATAGCATTGCTGGCAAGGGTCAACAGGTACAAGACCAAAAAGACCACAAAGAGGATGAGTCTGGGCTGCCACCCAAAAATTGAAAAGCCTTCAAAGGTAAACTCTGCCACAGCTGTGAAATTAGGTCTTGGCATTGAGAATCTGGGTCTGAAAGAGATGAAGTGAGATGGTTGAACATCCAGGCTGGAAACAGAATACTGGTCCAGGGCCATCATCAGCCATGAGCAGGGATTCACAGTGGGGGTAGCTCTGGGTTACAGAAGCTCTCAGCATTCAGACACTGGCCAAGTGTGTGAAGACCTCTTAGGATACTTGGGGGCCTGGCATTGGAGGCAGATATCGTAGGGATGGGAAGAGAGTAGATATGTAAACGGAGTAGTGAAAACACCTAAAAAGCTTGGCTAGAAGTTGAAAGGTGGAGAGGTAGGTAGATGGACCAGAAAAATAGATCGAATGATAGACCAGAGCAGACACAGCCCTGGAACTCCATCCAGAGTCATCTGTTTGGACCAGCAATGGCCCAGCACATGTTAGAGACAGTGTAAAGGCATATGCATAAAGACAGAATCCAAGCCAGGGACAGAAATCTACTTAAGTCACACTTCTGAGAGGTAAGAGGCCAGCCCCAACTCTGGTCAGAAGGGCTTGGCAAATAAAGATACATAATACTACTTGCTTTCATGGTTCAAATTAAATTCAAAATAGCTAATGTCTATAAGACTTCCCTTGTAGCTAAGCCAGTAAAGAATCTTCCTGCAATGAAGGAGACCCAGGTTCAATCCTTGGGAGGGGAAGATATTCTGGAGAAGGAAATAGCAACCCATTCCAGTATTTTTGCCTGGAGAATCCCATGGACAGAGGAGCCTGGCAGGCTATAGTTCACAGGGTTTCAAGAATCAGACATGACTTAGCGTCTAAATAAACCACCATAGCTAATGTCTGGAATAAGGCCATGAGAAAAGAGACTACTTTTTCTATTTCAAATTAATTATTACTTTTTCTATTTGAGATTCTAGTGTGTGGACCCAGGATATTCTGTGGTCCAGCGCTAACTCTTTTCTTTTCAGCCCTGCTTTCTTTTCATGTTCTCCAAATACCATTTGCTCTAATACCCAAGTCTCCTTTCTTCTTTGTGGAATGTATCCTAGTTTCTGCTTCCATTGTCTAGTCTGTAAACACAAGGAAGAGACTGAAACTTATTGAGAGTTTGAAGTACCAGTAACTGTAAACAGATGAAAACAACAAAATATTAAACTTTATAGAAATCTCCAGCTTTAAGCCCAGTGTAAGTCAAGGGATGCTTAATTTTTGTGTGTGCTCATTTCATTTGTCTCTATTGGCTCATCTATAAAACTGAGAGGATAGTATCTACTCATAGTGTTACTATGGAGATTACATGAATTACTGTATGTAAATAGCCAAGCACAGTCCTTGATACATAATAGGCAAACAATACATTACATTTCTATTTCCCTCTCTTCATCTGTTCTCCCCAACCCCACTCTGCCTGATTCTGGGTTCTACTTGCGTGTGAGACCCGCCTAAACACACATATATTTATTCTCCCTCTCTTCCTCCCTCCCCCATTTCCCTCTCTCATTCTCTCTCACTCTCTTTCTCTTGTGTTTGGGGATGATTTTTGTCACAAATTTCTTCAAGATCTATTAATTGAAAAGTCCAGTCCTCACTTTCCCTTCCTCTCCCACTCTAGATTCGCAAATGGGGGTTGGGCATAGGGCTGGTCTATTTTCAGAAGTAAGGCCAGCTCCTCTTACTTCACATGTGACTTTACAAACATTTTCTCATCTCTTTAGGCTTCAGTTTGTTCACCTGTAAGATGAACCCAGTACTAATAACTATCTCAGAGGACTGATAGAGGATTACATGGGGAGATGCCCATAAGGCATTTAGCAGAGGCCCCGATGTAGATCATGGCGTCAATAAATGGCAACTGTTGGAAAAGGTGAGCACAGATTTCAAAATATGAGTCATGCAGGTTATTGTGTTATCTTCCTTTCTCCTCTCCCAAGCCTGACTTCAAGAAGGTAGTTGGTCTCCATCTAGCTAATACTCGTGGTGCAGCTTGCAGATTAGAGGATGTTTTTCTGTCCATTGGAGATGTGAGGATAAGGAGGTAGTGGGGGAGGAAACACAGTATTCAAGGAGGGGAGATAATCCCAAGGATCAGAGGCGGATCTGCATTGGGTGGGAATGGAAAAGCCATTCCCAATGCAGCAATATTACAGGCATGCCTGTGTCCAGCACCTCTGCTTTGAACTCTTACACTCATGAACCCAATATTTCAGCCAGCCAGCCAGCCATTCACTGACTCTCCCTTCCTGGCCTCTGTATATCTGGGGCAGGACTAGGTGGGGACTTCTGTGTTCAGGGAATACATGTTTTACTAGAACAGAGGGGGAAAATCAGATTTGCTCAACCAGAATCAGATGTTCCATTTTTCTTCTTCAGTCCCTACAGGCCAGGGATGTGATAGAAGGTTGAGGGGAGAAGATAGGACTGGATGCCACCAATTACCATGCTTCATTCATATATGTTGAGCTTCAGCTAACTTCTTTGAAACATCTGAGATTTATACAACTAATGCCCAAATAACACTTCTGCATGACTTTTTAGTATTTATAATGGTCTTTATTTCCCAAGTTTTGTGACACAGCTGTACATTCATTTTTCCACTTGACAATATTCTTAGGAAAGAAAATAAGAAGGTGATAGTCCATGAGGCAAGGGTCATAAAGCTACATCTAGCCAGACAAGAACCATGCTTCACTGAGTCATGGAATATAACTTACATCTTACAGGCAGGGCTGAAGCACTGTCTTCTAGGAGGGCAAGACTTGTGAGTATAGAACAAAGACTGGCAGGACTCCTGCTGTGTGTGGCAGACAGGGCTCCCAGAGAATCTTCTGAAAGGGAGGGCTAAAAGAAAAATTCAGAGTCCACCAGGGTCAGTTTGTTCATTCCTTTCTCTGATTGGTCAGATCTGGGAGTAACAGATGAAAAGCGATATCAGCTCTGCTGTGCCTCCTTATAGCCCTGTTCCTTTCATCTAGATTGCAGTCTGTCAGAGAGGACAATTCTCCTGTGCCCCAGGACTCCGGGGTCCTTCTCCCCAAAGTCACAGTGACTGTCCCCAAGGTAACATACGCAAGATCCAAACACTGTGATGTCTGGGGATATCATTAACAATGGGGCCCATCAACCTGCTCATGTAGATAGTATGTAGGTGTTAGGGAGGAAGAAATTTTCCTCTGTCCTTTCAGGTTCTTCTAGTGGTCTAAGAATTAAAGTGATGTGAGACAGATTAACATGAGAAAATCAAACGAGTTTTAATGACATGTGTATATAAAAGAAGTGGGTTCCCCAGTGGCTCAATCATAAAGAATCTGCCCGAAGTGCAGGAGAGATGGGTTTCATCCCTGGGTGGGGAAAATTCCCTGAAGAAGGAAATGGCAACCTATTCCAGTATTCTTGCCTGGGAATCCCATGGACAGAGGAGCCTATTTGCTACAGTCCACGGAGTTGCCACAGAGTAGGACATGCCTGAACAGCTAAACAACAACAACAATGTATGAGGAGAAACCCAGGAAAACTGAGTAACTTGCCAAAATGTCCAAAAACCTCACCTTAGATGCCAACTTCAAAGACAAAAAAGAATGTTGCGGGTAGTGATTTGGGACTTCAAAGAGCAGAAAGGCAATCCACATAGATAGAAAAGCAAAAGTTTAGTAAATCAATGTGTGCTGGGCCTTGCAAAGACAGTGGAATGCAGAAAGAAATATTAATAAACAGACATTCCTAGGTTCCCCCCTGTCTACCACCTGATTCATACTACAGGTTATCTATGGTGATGGCTCCTTTCCTGGAACATGTCCTCCATCTACATTCTTTAAGGCAGTTTGGGGAAGGTCAGATGTTCTTCCTGAGTCTTTTGAGGCTTAATTGTTTTCAGCTCAAAATAATCTGCATGCCAGAGAGACATTTTGGGGTGGCATGTTTTGTTCCCCTACATAGATGATCTAGGGTTTCCATAGGAACAAATTGTCTCATTAGACCATGGTCTTGCTCTGCTCAGTGGATGGAGGATGAAGAGGAGCTCTTGACTCCATGAACATCACTGTAGAAAGGGTCTGTAACATTGTGGAGCCCAACCATGTTTAAGGGTGCAGCTTTATTAGATAGGCCACTCAGGCTAAGGTCTCTGTACCCTCAGGGTCAAAGGATCTGACTCTGATGTCTCTTCCAGTTTGAAAGTTCTGGAAACTGTGAATCATTCATTCAGTGATTCCTTCAACGAATACTCATTATGTGATTCTCACATCAAGGTACGTGGAACATAGCAGAACAAAGACATGATCTCTGTCCTTCATACTAGTCCTGCTGGTTTTGCCCATCAGACTGCAAGACATTGAGATAGTTAAGTCTTAGGTAGGTTGATAAGAAGTCAGGGGTCCTGGGGGAAGGGGAGGGGGAGGTGGAGGAAGAGGAGAAAGGGGGACAGAAAGAGGATGAGGAGGACCAGGAAGGAGTTCTCTAGAAGGAGGAAAGGACAAATGCTTTCTTTCTACATTCCTTTGTCTTAAGCACATAAAACATTTGTTTTTTTAAAGCCCAAAGCTAATGATTGCACAACAAAACAACTCATTTTGATCAAGGATATGTTTTCCCTTAAACTCTGTACCAATGATTATGCAACCACAATGTATTGTGCTCCAGGACATGTTTCTGCTTGTTAAGAACCTTCTGACTAATACTGTCATCTTAAAATGTATATTGTGTGACTGGGTCTGATTCAGTTCAGTTCAATGCAGTCAGTCATGTCCAGCTCTTTGTGACCCCATGGACTGCAGCATGCCAGGCCTCCTTGTCCATCACCAACTCCTGGAGTTTACTCAAACTCACATACATTGAGTCAGTGATGCCATCCAAGCATCTCATCTTCTGTCGTCCCCTTCTCCTCCTACCTTCAATCTTTCCTAGGATGAGGGTCTTTTCCAGGGAGTCAGTTCTTCACATCAGGTGGTCAAAGTATTGGAGTTTCAGCTTCAGCACCAGTCCTTCCAATGAATATTCAGGACTGATTTCCTTTAGGATGTACTGGTTGGATCTCCTTGCAGTCCAAGGGAATCTCAAGAGTCTTCTCTAGCACCATAGTTCAAAAGCATCAATTCTTTGGCACTCAAGCTTTCTTTAGAGTCCAACTCTCACATCCATAGATGATTACTAGAAAAACCATAGCCTTCACTAAATGGACCTTTGTTGGCAAAGTAACGTCTCTGCCTTTTAATATGTTGTCTAGGTTGGTGAGAACTTTTCTCCCAAGGAGTAAGAGTCTTTTAATTTCATGGCTGCAATCACCATCTGCAGTGATTTTGGAGCACAAAAAAATAAAGCCAGCCATTGTTTCCACTGTTTCTCCATCTATTTGCCAAGAAGTGATAAGACAAGATGCCATGATCTTTGTTTTCTGAATGTTGAGCTTTAAGCCAACATTTTCACACTTCTCTTTCACTCTTTCACTTTCATCAAGAGGCTGTTTAGTTCCTCTTCACTTTCTGCCATAAGGGTGGTGTCATCTGCATATCTGAGGTTATTGAAATTTCTCCCAGCAATCTTGATTCCAGCTTGTGCTTCTTCCAGCCCAGCATTTCTTATGAGGTACTCTGCATAGAATTTAAATAAGCAGGGTGACAATATACAGCCTTGACGTACTCCTTTTTCTATTTGGAACCAGTCTGCTGGTCCATGTCCAGTTCTAACTGTTGTTTCCTGACTTGCATACAGGTTTCTCAAGAGGCAGGTTAGGTGGTCTGATATTCCCATCTCTTTCAGAATTTTCCAGAGTTTCTTGTGATCCACAGAGTCAAAGGCTTTGGCATAGTCAAAAAAGCAGAAATAGATGTTTTTCTGGAACTCTCTTGCTCTTTCAATGATCCAGAGGACGGTGGCCATTTGATTTCTGGTTCCTCTGCCTTTTCTAAAACCAGCTTGAACATCTGGAAGTTTACGGTTCATGTATTGTTGAAACCTGGCTTGGAGAATTTTGAGCATTACTTTGTTAGTGTGTGAGATAAGTGCAATTGTGCAGTAGTTTGAACAATCTTTGGCATTGCCTTTCTTAGGGATTTGAATGAAAACTGACCTTTTCCAGTCCTGTGGCCACTGCTGAGTTTTCCAAATTTGCTGTCACATTGAGTGCAGCACTTTCACAGCATCATCTTTTGAGATTTGAAACAGCTCCACTGGAATTCCATCACCTCCACTAGCTTTGTTCATAGTGATGCTTCCTAAGGCCCATTTGACTTCACATTCCAGGATGACTGGTTCTAGGTGAATGATCACACCACTGTGATTATCTGGGTCATGAAGATCTTTTTTGCACAGTTCTTCTGTGTATTCTTGCCACCTCTTCTTAATATCTTCTCTTTCTATTAGGTCCATACCATTTCTGTTCTTTATTGAGCCCATCTTTGCATGGAATGTTCCTTTGGTATCTCTAATTTTCTTGAAAAAATCTCTAGTCTTCCATTCTATTGTTTTCCTCTCTCTCTGTCTTTTTTTTTTTTGCACTGATCATTGAAGAAGGCTTTCTTACCTCTCCTTGCTATTCTTTGGAACTCTGCATTCAAATGGATATATCTTTCCTTTTCTCCTTTGCTTTTTACATCCCTTCTTTTCACAGCTATTTGTAAGGCCTCCTAAGACAGCCATTTTTCTGTTTTGCATATCTTTTTCTTGGAGATAGTCTTGTGCCGGGAGCCAGCGTGAGGAACTCCGCCCATGGCAAAGGTCATGAAGAAGGAGGCTTTGGCATATGCAAAGGTGGGATCGAGCCTCAGGAAACCCCCTGTTCCCGAGCATCTGCCCCCAAAACCAGAGTCTGTTTTATGCTCTCAGCTATACTTTTGACTTTACAGGGCACTGTTCCCCCACCACCTTTCTCGGAGAAGTAGTTAACTTGCAGCTCCAGTTAATAAAAATTCCTGGGCGTGACAAGAGTGTTTCAGCTTACAAATTCCTCTGAAGGTTCTCTAGCCTGCCTGAGGAGGTTCATCTGGCCACATGTGATTGTTTACAGCCTCCCAACCATGAGAGGCCCAAGATGCTTTAAAACTTTCTAAATACAGACTCTTTTGAGAAATTAGAATATTATTAGTATAGTATAGTGGGTTGATTAGAAATTATATTGGTGAAGGGTTTTTCATTTGTTTAACCAATATTTGCTGCTAAATTTCTATATTCCCTGCCCTTATAATGAATAGGCTAAGTAAATTCCTTTTCTTGATTGTAACCCACTACACCCTCACCCTATAGGAATGCAAATTTATTTGGAGGGTGGTGCCTGGTTTAAGGAAAAAATCACCCCTGGAAAAAATAAGTTTTCTGGTTGACTGACTGTGATCAGAAAGGGCCATAAAATGACAGCAGGTCTCATGGCCAGAAGATGATGTAAAACCCTCAAAACCTTTGTATAATTTTATATGAAGCACCTGGTTTTGACAAGGGTCAGGTCTGCTGACCTCGGGTGACTCTGTATTCATCCCTATGTATAACAAAAAGTATATAAGCAAACCTGAAAATAAAAAAATTGGATCAGTTTCTGGAAAGACTGATTCCCCCGTGTCGTTTCTTTCTTGTTCTCCATTTTTCTGGCTGAATTCCCATCTGGAGCGTGGGTACTCACCAAGCCTGCTAATTTTGCCTGGGCTTCTAAGATTGGACTGGGGAGGCCTCAGTGCCTCCTCTCCTTTGGGAGAACAGAAAGACGCCTGTGGCCTACGTAGGTGGTGCAAGCTTCTTGTCTCGAAGCTTTATTGGTATCCCACGTAAACCAAGTTATTCAGCCTCTTTTTCTCCACTAATTTTCCTACTACACTATTCTTTTCTAATCTCTCTTTATACTTTTAATTAAATAGCTTTCTCCTAAGATGCCAATTCTGTCTCCCCTTTGAATTACCCTGGATCCACCAGGGCTGGACCCCAGCAGTCTTGATCCCTGTCTCTTGTACAATGTCACGAACCTCCATCCATAGTTCGTCAAGCCCTGTATCATCGGATCTAGTCCCTTAAATCTATTTCTCACTTTCACTGTATAATCGTTAAGGATTTGATTTCAGTCATACTTTAATGGTCTAAAGGAGATCAGGCCTGGGTGTTCTTTGGAAGGTATGATGCTAAAGCTGAAACTCCAATACTATGGCCACTTCATGCTAAGAGTTGACTCATTGGAAAAGATTGGAAAATATTCTGATGCTGGGAGGGATTGGGAGCAGGAGGAAAAGGGGACGACAGAGAATGAGATGGCTGGATGGCATCACTGACTCGATGGACATGAGTTTGAGTAAACTCTAGGAGTTGGTGATGGACAGGTAGGCCTGGTGTGCTGCAATTCGTGGGGTTGCAAAGAGTCGGACATGACGGAGTGACTGAACTGAATGGTCTAGTAGTTATCCCTAATTTCTTCAATTTAAGTCTAAATTTGACAATAAGGAGTTCATGATCTGAGCCACAGTCAGTTCCCAGTCTTTTTTTTTTTTTTTTACTGACTATATAGCGCTTCTCCATCTTTGACTGCAAAGAATATAAGCAATCTGATTTTGGTGTTGACCATCTGTTGATGTTCATGTGTAGAGTCTGCTCTTGTGTTGTTGTAAGAGGGTGTTTGCTACGACCAGCGCGTTCTCTTGGCAAAACTCTATTAGCCTTTCCCCTGCTTCATTCTGTATTCCAAGGCCAAATTTGCCGGTTACTTCTGTTTCTTGACCTCCTAATTTTGCATTCCGGTCCCCTATAATGAAAAGGAGTAGAAGGTCTTGTAGGTCTTCATAGAACCATTCAACTTCAGCTTCTTCAGCATTAATGGCTGGGGCATAGACTTGGATTACTGTAATATTGAATGGTAAGTGGGTCTGGTAAGATCTTTCCATTGTTAGTGCTAATCCTGTTATCTTAAAATGCAAATTGTGGTAGTGGGTCTAGTAAGACCTTTGCAACATAGAGACATTCTTTTTTTTTTTTTTTAAATTTTAAATTTTTATTTTTACCTTATTTTACTTTACAATACTGTATTGGTTTTGCCATACATTGACATGAATCCACCACGGGTGTACATGTGTTCCCAAACATGAACCCCCCCTCCCACCTCCGTCCCCACAACATCCCTCTGGGTCATCCCCGTGCACCAGCCCCAAGCATGCTGTATCCTGCTTCGGACATAGACTGGCGATTCGATTCTTACATGATAGTATACAGGTTTCAATGCCATTCTCCCAAATCATCCCACCTTCTCCCTCTCCCTCTGAGTCCAAAAGTCCGCTATACACATCTGTGTCTTTTTTGCTGTCTTGCATACAGGGTCATCATTGCCATCTTTCTAAATTCCATATATATGTGCTAGTATACTGTATTGGTGTTTTTCTTTCTGGCTTACTTCACTCTGTATAATCGGCTCCAGTTTCATCCATCTCATCAGAACTGATTCAAATGTATTCTTTTTAACAGCTGAGTAATACTCCATTGTGTATATGTACCACAGCTTTCTTATCCATTCATCTGCTGATGGACATCTAGGTTGTTTCCATGTCCTGGCTATTATAAACAGTGCTGCGATGAACATTGGGATACATGTGTCTCTTTCAATTCTGGTTTCCTTGGTGTGTATGCCCAGCAGTGGGATTGCTGGGTCATATGGCAGTTCTATTTGCAATTTTTTAAGGAATCTCCACACTATTTTCCATAGTGGTTGTACTAGTTTGCATTCCCACCAACAGTGTAGGAGGGTTCCCTTTACTCCAGTTTTGCGCAGTGGCAGTATCGTAGCCAATGAGGTTTATCCGAGGAGCGATTATTGCTAATTGAGACATTCTTTTGATTTACTGTAACAACCAACTGAAAAAGTAGACAGCTTCCTTACTAAAACTGGCGGGGGGTGGGGGGGGGTACTGTCCGTCCCCCTCCTGATGTCTATGGCAGAAGCGTTCTCTGTTCCTTTTTCACTTTAATAAAACTGCTACACAAAAGCTCTTGAGTGATTAACCCTGGTACCTGGTCCTGAAGCTAAATCTTCTTCTTTGGAGATCACAAATCAGACATTATTCACGGTAAGCTACCAGCATCTCTGTGCATTACACAGGAAAAGCTGAGCTCTTTCTCCTTGAGTGAGATGAGATGGAAGGCCCCCATTGGAGTTCTTCCTGCATTTGCCCTCTTTCTCTTTCCCAGAATTTAAGCATTTGCTTGGCTTCCCTGGTGGCTCAGTCGGTAAAGAATCTGCCTGCAATGCAGGATACCCGGGTTTGATCCCTGAGTTGGGAAGATCCCCTGGAGAAGGAAATGGCAACCCACTCAAGTATTCTTGCCTGGAGAATCCCATGGACAGAGGATTCTGGAAGGCTATACAGTCCATGGGGTTGCAAGAGTCGGACATGACTGAGTGACGGTAGGCCCAGCCTTGTCTGCCTTTTATAATGTGAGCCTAATATGGGCCTTTCCAGGGGTTGAAGGAGAATCAGATATCAATTCTACCAGGTTCCATTGGAATTTGGATTCTTCTAATCCCTAGTTCTGGTACCCTGCTTATGCCTTTCTCTTAGAGACACCAAAAGTAGGAAAGGTTCCTTTCCTAAACACCAGTGGACTGAGAAACAAATACCCAAAAGCAAGGCAGTTCATTGTGGTGTCTTTGATAAGCCAAGTAAACTGAGAGAGGCTGACAGCATGGGATAGTTGCTAGGCATTTGGTTCAGTTCCAAAAAATCTCTTTCAAGGCCCTCAAACATTTATCCTAGAGAAACTGCAAATACTCAGACTCATAAGCCATTAAGGCCCAGAGACCTAGAGCTAAGAAATAGATACATAGCGTATTTATTACAACTTGGGAATGACCAGTGCATAGCCTCATTAGAACTGTTTGAAATCCTTTAGGGAGCAGCTAAACGAAGGCTTAACGCTTGGCAGCAAATCTTAGCAAGACTTTAAAATAATCATTAAATCTTGGACCTTATTAATCAATGTCTATTCTTCACAGTTTTTCTGGTAGTTCTGTTTAAATATGTATCTCTGAAATTAGAAATAGAAATGGAGTTGAAACCCATGAGAAAGGAAAAGAAACCCTGATATTGAAATTATGAACTGAGAAATGACTTTTAAAAAATATATGAGTCTTATGGTACATATCTGAAAAAGACTGAAAAGTCTTGAGTGGATGGAAGTTTGGTGGGGTTTTTTGTCTGTTTGTTGTTTTTCTGAAAAAGGAGTGAGTACATCATTGGTATGTTTGGGAAGTTTTGTCTTTTCCATTCTGATTTTTTTCTATCTCTTACCTCTTTTGATTTATTGCATTAATTATGAACTATAATACAGGATTGAATAAAGGCAGTTATAGAGGCCTTTTTGTCTTTTTACAAATTTAATTCAAATGCTTCTCATGTTTCAGTGACCATTAAATGTGATGCTTGTTGTAAATCTTAGACAGACAAACTTTATTACATTAAGAAAGTTCTCTTCTATTCCTGTTTTGTTTGCAAGTTCATCACTAACAGTTTGTTCAATGGCCTCATTCCTTTTCTGTATCCACTGATATAATTTGTACGCTTTTTATTCTTTAATGTGCTTTCTTTCTTTAATTGGTTAGTATGCTTTCTTTCTTTTTATTTTTTATTTATTTTTTTTTCTTTTTTGTTTAATTTTATTTTTTTACTTTACAATACTGTATTGGTTTTGCCATACATTGACATGAATCCACCACAGGTGTACATGAGTTCCCAACCCTGAACACCACTCCCACCACCCTCCCCATTTAATATGCTTTCTTTCTATAGTAATAGACTGTTCTGATGTTGATTTATTCATTTTAAAAGAATACTCTGCTTGTTCTTTTTATACACTGTTGAATTCAGGTTGCTATTTTTTAATTCATTCCTTATTGGTCGATAATTATAATTTCCTATTTTAACTTTGGTACCAAAAGTTTTCAATCAGCAACCTGTTTAAATGCTGGGGAGATTTTACTTCTTTTCTGTGCTCTGAGCCTGGTGTCTTTTTTGTTGTTGCTTGCTTGTTTTGTGAGAGAATAGATTTTCCTTTATTTCCATTTTTAAGGATTATTATTCAAGTAAACTTTCCATTACTTCATGGTATAGTTATGGTAATTTATATCTTCTTCTGAATTTTCCCATTTTGCATTGTTTTTCAAGTAGATTAATAAAAAGTTGTTCATGGTATGCTTTTATAATTGTTTTACTCATTTGTATCTGCCCTCATCTTTTTTACTATTTGATTTTTTAATTATATCTCTCCAATTTATCATAGTTGTTAGAGACTATATTTTTCAGTTAATCTTTCCAAAGATCAATTTTTTGTTTCTATTTTATATTTCCTTTAGTATTTTAATTAAGTTTATTTCATTATTATTTGTTTCAGATGGCCAATGTATTGGAGCTTCAGCTTCAGCATCAGTCCATCCAATGAATATTCAGGGTTGATTTCCTTTAGGATTAACTGGTTTGACCTCCTTGCAGTCCAGGGGATTCTCAAGAGTCCTCTCCAGCATTACAATTAAATGAACAAGGTAAATCTGAAGAAGTTCTCAGAAAGAAATTTATAACCTTATAATATTTACTATTACTGCAGTCCATGGGGATTACAAAGAATCAGACGTGACTCAGCGACTGAATAACAACAATTATTTCATACTTGCTTTAGTAATTTAACTTTATTTCATTATTATTTTTTTCAACTTTCTTTGAGTTTATTTTTCTTTTTTAAGCTTCTTGAATTAAAATATTTTTTTCCTCTTGCTTTACAGTAAATATTATAAGGTTATAAATTTCTTTCTGAGAACTGATTCAAATTTACCTTATTCATTTTGATGTACAGTGCTATTGTTGAATTGCACTATATAATTTTAAGTTTCTGTTTTTATTTTATCTTTAATTAGCTGTTTATTTATATGTTTATGTTAGGATAATACACTTAATACCAAAGAGCTCAGATCCTGGAGTCAGGGTGCCTGGGTTTGTGATCCATCTGCCATTGCTAAAAGTGACCTTGGGCATGTGGCCCTCCCCTCTGTGCCTCAATGTCCTTATTTGTAAAATGTGAAGCACAATAGTATTGACCTCAAACAACTGTTGTAAAGATTGAATGAGTAAATATTTGAAAGTTCTTAGAATAATGGCTGGCATATAGTAAGTGTTATGCAAGTGTTTATAAAATAAATCTTCAAAACCATAAGGAGGGGTAATGGAAAGTTTGGATACTCTCTTTTATTGATTTCTTATTTTATAGCATTGTTTCCATGAAAACTATTTGTATAATACCCTTGTCTCAGAATTTGTTGAGGCATCCTTAGGGTCAAAATATCAGGCTTCCCTGATAGCTCAGTTGGTAAAGAATCTGCCTGCAATGCAAGAGACCCTAGTTCAATTCCTGGGTTGGGAAGATACCCTGGAGAAGGGATAGGCTACCCATTCCAGTATTCTGGCCTGGAGAATTCCATGGAATGTATATCACATGAGGTGGCAAATAGTCAGACACGACTAACCAACTTTCACTTCACTAGGGTCAAAAGATTGAATAGTCTATGCATAAATGTTAGAGTATTAAGTTAAGCTTGTTACTTGTCATAACTGTTGTAATCCTATTAACTCATTGATTATTTTATTAGTCCACAAGAAATGTGTAGAAGTATCATCTACTATGGGTGTTTGTCAGTTTATCCCTGTAGTTTTATTGCTTTTGCATATACGTTTTGAAGCTATGCTGCTAGGATCTTATAAATTCAGGAATGGAATACCTTCCTGGTGAATTGTTATATTTATCAACAATGTAAGTCTCTTAGAGATTTTCATCTTGTCATTTTCAGTCTCCGGGTCGTGTCTGACTATTTGTGACCCCATGAACTGTGGCATGCCAAACTGCCCTGTCCTTTACTATCTCACTGAGCTTGCTGAAAGTCATGTCCATTGTCAGTGATGCCATCCAACCATTTCATCCTCTGTCTCCTCCTATTCCCCTTTACCTCAACCTTTCCCAGCATCAGGGGCTTTTCCATTGAGTCGGCTCTTTGCAACAGGTGGCCAAAGGATTGGAGCTTCAGCTTCAGCGTCAATCCTTCCGATAAATATCCAGGGTTGATTTCCTTTAGGATTGACTGGTTTGATCTCCTTGCAGTCCAAGGGACTCTCAAAAGTCTTCTCCAGCACCACAGTTCAAAACCATTAATTCCTCCACACTCAGCCTTCTTTATGGTCCAACTCTCACATCCATCCATGACTACTGGAAAAACCATAGCTTTGACTAGACAGACTTTTGTTGGCAAAGTGATGTCTCTGCTTTTTAATACACAGTCTAAGTTTGTCATAGCTTTCCTTCCTAGGAGCAAGCATCTTTAAATTTCATGGCTGCAGTCACCCTCTGCATTGATTTCTGAGCCTAAGAAAATGAAATCTGACACTGTTTCCACATTTCCCCATCTATTTGCATGAAGTGATGGGACCAGATGCTATGATCTTCATTTTTTGAAATGTTGAGTTTTAACCCAGATTTTTCACTCTCCTCTTTCACCTTCCTCAAGAGGCTCTTTAATTCCTCCACACTTTCTGCCATAAAGATGGTGTCATTTGCATAGCTAAGGTTATTTATATTTCTCCCCACAATCTTGATTCCAGCTTGTGCTTTATCCAGCCTGGCGTTTCACATGATGTATTCTGCATATAAGTTAAACAAGCAGAGTGACAATATACAGCCTTGACGTATTCCTTCCTTTCCCAATTTTGAACCAGTCTGTTGTTCCATGTCTGGTTCTAACTGTTGCTTCTTGTTCTGCATACAAGTTTCTCAGGAGTCAGGTAATGTGGTCTGGTATTCCCATCTCTTTAAAAATATTCCGCAGTTTGTTGTGATCCACAGAGTCAAAGGCTTTAGCATAGTCAATGAAGTAGAAATAGATGTTTCTTCTTGGAATTTTGTTGGTTTTTCTATGGTCTAGTGAAGCAGAAGTAGATGTTTTTGGTTGGAATTCCCTTGCTTTTTCTATGATCTAGAGTATGTTGGCAATTTGATCTCTGGATCCTTTACCTTTTCTAAATCCAGCTTGTACATCTGGAATTTCTCAGTTCACATACTGCTGAAGCATAGCTTGAAGGATTTGGCGCATAATCTTGCTAGCATATGAAAAGAGGGCAATTATATGGCAATTTGAATATTTTTTGGCTGTGCCATTCTTTGAGATTGGAATGAAAACTGACCTTTTCCAGTCCTGTAGCCACTGCTGAGTTTTCCAAATTTGTTGTCAAAATGAATACAAATTTGCTGTCAAAATGAGTACAACACTTTAACAGTATCGTCTTTTAGGATTTGAAATACCTCAGTAGGAATTCCATCACCTTCACTAGCTTTGTTCATAGTGATGCTTTCTGAGGCCCACTTGACCTCACACTCCAAGATGTCTGGCTCTAGTTGAGTGGCCACATCATTGTGGTTATCTGGGTCATTAAGAACTTTTTTGTACAGTTCTTCTGTTGGCTCTTGCCATCTTTTCTTAATCCTTTCTGCTTCTGTTAGGTCCTTGCTGCCTTTGTCCTTTATTGTGCCTATCTTTGCATGTAACATTCCCTTGGTATCTCCAGTTTTCTTAAAGAGATCTCTAGTCTTTTCCATTCTACTGTTTTCGTCTGTTTCTTTGTGTTGTTCACTTAAGAAGGCTTTCTTATCTCTCCTTCCTATTCTCTGGAACTCTGCATTCAGATGGGTATATCTTTTCCTTCTCCTTTGTCTTTTACTTCTTTTCTTTTCTCAGCTATTTGTAAGGCCTCCTCAGACAACCACTTTGCTTTCTTGCATTTCTTTTTCTTGGGAATGGTTTTGGTCACTACCTGCTGTACAGTGTTACAAACCTCTTCCCATAGTTCTTCAGGCACTCTGTCTACCAGATCTAGTCCCTTGAATCTATTCATCATCTCTACTATATAATCATAAGAGATTTGATTTAGGTCATACCTGAATGGCCTAGTAGTTTTCCCTACTTTCTTCAACTTGAGCTTGAATTCCACAATAAGAAGCTGTTGATTTGAGCCACAGCCTGGTCCAGGTCTTTTTTTTTTTGCTGACTGTATAGAGCTTCTCCATTTTTGGCTGCAAAAAATATAATCAATCTGATTTTGCTACTGACCGTTTGGTGATGTCCATGTGTAGAACTGTCTCTTGTGTTGTTGGAAGAGAGCATTTGCTATGACCAATGTGTTCTCTTGGCAAAACTCTTAGCCTTTGCCCTGCTTCATTTTGTACTCCAAGGCCATAATTTCCTGTTATTCCAGATATCTCTTGACTTCCTAATTTTGCATTCCAGTAGCCTGTGATGAAAAGGACATCTTTTTTTGTTGTTAGTTCTAAGAGGTCTTGTTGGTCTTCATAGAATTGTTGAACTTCAGCTTCTTTGGCATCAGTGCTGAAGTTTTCACTTAGATGTTTTGTCTGATAATTGTAATGTTATATCAATTTTCTTTTGGTCAGTATTTTCCTGGATAACACTTCAACTTCTTCATTTTCAACCTGTGAAGTATTATTTTAATAGTGTAGTGTAGATTATTAAAACCCAGTCTCAGAGCCTCTGTGTTACAATTGATTAGCTTAATTCAGTCACATTTATTATAATTAGAGAAGTTATTAAACATTACTGCCATCTTATTTTGTATTTTCCATGCACTAAGATTTCTTAATCTCTGTTTCTCAATAAATCTTTTTGTTTGACTGATTAGTTTGTTCCATCTTCTGTTTAGAAATTTATATATATATATATCCTTTCTATTTATCTAATAGTTAATCTTAATTTTTACAATTTAATTTTATTTTTGGTAAATAATTCAAGTGTAGAATTAAAAGTACAAAATAGTACATTATTAAAATACTTTGTGCATCCACCCATAATTCTTGCTTCATAGAAGCACTATTTTCAACTCTTCCCTGCTTCTATGTTATTAACCTCCATATTTCTGTTCAGTTCAGTTCAGTTCAGTTGCCTAGTTGTGTCCGACTCTTTGCGACCCCATGAATTGCAGCACGCCAGGCCTCCCTGTCCATCACCAACTCCAGGAGTTCACTCAGACTCATGTCCATCGAGTCAGTGATGCCATCCAGCCATCTCATCCTCTGTCGTCCCCTTCTCCTCCTGCCCCCAATCCCTCCCAGCATCAGAGTCTTTTCCAATGAGTCAACACTTCGCAGGAGGTGGCCAAAGTACTGGAGCTTCAGCTTTAGCATCATTCCCTCCAAAGAAATCCCAGGACTGATCTTCAGAATGGACTGGTTGGATCTCCTTGCAGTCCAAGGGACTCTCAAGAGTCTTCTCCAACACCACAGTTTAAAAGCATCAATTCTTCGGTTATAATATATATAAAATGCATGTAATAGTATTTCTTAATTCCTAAATTTTAGAGATTATCTATTCCTAGCTCATTTACAACAACAGCATTTTTACACATGAAGACAAACATGTGCAAATACTTCTCCTCTTGACATACTCCCAGCGAAAATTAATCTATTTTCAGAACGTACATTATTATAATATGCAAATATTACAACTGAGCCATGCAGCAAGTCATAAGTGTACATCTCTTCCAGTGCAATTGTTTTCTTGCTAAATTTTAGTAATTGAGTCTGTGAAGAAAAATAATGCCTGCCATATCAGTGAACAGCGAATGTTGCTGCCATCAAGCCATCACATTACAGCCACCCCCAGGGATGAGCCCTGAGGGAACTTGGGATGGAAACAGAACGCCTCCTGCCAAGTCTCAGCCACCACAGCCATCCCCACCCCGACCATGCCCTCTGAAGGGACTGGTAACAGGGAAAAAATGAATACTGGCCATGGATGGGGTTCCCCAGGTGTCACTAGTGGTCAAGAACCTGCCTGACAATCCAGGAGACCCTTGATCCCTGAGTCAGGAAGATCCCCTGGAGGAGGGCACCCATTTCAGTTTTCTTGCCTGGAGAATCCCATGGACAGAGGAGCCTGGAAGACTACAGTCCATGGGGTTGCAAAGAGTTGGATATGACTGAAGCAACTTAGCGTGCACACACACACACACACACACACACACACACAAACACACGCATGACTCTGGATGATAAGGTGTATATCAAAAGGACGATTTAAGTGAGTCCAGACTCTTCCATGGGCCCATACATAGAAAAGCACTAAATTCCTTAACTTGAAATACTCAGTTTTCTTTAATTAACAATAATGTTTCAAAGCTCCTACCACCTGATCTTTGTTGCAAAAATTCTTACATATCCTGGCTGCTCTCTTACCTCTTTGGAGTAGTCTCTCAGAGATATCTGAGAGGCTGAGTCCTGGGTTTAAGTCTTCGGTTTTGTCCACCAAATATAATATAATTCTCAACTTTTAGGCTGTGTAACTTTTTCAGTTGACAAGTTCATTTGTTTAGTCTTCAAGTAGCTATAATTAATCCAGCAGCCTCTGATCTTCCACCAGAACAACAAAACCTCCTTCCATAGTTATATATGAATATGCATATGCAGTTCATGAATATGAATGTGCAATTCATGGGGTTTCAAAGAGTCAGACATGACTTAGCTACTGAACAACAACATAGTTAGATATAGTCAAACATATCAGATAATATTCCCAAGTCACATTAATCTGTCTATCTATCTGTCTTGTTAGTTGGACTCCTAGTTAGTTTCTTTTAATCTTATTTTTGGCCACACTGCATGGCTTGCAGGATCTTACTTCCCTGACCATGGATTGAACCAGGGGGCTGGAAGTGAGAGAATCTAGTCCTAACCACTGAACTGCTAGGAAATTCTCAGTTTCTTTTCATATTAAGGTCATCTCTTCCCACATTTGCCAATCCAACTCTTTGTTGCTCTGTAGGCCTGCTGCTGTAATCCTGGAGCTTTTCCTCACCAGGAGTCCTCCCATCCCCCACACTTACTAAATTATAATAGACAGAAATGGTATATATTTAGAATGTTACAATGTAATGATTTGATACATATTTACATTGTGAAATATTACCACAGTCAAGATTATTCACATATCCATTGCCTCATACAATTACCTTTTTTTTGTTCTTATGTACTAAGAACACTTAAGATCAATTTTCTTGGCAAATTTCAAGTATTCAATAAAGCATCATTAACTATAGTCACCAAACTATACAACTGACTTATAATGAAAACTTGTACCCTTTGACCAACATATTCCCCTTTTCTCCCTGCCCCTGGCAACCACCATTTTACTCTCTGCTTTAGTGAGCTCAACATTTTTTGGATACTGCATAAACGTGAGATCATATTGTATTTATCCTTCTGTATTAGGTTTATTTCACTTAGGCTTAGCATAATATCCTCCAGGTTTATTCATCCTGTTGTAAATACCATAATTCCTCCTTTTGTATGGCTTAATAATATTCCACTGTGTATGTATGCATGAATGTGTGTATACAGATGAGTTTAAATTCTCCCACGTTTTCTTTATTCATTCATCTGTTGATGTATGCTTAGAATGTTTCCACATCTTGGCTATTGTGAATAATGCTGGTGTGCTGGCTTTTTCTCTAGTTGCAGCATGACAGGGCATCTCCAGTTCTGGGGCACATGCTATAAAGTGTATAGGTTCAATAGTTGTGATGCATAGGCTCTCTAGTTGCAGCACGTGGACTTAGTTACTCCACAGAATGTGGGATCTTCGTTCCTCCACCAAGGATAAAACCTGTATCCCCTGCATTGGAAGGCAGTTTCTTAACCACTGGACTACCAGAAAGTGAAAGTAGCTCAGTAGTGTCTGACTCTTTGTGATCCCATGGACTATACAGTCCATAGAATTCTCCAGGCCAGAATACTGGAGTGGGTAGCTGTTCACTTCTCCAGGGGATCTTCCCAACCAAGGGATCGAACCCAAGGATCTTCCACACTGCCGGTGAATTCTTTACCAGCTGAGCCACCAGAGAAGACCCTGGACCACCAGGGAAGTCCCTATTTTTGATTTTTTGAGGAACCTCCATGCTGTTTTCCACAGTGGCTGTAAATAGTTTATGTTCCCACCAGTAGTGTACAAAGGTTCCCTTTTCATCCTTGCCAGCTTTAGTTATTTCTTGTCTTTTTGATAATGGCTACTCCAACACATGTGAAGTGATATCTCACTGTAGTTTTAAATTACATTTCCTTGGTGGTTGGGTATTGAGCACCTTTTCATATACCTGGCCACCAGCATCCTGAGATTTCCTGAACTCTTGCCAATGTTAATTTCCCTATTTCCTGAATCCCTCATTTTGAGGGTGTACCTTTTCAATAATATACTGAAAACAAAATATGGGGTATATATTCCTTGAAATACTACTTTTGTGAAAATATTTTTATTACATTCACATATGTTGTGAATAGTTTGCTGAGTATATTAATTTAGCTTACAAGTAATTGCCCTTTATAATATTGAAGACATTGCTCCATTGCTCTCTCATTTCTAGTGTGATTATTAAAAAATCTAATTTCATTTGAATTATCAATCTTTATAATGTGATATTTCCCCCTCCCTTTCTCTTTTTGTAAACTTTTAGCATTTTTTTTTTTAACCCCTAGAATTTCGGTATTATAAGATGATACTTTCCAATATATATTCTGTTATTTTTTTCCCACTATGCTATCACTCAGTCCTGATGATCTTTAATATTGTGAAATATTCTTTTCACTGATGTTGTTTCTTTTATTGCTCTGAAACTGGTGTTGGACATTTAAACCTCTTCTATTGATCCTCACACTTTGTATTCTTTCTTTCATTATCTAACTTTTCTCCTTCTTTCTGATACACTTTCTTAAAGACTTTTTTCAACATTCTCTTCCAATTTTTGAATTTATTAATGGAATAAATTATCTTTTATTAGCCTTTTAAAATTTTGTGAATACACTCTGTTCTCTCATCTTTTGGGGCTTCCCTGTAGCTCAGTTGGTAAAGAATCCACCTGCAATCAAGAGACCCCAGTTCAATTCCTGGGTTGGAAAGATATGCTGGAGAAGGGATAGGCTACCCACTCTAGTATTCTTGGACTTCCCTTGTGGCTCAGCTGGTAAAGAATCTGCCCACAATGTGGGAGACCTGGGTTCTATCCCTGGGTTGGGAAAATCCCCTGAAGATGGGAAAGGCTACCCACTCCAGTATTCTGGCCTGGAGAATTCCTTGAACTGTATAGTCCATGGGGTCACAAAGAGTTGGACACAGCTGAGTGATTTTCACTTCTACTTCTCATCTTTTTAAGAATATTCAGTTCAGTTCAGTTCATTTCAGTCGCTCAGTCGTGTCCAACTCTTTGTGACCCCATAAATAGCAGCATGCCAGACCTCCCTGTCCATCACTGACTCCTGGAGTTCACTCAAACTCATGTCCATACAGTCAGTGATGCCATCCAGCCATCTCATCCTCTTTCGTCCCCTTCTCCTCCTGCCCCCAATCCCTCCCAGCATCAGAATCTTTTCCAATGAGTCCCTGAGTCAACTCTTCACATGAGGTGGCCAAAGTATTGGAGTTTCAGCCTCAACATCAGTCCTTCCAATGAACACCCAGGACTGATCTCCTTTAGAATGGACTGGTTGGATCTCCTTGCAGTCCAAGGAACTTGCAAGAGTCTTCTCCAGCAGCACAGTTCAAAAGCATCAATTCTTTGGCGCTCAGCTTTCTTCACAGTCCAACTCTCACATCCATACATGACTACTGGAAAAACCATAGCCTTGACTAGACAGACCTTTGTTGGCAAAGTAATGTCTCTGCTTTTGAATATGCTATCTAGTTTGGTCATAACTTTCCTTCCAAGGAGTAAGCATCTTTTAATTTCATGGCTGCAATCACCATCTGCAGTGATTTTGGAGCCCAAAAAATGAAGTCTGACACTGTTTCCACTGTTTCCCCATCTATTTCCCATGAAGTGATGGGCCCAGATGTCATGATCTTCGTTTTCTGAATGTTGAGCTTTAAGCCAACTTTTTCACTCTCCTCTGTCACTTTCATCAAGAGGCTGTTTAGTTCCTCTTCACTTTCTGCCATAAGGGTGGTGTCATCTGCATATCTGAGGTTATTGATATTTCTCCTGGCAATCTTGATTCCAGCTTGTGCTTCTTCCAGCCCAGCGTTTCTCATGATATACTCTGCATATAAGTTAAATAAGCAGGGTGACAAGATACAGCCTTGATGCATTCCTTTTCCTATTTAGAACCAGTCGTTTTTCCATGTCCAGTTCTAACTGTTGCTTCCTGACCTGCGTATAGGTTTCTCAAGAGGCAGATCAGGTGGTCTGATGTTCTCATCTCTTTCCGAATTCTCCACAGTTTATTGTGATCCACACAGTCAAAGGCTTTGGCATAGTCAATAAAGCAGAAATATATGTTTTTCTGGAACTCTCTTGCTGTTTCAATGATCTAGTGGATGTTGGCAATTACCCATGGGTCTATATTTAAATATTTTCTCTTCTCTATACATTGTCTCTCCTTTCTCCAATGTTCATATATTTTTCTGTTTGTTCCATCGTGTTCTTTCATGTTAGAAATCACCTTGATTTTTCATTTATATCTAAAAGAGGAGCTCTAATGAGCCAATAGGAAATTCTAGATGTGTGTCTATGTATACAAGGCAATAAAGTGACAAATTATTTTTCACTGAGAAGTGCCCATGTAAATATCTATAGATGTATTCTCTGGGGATTCCTCATTTCCTCATGGAGGATTCCTCTAATATTCTTTCTGACGACTTTATATCTTGTTGCTAGAATTGTGGGAGGCCATGACAGAGAGGAGAAGGCAATGGCACCCCACTCCAGGACTCTTGCCTGGAAAATCCCATGGACAGAGGAGCCTGGTAGGCTGCAGTCCATGAGGTCGCAAAGAGCTCGGACATGACTGAGCAACTTCCCTTTCACTTTTCACTTTCATGCCTTGGAGAAGGAAATGGCAACCCACTCCAGTGTTCTTGCTTGGAGAATCCCAGGGACGGGGAACCTGGTGGGCTGCCGTCTATGGGGTCGCACAGAGTTGGACACGACTGAAGTGACTTAGCAGTAGCAGCATGAGAGAGAGGAAGGAGATTGAGGAGAAATCTCTCTGCTTGATATGTGGGCTTTTTTCCCTCCCCTGTTTTCTACACCACATTTTCCTTTAGTTCTGCAAATATCTCTGGAAAATGTAAATCTCCTGTATTTTACCTGAATGTGGGAGAGACACTGACCTTGCTATGCAGAATGGAGAAGGAACCCCCACTCTGCATGTTTGGGAAGAGCCACATTTAAAGAATTAAGAAAGTTGGAATGAAGTCTTTGTTGAGAATTCTGAAGGATGTGAGATTTACCTTCCTTCCATGCTTACCAGTGAGCCTGCTGTAGTCCCATGAATGCAGGCAAAAGCCACGAGACACCTTGGAATGAGACAAAAGTTGATTTTACTCACAGCAATAACATCAACATTTGCACCACCTCTCTGAGCCCCAATTCTTACAATACAGAGAGAGCCAGGACTACCTGAACACTTAGTAAGTTACATTAGAAAAACAGAACCCTGAGCTTAAGGAAGCTGAATCTGAGATACTGTTCATTAAACCTGCCCTATGCTCTATCTTCCAAGGCTGTTCACTATTAAAAAAAAATACCCTTGAAATAATAATCTGGAACAAAGACAGTCAATGTGTCTGCTCATAAGACATACCCAAGGAGAAGTGTCAGAGTTCAAATACATACAGCAAAATCTAAAAGGGAAGGACAATGTGTTGTGTGTGGCAGTGGGTGGGGGTTAATGTTGGCCTCTATAACATAGTGTAGAACATTGAGGATCACCTATGAAAGAAAAGAAGTGTGGCTTTTATAAGATGAATAAGTTGTTTAAGAGCCTAGATGAAACATCTGCTGTGTAAATAAGAGAAATCATACACTTTTAGTTCAAAATTTGGAAGGACCCTGTAACATTTGAGCCATTAAAATGAAGAAGCTTTATCTATTATGAGTATAATACATGTAGGTAATAAAGGTCAAGATAAATGGTTATTTATCTTCATAGAAATGTATATACTCCTCAAAGGTGTGAAAATATGAAGTTAAATGAAAATAAATGGCAGGAATTTCTTTGCAGTTGTCAAGAAGAGGCAGGTAAGTTTCAGTGAGAAAATGAAAAAGAATGCATTGAAAAAGAGAGCATAGAGTATGATTAAAGCACAAAGTTCTCAGAGTTGTTGATTAAAAAGAAAGTATAATTTGAAGTTACTATGAGTTATTCCTAAGTTTTTTAAATGGATTTAATTAGGGAGCAGTACAAAAAAAAGCAAGAACCCTCACACAAATCCTTGGTTCCCCTTCATGCAGCACAGGTGACTCTTCATCCATGCTACTTGAGAAGGTTCCAAGAAGAGCTGGGAAATGCCCTCGAGAGAGTGGCAAGGGCTCCCATGTGCAAGTAGCCTGATAAGACAGAGACCCTGAAGTCTGCAGCAGCAGAAGCAGAGAGGGGATGTAATTTACTTCAATACATTATGAATGGTGTGAGCAGAGCTAATACAAGCTCATTCAGCTCACACAGTACTAGGAAGAACATGATGACATATTTAGTTCAATCAAATTCAACCTTTGTATTTTGGAAAATCCCACACATCGAGGCATTCTTCGACTTCAGGGTCATTCTCAGCTGGGTTCTTCTTCTTCCTTACAGGAGGCCCCAAGTACTCAGCCTCTTTAAAGCTGCTCTGAACCACAGAGCCCTACACTCCTCAGAAGGACACTTTTGTCCCTAAAAGTGACATGATTTTCTTTAATAATGATAATAATCATGGCCAACATTTTTAGAGATCTTACTTTGCGTCTGTCATTTTGCTTAATGTTTTATGCAGTAGCCTGTTCGAACCTCACACATTCTTCTGAATTAAGGACTAGTATTGATGTGGAAAGTGTGTTGCAGAAGGGATCACACCTTGCCCAAGATGAAATAAGATTCAGTTGTAGGAAGCTATGATGTCAGAGCCTCTGTCCTTCACTATTGAACTGCAGTGATTCTCTTGCTGCTTCGTCTGTATCTTTATAAGTGTTGGTCCCTCTAAATGCCCGCCGTGACACATGCATCATTCGCCTTTCCCTCACTGTCTTGGATAATACCTCTTTGTTAGTACATTCTGAGCTCAAGGCTGAGTTAGATGCCCCTCCTTTATGCATCTATACTGTCCTGTACTCACCTCCATCACAGCTCTCATTACTCTGTACTCTCATTCCCACTTACCTTTCTTCTCTAATAATGTTCTGAGCTTTTAACATTGGAGATTCTTTTCAGTTCATTATTCATTCAATAAATAGTTACCAAGAAACAAGTATGCAGTAGCCATTGAATCCATAGATCATAGCACATAGTAGGGGAATCAGAAATATTTGATGGACAAATAAATCAATACTCTTCTTTAGGGTTCTTTTCCCCTCAAGATCAATTTTGAATTTTTTAAGCTAATCTCATAGAAAAATATAGGAGTTAATTGCATAACCACAGTGAATAAAACTAATTGCATTCATGCAAGCTTTCTACAAGTATTGCCTTTTAGCTTTAGCTTCTAATATCTACTTTAAACTGATCATTGAAAGTCTTCCTGGTTAAGTGTGTGTATGTGTTAGTCACATAGTTGTGTCCAACTCTTTGCAACCCCATGGACTGGGGCCTGCCAGGCTCCTCTGTCCATGGAATTCTCCAGGCAAGAACACTGGAGTGGGCTGCCATTTCCTTCTCCAGGGGATTTTCCTGTCCCAGGGAGCAAACCTGGGTCTCCTGCATTGCAGGCAGATTCTTTACTGTTTGAACCACCAGGGAAGCCCTGGTTAACTACTTCATGTTTAAGGATCTCTGCTAATGAGAAGCCTCAAACATTATATATACTTAGAGTTTGCTTATATATCTTTTAATAGGTGCCAGACACTTTCCTGATCACTTTGCATAATTCAACAAGTTAGTCCTTACAAATCTGTGAAGAAGATGCTATCATTAAGCCCATTTTAAAGATAAGGAAACAGACACAGAGAAGTTAAGTAACCCACCTGTGGTCACCTAGGAACTGGAGGAAACAGAATTCAGTCCTGGGCAGTGTGAATCTAGAGTCTGTGCTTTTAATCACCAGGCCCTGCTGTCTCTCATTACTGTCAATTTTCTCTATAGAAATAATGACTGCAAACTGCATTTTGATACATTGGTTGTGAAAGACCATTTGATACAAATTTTGTAGAGAAGAACAATAGTCTATTAAATACTCTATTAAGGTTTAGGATGCACATAGTTTTTAACTTTGCATTTTCACTTGCTGGTGTTCATTTATGTGTGAAATGGCATGTTTACAGAGTCTTCTGTTCCAGAATTGTTTGCAATGACAACAGCTGGGGGAAAAAAGGACCAAAACATCCATCAGCAATAAACTTAGTTAACAAAAAAGACATATCTATAAGGTCAAAAGTTATCCTATCATTGAAAAAATTCAGATAATTCTTTAAGTACTCTATGGAGTTCATTGCAGATATTGTTAAATATAGTGGGGAAAGTACTAATATGTATGTGAACACATATTTTTTTTTATTAGTTTGTATATATGTGTGCTTAGTTGCTCAGTTGTGTCTGACTTTTTGCTACGTGTCCATGGACTGTAGCCCACCAGGCTACTCTGTCCATGTGGATTCTCCAGGCAAGAATACTGGAGCAGGTTGCCATGCCCTCCTCTAGGGGATCTTCCCCACCCAGGAACTGAACCCAGGTTACCCACATTGTAAGCAGATTCTGAGTCACCAGGGAAGTCCAACTAGTATATATATGGCATCTCTGTTTATATACTACCTATTTCCTGGAAAGAATATAGGGTGGAGGGGTGCAGGGAAAAAGGGTAACTACTTAACATGGCTTTGCTATTTAGTTGTTTTCAGTAATAGAACTCTACTATTGCATTATCTTCCTCAACGTGGCCTTATTATTTCAAAAAATTCTTTCCCAGGAAGACAGAAGTTTATTAGGAACCTCCACCAAAAACTTATATCAATGACCACTGAACTATTCAGCTCTTCCCCCCCACCAATATTCTGAGTTTTTAAATTTATTTTTTAATTGGAGGAAAATTGCTTTACAATGTTGTCTTGGTTTCTGCTGCACAACAACACAAATGAGTCATAATAATACATATACGTCTTGAGCCTCCCTCCTGCTCCCCATCCCACCCCTCTAGGTCATCACAGAGCACCAGGCTGGGCTCCCATGTTATATAGCCACTTCTCAACAGCTATCTACTTGACAACCTGGTAGTGTATATATGTTGCCCTGTTCCTCCCACTCTTTCCTTCCACCGCTGTGTCCACAAGTCTGTTCTCTATATCTGCATCTCCATTTCTTCCCTGCAAATAGATTCATCTATATCATTTTTCTTTTTTTGAAAATTTTTCTACTTTCTTGAATTTTTTTAAAATTTATTTTTTAATTAGAGAAAAATTGTTTTGCAATGTTGTGTTGGTTTCTGCCATACAGAAATGCAAATCAATCATAATTCTTTATGTATCCTTTCCCTCTTGAGCCTCTCTCACTTTCCGCCATCCCACCCCTCTAGGTTGTCACAGAGCGCCAGGCTGGACTCCCTACGTTATATAGCAGCTTCTCGCCAATTATTTATTTTACATATGGTAATATATATATGTCGGAGAAGGCAATGGCAACCCAATCCAGTACTCTTGCCTGGAAAATCCCATGGACAGAGGAGCCTGGTAGGCTGCAGTCCATGGGGTCGCTAAGAGTCGGACACGACTGAATGCTCTGGCTTTCACTTTTGACTTTCATGCATTGGAGAAGGAAATGGCAACCCACTCCAGTGTTCTTGCCTGGAGGATCCCAGGGACGGGGGAGCCTGGTGGGCTGCCGTCTATGGGGTCGCACAGAGTCGGACACGACTGAAGCGACTTGGCAGAAGCAGCAGCATATATATGTCGATGTTGCTTCCTCCATTTGTCCCATTTTCTCCTTCCCCTACTATGTCCACAAGTCTGTTCTCTATATCTGCATATCCGTTCCTTCCCTACAAATAGGTTCATTAATACCATTTGTCTAGGTTCCATATATATGCATTAATATACTATATTTATTTTTCACTTTCTGATTTAATTCACTCTGTATAAATGTCTCACTAGAACTGACTCAAATTCATTCTTTTTATAGATGAGTAATACTTCATTGTATAATTGTACCACATCTGAATTGTTCAACTTTTTAATAAATAACATCAAATGACTATTAACTCTCTAAGGCAATTGAAACTCCAGTCTCAAAAGTATTACTTTTTTGAGTTTACCAGTCCAAAACTATTATATCATGTTCCTTCAGTTCAGTTCAGTCACTCAGTCATGTCCAACTCTTTGTGACCCCATGAATCGCAGCACACCAGGCCTCCATCATCAACTCCCGGAGTTCACTCAGACTCATGTCCATCAGGTCAGTGATGCCATCCAGCCATCTCATCCTCTGTCATCCCCTTTTACTCCTGCCCCCAATCCCTCCCAACATCAGAGTCTTTTCCAATGAGTCAACACTTCACATGAGGTGGCCTAAGTACTGGAGTTTCAGCTTCAGTATCATTCCTTCCAAAGAAATTGCAGGACTGATCTCCTTCAGAATGGACTGGTTGGATTTCTTTGCAGTCCAAAGGACTTTCAAGAGTCTCCTCCAACACCACAGTCCAAAAGCATCTATTCTTCGGCGCTCAGCCTTCTTCACAGTCCAACTCTCACATCCATACATGACCACAGGAAAATCCATAGCCTTGACTAGACGGACCTTAGTTGGCAAAGTAACGTCTCTGCTTTCGAATATACTGTCTAGGTTGGTCATAACTTTTCTTCCAAGGAGTAAACGTCTTTTAATTTCATGGCTGCAATCACCATCTGCAGTGATTTTGGAGCCCCCCAAAATAAAGTCTGATGCTGTTTCCCCTGTTTTCCCATCTATTTCCCATGAAGTGATGGGACCTGATGCCATGATCTTCATTTTCTGAATGTTGAGCTTTAAGCCAACTTTTTCACTCTCCTCTTTCACTTTCATCAAGAGGCTTTTTAGTTCCTCTTCACTTTCTGCCATAAGGGTGGTGTCATCTGCATATTTGAGATTATCGATATTTCTCCCGGCAATCTTGATTCCAGCTTGTGTTTCTTCCAGTCCAGCATTTTTCATGATGTACTCTGCATATAAGTTAAATAAGCAGGGTGACAGTATACAGCCTTGATGTACTCCTTTTCTTATTTGGAACCAGTCTGTTCCATGCCCAGTTAGAACTGCTTCCTGACCTGCATACAGATTTCTCAAGATGGTATTCCCATCTCTTTCAGAATTTTCCACAGTTTATTGTGATCCACACAATCAAAGGCTTTGGCATAGTCAATAAAACAGAAATAGATGTTTTTCTGGGACTCTCTTGCTTTTTTGATGATCCAGCAGATGTTGGCAATTTGATCTCTGGTTCCTCTGCCTTTTCTAAAATCAGCTTGAACATCAGGAAGTTCACGGTTCACATATTGCTGAAGCCTGGCTTGGAGAATTTTGAGCATTACTTTACTAGCATGTGAGATGAGTGCAATTGTATGGTAGTTTGAGCATTCTTTGGCATTGCCTTTCTTTGGAATTGGAATGATAACTGACCTTTTCCAGTCCTGTGGCCACTCTTGAGTTTTCCAGATTTGCTGGCATATTGAGTGCAGCACTTTCACAACATCATCTTTCAGGATTTGAAATAGCTCAACTGGAATTCCATCACCACTAGCTTTGTTCGTAGTGATGCTTTCTAAGGCCCACTTGACTTCACATTCCAGAATGTCTGGCTCTAGATGAGTGATCACACTATCATGATTATCTTGGTCTTGAAGATCTTTTTTGTGCAGTTCTTCTCTGTATCCTTGCCACCTCTTCTAAATATCTTCTGCTTTTGTTAGGTCCATACCATTTCTGTCCTGTATCGAGCCCATCTTTGCATGAAATATTCCCTTGGTATCTCTAATTTTCTTGAAGAGATCTCTAGTCTTTCCCATTCTGTTCTTTTCCTCTATTTCTTTGCATTGATCACTGAAGAAGGCTTTCTTATCTCTTCTTGCTATTCTCTGGAACTCTGCATTCAGATGCTTATATCTTCCCTTTTTTCCTTTGCTTTCCGCCTCTCTTCTTTTCACAGCTATTTGTAAGCTATTTGTATCATGTTCCTTACCCAATCCTAATTAAGTCCATGAATTGAAAGACTGAGAAAGAACATACTCCAAAATTTTATAAATAGCCTTACTTTTCACTTCTGTCTAACTTGCACTAATAATTTGTCAGGGTGGTATTCTCCTTTATCAAAGTAAGAATAAACTCAACCTTGTTTATCAGTAGATTATTTGGGTAATATTTTCAAGGAATCAGTATTCAAAGGCAACAGGAAGGAAACTGAAAGAAGACTAATATTTAAATACAAACGTATTTTACTTTTGGATTGTTGTACAGTGTCTCTGTATTACTTGTTCAACAAAAGAATTGGAAGAAAGAATGAAAGAAAGAAACTAAATCATTAGATGGAAGCACTTCAGAGAGAATATAAATGAAAAATCCCAGATCTAGGTCCTAGGTTCAATATATAGGGGCAAAGTAGAAGCAACCAACAGAGAAAGAGCATCTGTGATATGACTGAGTTTAAAAAAAAAAAAAAGTTCAGAATGCTTTAAATTTCTTAGATTGAAGCAGGGCCATTTGTAGAAGAAAGGGAGAGGAGAAATGCAATTTATGTTTGTGGTTGTGACTAAATTCATGAATTGTGATTAAATTCCATGAATTCTAGAATAGCTTAGAAGCAGGAGGCAAGTAAACTTTAATGCCCCTCTATTCATTGTTTCTTAAGTAACTGAGTCATTCTTTGGAGAGGAGGAAAGATTCCAGCTGCACCAGTTCAGGTAAGCAAGACAAAGAGTAGACTTGCCACACTGGCATGCCATTTCTTCCTCAACAAATCCAGTGGTCTGGATCTTGTCTGGAAAGAAAGTGCTGTGCAGAAAGAGAAAACAGCTGGAGCTGAAGTTGGAGATCCAGCACCAACTGCTTTCTCCAAAGAAAATACATTTTCTTGTGTCTTCCTTCCTTGGTTTTCACTGTGGGTTTCAGTGGCCAATCTTCCTTCTAAATTTGATGAGAGACATTAATCTATTCATCCAAGAAAGATAAGACACATGGGCCCAAAATACAATGAACAGCTGACTTCTCTTTGGACAGTAGAGCCCAGAGTCAATGGGGCACATCTAAATTGCTAGGGAAAATCCTGTTCATCAATAATTTTATTTTTCCCTCCAAGTTTTCTTTCAAAGGAGATGTTTATTTTTTTTTAAATTTTTTTGTGGTCACTTTTTTTTTTTTTTTTGCACTTTTTTGTTTTTATTTTTATTTTTTTAATTGGAAGCTAATTACTTTACAATACTGTGGTGGTTTTTGCCATACATTGACATGACTTTGGTTTTGAGTGTGCATGTTCGGTGGCTCAGTCATGTCTGACTCTTTCCGACTCCATGCATTACAGCCCGCCAGGCTTCTCTGTTCCTGGATTTTCCAGGCAGGCATACTGGAGTGGGTTGCCACTCCAGTAGTTATGCTAGTTTACCTACTTTATAGGAATGTGTGAGTGTCTGTCTCATTTTATTTTGTCATCAGTGAATACAATCATTTTATTTATTTTTTTGAAATTCTTTTTTTTCATTTCTTATATAATATTATACATGTTTCAATGCCATTCTGCCAAATCATCCCACCCTCTCCCTCTCCCACAGAGTCCAAAAGACTATTCTATACATCTGTGTCTCTTTTGCTGTCTCACATACAGGGTTATCGTTACCATCTTTCTAAATCCCATATATATGCATTAGTATACTGTATTGGTGTTTTTCTTTCTGGCTTACTTCACACTGTATAATCAGCTCCAGTTTCATCCACCTCATTAGAACTGATTCAAATGTATTCTTTTGAATGGCTGAGTAATACTCCATTGTGTATATGTACCACAGCTGTAAGGGAACTTTCTTATACTGTTGGTGGGAATGCAAACTAGTACAGCCACTATGGAGAACAGTGTGGAGATTCCTTAAAAAACTGGAAATAGAACTGCTTTGTGACCCAGCAATCCTACTGCTGGGCATACACACCGAGGAAACCAGAAGTGAAAGAGACATGTGTACCCCAATGTTCATCGTTTATAAAGGAGATGTTTAAAGTGAAGTGAAGTGAAGTCACTCAATCATGTCCGACTCTTTGTGACCAGGCTCTTCTGTCCATGGGATTTTCCAGGCAAGAATATTGGAGTGGGTTGCCATTTCTTTCTCCAGTGGATCTTCTCAACCCAGGGATCGAACCTGGGTCTCCCGCATTGTAGGCAGATGCTTTAACCTCTGAGCCACCAGGGAAGTCTGTTGTTTAAAGTATCCAATCATGAAAAATGACTTCAGGAAAAGAAATGCAAGTGACTGTGGATCTCAAAGATGTCTGTAGGGAATAATCTATAGCCTCCTCTTAAACACAATCTGAAACTTTCAAAGAATAATACCTAAGGTCTTAAGATAGAGAATTCCATATTTAGCAAAACTATCATTCAAAAATGAAGGTGAAATAAAGATACCCTCAGGTTTTCAAAGACTTGAGAGTATTTGTTGCTAGCAGATCTACTTTATAAGAGTAAAAAAGGAAGTTCTTCAAGCTGAAAGGAAGTGACACTACAATAATTGGAATTCATACAAAAAATTAAAAGTACCAATGGTAATAAATTATACAAAATTAAGCATAAATGTATGTTTTTATTTAAATTAATATCAAAAGTGATCATTTACCTTTCCTTTCCTATTCCAACTCTGGCTCCCATAGTGGTTTCATGCATGTGTCTCTCTTCCCATGAATTTTGACTCCTTATATTTTCCTGTCTCTTCAGTCTTAAGGGTAGTAGATTTTCCTGTGTCTTCACCTTTCTTATGGATTCAAGAACTGTTGATTGTTCAGCCTGTTCAGCCTTTCATTGGTTGTTAGGATAAAATGGTGTGTGTTCCCTGCTCCTTGTATGTGGAACCAAAAATTCCCAATCAGATTTTTTTTTTTAACAAAAATCTTTTCGAATAAATTCCCTTTCAAGCATCCAAATTGAATTAATTCTAGATTTACTTAGCTATATGTTTAATTGCTTTCCTGGTTGCTCAGATGATAAAGAATATGCCTGCAGTGCAGGAGACCTGGGTTTGATCCCTGGATTGGGAAGGTCCCCTGGAGAAGGGAATGGCAACCCACTCCAGTATTCAGGCCTGGGAAATCCCATGGGCAGAGAAGCCTGGCAGGCTACAGTTTATGGGGTCACAAAGAGCTGGACATGTGATATACATATATCATGTATAAACTAATATACATATGTTTTACTATAGTTTCAGACACGACTGAGCGACTGAACTGAACTGAACTGAATTCTTCAATGTAGGCTATAAACTCAACACTTTAAGCTTGAACTTTATGCTATAGATCATATTTTGTTCTTATCAAAATCTCTCGGGACTAGAATCAGTGGGCATCAATTTAGAGGCCTGTGGAGTAATCTATATTCTTTCATTAACGCTAGGCTGAGAATGTAAAAATTTTTACTTTGAAGTTTGTACTTAAAGCTCACTTTTATGCTAGCCCTCATTGTGTCACATGACATGTTACCAGTTAACCTGAAACCGACTCCAATGGCTTTATTTACAATATTTCTGTATGAAAAATTTGCAAAACTATTTGAGGAGATATTTTAATACCTTTGTTAATAATCCTGGGAAAGAGCTTTAATATCTACAACCTTGTCAAGGCATTCTTGACCCCTATATGTTTAAGTGTTGCAGACTCTGATTAGCATTGGTCACTGAGATAGACTAATTGTACTCTTGATTCCAGCTTGTGTTTCTTGCAGCCCAGCATTTCTCATGATGTACTCTGCACAGAAGTTAAATAAGCAGGGTGACAATATACAGCCTTGAGGTACTCCTTTTCCTATTTGGAACCAGTCTGTTCTTTCATGTCCAGTTCTAACTGTTGCTTCCCTACCTGCATATAGGTTTCTCAAGAGGCAGGTCAGGTGGTCTGGTATTCCCATCTCTTTCAGAATTTTCCACAGTTTATTGTGGTCCACACAGTCAAAGGCTTTGGCATAGTCAATAAAGCAGAAATTGATGTTTTTCTGCAACTCTTTTGCTTTTCCCATGATCCAGCGCATGTTGGCAATTAGATCTCTGGTTCCTCTGCCTTTTCTAAAACCAGCTTGAACATCTGGAAGTTCACGGTTCACATATTGCTGAAGCCTGGCTTGGAGAATTTTGAGCATTACTTTACTAGTGTGTGAGATGAGTGCAATTGTACGGTAGTTTGAGCATTCTTTGGCTTTGCCTTTCTTAGGGATTGGAACGAAAACTGCCCTTTTCCAGTCCTGCGGCCATTCCTGAGTTTTCCAAATTTGTTGGCATATTGAGTGCAGCACTTTCACAACATCATCTTTCAGGATTTGAAATAGCTCAACTGGAATTCCATCACCTCCACTAGCTTTGTTCATAGTGATGATTTCTAAGGCCGACTTGACTTCACATTCCAGGATGTCTGGCTCTAGGTGAGTGATCATACCATCGTGATTATCTGGGTCATGAAGATCTTTTTTGTATAGTTCTTCTGTGTATTCTTGCCACCTCTTCTTAATATCTTCTTGCCGGAAGAAATATCAATAATCTCAGATATGCAGATGACACCATCCTTATGGCAGAAAGTGCTGCTGCTGCTGCTAAGTCGCTTCCGTCGTGTCCGACTCTGTGAGACCCCATAGACGGCAGCCCACCAGGCTCCCCCATCCCTGGGATTCTCCAGGCAAGAACACTGGAGTGGGTTGCCATTTCCTTCTCCAACGCATGGAAGTAAAAAGTGAATGAAGTCTCTCACTCATGTCTGACTCTTTGTGATCCCATGGACTGCAGCCTTCCAGGCTCCTCCATCCATGGGATTTTCCAGGCAAGAGTACTGGAGTGGGGTGTCATTGCCTTCTCTGATGGCAGAAAGTGAAGAGGAACTAAAAAGCCTCTTGATGAAAGTGAAAGAGGAGAGTGAAAAAGTTGGCTTAAAGCTCAATATTCAGAAAACGAAGATCATAGCATCTGGTCCCATCACTTCATGGGAAATAGATGGGAAAACAGGGGAAACAGTGTCAGACTTTATATTTTTGGGCTCCAAAATCACTGCAGATGGTGACTGCAGCCATGAGATTAAAAGACGCTTACTCCTTGGAAGAAAAGTTATGACCAACCTAGATAGCATATTCAAAAGCAGAGACACTACTTTGCCAACTAAGGTCCGTCTAGTCAAGGCTATGTTTTTTCCTGTGATCATGTATGGATGTGAGAGTTGGACTGTGAAGAAAGCTGAGCGCCAAAGAATTGATGCTTTTGAACTGTGGTGTTGGAGAAGACTCTTGAGAGTCCTTTGGACTGCAAGGAGACCCAACCAGTCCATTCTGAAGGAGATCATTCCTGGGATTTCTTTGGAAGGAATGATGCTGAAGCTGAAACTCCAGTATTATGGCCACCTCATAAGAAGAGTTGACTCATTGGAAAAGACTCTGATGCTAGGAGGGACTGGGGCAGGAGGAGAAGGGGACAGCAGAGGATGAGATAGCTGGATGGCATCACCGATTCGATGGACTGAGTGAACTGAGTGAACTCCGGGAGTTGGTGATGGACAGGGAGGCCTGGCGTGCTGCGATTCATGGGGTCGCCAAGAGTCGGACACAACTGAGTGACTGAAGTGAACGGAATTGTACCCTTTGCTTATCTCACTACCATGTTTGAATTAAGCTCTAAAGGTACAGTTTTACCAGATGCTCATCATGGTGATATGGGAAACACAGAGGCAATGTCTTCTTTAGGCCCTTGGTTAATGCTATTCTGAAAATGGTAGAGATAATGAAGGCATAAGAGTCAAAAGACAATGGCAAAAGTAGTAGTCAGATGACAGTCAGTAACAAGATCAGGGGTTGGACTAGCAGAAATAAGTCCAACATGACTTGCACATAATAGAGAAAATGATCAGCGAGTGGATCACAATAGGTTAGTTAGAGAAGGGCCACAGTCTGAACCAGTGATAGAAGCAATCCTGTTGTACACAGTGAGGATGCCAGCAGAACACAGGTCCTCCAGTTCTTGAATTGAGCAAGAGTGGGTTGCAGATGCCCATGATATGGGACTACCCCATTACTGTTGGTGATAAGAAAGCAAAGATGATGCTCAGTGTCTCAGAGTTCCCCAAGGAGATATGGATTCTCATCTACAAGACTTGAAAGCAAAATGAGATAATGTTCATGCTGAAGATCTTTGAAGGAAACAGGACACTAAAAGAAACACAGGGGGGAGGTGAAAGTGAAAGCCACTGAGGATTATAGTCCCAGGGATGACATTATCAGCCATTGTGATGAAGTATAGGCTTAGGGGCAGAAAAAAAAAAATCTTTGAAAAATAACTCACCCACCTCTATGTACACTTTTCATGGAAATTTTCACATTAGGAAGATATTTAAAGAAGTAAACATTATTTTCTTTTAACACCAGGTACTGTTCTTTTTCTCTAGGGAGTATGCTGTACAGCTCAAGAAAGAGGCATGTCAAAATTTACCTTAAAAGAACATTGACCTCTGTGTCTTGATACATGGCTAGTATGGTAGCCTGAATGGCTCTTCCAAAACCTGACTGTGTACTAGTCACATTCTCTACACAAAATAGCAGGGCTGAGAGAAGGAGAGCCCAGGGCTCAAGATACTGTTCTGACATACTCCCAGGGCTCATACTTTGTGTTGGCAGACATTTTGACAGACATGAATGGATCAGTCACAGATATTCATCATTCTTCATTGTGTTGCTGCTTCCTCATTTTTTTCATCAAAGGTCCAGATCAAAGCTGAATACAGGAGGAGCTGAAGTGTGAAGTTCACTCAACACCTTCATCTTCTTTGACCTGAACCTGTCTCTGTAATGGTTAAGTAGGTTAGTTGTTTTCATAATTCTGCTGTTCATTTTATGTTGAAAAATTTCCTTCTTCCAACCCCTGTCCTAAATTCAGTGAATCATTAGAAATTTCTTAATTTATTCCAAAGAATGCTGGAGCTTTTGGCCAGTGGAAGAGCACTGATGTTCCCCTGCTCCTGGAACATTATTCAAGAGTGCTTCTCAGAGTACTGTGTAATCCATTGTGTGGTTAGAGCCTCACCCCTCCCTTTCCTTTGTCCAGCTCATTCAGATCCAGATCTTTCTCAAGAGTTTGTGCCAAACTACTGCTTTTGAGGCTTCCCTGGTGGCTCAGTTGGTAAAGAATCCACCTGACAATGCAGGAGACCTGGGTTTGATCACTGGATTGGGAAGATCCCCTGGAGAAGGAAACGGCAACCCACTCCAGTATTCTTGCCTGGGAAATCCCATGGAAAAAGGAGCCTGGCAGGCTATAGTACATAGGGTTGCAAGAGTTTGACATGACTTGGCAACTGAACCACTGCCACCACTAGTTGTTGTTACTGAGATTGTCTTTACAGATTTCTCCATCTTTAGGTGGTAGCATGGGCTTGTTCTGTTTTTTGACCTTTTGCCTTTGTACCTGCTGACTCTTTCTGGCAATGTTATCCTCATGACTATTGGCTTGAGCCATCACAGCCACATTCTGTTGTACTTCTTTCATGCTGTCCATCTCTGAGACCTGTTATACTCTGGTCTTTATTCCCTACATTGACTGTCATCCTGAGCTCTAAAGCCCATTGCCATTCAAAACTATGCCGTCCAGCTCTTCTATTTCATTTGTGCAACCAACAACTGTTTTCTGCTTACAGCTATGCAGTCTGAACACTGTGACCATCTGCAGTGCCCCTCCATGGGATTCACTCATTGTATTAGAGTTCTCCAGAGAAACAACCAGCCCTCTCCCTCGTGGACCTTGTCATGTTCAACCTAAGGAACAAGGAGGTCAAAGATGCGCTTCACACAGCCATGCTGAAGATACCACTCAACCATCAGTGCATCCAGACTGTGAGAGCTTCTCTTCATATACTCACCCTGCCAAATTGTTTACGATCAGGAACATTCTCCACAACACCAGGAGTCTCCTGTGAGATCTGTTCTTGCAATGTTGTCTCAGGAGATGTCTCCCCTCAGACTGCCAGTGATATTACCATGACACCAGCTAAAAGGTGCTGAGTGTCAGTTCTTACTTCTGCCAAATAATACAAAACAGGCAAGAATCATGTTAAAGACACCTTGGAAAAAGCGCTAGAAATTTTACTCTGCTTTGAGGTTGGAGAACCTTCAGAAAGGAAGCTGAGACTTGTCAGTTTAGTTGTTGCTTATACTATTTCCCATCATGTTATTGCTTATGAACTTTGGTACAAGTCCCCTTCTCTCTCACCCCCACCCTGCAGAAGCTGTGATGACCCATGCCTGCATACTGTTTCTCCTCCCTACCACCACCTTATGCTCTCCAGCACCATTAACATGGGGCATAAAGACTAGGACTTAATATTCACACTGATGATAAAATTTTTTATATTTGCACATACTTTATACTTCATAAGGTGCTTGTGCATACAGGATTTTACTTGATCTTCAGTGAAATATAAGGTAGGCAGGATGACAGTTATTATCCCTATTTTGTAAATGAAGAAACTAAGGCACATAAAGATGGGATTAATTTGCCCAGGCATGTAAAAATAGAAAGCTGCAGAGTCAGAATTTGGGTCTAGTTCTTCTACCATTGTTTCTTTATTAAAAAATTAATTAGTTTATTTTAATTGGAGAATAATTGCTTTACAATATTGTGATGGGTTTTGCCATACACTGACATCCACCTTTCCTTCTCTTTCTAATGAATCAGCTTACAAGAAGAAAAACTTCATGAGCAAAGTTAGGACCTTCAGTGAAGAGTATACAGGGATGGCCATTAGTCTATAAGGAGCTTTTGTGTATTGAGAAAAAAGCATACTCTTCTCTAGACACTGCTGTCAGGAATTGCCAGATACTTTACTGTCTCTCTTGGGAAATAATCATAAACCTATCATGCCTAAGATGTGAATGGCACTTCCTTAGATGTGGCACTGTCATGTACCATTCAACTCTGATTATATGATGAAAAGCTGTCTAGAAATAAGTAAGTGCCAGTTTCTTTCCCGTCTTTGTTTAGTCCCTAGTTGTCTGAAATATTGAAGTCACTGACTGTTACTCTTTACTAGAATACCTCCAATTTGTCTGACTCAAGTCTGGTCAAGAGAGTGTTTTGAATATATAAGTTCTGAAGTTATCTCAAAGGTGGGGCCTAACACAGAGATCCTGTACAGAACTAGCCTATCTGGCTCTTGTGAATCAGAACTATCCCAAATTCTGCCAAAAGCTAGAGGTACAGATTTACATGCATTGAGTTGAGGGTCATTGTTACTCACACTGCCAACATTCTAGCATGTCTTCCTAATCAGAATTCACACATACACATACAAGGGCTATGATGTTAGATTCCCTCTTACCCTGGTGGGTCTTGCTCTGATATCAAGGAAGAAAACATGTATGCTTTAAGTGTTTACTGTATAACAGGCTTGTGTTAGAAATTATGTACTAGTTATATAATTTTTTTTTTCCTGGTACAAAGGCCATTTAATTATTTTTTTCTTTTCCATCTTTCTCAATCTAGTTAAAATTCTTTTTTTCCCCGTTTTTTAAAATTTTAATTGGAGGTTAATTACTTTACAATATTGTGGTGGTTTTTGCCATACATTCACATGAATCAGCCATGGGTGTACATGTGTTCCCCATCCTAACCCTCCCTACCACCTCCCTCCCCATCCCATCCCTCAGGGTCATCTCAGTGCACCTGCCCTGAGCACCCTGTCTCATGTATCAAACCTGGATTGATGATCTAATTCACATATGTTAACATACTAGTTTCAATGCTATTCTCTCAAATCATTCCCCCCTCATCTTCTCCCACAGAGTCCAAAAGTCTGTTCTTTACATCTGTGTCTCTTTTGCTGTCTTGCATATAGGGTCATCATTACCATCTTTCTAAATTCCATATATATGTGTTCAGTTCAGTTCAGTTCAGTCGCTCAGTCATGTCCGACTATTTGCGACCCCATGAATCGCAGCACACCAGGCCTCCCTGTTCATCACCATCTCCCGGAGTTCACTCAGACTCACATCCATCGAGTCCGTGATGCCATCCAGCCATCTCATCCTCGGTCATCCCCTCCTCCTCCTGCCCCCAATCCCTCCCAGCATCAGAGTCTTTTCCAATGAGTCAACTCTTCTCATGAGGTGGCCAAAGTACTGGAGTTATACTGTATTGGTGTTTTTCTTTCTGATTTACTTCACTCTCTATAATAGGCTCCAGTTTCATTCACCTCATTAGAATTGATTCAAATGCATTCTTTTAATATCTGAGTAATATTCCATTGTGTATATATACCACAGCTTTCTTATCCATTCATCTGCCAATGGACAGACGATGGACTGTTGCTTCCATGTCCTGGCTATTGTAAACAGTGCTGTGATGAACACTGGGGTACACGTGTCTCTTTCAATTCTGGTTTCCTTGGTGTGTATGCCCAGCAGTGGGATCGCTGGGTCATATGGCAGTTCTACTTCCAGTTTTTTAAGGAATCTCCACACTGTTCTTCATAGTGCCTAAACTAGTTTGCATTCCCACCAACAGTTTAAGAGTGTTCCTTTTTCTCCACACCCTATCCAGCATTTATTGTTTATAGACTTTTTGATAGCAGCCATTCTGACTGGTGTGAGATGGTATCTCATTGTGGTTTTGATTTGCATTTCTCTGATAATAAGTGATGTTGAGCATCTTTTCTTGTATTTGATAGCCATCTGTTTGTCTTCTTTGGAGAAATGTCTGTTTAGTTCTTTGCCCCACTTTTTCATTGGGTCATTTATTTTTCAGAAAATGAGCTGCAGGAGTTGTCTATTTTTGAGATTAATTCTTTGTCAGTTGTTTCATTTGCTCTTATTTTCTCTCATTCTGAAGGCTGTCTTTTCATTTGCTTATAGTTTCCTTCGTTGTGCAAAAGATTTAAGTTTAATTAGGTCCCATCTGTTTATTTTTGCTTTTATTTCCATTATTCTGGGAGGTGGTCATAGAGGATCCTGTTATGATGTATGTTGGAGAGTGTTTTGCCTATATTTTCCTCTAGGAGTTTTATAGTTTCTGGTCTTACATTTAGATCTTTAACCCATTTTGAGTTTATTTTTGTGTATGGTGTTAGAAAGTGTTCTAGTTTCACTCTTTTAAAAGCGGTTTACCAGTTTTCCCAGCACCACTTTTTAGAGAGACTGTCTTTTCTCCATTGTATATTCTTGCCTCCTTTGTCAAAGATAAGGTGCCCACAGGTGTGTGGATTTATCTCTGGGCTTTCTATTTTGTTCCATTGATCTATATTTCTGTCTTTGTGCCAGTACTATACTGTCTTGATGACTGTTGCTTTGTAGTATAGCCTGAAGTCAGGCAGATTGATTCTTTCAGTTCCATTCTTCTCTCTCAAGATTGCTTTAGCTATTCAAGGATTTTTTTGTATTTCCATACAAATTATGAAATTATTTGTTCTAATTCTCTGAAAAATACCATTGGTAGCTTGATAGGGATTGCATTGAATCTATAGATTGCTTTGGGTAGTATACTCATTTTCACTATATTGGTTCTCTCAATCCATGAACGTGGCATATTTCTCCCCAATTTGTGTCATCTTTGATTTCTTTCATCAGTGTTTTATAGTTTTCTATATATGTCTTTTGTTTCTTTAGGTAGATTTATTCCTAAGTATTTTATTCTTTTCATTGCAATGGTGAATGGAATTGTTTCCTTAATTTCCTTTTCTGTTTTCTCATTGTTAGCGTATAGGAATCCAAGGGATTTCTGTGTGTTCATTTTATATCCTGCAACTTTGCTATATTCATTGATTAGCTCTAGTAATTTTCTGGTGGAGTCTTTAGGATTTTCTATGTAGAGGATCATGTCATCTGCAAACAGTGAGAGTTTTAATTCTTCTTTTCCAACCTGGATTCCTTTTATTTCTTTTTCTTCTCTGATTGCTGTGGCTAAAACTTCCAAAACTATGTTGAATAGTAGTGGTGAGAATGGACATCCTTGTTTTGTTCCTGACTTTAGGAGAAATGCTTTCAGTTTTTCACCATTGAGGATAATGTTTGCTGTGGGTTTATCATATATGGCTTTTATTATGTTGAAGTATGTTCCTTCCATACATGCTTTCTGGAGGGTTATTATTTTTTTTTATCATAAATGGATGTTGAATTTTGTCAAAGTCTTTCTCTGCATCTATTGAGATAATCATATGGTTTTATATTTGAATTTGTTAATGTGGTGTATCACATTGATTGATTTGTGAATATTGAAGAATCCTTGCATCCCTGGGATAAAGCCCACTTGGTCATGGTGTATGATTTTTTTAATGTGTTGTTTGCTTCTGATTTCTAGAATTTTGTTAAGGATATTTTCATCTATGTTCATCAGTGATATTGGCCTGTAGTTTTCTTTTTTGTGGCATCTTTTGTATGGTTTTGGTATTAGGGTGATTGTGGCCTCATAGAATGAGTTTGGAAGTTTACCTTCCTCTGCAATTTTCTGGAAGAGTTTGAGTAGGATAAATGTAGCTCTTCTCTTAATTTTTGGTAGAATTCAGCTGTGAAGCCATCTGGTCCTGGGCCTTTGTTTGTTGGAAGATTTTTGATTACGGTTTTGAGTTCTGTGCGTGTGGTGGATCTGTTAAGATTTTCCATTTCTTCCTGGTTCAGTTTTGGAAAGTGATACTTTTCTAAGCATTTGTCCATTTCTTCCAAGTTCTCCATTTTATTGGCATATAGTTGCTGATAGTAGTCTCATGATCCTTTGTATTTCTGTGTTGTTTGTTGTGATTTCTCTATTTTCATTTTTAATTTTATTGATTTGATTCTTCTCCCTTTTTTTCTTCATGAGTCTGGCTAATGGTTTGTCTATTTTATTTATCTTCTCAAAAAACCAGCTTTTAGTTTTGTTGATTTTGGCTATGGTCTTCTTTGTTTCTTTTGCCTTTATTTCTGTCCTAATTTTTATGATTTCTTTCCTTCTATTAACCCTGGGGTGCTTCATTTCTTCTTTTTCTAGTTGCTTTAGGTGAGTTAGGTTATTTATTTGGTTAGAGTTAGGTTATTTATTTGATTTCTCTCCTGTTTCTTGAGGTAAACTTGTGTTGTTATGAACCTTCCCTTTAGCACTGCTTTTACTGAATCCCATAGATTTTGGGTTGTGTGTTTTCATTTTCATTTGTTTCTATGCATATTTTGATTTATTTTTTGATTTATTCTGTGATTTGTTGGTTATTCAGAAGTGTGTTGTTTAGCCTCCATATGTTTGTATTTTTAATAGTTTTTTTTTTCTGTAGTTGACATCTAATCTAACTGAATTGTGATCAGAAAAGATGCTTGAGATGATTTCATTTTTTAAAATTAAATTTACCAAGGCTAGATTTATGGCCCAGGATGTGATCTATCCTGAGAAGTTTCCATGTGCACTTGACAAAAAAGGTGAAATTCATTGTTTTAGGGTGAAATGTCCTATAGACATCAATTAGGTCTAACTGGTCCATTGTATAATTTAAAGTTTGTGTTTCCTTGCTAATTTTCTGTTTAGTTGATCTATTCATAGATGTGAGTAGGGTATTTAAGTCTCTCACTATTTTTATGTTACTGTTAATTCCCCTTTCATATTTGTAAGCATTTACCTTACATATTCTGGTGCTTCTATGTTGGGTGCATATATATTTTTAATTGTTATATCTTCTTCTTTAATTGATCCTTTGATCATTATGTAGTGTCCTTTGTCTCTTTTCATGGCCTTTATTTCAAAGTCTATTTTATCTGATATGAGTATTGCTACTCCTGCTTTCTTTTGGTCTCCATTTTCATGAAATATCTTTTTCCAGCCTTCACTTTCAGTCTGTATGGGTCCCTAGGTTTGAGATGGGTCTCTGGCAGACAGCACATATAACGGTCTTGTTTTTGTATCCATTCAGCCAGTCTTTGTCTTTTGGTTGGGGCATTCAGCCCATTTACATTTAAGGTAGTTATTGATAAGCATGATCCCGTTCCAGTAGTCATGTATGGATGTGAGAGTTCGACTGTGAAGAAGGCTGATCGCCAAAGAATTGATGCTTTTGAACTGTGGTGTTGGAGAAGTCTCTTGAGAGTCCCTTGGACTACAAGGAGATCCAACCAGTCCATTCTGAAGGAGATCAGCCCTGGGATTTCTTTGGAAGGAATGATGCTAAAGCTGAAACTCCAGTACTTTGGCCACCTCATGCGAAGTGTTGACTCATTGGAAAAGACTCTGATGCTGGGAGGGATTGGGGGCAGGAGGAGAAGCGAACGACAGAGGATGAGATGGCTGGATAGCATCACTGACTCGATGGACATGAGTCTGAGTGAACTCCTGGAGTTGGTGATGGACAGGGAGGCCTGGTGTGCTGCGATTCATGGGGTCACAAAGAGTCGGGCATAACTGAGCGACTGAACTGAACTGATGATCCCGTTGCCATTTACCTTGTTATTTTGGGTTCAAGTTTATAAACCTTTTCTATGTTTCCTGTCTAGAGAAGATCCTTTAGCATTTGTTGAAGAGCTGGTTTGGTGGTGCTGAAATCTCTTGGCTTTTGCTTGTTTGTAAAGCTTTTGATTTCTTCTTCACATTTGAATGAGATCCTTGCTGGGTGCAGTAATCTGGGCTGCAGGTTTTTCTCTTTCATCACTTTAACTATGTCTTGCCATTCCTTTCTGGCTTGAAGAGTTTCTATTGAAAGATCAGCTGTTATCCTAATGGGGATCCCTTTGTGGATTATTTGTTGTTTTTCCTTTGCTGCTTTTAATATTTGTTCTTTGTGTTTAATTTTCGTTAATTTGATTAATATGTGTCTTGGGGTGTTTCACCTTGGGATCATCCTGTTTGGGACTCTCTGGGATTCTTGGACTTGGGTAGCTATTTCCTTTCCCATTTTAGGGAGGTTTTAAATTATTATCTCCTCAAGTATCTTCTCATGGCCTTTCTTTTTGTCTTCTACTTCTGGGACTCCTATGATTCAAATGTTGGGGCATTTAACATTGTCCCAGAGATCTCTGAGGTTGTCCTCGTTTCTTTTAATTCTTTTTTCCTCTCTGCTTCATTTACCTCCAACCTTCTATCTTCCACCTCACTTGTCCTATCTTCTGCCTCAGTTATTCTACTGTTGGTTCCTTCCAGAGTGCTTTCGATCTCTGTTATTGCATTATTCATTATTGATTGACTCTTTTTTATTTCTTCTAGGTCCTTGTTAAAATTTGCTTGCATCTTCTCAATCCTTGTCTCCAGACTATTTATATGTAACTCCATTTTCTTTTCAAAATTTTGGATCATCTTTACTATCATTATTCTGAATTCTTTCTCAGGTAGACTCCCTATCTGCTCCTCTTTTGTTTGGTTTGGTGGGCACTTATCATGTTCCTTTACCTGCTAAATACTTCTTTGCCTTTTCATCTTGTTTAGGTTGCTGTGTTTGGGGTGGCCTTTCTGTATGCTGGAAGTCTGTGGTTCCTCTTTATTGAGGAGGTTCCTCCCTGTGGGTGGGGTTGGACGAGTGGCTTGTCAAGGTTTCCTGGTTAGGGAAGCTTGCACCAGTGTTCTGGTGGGTGGAGCTGGATCTCTTCTCTATGGTGTGCAATGAAGTGTTCAGCAGTGAGTTTTGAGGTGTCTATGGGTTTGGTGTGACTTTTGACTGCCTGTATTTTTGTGCTCAGGTTTATGTTTCTGCGTTGATGGAGAATTAGCTTGGTATGTCTTGTTCTGAAACTTGTTGGCTCTTGGGTGGAGCTTGGTTTCAGTGTAGGTATGGAGACTTTTGGATGACCTCTTATCAATTAATGTTCCCTGGAGTCAGGAGTTTTCTGGTGTTCTCAAGTTTTGGATTTAAGCTTCCTGCCTCTGGCTTTCAGTATTATTCTTACAGTAGCTTCAAGACTTCTCTATCCATACAGCACTGATGATAAAGCATCTAGGTTAATGGTGAAAAGATTCTCCACAGTGAGGGACACCCAGAGAGGTTCACAGAGTTACATGAAAAAGAGAAGAGGGAGGAGGGAGATAGAGGTGACCAGGAGGAGAAGAGGGGCAATCAAAAGGGGAGAGAGCAATCTAGCCAGAAATCAATTCCCTATTTGCTCTCCACAGTCTGGAACACTCACAGAGGTTCATGGAGTTCCATAGAGAAGAGAAGAGGGAGGAAGGTGATAGAGGTGACCAGAAGAAGAGGAGGACTCAAAAGGAGAGAGGCCAGTCTAGCCAGTGATCAGTTCCCTAAATGTTGTCCACAGCCCAGAACACCCAAAGAAATCCACAGAGTTAAGTAGAGAAGAGAAGGGGGAGGGAGGAGATAGAGGTGACCTGGGGAAGAAAAAGGAGAGTCAAAAAGGGAGAGAGCAATCAAGCCAGTAATCACACTCTTAAGTAAAAATGGGTATTGAAGATTGGATTCTTAAAGGTACAGAATTGATAACAAACACCAAAAAGCATAGATTAAAAATCTAGAGTAGAGGTTAGACTCTCAAAAATACAATATTAAAAAAAAAAGCAAAATCACAAAACTTTTTTTTAAAAAATATGAAATTTGCTTTAAAACTAGGGTCTTTTTTTTCCCAAGGTAATAGGTTTTAAAAACGAAAATTAAAGGAGTAATAAAGAACTTAAAAATAAAAAAAAGACTAAAAAATGATAATAGTAAAATATATCTAGGAATTTCTCTGAAGCTGTTGAGGGCAGTGTGGGGTCAGTTCAGTTTCAGATAGTTCCTGTTCCAGCTTATACTTCTTCTCAAAGTCTATAGGTCCCTTTCAATGTAACTAGTGCTAACTACAGAGTTTTAATCTGTTGCATCTGTCACTTCCAAAGCCGTTCCCTCTTCTTTGTTTATTTTGGCTTCCTCTGTTTGCAAATCTCTTTGGTATCTAACTTCCACCCTGACACAAGGGGGCAAAGGTGGTCATTAATTTAGGCTCACTTGTTCAATTGTGCTGCAGGGAGGGAGGAACACTGCAAACAAATATCACTGGCATGTGTGGGGAGTGCTCGCAGTGTCTGGGCCACACTGGGTTTGCCCCCCCTCATGGAGTGTGTGCTTTCCTGGTCTACACTGCTCAGGCTCCAGGTTGCTCTGTCAGGGAGCTGTCTGAGGTGGGCCCTGAGTTGCATGTACTTCCCAGGTCTAAGACATTCAGGCTCAGGTTCTCGGGTACTCCCAAAAGACACAGATTCAGTTGGGCCTGCGTTTTGTCTTCTTCCCAGGTCCGAGCAGTTCAGGCCACCAGGTGCTTGGCAAGCGCACTCTCCCCAGATGGGGTGGTGCGTCTTATCACCTCCCCGTCCCAGCTGCTCAGTTTCCTGTGCGCACAGCAGGAGCGCCATCTCAGGTGTGCCGTGTGTCTCCTCTGGGGACCTGATCTCTGGCCACAACCCTCATGGTGGATGCCAACCGTCCAGGATCACAGGAAGACTTGGTTAGCAACTGGGAGCTTGCTCTCAGTTTGGTAGGGGATGACATCTCTGGGGCCGAGTTTACCCCTTGCCTTCCGGCTCTGGCTGTCGCCTGCCTGCCTCCCTGGCTCTGGCAGGAGATGGGCCTGCCCACAGCCGGCTAGCTCTCCTCTGATATTTGCTCAGTACTTTGTTCTGCGAGTACTGCATTTCGGACTCTTCTGTTGACCATGATGGCTACTCCATTTCTTCTGAGGGGTTCCTGCCCACAGTAGTAGATATAATGGTCATCTGAGTCAAATTCAGCCATTCCAGTCCATTTTAGTTCGCTGATTCCTAGAATGTCAAAGTTCACTCTTGCCATCTCTTGTTTGATCACTTCCAATTTGCCTTGACTCATGGACATGACATTCCAGGTTCCTACGCAATATTGCTCTTTACAGCATCGGACCTTGCTTCTATCACCAGTCACATCCACAGCTGGGTATTGTTTTTGCTTTGGCTCCATCTCTTCATTCTTTCTGGAGTTATTTCTCCGCTGATCTCCAGTAGCGTGTTGGGTACCTACTGACCTGGGGAGTTCCTCTTTCAGTATCCTATCATTTTGCCTTTTCATACTGTTCATGGGGTTCTCAAGGCAAGAATACCGAAGTGGTTTGCCATTCCCTTCTCCAGTGGACCACATTCTGTCAGACCTCTCCACCATGACCAGCCCATCTTGGGTTGCCCCGCAGGCATGGCTTAGTTTCATTGAGTTGGACAAGGCTGTGGTCCTAGTGTGATTAGATTGACTAGTTTTCTCTGAGTATGGTTTCAGTGTGTCTGCCTTCTGATGCCCTTTTCCAACACCTACTGTCTTACTTGGGTTTGTCTTACCTTGGGCATGGGGTATCTCTTCACAGCTGCTCCAGCAAAGTGCAGCCACTGCTCCTTACCTTGGATGAAGGGTATCTCCTCACCACCACCCTTCCTGACCTTTAACGTGTGATAGCTCCTCTAGGCCCTCCTGCACCCATGCAGCCACTGCTCCTTGGATGTGGGGTTGCTCCTCCCAGCCGCCGCCCCTGACCTTGGACGTGGGGTAGCTCCTCTTTGCCGCCTCCCTTCCGGCATTGGGTCCTCCCCACTACTGCCCCTTACCTCAGACGTGAGGTAGCTCCTCTCGGCCATGCTTAGTGCACCGGTCACAGTTGCCCGCGCTTAGTGTGCCAGCCATCATGGTCAACAGAAGAGTCCAAAATGCAGTACTTGGATGCAATCTCAGAAAAGACAGCATGATCTCTGTCCGTCTCCAAGGCAAACCATTCAATATCACGGTAATCCAAGTCTATGCCCTAACCAGAATGCTGAAGTTGAATGGTTCTCTGAGGACCTACAAGACCTTTTAGAACGAACACCCAAAAAAGATGTCCTTTTCATTATAGGGAACTGGAATGCAAAAGTAGGAAGTCAAGAAACACCTGGAGTAACAGGCAAATTTGGCCTTGGAATGCAGAATGAAGCAGGGCAAAGACTAATAGAGTTTTGCCAAGGAAATGCACTGGTCACAGCAAACACCCTCTTCCAACAACACAAGAGAAGACTCTATACATGGACATCACCAGATGGTCAACACCGAAATCAGATTGATTATATTCTTTGCAGCCAAAGATGGAGGAGCTCTATACAGTCAACAAAAACAAGACCAGGAGCTGACTGTGGCTCAGATCATGAGCTCCTTATTACCAAATTCAGACTTAAATTGAAGAAAGTAGGGAAAACCTCTAGACCATTCAGGTATGACCTAAATCAAATTCCTTATGATTATACAGTGGAAGTGAGAAATAGATTTAAGGGCCTAGATCTGATAGATAGAGTGCCTGATGAACTATGGACTGAGGTTCGTGACATTGTACAGGAGACAGGGATCAAGACCGTCCCCATGGAAATGAAATGCAAAAAAGCAAAATGGCTGTCTGGGGAGGCCTTACAAATAGCTGTGAAAAGAAGAGAGGCGGAAAGCAAAGGAGAGAAGGAAAGATATAAGCATCTGAATGCAGAGTTCCAAAGAAGAGCAAGAAGAGATAAGAAAGCATTCTTCAGCGATCAATGCAAAGAAGTAGAGGAAAACAACAGAATGGGAAAGACTAGAGATCTCCTCAAGAAAACTAGAGATACCAAGGGAACATTTCATGCAAAGATGGGCTCGATACAGGACAGAAATGGTATGGACCTAACAGAAGCAGAAGATATTAAGAAGAGGTGGCAAGAATACACAGAAGAACTGTACAAAAAAAGATCTTCATGACCCAGATAATCACGATGGTGTGATCACTCACCTAGAGCCAGACATCCTGGAATGTGAATTCAAGTGGGCCTTAGAAAGCATCATTATGAACAAAGCTAGTGGAGGTGATGGAATTCCAGTTGAGCTGTTTCAAATCCTGAAAGATGATGTTGTGAAAGTGCTGCACTCAATATGCCAGAAAATTTGGAAAACTCAGGAGTGGCCACAGGACTGGAAAATGGCAGTTTTCATTCCATTGCAAAGAAAGGCAATGCCAAAGAATGCTCAAACTACCACACAATTGCACTTATCTCACATGCTAGTGAAGTAATGTTCAAAATTCTGCAAGCCAGGCTTCAGTAATACGTGAACCGTGAACTTCCTGATGTTCAAGCTGGTTTTAGAAAAGGCAGGGGAACCAGAGATTTAATTGCCAACATGCGCTGGATCATGCAAAAAGCAAAAGAGTTCCAGAAAAACATCTATTTTGGCTTTATTGACTATGCCAAAGCCTTTGACTGTGTGGATCACAATAAACTGGAAAATTCTGAAAGAGATGGGAATACCAGACCAGCTGACCTGCCTCTTGAGAAATCTGTATGCAGATAAGGAAGCAGCAGTTAGAACTGGGCATGGAACAACAGACTGGTTCCAAATAGGAAAAGGAGTACATCAAGGCTGTATATTGTCACCCTACTTATTTAACTTCTATGCAGAGTACATCATGAGAAACGCTGGGCTGGAAGAAGCACAATCTGGAATCAAGATTGCTGGGAGAAATATCAATAACCTCAGATATGCAGATGACACCACCCTTATGGCAGAAAGTGAAGAGGAACTAAAAAGCCTCTTGATGAAAGTGAAAGTGGAGAGTGAAAAAGTTGGCTTAAAGCTCAACATTCAGAAAAAGAAGATCATGGCATCTGGTCCCATCGCTTCATGGGAAATAGATGGGGAAACAGTGGAAACAGTGGCTGACTTTATTTTTTTGGGCTGCAAAATCACTGCAGATGGTGATTGCAGCCATGAAATTAAAAGACGCTTACTCCTTGGAAGAAAAATTATGACCAAACTAGATGGCATATTCAAAAGCAGAGACATTACTTTGCCAACTAAGGTCCATCTAGTCAAGGCTATGGTTTTTCCTGTGGTCATGCATGGGTGTGAGAATTGGACTGTGAAGAAGGGTGAGCGCCGAAGAATTGATGCTTTTGAACTGTGGTGTTGGAGAAGACTCTTTAGAGACCCTTGGTCTGCAAGGAGATCCAACCAGTCCATTCTGAAGGAGATCAGCCCTGGGATTTCTTTGGAGGGAATGATGCTGAAGCTGAAGCTCCAGTACTTGGGCCACCTCATGTGAAGTGTTGCCTCATTGGAAAAACTCTGATGCTGGGAGAAATTGGGGGCAGAAGGAGAAGGGGACAACAGAGAATGAGATGGCTGGATGACATCACTGACTCGATGGACGTGAGTCTGAGTGAACTTCAGGAGTTGGTGATGGACAGGGAGGCCTGGCCTGCTGCAATTCATGGGGTCCCAAAGAGTCGGACACGACTGAGTGACTGAACTGAACTGAACTTGTTCTGTGAGAGGCCCTGGCAGTGCCTTAGTTTAGAGTTTTTTGCAGCAAAGTTCTCTCTCTCTCACTCTTTCCTCTTTTTTCCCCCCTCTCTCTCTGGCTATCCCAGGTTTAGGTTGCTCTCTCACATTAGCTCCCTCAGATTGCCCTCAGGGCATTCAGGCCCTGTCCTTACCCTAAGCAATGCAGCCGGTGCCTACCTGTTCAGACCCCACTTGCTGGTGGCAGATGCAAGTGTCTGGACTACTTCTCCATTGGGAGTTGCAGTTAGGCGTATAATCTGTGGGTTTCATTTATTTTTTTCCTCCTGGTTATGTTGCCCTCTGAGATTCCAAAACTCCCCACAGACCCGCCGGTGAGAGGGTTTCCTGGTATTTGGAAACTTCTCCTCTTTTAAGACTCCCTCCCGGGGACAGGTCTCCCCCCTAACTGTTTTGTCTCTTTTTTTATCTTTTATATTTTGTTCTACCTCCTTTCGAAGACAATGGGCTGCCTGTCTGGGTGCTTGGTGTCCTCCACCAGTGTTCAGAAATTGTTTTGTGGTATTTGCTCAACGTTCAAATGATCTTTTGATGAATTTGTGGGGGAGAAAGTGGTCTCCCTGTCTTCTTCCTCTGCCATCTTGGGACTTCTCCTAGTTATATAATTTAAACTGTATTTGTATCCTTCAAAACCTAGTATATCTATCCTTTAATTCACCCATTTATTCAAGTGGTATTTATTGAGGGCTTCATTAGCTGTTTATATTGATGTGATGAAATTAGCTCTTAGAAGCCTGGAGCCATCTCAAAATTTTTGATCAAGGAACCCTTTCAACTCTTTAAAAATTATTGAAGAGGCTGAGAGATTTTGTTTATATTATTTTACTTTAGCAGGAATTAAAACTGAAAAAATTGAAAATATTTTTAATTAATTTATTTAAAAATAGCATTAAGCCTATTAGATACTAACATAAATGACATGTTATGAAAAAAAAAGTATAATCAAAAAATATTTAGAAGAGTGGTACTGACTTAGATTTTTGCAAATCTTTTTAAGATCTGGTTTTAACAGAAGATATTTGGATTCTCATGTATGTTTCTGTATATCAACTAATGCCATGTCACATATTATGTAGCCTCTGGAAAACTCCTCTCACAAAAGAGAATGAGTGAAAAAGATAATTAATGTCAGTATTCTCATGAAAATTGTTTTGACCTGACAGGCCCCTTGAAAGGAATCCCCTGACCACTCTGAGCATGTCTGAGCTAGTGCATAAGATGTTGTCTACCTGTTGTGAACTGTGTTTGCTGAGGTTTCCTCTCCTTGCCCTGACCACGCTGACTTTAGAATTTAAAAAGGAGCTTGATGTAGGAGTGCGGAAGCATCCTCCTCATTGAGGAGGTCATGGGCCTCTTTCATCTTTGGGCATTTCTGTGGTCCATTGGAAGGGGCATTAAAAAATGCCTGAATTGGGGAGAGGAGGAAATGAGATGTAGAGCTGGGGTCAGGAGGTTCTAAGCGGTGCTCATCACTCATGATTTTTTGATATATGTGTGAGAGATGGACTTTATAAAACTTGTTTTCTTGTTGCTTTTCTCTTATTTCTAAATTCCAGCCAGTCAATTAGAGCCTATGCTGTGCTTAATAGCATCAGTTGCTGAGAATTAAAGGAGACCGTTTTTTCCCCCTCCCTACCTTCCTTCCTCTCTAAAGTTATTGGCTCTGAGGGCACTGCAGTTCAGAGCCAAGAAGTACAGTTTAAAAAGTCTAAAGATAAAGAGCTTCACTATTGCATATATCTAATTGGTCATCCTCCTTTCTTCTTTTCCATATGTCAAATTAGTATATGTGTACACATCTACACACATTTTTTTAAATTCTATTTGCTTGTATAGATCAATTTCAGCTATTTTTGTACCAATTTTATGCTGTTTTAATTAATATAGATTTATGATATATCTTGATATTTGCTAGATGAAGAAACCCATTCTAATTTTTTCTTAAATAGTTTTGTCTATTTTAGCACATTACTAAATATAAGCCCCATGAAAGCAATGATGCTGTTTATCAGTTTGATTGCTGCACCCCTAGAAGCTTTAATAAAAGTGACACAGTGTAAGCACTCAATAAATATTTGTTAAATAAAGGAATGAACTAATTTTAGAATTAGTTTTTCAGTGTGTGTGCAGCATCTTACTGGGCTTGTTAATAGGACTGCACTGAATTTGTGGATTGACTTTGCATCTTTAAATCTTCCCATCAATGAATATGGCTCCATTTATGCAGTTCTTTCTTTGTGTCCTTCAGTAAGCTGACATAATATTCTACAGAAGGATCTTGTCTATTTTTTGCTGTATTTTTGTAAGGTGCTCAGGTGTTTTTGTTATTGCTGTAAATGGATATTTTTATATAACAGCTCTATTGAGCTATAATTCACAGAACATAAAGTTCAGACTTTCAAAGTGTGCAATTTAGTGGTTTTTAGTAAATTCACAGAGTTGTGCAACTATCACCACTGTCTAATTTCAGAACATTTTTATCACCCCTAAAGATACCCTGCATTAGCCATCAGCAGCTGCTCTATTTCTCCCCATTCTCAGCTGCTCACAAATACTAATCTACTTTCTATCTCTATGGATTTGCCTGTTCTGAACACTTTATATAAATGGAATCATACAATATGTTGTTTTTTGTGATTAGCTTATTTTGCTTAGTGTAATGTTTTCAAGGTTCAACCATATTGTAGCATGTATCAATATTTCACTCATTTTTATAACTAAATAATATTCTAATATGTTGACAAACTCTATTTGTTTATCCATTCACCAGTGACTGAAATTTGGACTGATACCACTTTTTAGGTGTTATGAATGTAACATGTGTTCATTTCTTTTGGATATATGCCTAGAAATGAATTGTTGCTGGATTCTATTTTGGTGAGGATTTTTGCATCTATATTCATAAGAAATATTGGCCTATATTTTTTTCTTGTGATGTCATTGTCTGGTTTTGATATTAAGATAATACTAGTCTCAAAAAAAATACAATACTAGTCTCATAGAATGCATTGAAAAATATTTCCTTTTCTTGTTTTTTGGATGAGTTTGTAAACAACTGGGATAAATTCTTAATGTTTCATTGACTTCACCAGGGAAATTTTCTGGTCCTGGGCTATTCTTTACGGGAAGTTTGTTCTTGTTATAGGTCTATTCAGATATTCTATTTCTTCCTAAGTGGGTTTTGATAGCTTATGAATTTCTGGGAATTTGTCCATTTTATCTAGGCTATCTTATTTGTTGGCATACAGTTGTTCATATAATTATATTAAGACCTTTTAAAATTTCTGTAAGGTCGCTGGTAATATCTTCTCTAATTCCTGACTGTGGCAGTTTGTGTCCTCTCTCCTTTTCTCTGGGCTTCCCTGATGGCTCGGATGGTAAAAAATTTGCCTGCTGTGCAAGAGACCTGGGTTCAGTCCCTGGGACAGGAAGATCCCCTGGAGAAGGGAATGGCAACCCACTCCAGTATTCTCACCTGGAAAATTCTATGGACAGAGGAGCCTGGCAAGCTACAGTCCAAGGGATTACAAAGAGTCGGACATGACTGAGTGACTTTCACATCCTTTGGCAGTTTGCGTCCTCTCTTTTTCCCTTGGTCAGTCTAGCATTAAGTTTTATTAACTGTGTTGATTGTTTTAAATAATCAACTTTAGGTTTTGTTAATTTTTCTATTGTTTTTCATTATCTATATCATTTGCTTCTCCTCTTTTTTTTTCCTTTCATTTTGTTTATTTAGATTTAGCTTGCTCTTCTTTTTCTGTTTTTTAAGGTGGAATCTTAGGATACCAACTTGAGGACTTTCTTTTTTTTAATATACCCATTTACATATTTCTCTCTAAGTATTGATTTTTCTGTATTCCTTAAGTTTGGGCATGTGTTTTCATTTCTTTTAAAGTAGTTTCTAATTTTCATTATGATTTTTTCTGTGATACATTGGTTATTATTTAGGAGTGTGTTAATAGCCACATATTTGTGAATTTTCCAAGTTTCTTTTTGTAAGTGATTCCTAATTAATTTCTTTACATGGAAATATACATTGCTTGATCAATCCTTTTAAATTTCCTGAGGTTTACTTAATGGTCTAATATATCGACTGTCCTAAAGAATGTCCTTGTTGAGAAGAATGTGTATTTTGATAGAGTGGAGTGTTCCTTGGATGTCTGTTCCGTTTGGTTTGTAGTATTGTTCAAGTCTTCTTTTTCCATGTAGATCTTATTCCTAGTTGTTTTAGCTATTGTTGAAGATGAAGTTCTAAGGTTTCCAACTATTATGTATATTTCTCCCTTCAAATCTGCTAGTTTTTGCTCCATGTATTTTGGGGACTTGTTATCCAGAATGTGTACAATTTATAATTATTATGTCTTCCTGATGGACTGAACTTTTATCACTATAATATGTACATCTTTTCTCTTGTAACAATTTTGGCCTTAAAATCAACTTAGTCGATATTAATGTACTCATGTTATTTTTTGGTTAACTGTTTGCATGGAATATCTTATTCCATCTTTTTACCTGTAACAACTATCTAGGTCTTTGAATCTATAGTCTGTATCTTGTGAACACTGGATAGTCAGATCATATATTCTTAATTCATTCTGCCAGTCTCCACTTCTTTATTAGATTATCAAGTTTCCTTCTATTTGATATAGTTACTGGCCAGAAAGGATCTAATCTCCCATTATGCTATTAATTCCCTATATGTCATTCATTTTTTCCTTTTGTCATCTCTTACTGCCTTCTATTTGTTAAGTAGATACTTTCTACTCTAGCATTGTCATTCCCTTGTTTTTCCTTCTCTAGATTTTTAATAATTATTTTTTAGTGGCTGCCCTGAGAAAGATTGCACATAACATTTTACTCTAAATGTTCTAGTTCCTATTCAGTTCAGTTGCACAGTTGTGTCTGACTCTTTGTGACCCAATGAATTGCAGCACACCAGGCCTCCCTGTCTATCACCAACTCCCAGAGTTCACTCAAATTCATGTCCATCGAGTCAGTGATGCCATCCAGCCATCTCATCCTCTGTTGTCCCCTTCTCATCCTGCCCCCAATCCCTCCCCAGCATCAGAGTCTTTTCCAATGAGTCAACTCTGCATGAGGTGGACAAAGTACTGGAGTTTCAGCTTTAGCATCATTCCTTCCAAAGAACACCCAGGACTGATCTCCTTCTGAATGGACTGGTTGAATCTCCTTGCAGTCCAAGGGACTCTCAAGAGTCTTCTCCAACATCACAGTTCAAAAGCATCAATTCTTCAGCGCTCAGCTTTCTTCAGAGTCCAACTCTCACATCCATACATGACCACAGGAAAAACCATAGCCTTGACTAGACGGACCTTAGTTGGCAAAGTAATGTCTCTGCTTTTGAATATACTATCTAGGTTGGTCATAATTTTTCTTCCAGGGAGTAAGTGTCTTTTAATTTCATGACTGCAGTCACCATCTGCAGTGATTTTGAAGCCCAAAAAGATAAAGTCTGACACTGTTTCCACTGTTTCCCCATCTATTTCCCATGAAGTGATGGGACCAGATGCCATGATCTTCGTTTTCTGAATGTTGAGCTTTAAGCCAACTTTTTCACTCTCCTCTTTCACTTTCATCAAGAGGCTTTTTAGTTCTTCTTCAATTTCTGCCTTAAAGATGGTGTCATTTGCATATCTGAGGTTATTGATATTTCTCCCAGCAATCTTGACTCCAGCTTGTGCTTCTTCCAGCCCAATATTTCTCATGATGTACTCCGCATATAAGTTAAATAAGCATGGTGACAATACACAGCCTTGACATACTCCTTTTCCTATTTGGAACCAGTCTGTTGTTCCATGTCCACTTAATTTGCAAAGTATGCAAAGCCCTTGTTCTAATATAAGTTAATTACCTCACCTCTCCTTAGGCTATTGTTGAGATGTATGCTAAGTTGCTTCAGTCATGTCTGATTCTTTGTGACCATATAGACTGTAGCCCACCAAGCTCCTCTGTCCATGGGATTCTCCAGGCAAAAATAGCGGAATGGGTTGCCATGCCCTCCTCCAGGGGATCTCCCCAATCGAGGGGTTGAACCCAAGTCTTTTATGTCTCCTGCATTGCCAGGTGGGTTCTTTACCACTAGCACCAGTGTTGACATATATATGTATGTGTGTGTGCGTATATATACACACATATATACACATTCATGTGTGCTCAGTCACCCAGTCATGTCTGACTCTTTGCAATCCCATGGACTGTGAAAATCATGGGATTTTTCAGGTAAAGCTACTCGAGTGTGTTGCTATTTCCTACTTCTATATATATATATTTTATATTTATACAACTTTATACAAGTCCATTAATACAATTTTTGATTCTGTTATGCGGTTGTATTTTAAGTCAAATTGTTGCTGTTTAGTCATTCAGTATGTCTGACTTTTTGCAACCCCATGGAATGCAGCATGCCAGGCTGCCCTATCCTCCATCATCTCCCAGAGTTTGCCCAAACTCATGTCCATTGAGTCAGTGATGCCATCCATCCTCTGTCATCCCCTCTTCCTCCTGCCTTCAATTTTTCCCAGCAACAGGATCTTTTCCAATGAATCAGCTCTTTGCATCACGTGGACAATGTATTGGAGCTTCAGATTCAGCATCAGTCCTTCCAATGAATATTCAGCATTGATTTCCTTTAGGATTGACTGGTTTGACCTCCTTGCTATCCAAGGGACTCGCAAGAGTCTTCTCCAGCACCACAGTTCAACTGCACCAATTCTTTGGTCCTCAGGCTTTTTTATTGTCCAGCTCTCACATCTGTATATGACTACTGGAAAAACCATAGTTTGACTATATGAATCATTACAGGCAAAGCAATGTCTCTGCTTTTTAATATGCTGTCCAGGTGTGTCATTGCTTTTCTTCCAAGGAGCAAGTGTCTTAATTTCATGGCTGCAGTCACCATCCACAGTGATTTTGGAGCCCAAGAAAATAAAATTTGGCACTGTTTCCCCATCTATCTGCCATGAAGTGATGGGACCAGATGCCATGATCTTTGTTTTTTGAATGTTGAGTTTTAACCCAGCTTTTTCACTCTCCTCTTTCACCTTCATCAAGAGCCTCTTCAATCCCTCCTCACTTTGTGCTGTAAAGATGGTGTCATCTGCATATCTGAGGTTATTTATATTTCTTCCTGCAATCTTGATTCCAGCTTGTGCTTCATCCAGCCCAGCATTTCACATGATGTACTCTGTATATAAGTTAAATGAGCAGGATGACAATATACAGCCTTGACATATTCCTTTCTTTCCCAGTTTTGAACCAGTCCGTTTTTCCATGTCCAGTTCTAACTGTTCTTGTCCTGCATACAGGTTTCACAGGAAGCAGGTAAAGTGGTCTGGTATTCCCACCTCTTCAAGAATATTCCACAGTTTTCTGTGATCTACACAGACAAAGGCTTCTGCATAGTCAATGAAGCAGAAGTAGATGTTTGTTTGGAATTCTCTTGCTTTATCAATGATCCAATGGCTGTTGGCAATTTGATCTCTGGTTCCTCTGCCTTTTCTAAATCCAACTTGTACATCTGGAAGTTCTTAGTTCATGTATGGCTGAAGCCTAACCTCAAGGATTTTGAGCATTATTTTATTAGCATGTGAGATGAGTGCAATTGTGTGGTAGCTTAAGCATTCTTTGGCATTGCCCTTCTTTGTGATTGGAAGGAATACTGACCTATTCCAGGCCTGTGGCCACTGCTGAGTTTTCCAAAGTTGCTGTCATACTGAGAGCAGCACTTTAACAACATCATCTTTTAGCATTTGAAATAACTCAGCTGGCATTCCATCATCTCCACTAGTTTTGTTCGTAGTTATGCTTCTTAAGGCCCACTTGACTTCACACTCCAGAATGTCTGGCTCTAGGTGACTGATCACACCATTATGGTTATCTAGGTCATTAAGATCTTTTTTGTATAGTTCTTTTGTATATTCTTGCCACCTCTTCTTAGTATTTTCTTCTTCTGTTAGATCCATACCATTTCTGTCCTTTATTGTGCCTATGTTTGCATGAAACATTCCCTTGAAAATGAAGTTGCTCAGTCGTGTCTGACTCTTTGCAACCCCTTGGACTGTAACCTACCAGGCTCCTTTGTCCATGGAATTTTCCAGGCAAGAGTACTTGAATGGGTTGTCATTTCCTTCTCCTGGGGATCTTCCCAACCCAGGGATCAAACCTGGGTCTTCTGCATTCCAGGCAGACACTTTACTATCTGAGTCACCAGGGAAGCCTGGGTATCTCTAATTTTCTTGAGGGGATCTCTCGTCTTTCCTATTCTATTGTTTTCCTCTATTTCCTTGAATCATTAACTTAAAAATGCTTAAAAAAATAATCTCCCCTTGCTATTCTCTGGAACTCTGAATTCACATGAGTATATATTTCCTTTTCTCCTTTGCCTTTCATTTCTTTTTTCAGCTACTTGCAAGGCCTCTTTATACAACCAGTTTGCCTTCTTGCAATGCTTTTTCTTGGGGATGATTGTTTTTTTAAATTAATTTATTTTTTATTGAAGGATAACTGCTTTACAGAACTTTGCTGTTTTCCGTCAAACCTCAACATAAATCAGCCAAACTCCCTCCCATCTCCCCCATCTCCCTCCCCATTCCACCCCTCAAGGTTGATACAGAGCCCCTGTTTCAGTTTCCTGAGCCATACAACAGATTCCTGCTGGATATCTATTTAATGTAAGTTTCTATGTTGCTCTTTCCATACATCTCATCCTCTCCTCCCCTCTCCCCATGTCCATATGTCTATTCTCTGTGTCTTGGGGATGATTTTGATCACCACCTCCTATACAGTGATACAAACCTTTGTCCATAGTTCTTCAGGCACTCTGTTTTACAGACGTAATCCCTTGAATCTATTTGTCACTTCCAGTGTATAATCATATGGGATTTGATTTAGACCATACCTGTATGGCCTAGTGGTTTTCCCTACTTTCTTTAATTTTAGTCTAAATTTTGCAATAAGGATTTCATTATCTCAGCCACAGTCAGTCCCTGGTCTTGTTTTTACTGACTGTATCTCCATCTAGAGCTTCTCCATCTTTGGCTACAAAGAATATAGTCAGCCTGATTTTGGTGTTGACCATCTGGTGATGTTCATGTGTAGAGTTGTCTCTTGTGTTGTTGGAAGAGGGTGTTTGCTATGACCAGTGCATTTTCTTGGCAAAACTCTGTTAGCCTTTGCCCTGCTTCATTTTGTATTCCAGGGCCAAACTTGTGTTACTTCAGGTATCTCTTAACTTCCTACTTTTTCATTCCAGTCCCCTATAATGAAAGGACATCTTTTTGTGTGTGTGTGTGTTAGTTCTAGAAGATCTTGTAGGTCTTCATAGAACCATTCAACTTCAGCTTCTTTGGCATTAGTGGTTGAGGCATAGACTTGGATAACTGTGATATTGTATGGCTTGTCTTGGAAATGAACAGAGATCACTCTGTCATTTTTGAGACTGCACCTGAGTTGGACTGTGAAGAAGGCTGAGTGCTGAAGATTTGATGCTTTTGAACTGTGGTGTTGGAGAAGACTCTTGAGAGTCCCTTGGACTGCAAGGAGATCCAATCAATCCATTCTGAAGGAGATCAGCCCTGGGAGATCAGCCCAAACTCCAGGGCTAAAGCTGATACTAAAGCTGAAACTCCAGTACTTTGGCCACCTCATGTGAAGAGCTGACTTATTGGAAAAGACTCTGATACTGGGAGGGATTGGGGGCAGGAGGAGAAGGGGACCACAGAGGATGAGATGGCTGGATGGCATCACTGACTCGATGGACGTGAGTCTGAGTGAACTCCGGGAGTTAGTGATGGACAGGGAGGCCTGGAGTGCTGCGATTCCTGGGGTTGCAAGGAGTCGCACATGACTGAGCGACTGAACTGAACTGAACTGCATTTCAGACTCTTTTGTTGACTCTGTGGACTACTCTATTTCTTCTAAGAGATTCTTGCCCACAATAGTAGATATAATGGTCATCTGAATGAAATTCTCCCATTCCTGTCCATTTTAGTTTACTGACTTCTAAAATGTTGATGCTCACTCTTGCCATCTCCTGTTTGACCACTTCCAATTTACCTTGACTCATGGGCCTAACATTCCCGATTTCTATGCAATATTATTCTTTAGAGCATCAAACTTTACTTTCACCACCAGACACATCCACAATTTCTTGTTTATTCTGCTTTGACTCAGTCAAATGCATCAAATAGGAGCAGAAAAGAGGTGTGAACAAAATATATCCATCTTGTCTTTTATCCTTACTATGTGTATACATTTTTGTCTTTTTCCTGGATTTAGTTGAAATGCTCAAATGTTTAGTCAATATTTATACTGTTTTGTGCCTACTTCTGATAGGTGCTTAAAGGTTAAAAGAATTTCTTTTTTAGTCTTAGTTTGGTAAGAGTGTTTCTGATTAATTGGATGTTGGATTTATATTTAATGTTTTGTGTTTGTCATCTTTTGAAGTAATCATATGAATTTAATAATTTAATTTGTTAATATGGTCAATTATTTTGATAGATCATTTAGCATTTAATCATCCTAGCACTCCTGGTCAAAACTCAGCTTGGACATGCTGAGTTTCTTTAAACTGTGGATTGCTTTTGTTAAGATTTTATTTAGAATATTTGCTCTTATCTGTCAGTAATTTTGGTGTTTAATTTTGTGTTTTTAACTGCCTGTTTCTGGTTTGATACAAAGTTTTTGAAGCTAGTGGTTTCATGATTCGAGTTGGGGAGATTCTCCTCTTTTTTTATTAGACTTGAAAGAATCTGCATATTTTCTCTTAAATGTTTGGTCTCATGTCTTTCTCTTCAACAGGAGTAGAAGGTATATTTTGATTAATTTTTTGTTTTTGACTGTTGCCCTGTTTATTTTTCTGATTATTCTCAGGCCAAGGTTAATTTATATTCTGTTAAAATTACATATTTAATCTATGTTTTAAAAAATTTATTGATCAAAGTTTTTCCTGCTATTATCTTAGTTTTAAAAATTTTATTTGTATCCCTAGTTATATATATGTCTTTATTTTATTTGTGGTTTTACTTAGGTAGTTCTTTTATCATTTTCTCTTTATTATGTATACCTAAACTTTTATTTTCAAGACATAATTTATTTTTATTATTTTTATTAAGGTATAGTTGATTTATAGTATTACATTAGTATCGTGTGTACAATGTAGTAATTTAGTATGTGAATCACTGTATTGATTTATCTTCAATATTCATATATTGTCATCTTATTTCACTCCTGTTTGTCTTCTTGTTCTGTTATTCAAGACATCCCATCAAATTTCTCTTTCCACTCTCATATTTAATTTTTTATTTCAGCTAATATATTTTTAATTTTTGAAATCTCTTTTGCTTCTCAGAACATACCTTTTATATAGCACTGCTTTTGTTTCTCTGATAAAGTATTTTGTTGTGTCCTTCTGAAAATGTTAAATAAGTATCTTTGGAAAGATCTTAATATATTCCCTGCACTGTATCTGATTCTTCTGTATTCTTCTGTTATCTTTTTATTGTGTTGATGTCTCTTTCCATGTTAGTGGTTTTACTCCAATACTTGGTGATCCTTTCTGTCACTTGTGACTATGATTGAAATTTGTTTTTGTTGTTGTTGTTCGGTCCCTAGTCATGTCTATGTCTGACTCTTTGCAGCTCCATGGATTACAGCATGCCAGGATCCCTGTCCTTCACTGTCTCCCAGAAACTGAAAGTGAAAGTTGCTCAATCGTGTCCAACCTTTGCGACCCCATGGACTGTATATAGTTCATGGAATTCTCCAGGGCAGAATAATGAGTGGGTAGTGGTTTCCTTCTCCAGTGGATCTTCCCAACCCAGGGATGGAACCCAAGTCTCCTGCATTGCAAGTGGATTCTTTACTAGCTGAGCCACAAGGGAAGCCCAAGAATATTTGAGTGGGTAGCCTACTTCTCCAGCAGATCTTCCTGACTCAGGAATCCAACCGGGTCTATCTGCCAGAGTTTGCTCAAATTCATGTCCGTTGAGTTGGTGCTGCTCTCTAACCATCTCATCTTCCACTGCCCCCTTTTCCTTTTGGCTTCAGTCTTTCCCAGCATCAGGGTCTTTTCCAGTGAGTTGGCTCTTCACATCAGGTGGCCAAAGTATTAACTGACATTGTATGCTTGACATACTAATAAGCTATTTAGAAACCTTGTAGTATTTATGTGTGGTGGGATGAGATAGATTGGGTGGTGGGCTTTCTTTAGTAGGGTTATAAAGCTGGGTAATATGGTAAAGTTGACTTTATTAGGGTAAGCTTATTTTTTTCAACATAAAACATTGACCTGTCCATATCTAAATCTTTGTTCTTGAAATGCTGAATTCCCCAGGGGAAAATCCTTTGGTTTCGAGGTGGGGGGCTCTAAGACTTATCGTCAATATCCTGTGAGGTGTGATGATATTCTTTTACCTGTCCCTCACTTAAAAAAAATTTATTATTATAGCACACTCCCAACCCTACTTCATCTCTTTAACTCTCTCCAGGAAGTAATCCTTCAGCCTTCTGCTCAGGTGGAGGAAAGGTTCTAATTGTGTGATGTCTCTTAAAATTTTTCAAGCAACTCTATTTTGTTAGATTAATCATTCACTCTTAGGTTCACGAGTACTTACTACCCACTTTCTTGAATATGTCTGGCATTCTGATTGATAAACTGACATTTAGGTTGTTCTCTCTGCCTCAGGCATCTCCTGCACTTTCAATAATACATCAGCATTCTCCTGTGTGCTAAGTCACATAGAAATCAATAACAACTTACTAAACTGCTTTCCAGATTTCAAAATTTTGTCACAGACATTCTTTTGTGCTTGTCTCCTATTTCCTTTTGCTATGGAAGTGAGGCTATTCTTAAATGTAGTAGAGTTTTAGGAAAAAGTCAGAAATAATGCAATGTAAAATCTATGTTTTGTCAAAATTCTCTCTACTCTGAAATTACATTTAACAGAATTTCTATTAATTTTATTTATTTGTTTTATTTATTTGTTTATTTGTTTTGTGGTTAGGATTAGCTGGTATGTTTAGCTTCACATTGAGCAGGAGAAGTGAATTTAATTTTCTTAATTTATTTTATAAAAATATTACTGCTTTTTTTGCTGAACACTTCTAATATCTAGTTACTTCTACCTGTATTTATGTTTTATTTTATTTCCCTAGTATTTGTTATTGCTAGACTCTGTGTCATTAGCCATGCTTCTAAGTATTGCTCTTGTCTGGAAATCACCAATGCTGTTCTCCTGGGAGCAAGAACTGTTGGGGATGGCTCCTTCTCCTGGGCTAATAAACTCTCTTACTTTGTCCTGGCATTTATCATTATCTTATTTTCCTCCACCTCTGAGTATGAAGCAACTTTTGTGCTACTCCCCAGTTTCAAGCCTAGACTTTCCTTTGGATTCCTACATACTTCTAAGATACCTTATCAATCCAATTGCATTTGTTGGAAGTCTCTTTTCATGCCTCACAGTTGCTCAACATGGCTCATAGTCTCTAGTCCACTAGAGACTTGGGGATAAAAAATATTCCATTTTTAAAAGCACTGGCTATATAATCCTAATTTTAAACTCTTTTCTTTCACTTCTCGTATTTGGTACAGGGGTAGGGTTGGCAAGTGTGGAGAAGGGAAATGTTGTAGGTATTCATTTTATTATTGTTGCTGTTCAGTTGGTAAGTTGTGCCTGACTGTGACCCCATGGACTGCAGCGCTCCAGGCTTCCCTGTCCTTCACTGCCTCCTGGCGTTTGCACCGGGCTACAGTGAACATGAAAAAGACAAAGTTTCTTCTGTATAATTTTCTGAAATGTTTTTCAAAGAATCAGTATTACTTAAAAAAATAAATTTATTTATTTTAATTGGAGCTTAATTACTTTACAATATTGGTTTTGCCTTACATCAACATGTATCTGCCACAGGTGTACATGTGTTCTCCAACCTGAACCCCCCTCCCTCCTCCTTCCCCATACCATCCCTCTGGGTCGTCCTAGTGCACCAGCCCCAAGCATCCAGTATCATTCATTGAATCTGGGCTGGTGACTTGTTTCATATATGATCTTATACATGTTTCAATGCCATTCTCCCAAATCATCCCACCCTCTCCCTCTCCCACAGAGTCCAAAAGACTTCTATATATCTGTGTCTTTTTGCTGTCTTGCATACAGGGTTATCATTACCATCTTTCTAAATTCCATATATATGCGTTGGTATACTGTATTGGTGTTTTTCTTTCTGGCTTACTTCACTCTGTATAATTGGCTCCAGTTTCATCCACCTCATTAAAACTGATCCAAATGTATTCTTTTTAATGGCTGAGTAATACTCCATTGTGTATATGTACCACGGCTTTCTTATCCATTCGTCTGCTGATGGACATCTAGGTTGCTTCCGTGTCCTGGCTATTATAAACAGTGCTGTGATGAACATTGGGGTACACGTGTCTCTTTCAATTCTGGTTTCCTCCATGTGTATGCCCAGCAGTGGGAATGCTGGGTCATAAGGCAGTTCTATTTCCAGTTTTTTAAGGGATCTCCACACTGTTCTCCATAGTGGCTGTACTAGTTTGCATTCCCACCAACAGTGTTAGACGGTTCCCTTTTCTCCACACCATCTCCAGCATTTACTGCTTGTAGACTTTTGGATTGCAGCCATTCTGACTGGCATGAAATGGTATCTCATTTTGGTTTTGATTTGCATTTCTCTGATAATGAGTGATGTTGAGCATCTTTTCATGTGTTTGTTAGCCATCTGTATGTCTTCTTTGGAGAAATGTCTATTTAGTTCTTTGGCCCATTTTTTGATTTGGTCGTTTTTTTTTTCTGGAATTGAGCTGCAGGTGTTGCTTGTATATTTTTGAGATTAGTTGTTTGTCAGTTGCTTCATTTGCTATTATTTTCTCCCATTCTGAAGGCTGTCTTTTCACCTTGCTTATAGTTTCCTTTGTTGTGCAGAAGCTTTTAAGTTTAATTAGGTCCCATTTGTTTATTTTTGCTTTTATTTCCAATATTCTGGGAGGTGGGTCATAGAGGATCCTGCTGTGATGTATGTCGGAGAGCGTTTTGCCTATGTTCTCTTCTAGGAGTTTTATAGTTTCTGGTCTTACATTTAGATCTTTAATCCATTTGAGTTTATTTTTGTGTCTGGTGTTAGAAAGTGTTCTACTTTCATTCTTTTACAAGTGGTTGACCAGTTTTCCCAAGATCAAACACAAAGAACAATTATTAAAAGCAGCAAGGGAAAAACAACAAATAACACACAAGGGGATTCCCATAAGGATAACAGCTGATCTTTCAATAGAAACTCTTCAGGCTAGGAGGGAATGGCAAGACATACTTAAAGTGATGAAAGAAAATAACCTACAGCCCAGATTACTGTACCCAGCAAGGATCTCATTCAAATATGAAGGAAAAATCAAAAGCTTTACAGACAGGCAAAAGCTGAGAGAATTCAGCACCACCAAAGCAGCTCTCCCAACAAATGCTAAAGGACCTTCTCTAGACAGAAAACACAAAAAGGGTATATAAACTCCAACCCAAAACAATAAAGTAAATGGCAACGGGATCATACTTATCAATAATTACCTTAAATGTAAATGGGTTGAATGCCCCAACCAAAAGACAAAGACTAGCTGAATGAATACAAAAACAAGACCCCTCTATATGTTGTCTACAAGAGACTCGCCTCTAAATAGGGGACGCAAACAGACTGAAAGTGAAGGGCTGGAAGAAGATATTCCGTGCAAATAGAGACCAAAAGAAAGCAGGAGTAGCAATACTCATATCAGATAAAATAGACTTGAAAACAAAGGCTGTGAAAAGAGACAAAGAAGGCCACTACATAATGATCAAAGGATCAATCCAAGAAGAAGATATAACAATTATAAATATATATGCCCCCAACATAGGAGCACCGCAATACGTAAGACAAATGCTAACAAGTATGAAAGGGGAAATTAACAATAACACTATAATAGTGAGAGACTTTAACACCCCACTCACACCTATGGATAGATCAACTAAACAGAAAATTAACAAGGAAACACAAACTTTAAACGATACAATAGACCAGTTAGACCTAATTGATATCTATAGGACATTTCACCCCAAAACAATGAATTTCACCTTTTTCTCAAGTGCACAATATTACTCTTATAACCAGAAAAATGCCAGTTCACATACTACTATTTTAGAATAAAAGAATAAAAGGAGAAATAAGGGACTTTCTTCTCAGATACTTTGCCATTTCAGGCAGTTTGGAGCATCACTCACTCATGAATGCAGCATTCCTTATGGCATCCACATCTCCCATATTTTTCCTAAGTTTAGTGGGTCACACCAGGAATAACTCAGAGTTCTGCTTTGCTTTTGGTATTTAGTCAAAACCTGCTGTTGAATTGCTACTTTGGTTTTCAGTCTCTACAAAGTTGATGGCCCAAATTCTTGTATGCTATATTTTGACATCTCTGAATTTGTAGGTCAACAATGATCATGTAACAGCGTAGGTTATTATCTCTAGTCAGTCTAACATCAGTACTCTGAATAAAGCAAGAGTACTGTTTGTATATTTATGTGTTCAATATACATATGTTTGGATTACATTTATGTTTTCAAATGCAGTGAATCATTCTGTCTGTGAATTACACTGAAATACCTTTATATGCTTTACATTCTATAAATTCTATTAAGAATGTAAATTCTATTATATTATATTCATAAAATTCTACTAAGTGAAGAATATATTTTATTATTATAAAAGTAAAATACAAGAATAAATAATGATAATTGTGAGAGTTGTTCATTTTCTGAACAAATTTAAGAGTTTTAAATAGTTAAATAGGAAAATAATGCTTCATATAAATATTGAAATTTGTTGGTTATTAGATAGTTTTAGAAAGAACATTATTTACTTATAAAGCCAAAGTTTAAATATACAAAAAAAAAGAATAGTGGAAATTAACTATCATAATTCTAATATTTGTAAAATTATGTAGTGTTCTTTATTCATAATACTAAATAAAAACAACTTTTAAGCATTGTATTTTTAGCTTCTTAATTCCACTTAATCCATGAATCTTATCAAATTTTACACACAAGTTACGGCGTGATTTCAAATCGTGTAGGACAATATACAGTATACATTATTTTAATATGTACCTAATAAAGAATATGAATATGAAGGAAAGAAAGTGTTAGAGAAAAATGAGATGTTACTCTCAAGATATTTTGCTCCTCTACAAATCAGCTTCTCACTTGGGACATGAGTATCTACCAAGTACCCCCAAGTGTGTGTTTTAGTGACTGCTGGAGTAATCTAGCAGCTACGATGAAGGCTAAATGTTCTTTCTCTGAAGTGTCAAGTGTTTAGATATGATTACCAAATGTTTAATAATAAAATTCCAATGTTATTAAGTTTTCAAATAGCATTTTAATTTTATTTCACTATCCCAGATACACAATCTAATGATGTTAGGCTGAGGCATTGGCTTCAGTTAAATATTTTAATTTTCAATTATTGAGTATTTGGTCGAAATACATTGTAGATGCTCCTCTCTCCACTAATATTACTTAAATAAAATGAAATGGGACAGATCAAGCTAGAATGAAAACATCAGAATGCACTGCCTGTAGTAAGAGTGAGTATTATTTGTCAATGTTTCATTTGTATGTGAATACACACAGACACAGAGAAGATGTATACGTGCACACTGGGTTATATTATGATATGCATTTCCTATTGAGGGTCATCATGGATCATGGTAAAGAGTTTGATTGAATTTTACTGAATGAAGGGGAAAGTTTTTGATGTAGAGCAAGATAGGCATTAAATTGCTAATGAAAGATAGTAATACAGAGTTTAGAAGCGTTTTTTGTTTTTTTAATGAGACCTGCGTATTTAAGGAAGAATACATCAGTAATTAGAACTTAAAAACAAGTGGGAGGAAGGTAGAAGTCAAAAATTAATTAGTGAAATAATATAAAATGGCCTGGAAAAATTGGAAAGGTAAGAATATAGGGATAATGTTAGCCAATAATTATGGGGATAATGATGTATTATATTAACTTCCTATGGTTACCACAAGAATTCCAATCTGTTAATTCTACTGTAGTTGATTTTTTCAATAGCCTAATGGGAAAGATGGTTGACATTGATAACCTCCCATCATAGATAAGGAAAGATTTCCTTACTACCTTAGGAATACATAGTTGGGAAAGTTATACATAGTTGGGAGAGTTAAGGTGTGTCTTAAATTCAAGTCTCAAGATTTTGTGTTCTTCCCAACAAAGGAGACCAGTTCAGAAATGAAGGGTGGAGCCCATATATCTGGGGAAACTAAGTACAGCAATCACTTTCTGCACTCATGAGCTGTTTGAAGCACTGTACCAGGCTAAATGACTGGGATGTGTCTGGAAGGTGAATCATCCAGAAGCGGAATTCCTCTCTTTATTCTCCAGGATGTCTAAGGAAAGAGAACCGACCCTGAACCAGGACTAGGGATTAAAGTGATAGCATGCAGACAGAAAGGCAGAATCGTAAATATCTGTGGTTTGTACACAGTACTATATTTAAAATGGAAGAACTTACTGTATAGCACATGGATCTCTGCTCAATGTTATGTGGTAGCCTGGATGGGAGGGGAGTTTGGAGGAGAATGGATATATGTATATTTATGGCTGAGTCCCTGCACTGTTCACCTGAAACTATTACAACATTGTTCATCGACTATACTCCAATACAAAATAAAAAGTTAAAGAAAAAAAAAACTCTGTGGCAGTATCCTCCTCAGATGGATGACACTGAACTCTCTGATATAATTAGAAGTTTACAGAGATTATATTGCTTTTCTTACTCCAATAAAAATAAAGAATATTTGTCCCTGATTTGTCATTTACAAAGGATTTTCACACTTACTGTCTCATATGTTTGTCAGGAGAAACTGACATATTTTGTAGATGAAACATCTACAAAATGTTATTTGTTTTATCTACATGTTTTGCAGAGAAAACTTAGGCTTAGAGAAGCTAAATAAACATTCAAATATATGAAGTGAATAAAAAGTAAAGCCAGGACTCAGAATGCAGTCTTTTTCTCACAGTGCTTATGTTAAAGTGAATACACTTTGCCCTGCTGGCCTCCAAACACTACTTGCTGCTATTTTCAGTAGCTAACTTTGCAGATAGAGATTAGTAGTAGTAAACTTGAAGGGACAGAGCAATATTTTTGAAGCTACAATCTAAAATTGAAAAGTATTTACTGAGTAAGAGAGGCCATTAACAAAGAGTGGGTAATTTTATTTTGGGGTTCTCTTGGATTCCATCATGCTGCTGCTGCTAAGTCACTTCAGTCGTGTACCACTCTGTGCGACCCCATAGACGGCAGCCCACCAGGCTCCCCGGTCCCTGGGATTCTCCAGGCAAGAACACTGGAGTGGGTTGCCATTTCCTTCTCCAGTGCATGAAAGTGAAAAGTGAAAGTGAAGTCGCTCAGTCGTGTCCGACTCTTCGCGACCCCATGGACTGCAGCCCACCAGGCTCTTCTGTCCATGGGATTTTCCAGGCAAGAGTACTGGAGTGGGTTGCCATTGCCTTCTCCAAGATTCCATCATAAATTTTGAAAAATACTCAGATGTGGGTAAGATTGAACCACAATGGGCTATTTATGAAATTACAATATTTGAACATAGTCTTAATTTTTGAGATTATTAATAACATGAAGGAGAACACAGCCTCTGAAAATGTCACCAATTGGTACAACTGAAACATTAATGAAGACTAATGAAGTCCACCTAATGAAGACTTCATCTAGTTATGACATCACTCATTCATTTCAAGCTTTCATTTTTAAAGACATCATAGGAAATGCTTGTTCTATAATAATGTATGTGCGAGTTTGGAGGTAGGAGAGTGAGGGGTGACTTCTTCATTAGAAAGTTCATAAAAGGGAGATGCTTTTAGTTTGGTGTTTTAAAAGGAGTACACTTTGGTTGAAAAGGCAGTGAGGGTGGCAGTAAACGATTTCCACGAAGTGACAGTAAGCTGTAGAAACACACGAGAATATGAAATAGAAAGCGAGAAGTCACAAGTCACTAGGTGTTCTGTGTGGATGACAGGCTCGTGGAGGGGCACTGGAAGTAGAGATGACTAGTGAAAGATGGCATATTAATTCAGATCCTGGGGGTCTGGAACTATAGGGTTGACGGTTTAAATCTTTTTCTTTTTTTGAGTCACTGAGTTATCATACCATACTTTCCTTACCCATCCACTTCTTTCCAGTCCTCTCACCTGACTAATCCTTTCTGTAGATTCTCTCTTGTCCTCCCATTCACTATCCACTTTTATCCATTCTGCAAGCATATCCAAAGGCAATACTATTTTTTTTTTAACTGAGTGAACTATTTACATATATTATCACTAACAATCCTTGTACATTCTTGAAATATAAATGCCAATATGATTACTTGGTGCTACCTCTTTAATTAAATTATCAAGGAATTTTAATCATTTTCCAAAAATGTTTCTCTTACATATTCCTGAAAACTTAAGTTCCAGGTTGGCCGTATACATGAAAAAGATCTAGATTTCAGGAGTTGATAAATTATATAGATGCTTATTATCACTGACAGCTATTTATTTATGGTGTTTAAGATGCAAGGAACTTGAATTGTCCACAAAACAATGACTTCAATTGGGTGTTAAGCCTTTGTAACTATAAATGGATAAAAGGGAGCTTCATGTTGAAAAAGAGTGTTCTAGAATGTATTTAAAGTTTAGTACTGCCTTGAAGCAGCCTCCCCTCATTAACCCTTTCTACTATCTTGATCTCATTCTGTCCTAGGCTATGCATACAATCCGTGTACTTCCCCAAATCAAGTTCTTTCTGTTATATTGATGCTCCATACCGTCTATGCTGTCTTGTCAGAGGCAGGCTTGCTTGTACTTTGGAGACCCTTTCTCCAGGGCCTGGATATATAATCCTTTTACCTCCTCTACCCAACCACTGCATGGTAGGCTCCAGAATTTTCCCTCTAGGTGCTGTTGGCACTGCTTTACTTTCTCTTCCCTATAGAATCTTCCAAGATCCTCTTTGTAACAGGCCCATCTTATCAGGAAAGCTTCCTGCCAATGGCCCGGAGCAGAGCATCCTTGGCCTCTTTGCTCCTCAGGGTGTACACCACAGGGTTCAGTAGTGGGGTGATGACAGTGTAGGTCACTGAGATCAGCTGATCCTCATCCTTGCTGTTCTCTGACTTGGGCTTGAGGTAGGCAATGGAGGCACAGCCATAGTGCACAATGACCACAGTGAGGTGGGAGGCGCAGGTGGCAAAGGCCTTCTTCCGGCCCTCAGCTGAAGCAATCTTGAGGATGGTGGAGATGATGAGGATGTAGGAAATGAAAACCAATCCCATGGGAACCAGGATCACCAGGACACTGATGATCAAAGTCAAGATTTCATTGACAGTCGTGTCAACGCAGGAGAGCTTCATCACGGGCCGGATGTCACAGAAGAAGTGGGCCACCTTTGTGGCACAGAAAGGTAACCTGAATACAGACGTCACCTGTGTCGTGGCCACAATCAGCCCGATGCTGCAGGCCCCCCACACCAGCTGGATGCACACCCTCCTGTTCATGATGACTGTGTACCTCAAGGGATGGCAAATGGCCACATAGCGGTCATAGCCCATCGCTGTGAGCAGGAAGCAGTTGTTGATGGCCAAAGTGATGAAGAAGAACATCTGAGTGGCACAACCTGCCAATGAAATGGACTGACTCAGGCCTATGAGGTTGCAGAGCATCTTGGGTATAATGATGACTGTGTACACAGTCTCTGAAGCTGACAGCACGCTGAGGAAGAAATACATGGGGGTGTGGAGGTGATGGTCAAGGCTAATGATGGCCACAGTGATGATATTGCCTGCCAGGGTTAACATGTACAGTGCAAAAAACATGATAAAGAGGGTGAACTGGTGCTCACAGAAGCTGGAGAAACCCTGGAAAGTAAACTCACTCACCAGAGTGTGATTCTCTTTCTTCATTAAGTCATATATGGTATCTAAGAAAGTAAAAAAAAAAAAAAATTCTATAAGGAACCTAGTTGGTTAATTTCTGTTATTAGTAGACTGGGCAGATTCTTTTGGTTAATCTACTTCAGGTTTCTGCTGATTTATAGCTACACTCATGCTCATTTCTTTTGGGAATAGGAGAAATGTTCTTTTCTCACTAAAGTGGGTGGCTTTTAGAGTCAAATGGTATAGACTCATATCCTACTTCTATCATATACTAACTTATCTTGGGCAAAGAATTAACATATCTAAGACCAATATCCTTACCTTTATATTAATACAGTGGTGATAACAATATCTCAGAATTGTTGGTAGAAACATTTTAAACTAAGTATCATACTTAGAATTTGAACAATTATTGAATCCATTCAAGTTCAGTGGTGTCAAGCAGAGCTCTAGGCTCCGTGTATGCTCCATGTCCGACTCTTGGTGACCCCATGGACTATAGCCCAACAGACTCCTCTGTGTATAGAATTTCCTAAGCAAGAATATCAGAGAAGGTTGCCACTTCCTCCTCTAGGGGATCTTCCTGACCCAGGGGTCAAATCCACAACTCCTGCACTGGCACTAGGATTCTTTGGGGCTTCCCTACTGACTCAGATGGTGAAGAATCTGCCTGTAATGCAGGAGACCCAGGTTCTATCCTTGGGAATCCCCTGGAGAAGGGAATGGCAACCCACTCCAGTATTCTTGCATGGAGAATCCCATGGACCAAAGATCCTGGAAGGCTACAGTCTATGGGGGTCTCAAAGTTGGACACGACTGAGTGATTAACACTGGGAACACTGGTGCCACCTGAGAAGCCCCTCTAGGCTCTGTAGATACCTCCTAATTCCTAAGTGTCTAGGGTTTAAGGTAGAGGTCTTGTCACTATGGTTTACACACTGCCTTTTCATTTCAGTCTTTCAACTCCAAGGTACTATTCCTCTCAGCTTTGGTCCTGCACTACTTTTCCCGAGACACTGCTCAGTTTTCAAAGCTACACAAAGCTCATGACCTCTGTAAAATCCTCTCTCTTCCCTCCCTCTCTCCCTCTCCCCAAATCCATGTCCTTGTACATGTAGGACATGTGTATACTGGTTCTTCTGTGTTGAAAGAACTATAGTGCCTATGTGATTACAAAACATGTTCACAAGCATTATTTAATTTCATCACCATCCAGTGGAGCAGGGAGGGCAAGAATTATTGTTTCTCTTCAGAAGGAGAGACTGAGGATCAGCTCTACTCAGGAAATTGTCTGTGGACACACAGATGTCAAAGGATGAAAATCAATATTTGAATACACGTCTTGTGATCCTATGTCTGTTGTTCCTTTTACTACAAAATTGTATCATGAAACTTGCCCCCATAATGGCTACATTATACAGTCTTTGAGAGTAGGGACCATATATTCCAACTCTGTGTTGCTAGTGTGACCACTGCAATGTAGGGCACAAGTGTTTGCTGGTGGAATCATTACAGGTCACTGGTCCATCAAACAAATTGCCTCTTAGGAGACAGGGTGTTAGGCTACCATAGTGAGGTCTTCTTCAAAGAAGAGGAATATTCCGTGTTTATAACCTCTGTCTCCTTGTTCTTCTGTCTATACTTGTGAGAGCAACAAACTGCTAATGAACTAGGCTAAATTTTGACACTGGAATTATAACTAGAAAAAAGCATGACTCTGTGAACATATAATTGGAAAATAGACTAGTAGTGAAACTTTTCTAGTAGCCTTTATGCTATTACTAAACTACATGTAATTATGTAACAGGTTAGCTATAAAAACAAATTTAATAATAGAAAGCATAAAGTTGCTGAAAAAGTGCATTTTGCTGGAAGTAAAGCAAATTAGCAACACAAAAATGACTTACTATTGGGTAAATTTCAACGGCAAGCTTCTTTAATGCTTTTAAGATTAATCTATTCCTCAGAAATACACCATTTTAAATAAAGGAAATCTACAAAATGGTATTTTTAAGGGGTTGGTGCACAGTTACCCTTCAGGTCTTCAGAGCATTATATGAAAGGACCACAGTATGAAGTTGAAAAAAGAACAATTTTTTTTGTTAGATGTCAGGGACCATTTCATAACATGGAAAGTTGTTTGGCCTTGATGTGTATATTGTGGTTTGGTTCAGTTCAGTCCCTCAGTCGTGTCCGACTCTATGCAACCCCATGTTTTGCAGCACACCAGGCCTCCCTGTCCATCACCAACTCCCAGAGTTCACTCAGACTCACGTCCATTGAGTCAGTGATGCCATCCAGCCATCTCATCCTCTGTCGTCCCCTTCTCCTCCTGCCCCTAATCCCTCCCAGCATCAGAGTCTTTTCCAATGAGTCAACTCTTCACATGAGGTGGCCAAAGTACTGGAGTTTCAGCTTCAGCATCATTCCTTCCAAAGAAATCCCAGGGCTGATCGCCTTCAGAATGGACTGGTTGGATCTCCTTGCAGTCCAAGGGACTCTCAAGAGTCTTCTCCAACACCACAGTTCAAAAGCATCAATTCTTCGGTGCTCACCCTTCTTCACAGTCCAACTCTCACATCCATACATGACTACTGGAAAAACCATAGCCTTGACTAGACGGACCTTAGTAGGCAAAGTAATGTCTCTGCTTTTGAATATACTATCTAGGTTGGTCATAACTTTTCTTCCAAGGAGTAAGCGTCTTTTAATTTCATGGCTGCAATCACCATCTGCGGTGATTTTGCAGCCCCAAAAAATTAAGTCTGACATTGTTTCCACTGTTTCCCCATCTATTTCCCATGAAGTGATGGGACCAGATGCCATGATCTTCATTTTCTGAATGTTGAGCTTTAAGCCAACTTTTTCACTCCCCATTTTCACTTTCATCAAGAGGCTTTTGAGTTTCTCTTCACTTTCTGACATAAGGGTGGTGTCATCTGTAAATCTACTCTATGAGGCTTTATAAAAAGTGTTTATGTGGATTATCATTTGTCTGAAGACAAGATATAGACAAGGATATATGGCTGCTAAGTGGCAGAGTCACAGATTACCATATTAGTCGAGATACTCTTTAATCCTGGAAATGATTCCGTAGGATTAGCAGATGATCTTTCAAGTGGTAAATTAAGGATAAAGAAAAAGAAAAATTCATACACACCTGGACCCTTTCCAGCTTAATATAATTCCACCCTTTAATATCAATAAAACCCTTGGTTGGTGAGTTGCTAAGTCATGTCCGACTCTGGCAACCCCATGGACTGTAGCTTGCCAGGCTCCTCTGTTCATGGGATTCTCCAGTCAAGAATACTGGAGTGGGTTGCCATTTCCTTCCTGAGGGGATCTTCCCAACCCAGAAATCAAACACAGGTCTCCTACACTGCAGGCAGATTCTTTACCAACTAAGCTTTAAGGGAAGCCCCTCAATAAAACTCTTACATCTATTTTATTCCTCAGTGGCTCCCTCTGTAAATCCCTGATGTCTTTTCCAAAATCTAACTTACTTTTCTTCCTGCAAATTTGTGGCTCAACAGAAAAATGGAGGGGGAAATAAGAGATATGGCCCATTGGTCAGAAGTATTCACAAATCAAGGTTGTGAGAAAAAGGTACCTAAATGCAGTCCTTTCACCTGCTTTAGAGCTCTTCCAGGGATGGTGGTAAAAGGAAATTTACTGGGATACTAGATATTTTCTCCAGCTGAAGGAGGAGCTTTTGACACCCAAGAAAGGCTCTTTGGGGCTCATCTCTCAAGGTTTCTGGGTACAAGTCCCTGGGCACTCTTGAGAGTCAATTTGGGGCTAGAAGGAAGCAGACAATGGGTGCCCAGGGGCCTTGTTAGGTAGAGGGCTCATTTACCAGATTTTATGTGCTTGTGCTTTGGGAGTCTCATGGCATTTTGCACTGCAAGTAGAAACAGCAGTGGCTTATCTGTCAGGTTTTATTTTTTAAATATTCTATTTTTATATAGTTGGGCCTTGGAAAACCATGGTTACAAAGCCCAAGTGAGCTCTAGCAAAGAGCGAAGAGCCTCTGTCTTAGATTCCAGGAAACTATACAGCTCTCCCTGTAGTCTCCTTGGTTATCAGAAGCTGGGTTGCTGTTGTTGTTGTTTTCCCTTTCTCTTCTTTTCTAGAACTGAAGCCATCAATCTGGCTATTGTTTTTGTCCTATTGTAGGGTTTTAGAAATGCGAGACCAAAAATCAATGGACAGTAGAGACTTCTCTGAAGGCCAGGAGACCACTGTGCATGTCTAAAGAAATCTGAGCCAAGATTTCATCCCATGGGGTTGCCCAAGAAAATGGTTAAATACACAGGACATCACAAGCCCAGCCTAGAGTAACCTCCACACTAGTTTCCCCACCCAATCCCAGGCATTTTTCTCCCTCTTTGCTTTTTTGTTTGTTTAGTGGCTAAGTCGTGTCTGACACTTGTGATCTTCAAGTCACAAGTCTAGTCTGTAACCCACCAGGCTCCTCTGTTCATGGGATTTCCCAGGCAAGAATACTGGAGTACGTTGACATTTCCTTCTCCAGAGGATCTTCCCAACCCAGGGATTAAAACTGCATCTCCTGCATTGGCAGGCAGATTCTTCACCCTCAAGCCATCATGGAAACACTTTTCTCTCCCTAAGAGCATATTACTCGGCCATTTTCATCTTTTCTGTTGGTAAAAGACAAACTGATGCATATTAAAAATTTTAAGCGTTTACTTGAGCAATTTCAGTTCAGTTCAGTCACTCAGTCGTGTCTGACTCTTTGCAACCCCATGAATCACAGCACGCCAGGCCTCCCTGTCCATCACCAACTCCAGGAGTTTACTCAGACTCATGTCCATCAAGTCAGTGATGCCATCCAGCCATATCATCCTCTGTCGTCCCCTTCTCCTCCCGCCCCCAATCCCTCCCAGCATCAGAGTCTTTTCCAATGAGTCAACTCTTTGCATGAGGTGGCCAAAGTACTGGAGTTTCAGCTTTAGCATCATTCCTTCTAAAGAAATCTCAGGGCTGATCTCCTTCAGAATGGACTGGTTGGATCAAGCTCTATTCAAATTAGATAGTGCCAAACCAAAAGTAGTTATGGGTACTCCATTGCCAGGAACTTGGGGAGAAACTTCTATAAAGAAAAGACAGATTCATCCACCTCATTAGAACTGACTCAGATGTATTCCTTTTCATAGCTGAGTAATATTCCAACATACCACAACTTCCTTATCCGTTCATCTGCCAATGGACATTTTGGTTGCTTCCATGTCCTAGCTATTGTAAAGAGTGCTGTAATGAACACTGAGGTACATGTGTCTTTTTCAATTTTGATTTCCTCAGGATATATGCCCAGTAGTTGGATTTCTGGGTTGTATGGTAGTTCTATTTCTAGTTTTTAAAGGAATCTCCATACTGTTTTCTATAGTGGTTGTATCAGTTTGCATTCCCACTAACAGTGTAAGAAGGTTCCCTTTTCTCCTCACTTTCCCCAGCATATTGTTTGCAGAATTTTTGATGATGGCCATTCTTACCAGTGTGAGATACCTCATTGTGGTTTTGATTTGCATTTCTCTAATAATGAGTGATATTGAGTATCTTTTCATGTATTCATTAGCCAACTGTGTCTTCTTTGGAGAAATGTCTGCTTAGGTCTTCTCCCCACTTTTTGATTGGGTTATTCATTTTTCTGGTATTAATCTATAAGAGTTGCTTGTATATTTTGGAAATTAACTCTTTGTCAGTTGTTTCTTTTGCTATTGGATGAAACTTGAGCCTATTATATAGAGTGTAGTCAGAAAGGGAAAGAGAAATAGTGTATATTAATGCATATACGGATACACCCATTTGAATGCAGAGTTCCAAAGAATAGCAAGGAGAGATAAGAAAGCCTTCCTCAATGATCAGTGCAAAGAAATAGAGGAAAACAACAGAATAGGAAAGACTAGAGATCTCTTCAAGAAAATTAGCGATAACAAGGGAAAATTTCATGCAAAGATGGGCTCAATAAAGGACAGAAATTGCATGGACTTAATATGGCTTAAAGCTCAACATTCAGAAAATGAAGATCATGGCATCTGGTCCCATCACTTCATGGGAAATAGATGGGGAAACAGTGGAAGCAGTGTCAGACTTTATTTTTTTTGGCTCCAAAATCACTGCAGATGGTGACTGCAGCCATGAAATTAAAAGACACTTACTCTTTGGAAGAAAAATTATGACCAACCTAGGTAGTATATTCAAAAGCAGAGGCATTACTTTGTCGACTAAGGTCCATCTAGTCAAGGCTATGGTTTTTCCTGTGGTCATGTATGGATGTGAGAGTTGGACTGTCAAGAAGGGTGAGCACCGAAGAATTGATGCTTTTGAACTGTGGTGTTGGAGAAGACTCTTGAGAGTCCTTTGGACTGCAAGGAGATCCAACCAGTCCATCCTAAAGGAAATCAGTCCTGGGTGTTCATTGAAAGGACTGATGTTGAAGCTGAAACTCCAGTATTTTGGCCACCTCATGTGGAGAGCTGACTCATTTGAAAAGACCCTGATGTTGGGAAAGATTGAATGCAGGAGGAGAAGGGGACAACAGAGGATAAGGTGGCTAGATGGCATCACCGACTCAATGGACATGAGTTTGGGTAACCTCCGGGAGTTAGTGATAGACAGGGAGGCCTGGCATGCTGCGGTTCATGGGATCATAAAGAGTTGGACATGGCTGAGCAACTGAACTGAACTGAACTGAATACATATATATGGAATCTAGAAATATGCTACTAACAATCCTATATGTAGGGCAGCAAAGGAGACACAGATGTAAAGAACAAACTTTTGGACTCAGTGGCAGAAGGAGAGGATAGGCTCATTTGAGAGAATAGCATTGAAATATATACATTGCTATATGTAAAACAGACAACCAGTGGGCATTTGATGTAGATGCAGGCCACCCAAAGCTGGTGCTCTGTAACAACCTGGAGGGATGGGGGTAGTGGGGGGAGGGAAATTGGAGGGGTGTGCAGGATGTAGGGGACACATATGCCTATTCTGATTCATATGCCTATGCTGATTCATATTGATGTATGGCAAAAGCCACCACAATACTGTGAAATAATTATCCTCCAATTAGAATTAATTATATATTTAAAAAAACTTCTTGGAAAAAAAAAGGCATGGAAGCAAAGTAAAAGTATTGACTGTCTGTAGCTTAAAACTTGGTTGGCTGTTTGTGATCAGTTGTCCTGAGGCTTTGACTTCATAACTTGGAGGCATTTATTTCCAGCGTTCATTTGTTTACATTAAATTGCTCCCTCAGTCTAATGACCTCCTTGTTTTGTTAATTTAATAAAATGTACCCTTACCTATCTCATGGCCAGATCCTGACAACTCTACACTAAGTTAATTTTTACATACATAGAAAAAAATGAAGTGCCTGCCTTCATATCTGATAAGCTTAAAAAATATCCCTTGTATTTGTTTTTTTTTTTTTTTTTTATTTTGGAGGAGATTATTTTATATTCCTTCTTTGTCTCTACTGAATTTGTGGTAGCTTTTATGTTTAGAAAACCATAAACAGAAATGTATATACAAAACATGAAGACACTTATAAAATTTGCTTTTATCCTTATCTGTTTCAGAGACATAAGAGGAAATTCTAGCCAAATTAGGATTTCTTAAAAAAACTCAAAATTTTTTCACTAAATTATCATTAAAGAAGTTAACATCTCAACTTCTTTTCCTGGCTGTTTGCTGCTGAGCGGTATCTTCATATCCATTATAGCCTTTAATGTTTTGGAGTTAAACTATGATTGGCTAGTCTTCCATTTTGGGGTCACTCCTCTGATTAAACTTGTGTTTTTTTTTTTTCTCTGCTCTACTGAGAGAAGAGCCAATTTGTCACTCCAGTTATCATCAGAAACACAAGCCAGTACTGATGCATAAAGAGCCTCTCTGCTTCAAGTGGGAAGCAGGTAGAAAACCTCTTTCACAGGAGACAATGAAAACAGCTCTAGTAACACCAACGGGCTTCCCAGATGGCACAGTGGTATTCACCTGCCAGTGCTGGAGCTGCAGGAGTCATGGGTTTGATCTCTGAGTTAAGAAGATTTCCTGGAGGAGAAAACAGCAACCCGCAACAGTATTCTTGCCTGGAAAATCCCATGGACATAAGAGCTTAGCGGGCTACAGTCCATGGGATCACAAAGAGTCAGACATGACTCAAGCGACTGAACATGCACGCACAACACACAATTAGGTTGGGGAGAACTTTGTCCTGTTACAGTCTGGGCTCTGTATGAAAAACTAGGAGACTGTATTGTTGGAGGATGCACTAGTGACCTTTTCCAGAGGAGGTGCCTTTTTTAAGACACCAACTTGTTTTAAGAGTTGAAAAAGAGATCTAGCAAGTTTACAAATAGCCAGGAGAGGAAAGAGGACAGTGGTTAGGGGTCTGTTAGGAGGTTGATGGCCAACAACCTCTGACTCCTGGTCAACAGGTCTCTCCAGAGATGGCTGTGTGAACAGCTGAAGGGCTGAGATAAGGAAGAGCTATGTCCCTGGGTGCCTTAACCTCAGCCTAGAGTTGAACGGGTAGGTTTATCCACATGCATGGCTGTAGTTGTCCACATCTTTGGTTGCTTGTACTGAAACTTTGAGGTTCCAGTTAGCAGCATAACAAATTACATGAATTTAGTGTCATAAAGCAACAATGATCTGCCATCACCATCTCTGGGAGACAGATCTCAATCAGGTCATCCTCACCCTGGGTTTCCTGTATAGCTGTGGTCAGGAGGTGGCAGGAGTTTGCTTTCTCACATGTCAATCGGTCAATACTGGCTGTTGAGCCTGGACTTCCTCACAGCCTGTGCTCTGGATTTCAAGAGCAAGCACCCCAAGATGAGTAACCCAACAGAAACTGTATGCTCCTTTATGCCCTGGTCTCAGAGGTCAGGATGTCACAGCATGACTTTCTTGCCCTCACATTGGTCCAGATAATCACAGAGACCCACCTAGTCTCAAGGGAAGGGGTAGAGACTTTGCTTTTTAATGGGGGTGCAGCATATTAACAGAAGAACATATGGAGTGGGCGATAGTATGTCAAGCTTTTGAAAATACAGTCTGCTAGATGACTAGGATCTTCTCTCAAACAGTTTAGACTCATTGTCCTCAAAGGGAAACAGGAGACAAAGTAAAAATTAGACTAACCAAACTCTAGGATCCCCCTTCTTAGGTATTTCTGTAAACTTGGTCTCTCTTTTTGAAATGCTTAAGTTCCAGGGATTCTTGGAAAAATTAAGGGAAAATGTGAACACCCTCCCCTCTAAAATAGTGAAATCCTAGACCTCCTGCTAATCTAATATTAGAAATTTAACAGGACATTAATGTAACTTAGAAAATAAAAGAGATATTTAGTGAATTAGATGATAGCTAGAAAGCTAAAAAAATGTTCCAAACAACAGCAAAATTAACAAAGCTCTGGTTAGGCTGACAAGAAGACTTTGAAGCTACTGCTTGCAATTTGCTTATAGGTTTTTGTGACCACATGTAGCCTTTGTGTATGTTATGATCTTTCTTTATCCAAAAAATTTATTTCTCTATCATTTTACTAGAATGCTTTTTACTTATAAAACACTATGTTTAAAATGTGTAAGTTGAGATGCAGAACAATAAAATAAACATTTGAAAACACACTACTCAAGAACTCCACTCAGATATTTCTCATTTTTCCTTCCTTATCTCTTTTTACTTCATCCCCCATCCCCACTCTCACCTCCAACAATTACTACTATCCTGGTTTTTATGGTTATTTTTGTCTCATTTATTTTATACCTTTATTCTATATCTATAGTGTGTTTAAACAATACATTTTTTAGTTCTCTGTTTTTGAGCTTTATAAAAATGATAAACTGTATATAGTTTTCTGAGACTTGCTTTTTAAAAAATTCACTGTCCTTTTTCTAAGATCCAGAATAGAGCTGCAGTTTATTAATTTAAGCACTTTATGCTATTCCATCATGTGAATATATCGCAATGTTTTTTATCCATCCTGCTGGTGAAGGGATAATGGAGCTGTTTCCAGATTTTTGTTTTTATAAATTATAATGCTTCAAATACTTTAATACACACTATATTGAACAAGTGTGCAAAAGTTCCTCTAAGGTTTATGTCTTTTAGATGAATTATTAGCTCATGGAATATAAAATGTTTCTACTTTACAAAATAATGCTAAATGGAATTTTGTAATGGTTGTACACTATGGCAAGCAAAGAATAAGAAAGTTCCAGTTGATCTACATCCTTCTGAGCACTTGTTATTAGACTTGCTAATTTCTGTCAAACTAGCGGGTGTGACATAGTTTTGGTTTTAATTTTCATTTTCCTGAACAACAAGAGATTGAAGCGCTTACAACGTTTGTTGGTTACGTCTGTTTTGTCTTCTGCAAAATACTTGTTCATGCCTTTGACCACTTTTCGACTGGCTTGTGTGTTTTTTTCTTATTCAACTGGTAGCAGCTTTATACATACTCTGGACACCAAACTCTTGTCCTTAATGTGTTATGCAAATATTTGCTACCATTTTGTGGTTTGTCTTTTCATTTTTATGGTGCCCTTTATTGAACAAAAATTATTTTAATGGAATCAAATTGTAATTCTTGTCTCTTTTTGGTAGCACTTCCACATTTCCCTGGAAAAAAGAAATTTCTACCTCAGTGTCAGAATAATCTTTTTTTTTTTTAAATCTAAGCCTGTGAATATACTTATCATATTCAAACCCATCTGGAATTGATTTTTATATATGAGGTACGATAAATGTCCAAACTCATTTTTTTTTAACTGGATAACTAATTGTTCTATCAACTTTGTTTGAAGAGTCCTTCCTTTTCCCTCTGGTCTAGAGTTTTATCTCTTTTATATATCATAATTCTTTAAAAGCATTGATCAGTTTAGCCACTTTATTATGCTCCATTGATCAGTTAAATTCTCTGTTCCCAAATTATACTATCTTAACAACTATAAAGTTATAATAAATTTTAGTTATCAGGGAGCTCAACCCCTCTTATTTTTATGTAGTGTGTAGGTTTTCTTTTTCATAAAAATTTTAGATCATGTTTTTGGAATTGCATTAAATTTAAAAATCATTAGGAATGTACTGATATAGGCTCTTTTTCCATTTATTTAGGTGTCTTTAATTTTTGTTGGGGGTCTTCAAGATCACCATCGAGCTAGATGATTCTCTTAGAATGATTCACGGGGTACAGAAAAACTATTACAATCATGGTTCTAGTTTATTATAGCAAAAGGGTTCAGATTAAAATTAACAAAGGGAAAAGGTCCATGGGGGCAAAATCCAGGAGAAACCTAGCATAAACTTCCAAGTGTCCTCCCCGAGGAGAAGCATGTGGGCATGAGGAATTTTCCCAGCAACAGTGCAGAGTGACCACATAGGTGCAGAGTGTTGTCAGCAGGGAAACTCACCTGAGCCTTGCTTGTCAGGTTTTTTATTAGGAGTCAGTCATGTTAGGCATGTAATAACTGCTCTATGAACCTCAGGTACTGATTCTAGCCCTTCAGGGCAAAAGCAGGTGTTCACCATAAAATACATTGTTAGCATAAATGATCTGATCAAACAGATAACATTTGGTTTAAGGCTTTGGACATACTAAAATATTTATCAAGCAGAAAAATTCAAGAGATAAGAGCTCATCTCCCATGAGCTGGCCAAGGGCCAGTCCTAAAGACAAGCCTTTCTTAGGAATGTGCAGGGTTTGAGCAACCCTGGCCTGCTGACTTGGCTCTTTCCTGCACAAATATCTTTAAAGATATTTTAATAACTTTTTCATGTGTTTTTTAAAGCTTTTTAAAACTTTTTAAAGATACAATTTCATACTTACAGAAAAGTTGTAGTACTGCCAAAACTCCTAAATGTCTTTTGCCCAGATATCCCAACTTTTCACATTTTGTCCCATTCACTGTATCTCTCTCTCTCTCTTTCTCTTTCACCTATCTATCTATATAATTTTTTTCCACATTGCTTGAGAGTAAGTTGAAGCCATTGCATCACTTTAACCCTAAATATTTTAGTGTGCATTCCCCAAGAAGAAGTACATTCTTCTATGTAATCATTGTAATTATTAAAAATCAGTGTAATTATATACATACAGAGACTCATACACATATATTAATATCAAATGCAATGCTATTGTCTAATTTGCAAATCATATTTCAGTTACCTTATTATCTCATAATGTCCTTTATAGTTAAATTGTTTTGCAGTTTAAGATCCATTCCAAGATTATCCTTTGCATCTGTTTCTCTAGTGCCTTTTGATCTAAAACAGTACTTTACTTTTCTTTGTCTTCCTAGACCTTAGTACTTTTGAAAACTACAGGCCAGACATTTTATAGAATGTCTCTCAGTTTTCAGTGTTTATCTAAAGAGTGAATCATTTTTTCCTACACTCATATTCAATTCTGTTTCACTTCTTCCCCTTCTTTGTACTTACTTTTATTTAATTTCCTTTATATCTAGATTTAAATTTTGAATTTTTAACAAGAATATTGCAAGAGTGATGTATCATTCTAAATACACCATACCAGGAACCATGTGACATCAATTTATCCTAATATTAGTGAAGCTAATTTAAGACAGTGTCCACCAGGTTTTTCCATTGTAAAGTTATTTTTTTCCCTTTTTATATTTATAACTTATAGAGTGATATATTGAAATTAATATCCTATTCCTCATCAAACTTTTACCCTCTAGTTTTAGAGTCCATTGATGATTTTCTAACTCCATCATTCCTTCTCTAGACTGATATTCTGTAAGAAAGAGATACTATTTAGATAATGTAGATACTATGAGACAATGTAATATACTACTGACATTATTTATGTTGATGTTCAAATCATCATAGAACTGGCAAACAAGAACTGCATTTGTCTGTCTCCTTTGCTCTTTTGACGTGTCTCCATTACTATTTGAGCAGTTTTAGTTTTAGTGGTGCTGTTATTCAGTCACCAAGTCATGCCCAACTCTTTGCAACCCCGTTGGCTACAGCACACCACGCTTCCCTGCTCTTCACTATCTCCTGGAGTTTGCTCAAAGTCATGTGCATTGAGTTGGTGATGCCGCCCAACCATCTCATCCTCTGTCACCCTCTTATCCTCCTACCCTCAATCTTTCCAGGCACCAGGGTCTTTTCCAGTGAGCTGACTCTTCACTTCAATGGCTGAAGTATTGGAGCTTCAGCTTTAACATCAGTCCTTCCAATGAATATTCAGGGTTGATTTTCTTTAGGATTGACTGGTTTGATCTCCTTGCTGTCCAAGGGACTCTCAAGGGTCTTCTGCAGTGCCACAATTCCAAAGTATCAATTCTTCAGTGCTCAGCCTTTTTTATGATCCAACTCTCACATCCATACATGACTACTGAAAAAAATATATAGATTTGACTATATGAAACTTTGTCAGCAAAGTGATGTCTTTGCTTTTTAATATGCTGTCTAGGTTTGTCATAACTTTTCTTCCAAGGAGCGTCTTTTAAGTTAATGGCTCCAGTCACCATCCACAGTGACTTTGGAGCCCAAGAAAATAAAATCTGTCACTATTTCCACTGTTTCCTCATCTATTTGCCAGGAAGAAATGGGACTGGGACTGGGTGCCATGATCTTAGTTTTCTTTTTAATTGAGATATAATCAATATATAACATTATGCTTGTTTCAGGTGTACAATTGGTAAATTTGGTGTTTGTATATATTATGAAATTGAGAGAGTAACAGGCAGGAAGGCCAGGGGTCTCCAAATGGAGGACCTAAGCTGCAAGTTTCTCTTAAAAATCTGTGTTGCCATGACGACCAACACCTGGTTCCACCTGAACTTAACTTTTCTCAAACTTTGAGCTAACCAATGGGCTTTTCTTATAGAATTTTTTTTTTTTTTAAGCTGTGTTAATGAAACTATGTATTTGTTTTGGAATTTGCCTTTCTTCAAAATGGTTCCACCTAAGACTAACGTTCTTTCTTTTCTCAAACCTTGGGCTGATAATAGCTCAAAAAACCAGTATTCATATCAATTGCTTTATGGCTGCGGGATGACACACCTAGTGCCATCCTATCTCAAAACTGCATATTGTGGGAGAGGGGCCTGGTGAAACTCCGTCAGCCTTGAGGCGTCTCTCTTATCTGATTAATAGCTTTCTAACAGACATAAAACAGCTTGCTGAAACTAGCAAGGGGGGGCACTCTCCGACCCCCTCCTGATGTCTGTGTCAGAAGCATTCTCTGTTCCTTTTTCACTTTAATAAAACTCTGCTACACAAAAGCTCTTGAGTGATCAAGCCTGGTCCCTGGTCCTGAAGCTAAATCTTCTTTGGAGATCATGAATCCAACACGTTCACTGTAAGCTATCAAAATGATCACAATGAATCTAGTTAAAATCCATCAGCATCATCATAAGCACAGACCAATTTTTTCAACTTTTGGCAAGCTGATAGGTAAATTTTTCTTTGAAATTTTACTTCTACAATTGTGAGTGAGGATAAGTATCTTTTCGTATACTTAGTAGTCATTTGCACTTCATTTGCTGTGAATGTCCATTTACATGTTATTGTTCTTCAGTCGCCCAGTTGTGTCTGTTTGTGACCCCATGGACTGCAGCCCTCCAGGCCTCCCTGTCCCTCACCATCTCCAGAATTTGCCCAAGTTCATGTCCACTGCATCAGTAATGCCATCCAGCCGTCTCATTCTCTGACACCCTCATTTCCTTGACTCTGGGAGAGAATGAGGGCAGAAGGAGACAAGGGCGTCCATTTACATATCTTGCTCATTTTTCCTGTATCATCATTTCCTTACAAGAGTTCTATTATAAGTAACTATGCCTTTTATTATATATGTTGTAAAATTTTTCTTCTGTTTATCATTATTGCTGAGTTTGTGAGTTTGAAATTTTCTTAGTATTTTATTTACATGTCTATCAAGGCCTTTCTAACTCCAAGATTATTTTTTTTAAGTACCCATGTTTTCTTCTATACTTCTTGTATTTCAGTATTTGATACATCTGGAATCTAATTGGTTGTAATGAACAAAGTAAAATGTACTTCTTAAAATCAAATTAGATATACTTTTTATTATTATGTGTAACTAGGCCATTGTCTCAACACCATATATTGATTAATAAACTCATATCATTACTACATTATATTATTACTGTATGCTAAATCTACCCCCCACCCCCTGATTATTCTTTAGAGTCTCCCTTTATTCTCACATTTAACAACTAATGGTATTTTTATTGATTTCTCATTGAATTCATAGAAATTTAAGAACAAACATCTTTAGTCTTTACAACACTAAAACCAAAGTCTTAATGTTGGAGCACTGAGGAAAGTGTTACTCATTTTAAAAGGAACACTTTTAAAAGGAAAAGGAAATGTTTATTTTCTTTTATATGTTTCAGTAGGGTTTTAGAGGCTTCCAAGGTGGCCCTTGTGGTAAAAAAAAAAAAAAAAAGCTGTCTGCCAATGCAGGAAATGTAAGAGATGCAGGTTCAGTTCCTGGGTTGGGAAGATCCCCTGGAGGAGGGCACGACAACCCTCTCCAGTTTTTTTTTTTTTTTTGCCTGGAGAACCCCATGGACAGGGGAGACCAACAGGCAATAGTCCATAGAGCTGCATAGAGTCAGAGACTGAAGCAACTTAGCACACAGCACTGGGTTTTAGAATATTCTTCATATAGGAAATGAGCATTTTCTATTTCCATGTATTCGATCTGTTTTGTTTTATTTAGGAATGGAATATCTTATTCCATTATATTTTCTTTTTTAAAATTGGTTTTGCCATACATCAACATGAATCCACCAGGGGTGTACATGTTTTCCCCATCCTGAACCCCCCTCCCACCTCCCTTCCCATACCATCCCTCTGGGTCATTCCAGTGCACCAGTCCCTAGCATCCTGTATCCTGCATTGAATCTGGACTGGTGATTCATTTCTTATATGATATTATACATGTTTCAATGCCATTCTCCCAAATCATCCCACCCTCTCCCTCTCCCACAGAGTCCAAAAGACTGTTCTATGCATCTGTGTCTCTTTTGCTTAAAGAGCTATTATTTTTATTGCTTATCTTTTCAGTTCATTATCACTTGTATTTTAAAAAATTCCTCAATTTATAAAGTCTTACATTTTATATCTATGTTTATTTCTATCATTTTCAGGGTTCCATGCTACTACACCCTTCTGTCCTCCATAACCTGTTAAAATCCACAGATTATCATTTAGTTGCATTCACCTTTAATTCACATGCCCCAATCTTATCTGGCATGATACGAACCTTGGTTAAGTCAAATTTTCCTCTTATGCAGAGTATTCATGCAGTTGAACTCCACTGGTGAAAAATACATTCCTATGATAGCTGCTGCTGCTGCTAAGTCACTTCTGTCGTGTCCGACTCTGTGTGACCCCATAGATGGCAGTCCACCAGGCTTCCCTGTTCCTGGGATTCTCCAGGCAAGAACATCGGAGTGGGTTGCCATTTTCTTCTTCAATGAAAGTGAAAAGTGAAAGTGGAAAGTGAAAGTGAAGTCGCTCAGTTGTGTCCGACCCTCAGCGACCCCATGGACTGCAGCCTTCCAGGCTCCTCCATCCATGGGATTTTCCAGGCAAGAGTACTGGCGTGGGGTGCCATTGCCTTCTCCTATAATGGCTAGTTTTACTTAAAAGTCATGACATTTAACATTAAGTGGGTATTGACGTTATGGCGAAAGCACTGTATTTCTGTCTACCATTTTCTCTTGCCATTTTTCACACATTCTTTTTTATTCTCTAACTTCCAAAGACTCTTGCTTATCCTTTGTAAAGCACGTGACTTTATTTTTTACCTCTTTTAAGAACAAATAAAGCAGTTAAGAAGAGTTGACTCATTGGAAAAGACTTTGATGCTGGCAGGGATTGGGGGCAGGAGAAGAAGGGGACGACAGAGGATGAGATGGCTGGATGGCATCACTGACTCAATGGACGCAAGTCTGAGTGAACTCTGGGAGTTGGTGATGGACAGGGAGGCCTGGCATGCTGCGATTCATTGGGTCGCCAAGAGTCCGACACGACTGAGAGACTGAAATGAACTGAACTGAACTGAAAGCAGTTAAGAGAGATCTTTCATATATTCCCACCAACACCTCGGCCCAACCATGTGCATCTGTGCTCAGCACCATGCCTGTGTACTCTCACTGTGGGGTGTGCTCCATGCACTCTAACAAGCCCATCCGTACACTTCTGCGCTGCACTCCAATCCCTTTTCCTACTTAGAACTTTGCTGTAGCAGTTCTCCCTTATGTCTTTTGAATCCTCAAATTTGCATTAGATCACCTTCATTTACAAACTTGTTTGTAATTTTCCTCATCCCCAAACAACAAGCATAAAATCAAATAAAAACAACCTTCTTGTGATCCCACATCCTTCCTCAGCTAGAGGCTCATTTATTTGCTCCCTTTTACATCAAAACTCTTTGAAGGAATTACATTGTCTTAAATTTCTTTCCTTTTTTCTCTTGAATTCACATTAAACAATCTTTTATCACTATCCCTCTACTCATACAGATTTTTTTCATTAAGACTGAACACCTGATATTGTCATGTCTAATAGTCCATTCTAACAGACTGTACAACATGGCTTACTGGCAGCATTTGACCCAATTGACTAATTTATCTTACTTGCAAACTGTTTTTCATGTGGTTTCCAGGACATAACCTCTTTTAATTTTCATATCCCTCCCTTTTTTTTTTTTTACTTCCAGTGTCGTTTCTCTTTTCTCCTCAATCTCACAGTGTTAAATTATCTCCTTTCAGCCACAAACCACTTCACTGTTCAGTTACACCCTAATGATCACTTCCTCTTCTGGCTTTAAACAATTTCCAAATTTAAGTCTCCAGTCCATACTTCTTTCCAAAACTCCAAATTTATATCCCATTTTCTTTTCTTGAATATTTTCTTGGCATCCCCAACAGACCATATCCCAAACTGAACCTATAAACTCTTCCCTCAAAGGTACACTTTGTTCCAAGATGTTATCACTCCTAACTTGGATCACAGCAAGCAAGGTCCTGACTGCTCTCTCCCTGCCTCTTCTTTGGTTCTGGGTGTTAATCACAGTAACACTCAGAGTACAGATTTTAATGTCTAAATCAAATCAGGTAGTCCCTTTGCTCAGAGGTCTCTACAATGATTTGTCATCCCTCTTAGAATAAAATTCAAAGTCCTTACTATAGCTTATAAAACCAGTTTCAATACTCCCCTTAATTGCCTTGGTCATTCCTCTCAACCACACTGGCCTGTTTTTTGTTCCTCACACATGCCAAGTTTAACCCCTTTTCAGGACCTTTCCCTACACCTTACCTTAGCCTGGAGCACTCTTCCCTCAGATTCTGTAAGGCTGACTCACTTCTTCATTCATTCTTCTGCTTACACATCACCTTTCCTGACCACCCGACCTAAATAAACTATTGTTTCCTGCTGCCAGGAATGACTGTCTTGCTGTCCTCTTTCCTTTTGTTTTTTTCTTCAAACATTACACTCCCCAAAATAACATTATATATTACTTATAAATTGTTTATAAGTATAAAAGAGAAGTGAACAATTACCCACTCCAGTATTCTGGCCAGGACAGTTCCAAGGACTGTATAGTCAATGGGTCTCAAAGAGTTGGACATGTTCCTTTTTGAAAATAAGTTCTATGACAGCAGGAACTTTGTTTTGTTCACTGTTTGTTTTTATTAGTGTTTTTTGTTCTCTTCTATTAAGTATTTTGCCTGGTTTACAGTTTTCCATCCCTTATTTTCAATCTTATTATTTTGTTTCAGCTAGTGGTAAGTGCTATAAAAATCATAAAACACCTAATGGAGAACGACAATGGGGAGCATTTCTATAGATGAAGTGGTCAGGGAAGGAATCCTTAAGGATTACTTCTCATTTCAGTTAAGGCTTGAATAATAGAGAATGAACAAGCACAAATGAATGAATGGGAATCTGGAGAAAGAGAGTACTCTGGACTGAAGGAATAGCAAGTATAAATTTCCCAAGTGGGAGTAAATCTATGTTAATAGTTACTGGACTGGTAGGTAAGAGGTTAGACATAAGAGTCACTCTTAATGGCATGGAGTGATAAGGATAGGTAAGGCCCGCAGGTCATCATGAGGAGAGTAAATTTTATTCCAAGTACACTGGGAATCCATTGGGTGTTCTTAATTAGGAAAAGAGCATGATCTGATTTTCATCTTTAAAAGACAACTTGGGCTGTTATATAGAGAATACCTGGAAAATAATAAGTATAAACAAGGAGAGTAGATAGTGAGAGAAGACTGTTTCTGGATAAGACCAGTTTCAGTGGAGATTGAAGGAAATGGATAAATTTGCCTTGTAAGTAGAACTGACAAAACTTGTCAGGAAATACTAGTTGCCATGACCCCAAAAGCTAATTTTCTTTCCCTTTTCAGTAATTTGGCAAAGAACTGACATTGGAAGAATAGGTTGATGGTAGCTGCTGTGTTCTTGATGCTCTCTTTTCTAACAAAGATCTTTCAACTAAGAAGCTCCTGTTATTATATAATCGCTTAGATGACTTCCCTGTTCCTCTTTTTAAAATAAATACACCAATCCTATGAAAAATTATGTAATTATATCAACTTGACACTGAGAAACATTTGACAAAATCCAGCACTCATTCATAACAAAAATTCTTAGAAAGTTAAGAATTGAAGGGAATTATCTCAATTTGGTAAAGACTGTATAAAAAACATCAATACCAGTATACTTAGTGGTGAAAGACTGAATACTCCCTCCGAAAAATCAGGGACAAGGCAAGGATGTCTGCTCTCACTACTTTTATTCAATGTTGTAATGGACGTTCTCGTCACTGCAATAAGACACAAAGAGGAAATAAAAGGCATATAGATCAGAAAGGAAGAAATAAAACTGTCCCTATTTATATGGGTGATATAATTATCTATGTAGAAAGATCCAACATATGGGCAGAAACAAAACAAAATAAAAAATTCTTCAAACTAGTGAGTTAAACAAGGTTACAACATACAATATCAACATATGAAAATCAATCACATTTCCTTATACAACATTAAAAATTAAGGAACCAAGATTAAAAACACAGTATCATTTACAGTTTCTCCAAAGAAAATGAAATACTTAGGTATATGCTTAACAAAGCATATATAAGATTTGTGTACTGAATATCAGTGGTCTCTGACCATTTTGGCACCAGAGACCAGTTTCATGGAAGAGTTTTCCCATGGATCAGGTTGAGGGGTTGGGGCGGGGGTGCGGGGGGGGGGGGGGGGGCGATGGTTTTGGTATGATTCAAGCAAATTACATTTATTATGCACTTTATTTCTATTATTGTGGCTCAGCTAGTAAAGAATCTCCCTGCAATATGGGACACCTGGGTTCAATCCCTGGGTTGGGAAGATCCTGTGGAGAAGGGAAAGGCTACCCACTTCAGTATTTTGGCCTAGAGAATTCCATGGACTGTATAGACCATGAGGTTGCAAAGAGTTGGATATGACTGAGCGACTTTCACTTTCACTTATTTCTATTATTATTATGTCAGCTCCACCTCACATCATCAGGCACAAGATCCTGTACATTGAGGACCCCTGCTGAAAATTTCTAAATGATGATGAAAGAAATCAAAGAGTACTCAAATGGAGAGACATACTTTGATCATGAACTGAAAGACTCAACATTGTAAAGCTGTCAGTTTTCCTTAAATTTATATATAGATTTAATGTAATTAGATATAGACAACCTTATTCTAAAATTGATATGGAAATATACAAGCTTTAGAATAACTAAAATAATCCTAACAAATAAGAATAAAGTAGAATCACTCTATCTAAAATTATTAATAAAACTTATTATGCATGCATGCTGAATTGCTTCAGTCATGTATGACTCTTTGTGACTCTATGGACTGTAGCCTGCCAGGCTCCTCTGTCCATGGGATTCTCCAGGCAAGAGTACTGGAGAGGGTTGCCATGCCCTCCTCTAGGGGATGTTCCTGACCCAGAGATCAAACCTGCATCTCTTACATTTCCTGCCTAGTTGGGTGGGTTCTTTACAACTAGTGCTACCTAGGAAGCCCAAGATTTACTGTATAGCTACATTAATCAAAATAGTGTGGTATTAGTGGAGCAATAGACACATAGATCACTAGAACAGATAAAAAACTCATAAATTGATCTACAGAAATATGCTCAACTGACTTTTGACAATGTGAAAAATGGAGAATGACAGTCCTTAAAATGGAGAAGGCGATGGCAACCCACTCCAGTACTCTTGCCTGGAAAATCCCATGGACGGAGGAGCCTGGTAAGCTGCAGTCCATGGGGTCGCTAAGAGTCAGACACAACTGAGCGACTTCACTTTCACTTTTTGCTTTCATGCATTGGAGAAGGAAATGGCAACCCACTTCAGTGTTTTTGCTTTGAGAATCCCAGGGACGGGGGAGCCTGGTGGGCTGCCATCTATGGGGTCGCACAGAGTCGGACACGACTGAAGTGACTTAGCAGCAGCAGCAGCAGTCCTTAAAAAAAGATTGAGTTGAAGCAACTGGATATCTGAAGGCAAAAAGTTGACCTTGACCTCAATTTCACAGCTTATTATAAACAAATTAATAAATGAATAACTGACCTAAGTGTAAAAAGTAAAACTGTAAAACTTCTAGAAAAAAAGTTATAGAAAAATGTGTAAAACATGGAAACACAAAAGACCCCAAACAGCCAGCACAGTCTTAAGAATGAAGAGGAAAGCTGAAGTATCATACTCCTTGATTTCAAACTATACTACAAAGCTACAGTAATCAAAACAGCATGGCACTGGTACCAAAACAGACACATAGATCATAATAATAGGGAACATAATAGGGAGCCCAGAAATGAACTCATGTATATATGGACAAGTAATCTACACTAGACAAGGCAACATACAATATACAAAGGGGAAAGGACCACCTCTTCAATAAATAGTTTTGGGAGAACTGGACAGCTACATGCAAATAAATCAAACTGGACTACTCATATGATACATAAAAATAAATTAAAAATGGGTTAAAGACAAATGTAAGACCTGAAACCATAATATTTTTACAAGAAAACATAGGTAGCAAGCTATTTTGGATATGTCTCTTCAAGGAAGGGCGACGAAAACAAATAATAAATCAGACTGTCACACTAAAAAACTTTTGCAAATTGAAGGAAGCTATCAACAAAATGGAAAAGCCACCTACTGAATGGGAGAAGATACTTAATACTTGCAAACAATATATGCAATAAGGGATAAAAAAGAGCACATCTAATTCAACATCAAAAAACCAAATGACCTGATTTAAAAATGGACAGAAGGCCTGAATAGATAGTTTTCCAAAGAAAACATGCAAATAAGCAACAGGCACATGAAAATACATCCAATATCACTAATTATCAGGGAAATGGAAATCAAAGCCAGACTCGACATTACCTTACAATTCTCAGAATGGCTGCTATCAAAAAAGAGAACAAAAACCAAGTGGTGGTGAGAATGTGAAGGAAAGGAAGCCCCTATGCCCTGATAGAGGGAAGGTAAATCAATATAGCCACTACGGAAAACTGTATGATGATTCCTCAAAAAAACTACAAATAGAATTACAATTTGACCCAGAAATCCCACTCCTGAGTACTTATCAAAAGAAAAGGAAAACAAAAACACAATTAGAAAAGTTTCATGCACCCCAGTGTTCATTACATTATTTACAATAGCCAAGATAAAAAGGTTAATCAAAGTGAATTGGACATGCTCAAGCAGGAGATGGCAAGAGTTAACCTTGATATTTTAGGCATCAGTGAACTAAAATGGATGGGAATGGGAGAATTTAATTCAGATGACTTTTATATTTATTACTGTGATCAAGAATTCCTTAGAAGAAATGGAGTAGCCCTTATATTCACCATAAGAGTCCAGAATGCAGTATTTGGGTACAATCTCAAAAACAACACAATAATCTCAGTTCATTCCAACTCAAACCATTCAACATCACAGTAATCCAAGTCTATGCTCCAATCATTAATGTCAAAGAAGCTAAAGTTGACAGTTCTAGGAAGACTTCCAAGAACTTCTAGAACTAACAGCAAAAAAAAAAAAAAAAAGTCCTTTTCATCATAGAGGATTGGAATGCAAAAGCAGGAAGTCAAGAGATACCTGGAGTAACAGGAAATTTTGGCTTTGGGTACAAACTGAAGTAGGGCAAAGGCTGAGGTTTACCAAGATAATGCACTGGTCAAAGCAAACACCCTCTTCCAACAACAAAAGAGAAGACTCTACCCATGTACATAACCAGATGGTCAGTACCAAAATTATATTGATTAGATTCTTTGTAGCCAAAGATGGAGAAATTCTATACAGTTAGCAAAAACAAGACCAGGAGCTGACTGTGAGTCAGATCATGAACTCATTGTACAGGAGGTGGTGACCAAAATCATCCCAAAGAAAAAGAAATATAAGAAGGCAAAGTGGTTGCCTGAGGAGGTTTTACAAATAGCTGAGAAAAGAAGAGATGTGAAAGAAAAAGGATAAAGGGAAAGATATACCCAACTGAATGCAGAGTGCCAGAGAATAGCAAGGAGAGGTAAGAAAGCCTTTTTAAATGAATAATGCAAAGAAATAGAGGGAAAAAGATAGAATGGGAAAGATCAGAGATCTCTTCAATAATATTGGAGATACCAATAACATTGGAGATGCCATCTTTCATGCAAAGATGGTCACAATAAAGACAGAAATGGTATGGACCTAACAGAAGCAGAAGATATTAAGAAGAGGTGGCAAGAATACACAGAATAGATAATATGCAAAATTGACCCAGATAACCATGATAGTGTGGTCAATCATCTAGAGTCAGGCATCCTGGAATGTGAAGTTAAATGGGCCTTTGGAGGTATTACTAAGAACAAAGCTAGTGGAGGTGATGCAATTCCAGCTAAGCTATTTCAAATCCTAAAAGGCAAGGCCGTTAAAGTGTTCCACTCAATATGCCAGCAAATTTGGGAAACTCAGCAGTGGCCACAGGACTGGAAAAGGTCAGTTTTCATTCCAAACACAAATAAGGGCAATGCCAAAATATTTTCAAGCTACAATACAATTTCACTTATTTCACATGCTAGCAAGGTAATGCTCAAAATCCTTTGAGTTAGGTTTCAACAGTACTTGAACTGAGAACTTCCAGATATATAGGCTGGCTTTAGAAAAGGAAGAGGAGCTAGATATCAAATTGCCAACATCTACTGAATCACATAAAAAGCAAGCGAATTCAAAAAAAAAAAAAAGCCATCTACTTCTGCTTCATTGACTATGCTAAAGCCTTTGACTGTGGATCACAGCAAACTGTGGAAAACTCTTAAAGAGGTGGGAGTACCAAATTACCTTATCTGTCTACTGAGAAATCTTATGCAGGTAAAGAAGCAACAGTTAAAACTGGACATGGACCAACTGACTGATTCAGAATTGGGAAAGGAGTATGTCAAGCGTGTATATTGTCACCCTTACTTATTTAACTTCTGTGCAGAATGCCAGGCTGAATGACTCACAAGCTAGAATCAAGATAGATGGGAGAAATATCAACAATCTCAGATATACAGATGTTACCACTCTAATGGCAGAAAATGAAGAGGAACTAAAGAGCCTCTTGATGAGGGTGAAAGAGGAGAGTGAAAAAGCTGGCTTAAAACTCAACATTTAAAAAACTAAGATCATGGCATCCAGTTCCATCACTTCCTGGCAAATAGGTGGGAAAAAAGTGGAAACAGTGACAGATTTTATTTTCATGGACTCCAAAATCCCTGCAGATGGTGACTGCAGCCACAAAATTAAAAGACAATTGCTCCTTGGAAGAAAAGTTATGACAAACCTAGACTGCATATTAAAAACAAAAACATCACTTTGCCTACAAAGGTCCTTATAGTCAAACCTACGGCTTTTCCAGTAGTCATGTATGGATGTGCAAGTTGGACCATAAAGAAGTCTGAGTGCCGAACAATTGATATTTGGGAATTGTGATTCTGGAGAAGGCTTTTGAGAGTCCCTTGGACAGCAAAGAGATCAAACTAGTCAATATTAAATGAAGTTAACCCTGAATATTCTTTGGAAGGACTGATGCTGAAGCTGAAGCTCCGGTATTTTGGCCACCTGATGGGAAGAGCTGACTCACTGGAAAAGACCCTGATGCTTGGAAAGACTGAGGGCAGGAGGAGAAGTGGGCAATAGAGAATGAGATGGTTGGATGGCATCAGTTACTCATTGGATATGAGTCTGAGCAAACCCTGGGTAATATTAAAGGACAAGGAAGCCTGGCATGCTGCAGTTCATGGAGTTGCAAAGAGTCGGATGCGACTTAGTGACCGAACAACGAGACAAGACATGGAAGCAATCTAAGTATTCATCAGTGGATGAGTGTGCAAGGAAAATGTGGTAAATATTACCAATGGAATATTAATCAGCCATAAGAAAGAACGAACTCTTTCCATTTGTGACAAATTGGTTGGATTTTGAGTATTATACTAAGTGAAAGAAGCTAAATGTATACTGTATGATTTCACTTATATGTAGAATCTAGAAAGCAAAACAAATGAACAAACATAAGCAGAAACAGAATCATAAATATAGAGAACAAACAGGTGGTTGCCAAAGGGGAAAGGGATGGAAGGAAAAAAGAAATAGGTGAGGGATATTGAGGTACAGACTTCCATTTGCAAAATAAATGATTCATGGGTATGAAAATAACTATGTGTATCTTTGAATGGTGACATCATAATTAGCATTATCCTTGTTGATCACTTTGAAATGTAAAAGGTAAAAACAAAAGAAGAATTAAACCAATGGAAAATAATACTATTTTTTAATATGGAGACTTAAGATCACTAAAATATTAGTTTTTCATAAATTAACAAATGCACCAGATTCTGACTTGCTTGAATATAACTGTTTTGAGTATGTGTGTGTGTTGGGGAAGGGTGTAATTTAAATAAGCTGCTTCTAAATTTTATATGAAAATCTTAAGCAAACAAAAACATCTAAAATATTCTGAGGAAGAATAGTGGCAGGTAAATATCTCTATTAGGTAATAAAACATTTTAAAACAAATATGTAAGTGGAATAGAATTAAAATTCTGCACTATTTCCGTATTTTGCATTGTGTCCGAGGACTTTTCATTTGCTCCAGGGAAGGGTAAGCCCAAAAGAATTCAGGAAAAAAAAAAAAGTCAATTGAATTTCAAAAAGTTTTTTTTTTAATGCATAATGAAAACATTTGCCTGAAAAGCTGAAATAGTTTTTAACTTTAGCAAACTTTTCTAGAGAGGAAAGCTTGAGTTTACAAAGAATAATTTTGAATATCAAAAGCCTAAGCACTAAAAGTACTTTGATGTGAAACATATAATGTAAACTACTACAGAGTTAGGAAGGATTTAGGTTTTTCTGCTACAATAAAATAAAGGTGTCTGGCTTTGTGGAGATGATAGCACTAGAATTAGCTGGTTATTGGGGAAGGCCCACTCTTGCACCTACTGGAGATGCCAGGTTTACCCTATTGTAAAGAAGGAGGAGAGGCATCTGATAAAGCAGAAGTGATATGTCCCTCACTTCCCAGCCTCGGAAAGCATGTGACTGCTAGTGAAGCAGAAATAGGTGAGTGATACATCCAAGAGGATGTCTTGGTGACTCCTCATTGTGTCCTATTTACTCCATTACAGAGTTAAGGGTACAACTAAATGTCCAAGTGCCCTCAAGTGCTTGGAGAGAGAGGGCCAGTGAGCTGAGAGTAATCACAAGGAAGATGAAGCAGGACCACATTGTTTGAAGAACATGACAAGACCAGAGTCATCTCAAAAGATACCAACAAGGATGAATACAAGGGTCATGTATCTATATTGAATCCAGCATGGACAGATGGAAGTGACCATGGATCAAGTTCCTCTTCTTCTCTGCTAAGAAAACTAGAAGCCTCTGTCACCAACCCAAGGTTCTTGGACTCCTTAATCAATAGAAATTGATAGGTCAGACAGGAAATTCAGTCAAGGCTTTACTGGGACTTGGGTTGTGGCACAAAGTAGTGAAAGCGAGTTAACAGGTTCCTTTGCTGGCTCCTGAGTGGGGGTGAGGGGGTGAGCTAGTCCTTTAAATAGGATGAGGCTAGGGGCAGACCTCTTGGGTCAGGGCAGAGGAGTGGCTTAAGTGGTCTGCTCACCTCCTTGCTGGTGCTATGTGCAGGGATCATGCATAGGACCCTGCTTTTGCTCAACACTTTAGAAGCGGCAGTTGGGGTTTTGATAGTTTTGTATTTTATTGTTCATAATTGCCTGACTGCTTCCCAGGTGGCACTAGTGGTAAAGAACCTGCCCGCCAGTGTAGGAGACATAAGAGATGTTGGTTCAGTCTCTGAGTTGGGAAGATCCCCTGGAAAAGGAAATGGCAACTCACTCCAGTATTCCTGCCTGGAGAATCCCATGGACAGAGAAGCCTGGCAGGCTACAATTCATAGGGTCGCAATGAGTCGGACATGACTGAAGCGACTTAGTACACACCCAAGCCATGTGTGCAGTTATTTTTAGCTACTTATAGTTTCTTTGTATTTTGTTGTTGGGAAGATAGGTTTGTCCAGGTGCAAGAACTGCAACAGTGACAGTTCTGTTATTTTCTTGGGTTCCAAAATCACTGCAGATGGTGACTCCAGCTACCATATTAAAAGATGTTTGCTTCTTGGAAGAAAAGCTATGGCAAACTTAGACAGCATATTAAAAAGCAGAGACATTACTTTGCTGACAAAGGTCCATATAGTCAAAGCTATGGTTTTTCCAGTAGTCATGTATGGATGTGAGAGTTGGACCATAAGGCTGAGCACCGAAGAATTGATGCTTTTGAAATACGGTGTTGGAGAATGTCACGGTCTTCGTAGACTGGGACCTAGGGACTGGAGTTGGGGTACTTTATTTGCAGAAACACATGCTTATGTATCTTCAATAAAATGATTACTCAGCCATTAAAAAGAATGAAATTCCACCAGTTGCAACAAGATGGATAGTCCTTTAAGTAAAAGGTCACTGAAGAGAGTCACTGAAGGGAGTCACTGAAGGGAATCCAAGCAGGTGCTCTTTCCCATGATCTCAGTTCTGAGAACTGCATGCAGCTCTGCTTGTTCCTGTTTCCTAGGAACTGATAAGGAACAGAGAGTCCTTGAGAAATGGCACACAAAGGAAGAAAACAACATATTGGATCCCTTAAATTTGAGCGTCCCCTGACAGGAGAACAGTCTTGAGAGTCCCTGGTTTGCAAGGAGATCAAAGCAGTCAATCCTAAAGGATATCAGTCTTAAATATTCATTAGAAGGACTGATGCTCAAACCAAAGCTACAATCTTTGGCCACCTGATGTGAATAGCCAACTTGTTAGAAAAGACCCTGATGCTGGGAAAGATTGAAGGCAGGAGGAGAAGGAGATGATTGACAGAGGACGAGATGGCTGGATGGCATCACTGACTTAGTAGACATGAGCTTGAGCAAGCTCTGGGATATGGCGAAGGACACAGAAGTCTGGTGTGCTACAGTCCATGGGGTCACAAAGAGTTGGACAAAACTGAGCGATTGAACAACAACAACAACCAGCACTGCAACAAAGAGTTCCAGGCCCCAGGTCTAGACTGTCTCACCTCCACCAGAGCATGATCCACTCAGAGGATAATGAGGAAGAAAGGAGAGGACCAGGACCTTGAGTTTCACTGTTTAGTCATAAAATGACTTAATTACTAAATTGTCTAAGTTTACAGAAAAAGACTAGTTGACTTTTTCTGGCAGACTCCTGAGTGGGGGTGAGCGGGTGAGCTAGTCCTTTAAATGGGATGAGGTTAGGGACAGACCTCTTGGGTCATGGCAGAGGAGTGGCCCAGGCCAGGCCCTTTTCCTACCTGACTTTTTCAGGCAGATCGGCAGCTCAGGGTTACAAAGCACACTGAATTGCACATCGGTTTTAAAGTTAGATTTTTATGTGCTATAGCCTATATAGCTTATAAAATGCATAATCACTTTATAGATTTTATTTGATATTTCTGTATTTTAAAAATATTTTGCAATGAGAATACTGTGTATTCATATATATCTTATGTATCTTTTAATAAATAGATCAGTATAATAATTTTGACTTGCTCAGTAATTATCAATATTGACCATTATAGTTTGATTCAACACCTATTTTTTTAATCACAAATTAAGTCTAAAGTTCACCCTGATTCTTTTTTTAAATTTATTTTTAAGATGAAGAATAGTACATTGTCTTCTATTATTCCATTTCTAACTCAGTTGCTTTAATTTTATGGAAGTTTTCAAGTCAAAAGTCCCTTTAGTGTTGACTTTTTTTCAGATTTTTTCTTTATTTTACTTTACAATACTGTATTGGTTTTGCCATACATTCACATGAATCCACCATGGGTGTACACGTCTTCCCAATCCTGAACCCCCCTCCCACCTCCCTCCCCATACCATCTCTCTGGGTCATCCCAGTGCAAAAACTACCTAATTTATCAGAAAGGTGCTCTGCTGATTCTTTTCATATTTCCATTTAATTCTGTTTCTTTGCCTTTGTGAATTTACATATAAAAGGCAGGAGAAGACCCAAACTGAACAGCCTTTTCTAAACTCTGTTTGGCTCCTCCTGACCATCCCCTTGCCCTTCTGGTTTCTCTATCACAAGAAGTTCTAATTTGGATCTGCTTTTAATTTTTCTTTCTTCTTAGCTAATTTCATAGCATTCTTCCAATGCTTTGATCTCTGAGCTGTTAGTCTTCTCTTCTTTTGAGCCTGCTATATATCCTGCCCATGAGAGAGCCCTTCTTTAAGCCTCACAAGGACTTTTTCATGTGACTTATTTCTAGCCAGAAGAAGTGAAGTGTCAGACCAAGTCACGTAAGCTCCATACACGCCATATGTGGTTAGTACTTCTCTCCACTCAACTTCTTCACTTCTCACAACCCTGGTTTCCTTTCCTTTGAAGTCCTGCATGCTTGAAAATATTCTTTCTAGAAAGATTCTAGCTGATTGTAAACCCATTTCCTAAAAAGTATTTATATTTTCACTTTGTTTATCGTATTAAAACACAAGACACTTAGATTTCTGCACAGTATCCTTCCTGGTGACCACTTGTTCAAGCATCCAATTTTTGTTAGAAGATTCAGTGAAATGGTGATTTTAATGTGGTTTATACCACATTAAAAAGTGAACTGGTCACTTTAAATTTAAGTTTGAGATTGACCTTGGGTGGCCTCGGCCTACAGCAGCTTGGAGTGGGGCTTGGGTTCCCAGAAAGAGATTGAGGCTGGGTTGAGGAGAAGAGAACATCAGATCTTAGCCACTAGACAAGTGGTCAGTGATAAGGGCCCTGTCCCTTTGGCTTTGCAGAAAAGAATCAGCACAAAGAAGGAAAGTAGTAAACCAAGTGAAGTATTTATTAAGAGGAAAAGAGGACAGGACCTGTGGATATACACACAGGCAGACTCAGAGTTCCTGGGTCACACCCTTGTAGTAGTTTGAATTACTTTTATTGGGTATTTCTTCCAAGTTTCCTTTGGCCAATCTTTTTGATTTGCCTGGTTCACAGTCCATATTTCATATGTCTCAGGATCCTCCCATGTGAGTGCACACATCTCTTAGCCAAGATAGATTTTACTGAAACAGCATCTGGGTAGAACTTCCCTTGGCATAACTGCTCTTTGGCCTCCAAGGAGTCTTTCTGCACATGTGTAGTCAAGGAGGTCTCCTGACTGCAAGAATGAAAAATATGTGGTCTGGGTGGGGCCCAGCCTCCTGCTTTAATTGTCCTGCTATTCTTGACTTGGAGTTTCAATCCACAGGGAATGAATCCCAAATAGCTTTACCATGGGGAGAAGGAAGAGGCTCATCTACCTCCTGCCTCAAGATGAACCATGAGATCACATTCTGATCTGAAAATTATCTCCTGGAATAGGGCCAGTGTGTATTTATTTACAGGTCTGTAGAGTGACTTGTGTTTTTATTATGCTAACAAAGAGGCTGACGAAGTGAAAAATCATTTGTTAGAGGCTTGCCCCTCAGCTCCATTTTTGCTCTGGCTCTGTATATGATGTATGAAACTTCGCCAATCATTTGAAAGACTGGCTTTGTAACTTTACTGGTATAGACTTCCTCCTGGAAGGCATGCACACCTATTTGGGTAGGGATCTCATCTTAGGAAAAGGATTTCTGCTCACCACTCTCTGCAGAGTATCCTGGACTTCTTTGTTTCTTAGACTATACACAGCAGGGTTTAGTAAAGGTGTTATGACAGTGTAGGTCACTGAGATCAGCTGATCCTCATCATTGCTGTTCTCTGACTTGGGCTTGAAGTAGGCAATGGAGGCACAGCCACAGTGGACAATGACCACAGTGAGGTGGGAGATGCAGGTGGCAAAGGCCTTCTTCCAGCCCTCAACTGAGGCAATCTTGAGAATGGTGGAGATAATGAAGATGTAGGAGATGAAGAGGAAGGTGGCAGGGCCTGTGATGGCCAAGAGACTAATAATTAAGGTTAGGATATCATTGATGATTGGGGTAGCACAGGCCAGGTTCAACACAGGTCGAACATCAGGGAAGAAATGCTCAATCAGTGCCTTGCAAAAGGGCAATCTGGAAATAGCCACAGCCTGAACCAGTGAGAGTGAGAACCCCGTGGCACTGACAGAGAATGCCAGCATGGCACAGACCCTCCAGTTCTTGATGACTGAGTAATGAGGCGGGTTACAGACAGCCACACAGCGACCACACCCCATTACTGCCAGCAAGAGGCAGTTGGTGATGGCAAAGCCAAGAAAGAAAAAAAGCTGAGTCCCACAACCCTCCAGGGATATGGACTGGCTCAGACCTACAAGGCTGAAAGGCATGCATGGGATGGTGACAAGGAGTAGAAAGTATCTGATGTAGACAGGGCACTTAGAAAGAAGCACATGGGTGTGTGGAGGTGATGGTCTTTATGGACAGCAGTCACAGTGATGGCATTACCAGCCCGAGTGAGAATGTACAGGATGAGAAACACCATGAAGAGCTCAGCTGATGTTCCTGGAAGTTGGAGAAACCTTGGAAAATAAACTCTCTTATCTCTGTGTGGTTGGCTGTCCTCATTGGAGATCTCAGGGCTGAAAAACAAAGAGAAAGTCAGCACCATCTTTTGGTGCTACCCTACCCTCTGGTGAGCACACATTCAATACCACAAAGATTCGGTTCAAAATTTCATGAATCAACTGCCCAGGGATGTGGCAGACTAGGTCCTACAACTGGAATAAGAGATACAGAAAATTTGTGCAACATTATTTAAATGCTTGAGGTAAAGCTTTCTTTTTGGGTACTCCTGAGTCATTAAAAAAAAAAATGATAACCTATTTATGGCCCATGAAATTGGTCTCAAAATTTTCTTAAAACTATGTTTTCTGTAGACCACAGTCTCAGCCCACAATGTAATTAAGCTAGAAATTGTCACAAAAAGAAACTTTAAAACGTACAAATATTTGATAGTCTAACCAATGGTTCAAAGAGGAACTAATAATGGAAGTTAAAAAATATTTAGAACTAAAGAATAGTTAGAGAATCACATATCAGCATTTAGAACATTATTAGAGGGAACTTTGTAGTTTAAAATGCTTTTTTGTTACTTTTATAAAAGGCTGAAAATTAGTGAGTAGAGCATCCACCCTAAGAAATTATAAAAACAAGATTAAAAAAAAAAGAAAGTAGAAGTAAAAAAAATGATACAATATATTAAAAAAAGATAAAACAGATAAGATCCAAATGGGTAAAAATTTATAAACTTTAGGTAAACTGCTAGTGAAACCGTCAAAGGAGAAAAAAAAAAAAAAAAAAAACGAGGACACAAACTCTAGTAAGATTTAATAAAGAGACATAAAGACAGAACTTTCAGACACAAAAAGATGAAAAGCAATTTTATGAAAAACTTTGTCTCAATACATTTTAAACTTCAATGAAATGGATACATTTCTAGAAAAACAAATTACTTATCAATATTGAATTAAGAAGAAGCCTGAAAACTATTTTAAGTGAAATAGTAGTGAAAAGTCTACAAATAAACCTCTAGGCCAAGAACAATTTACCAGTAACAATTTACAACATTCAAGGATAAGTTAATTTCAATCTTAAGACTGAAATAGTTTAAACTATTATGGGTAATTAAAAAAGAAGGGGCTAGGGGAGCAAAATTTGCCACCCCCAAGATGTTTCTCTTTAGCATGAAGATTAATTTAGGCTGGTTATTTTTAAGGTCCAAAGACTCAGGAAGAATCTTTGACCTTCCCCCTAAATGCCTAAAAGTTTGTAGATGGAGGGCTTGTTCCAGGAAGAGAGCCATCACTATAGGTAACTGTGGTATGAACCAGGTATGGTAGGTAGAGAGAAATCTAGCAAATCAACTCATTAAAATTTCTCTGTCCCATTGTTTCTGCCTGGCCCAGCAAACATTTGTTTATCAAACATTTGCTTTTCTTGGATTGTCTTTTTCCTCTGGGAAGTCCCAAATCACTACCCCTAACATCCTCTTTTTTCTTTAGCTGAACATGATATTCAAGGTGAGGGTTTCAGTCATTGTGGTGAGTTATTCAGTCTTCCTGAATCTCTCACATATGTACTTGTTATTTAACTTTTGTTTGATTTTTCTCTCACTAATATGTCTCAGGTCAATTTAACTCTTAGACCAGTCAGAAGAAACTAGAAGGGTAGAATAAAATTTCTTTCTCCCTGATGAGGGAATACTCCTAACCCCATTTTATGAAGTTGGAATTATCTCGATACCAAATTTATCAGGGCAATCTCACTCATAGAAATAGATGCAAAACTCTCAAGCAAAATGTCACCAGGACAAATTCAACCATATATAAGATGGGTATATGACCAAGCTGGTTTTATTTTAGGATGCTAAGCTTGTTTAACATTAAACCGCCCAATTATATTTTTCCTCAAATGAATTGTTTAAAGGAAAAGAGACATGATTATTTCAGTAGCTGCCAAAAAAGCATTTTTAAAATTCAGAGTCTACTTATAAGAACCCTTAGTAAACAAAGAATAAAAGATTTTTTTTTAACTGATAAAGCATATGTACAGCAATTCTTCAGCCAGCATATACTTAAAGGTAAAATACTGAAGGATTCTTTTTAAGATTAAGAACAAGATAAAGGTGACTGCTTTATCTACTTCTATTCAACATTGAAAACTGAATATTCTAGCTAGCCCAGTAAGGCAAGAAAAAAGGAATTAAAGATACAAGAATTGAGAATAAAGAAATTCTTTGTAGATGATGTGATTGTGAACATAGAAAATCTAAGAGAAGCTACTGATAAACTATTAGAATTATTAACAGAGTCTAACAAACTTTCTGGTACGAAATTTATATATAAAAATTCATCACATTTCTGTACTTAAAGTGATAGAAAATTAAATTTAAAAATAGAAAATATCTAGGAATAAAGACCTTTATTAAGAAAATTATAAAACTTTAATAATAAACACTAAAGATGACTGACATGAATGGAGCAGTACACCATGCTTATGAATTGCAAGATCTAATATTACAAAGATTTCAATTAATCAAAACTCTGGTGCAACTCAATCAGAATCCCAAATGGATTGTTTTTGGTTCATTGGTTGCCAGATTGACAACTGATACTAAAATTTATATGGAAGTACAAAGAGAAGCCAAAACACTCTTAAAGAAGAAAAGCAAGAGTAGAGGGTTTGCCTTTCAAATACTGTTGCTTATCCTACTGCTGCTGCTGAGTTGCTTCAGTCGTGTCCAACTCTGTGCGACCCCATAGACGACAGCCCACCAGGCTCCGCCGTCCCTGGGATTCTCCAGGCAAGAACACTGGAGTGGGTTGCCATTTCCTTCTCCAATGCATGCAAGTGAAAAGTGAAAGTGAAGTCTCTCAGTCGTGTCTGACTCTTTGCGACCCCATGGACTGCAGCCCACCAGGCTCCTCTGCCCAAAGGGTGCCATTGCCTTCTCTGTTGCTTATCCTAAGGCTATAAGAATTAAGAAGATGTGAAATTATTACAGGGATAAGCAATCTCACCAATGGGGGGAAAAATTGAGTTCTGAAATACAGAAACTATTTGCACCAGGGCTAGCTTTGCAAATTGGTGGAAAGCACAGAGTCATCAATTAATAGTCCTGGAATAGTTGGTTTACCCATATGGAAAAAAACTGAAATTAGATGAGCTTACACCATTAAAGAGGAGGGCATGGCAACCCACTCCAGTACTCTTGCCTGGAGAATCCCACAGACAGAGAAGCCTGGCAGGCTACAGTCCATAGGGTCACAAAGAGTGGGACATGGCTGAAGCAACAGCATGCACACCATTAAAGGGCTTCCCAGATGGCTCAGTGGTAAAGACTCCGTCTGCCAATGCAGGAGACACAGGATATGCAGGTAAATCCCTGGGTTGGGAAGATCCCCTGGAGAAGGAAATGGCAACTCACTCTAGTATTCTTGACTGGAGAATCCCATAGACAGAGGAGCCTAGCAGGCTACAGTCCATAGGGTCACAAAGAGTCAGACATGATTGAGCAACTAAGCATGAACATGCACAGCTTTAAAAAAAAAAAATTGGTTTCAGATGTATTAAAATGTAAAAACAAACAAACAGAATATCCTACAAAACATCTAGAAGATAATAGAATATTTTTACAATTTGGGATAGTGAAAAATACAAAACAGGAAAGAAAATAATGATAAATTTTATCCCGTGAAAAATTAACTCCTATTTTTCAAAAATAAATCACAAGAAAAGGAAAAGGTAGAAACAGGAAAAACATTCACAATAAAAATAACAGATAAAATACTAGCACCTGGAACTTCTAAAAATCAGAAGGAGAAGATTAGCTTAATATAATAATAGATTAAAAAGAAAACAACAGGGATTTTATATGATGAAACACAGTTAGCATGTGAACAAATTTTTAATATTGTTGATAGCCAGAGAACATAAGATCACAGACTACAAGTTAAGACCACAGCCCATTTCATACTTATCAGATTACAAAACATCAAAACTATCAGATACAGTGCAATGGAAGCTATGGTTCCCTAATAAAGGGAATGTAAATTGATAAAAATTGATAGAATTATTTTGAAAAACAGATCTTACCTGTCAGAGCTGAAAATAAACATATCCTATGCAATTCTATCATTAGATAGTTAGCCCAGAAAAGCTAAAGAGTCACAAGCAAGAAGATTATAGCAAGTTTGTTTATTGTTGAAAAATGAAACTGAAACAAACCAAGTATTTTCAAAAGCAGAAAGGATATTTAAATTGAAGTAAATTCTTACAATGAAGTATTTTAGAACAGTGAATGAATTAATTGTGAAACAGGGGTGGGCAAACTACAGCCCACAGGTCAGCTGTTTTTGTAAGTAAGGCTTTATTGGAACACAGTCACACCCATTTTTATGTATTATGTATGACTGCTTTTGCACGAACATAGTAGAGTTAAATAGAGGCAATAAAGATTGTCTGGCCTACACAGACTAAAAAGAGGCAACAAAGATTATATGGCTTACACAATCTAAAATATTTACTAGCTGATCCTTTATAGAAAAAGTTTGCTGACTCCTTAAAGGGACAAATTACATTTTCACAAATCAATGTAGATGAATCTCAAATCATAATGTTGAATAATAGAAGCTAACCAAAGTTTGTATACATATATTTGTGTGTGTGCGTTCCATTTATTGGGCTTCCCCAGTAGCTCAGCAGTAAAGAAACTGCTTGCCAATGCAGAAGACATAAAAGACACAGGTTTGATTCCCTGGGATTGGAAGATACCCTGGAGGAGGACATGGCAAGCCACTTCAATATTCTTGCCTGGAGAATCCCATGGACCTCCAGAGAACCCTGGCAGTATACAGTCCATAGGGTCATAAAGACACAGGCACAACTGAAGCGACTTAGCATACACACATACATTCTATTTATTTAATTTTCCAAAGAAAGCAAGATTAAATAATACATCATTAAGAAATAATAAGTTCTTCAAAGCAGTATGTTCTTTAAAAACATGAGAAATTTAAAATATGGAAATTCTTTAACCTAAAATTCATGATAGTGACTATTTGGCATATATTGAAGTATTTGAAAGGAGCATATGTGAGACTTCTAGTTTTTTGGTGACTTTCTGTTTCTTAGCTTAGGCAGAGGGTACCTAGGTATTTGTTTTATTATTTTTCTTAAAATGTACATTTGTTTTATATGCTCTTTTTAATGCATACCGTACTTTACAACAAAAATTTTAGTGTTATGCATCAAATGTTCATGATATTGTTAAATGGAAGAAATATCAAAATAGTAAAGGTCATGTGATCCCTATACTGTAATGAAAAGCAAAGATATATACCCACATAAATGTGGATACATATGTATATACAAAAGATTTAGAATACAGAAATGATTATATGTGATATTTATAAACAGAAACTAATACTAGTATAATATTTTTAGACTATCAATATATTGCACAGCTTTTAAATTATGCATAAGAAAAGTTTTTAATTCAATGGAAAATGATGGTTGAAAAGCAGGATATTATTTGGTATATGCAGAATTATCTCAACTAATCAAAATATAGAATACAGAGAAAGCTAAGTGGAAATCATCTAAATGTTAGTAGTACACAATTCTGCATGGTATAACTCACGGTATAAATTTCTACCGTCTCTTGAATTTTGCAAAGTGTCCATGATGAATATGTACAATGTAGGCAGTGGGTGGAGGATAAGTTCAATTCTTTAAACTTGAGGTTATTCTTATCACCATCTTTTCATCTAAGTATCTCTCCAGTCTTAGTTCTGTTGGCGTTTTTCATTCTCATGTGATGGCGCTTATCACATTTAGTTGAAATTATTTATCTAACTTTTGAACTATATTCTAGGCTTTTTTATGACAGGGATAATGTAAGTGTTGAAAGTGTTGCTGATTCAATCATGTCTGACTCGTTGCAGCCCCATAGCCTATAGTCCTCCCAGGCTCCTTTGCCCATGGAATTTTCCAGGCAAGAATACTGGAGTGGGTTGCCATTTCCTCCTCCAGGCAATCTTCCAGACCCAGGAATTGAACATGTGTCGCTTACGTCTCATGCATTGGCAGGTGGGTTCTTTACCACTAATGTCACCTGGGAAGCCTCTTATAGCAGAGATCATACTTAGTTATTTCCATATACCCAGAACCTAGCCTAATATTTGCCCTCTCTTAAGCTTTTGATAACTATGTGAACCAATAATTAAAGTAATACTCTTGAGGTACATCTAGTCTGGGGAAGGAGACCCGTACCTTTGCCGGATATATACAGCAGCACTGCCTTGGGCACGTGGAAACTAGGACAAAGTATTGAAGTCAAAATCTAGACTTAGTCCCATTGAATGTGAAAGTGAAGCTGCTCAGTCGTGTCTGACTCTTTTCGACCCCATAGACTGTAGCCTACCAGGCTCCTCTGTCCATGGGATTTTCCAGGCAATAGTACTGGAGTGGATTGCCATTTTCTTCTCCAGGGGATCTTCCCATTAAGTAGTAAAAATTGAGAAACTGCCAGAGAAAAAAATACATGAATGAACAATACAGGAAAAAATGAAAAACCATTATTATTAAGAAGGTGCTGGTTTAGCTGCTAAGTCATATCTTATTCTTCTGACCCCATAGACTGTAGCCTGCCAGGCTCCTCTGTCCATGGGACTCTCCAGGCAAGAATTCTGGAGTGGTTGCCATTTCCTTCTCCAGGGGATCTTCCCAACTCAGGAATCAAACCCTAGTTTCCTGCATTGTAGGCAGATTCTTTATCGACTGAGCTACAAGGGAATTTCCATTATTAAGAAGGGACATAGATAATTCATCTGGGGTTAGTTTTCCAATACTTAATCTAACTTTTGGTGAACAGCTCTTTCTCCAAAAATATGGTAGAAAATTATAGGAATTTTGGCCATTTTACAGTTTCCTTTATTCTTCAAAGTAATAAAACATCTACTGCTCAAAAATAAATATATTGTAGAAATGTGATGATGCTTAGTTTCAAAAAGGATAAAAGTGTTGTCTAATATTGTATATTTAGTTCACGGCAGAGAGGACTTGGGAACCCAGCTCTTTTTAGCTTGTACTCTGAGTTCTCTGTTCTTGAAAGTTCTTAATACTGGAGGGAAGATGATGTCCTTTCTGTCTCAGCTGAGATACTGATACATGTACCACTGATAGACAGAAGTTTATGAGCCTTCTCTAGGAAGATATTAAAAAGCAGAGGAAACCACTTTATCTTCCTCTGGGTTGCTTTGATATCTCTGTGCAGAGACAAGGATATGGGTTGATATGTATTACCCAATTTCCTGTTAGTTCCTAACACAGCTACTAGTGCCTGGTAGAAGGGCAAGTCTCAGAAGAAAACTGTATTTCTTCTGCTGCAAGACTAGCATCTATCTGTCTAGAAACTCCAGCTCCAGCCCCATTCACATCCATGTCCACATCACACACACACACATATACACCCCACCACACGCACACACAGATTATGTGAAGCATATTTCTCTGGAAGTAGTCATCTGGATGCCCCTGTGTTACATTGCTGGATGGAAGCAGAGCAGAGATTGAGCCTAACTAAGCCTAACCCAAGATAGAGCAAAATAAGCAAGGGGAGTCAAAACAATGTATAGACCTCAAATGCTGATGGAACAATAAAGTTGGTCCTTAGACTCTGAATGTCTGAGTTAATTTGTAAATGCAAAAACAACACTTAATTAAAATATAGTATATATTGTCCTCTTAAGACAGTCTGCACAACTTAAAGCTTAGAAATTATCCTACAAGGAAATAAAATATGTACTCCCATTTTAAAGATGGACTACTTGAAGCTTGAAAATATTAACTACTTGTCAGACTCATATATCTAGTAACTGGTAAGACCAGGTGTGAAACACAGTATATGTGACTCCAGATTCTACATGCCTTCACTGAATCAAAACTTTGCTGATTGAGTATTCAGGAATGAGGTGTAGGTTAGAGGGGAAGAAGACAACAGCTGTATGAAAAATGTCTGACCCTCAGTCTTATTTACTCGAAGGATAACAGGGACTTCAGTAGTAGATGAAAACTCTGGCATTATGAAGGTTTTCCAATTTACTATCTCTCCCTCCATAGTTTTAAACAGACTCTTCCATCATTTAAAAATAAAACTTATGACAATATTCTATTCCACTTTATAGGCACTTGGTCTCAAAAAGGTCATCATGCAAAACACAGGCAAAGTATGAAACTCTAAGAAAATCATCAGAAAACCAGAATGAGAAAAGAAAGAAACTTATAAAATTTAAAACCTCTTTTTTTTTTTTTCCTACCAGCCACCACTTACTTCTTGCAAAGTTGGCAAAAGATCTGAGAGAAGTTCTTTTAGTGGTTGTGCATCTGAACTTAAAAAAAAGAAAAAAAGAACAAAGATAAGACTCTCTCCAAGAGGCCCATAAGGGTACAGGGAGGGAGGAGGGAGGGGGGTTCAGGATGGGGAACACATGTATACCTGTGGCGGATTCATGTTGATGTTTGGCAAAACCAATACAATATTGTAAAGTAATTAGCCTCCAATTAAAATAAATAAATTTATATTTAAAAAAATTGAAAACCCCAGGCAAAAAATTTCAGCATTTGCTGAATGTCAGAGGTATGGGGACCAACTTAAGGCCAGAGCATTGTATCCTCTGGCCTGGGAGGATCTTCTTGCAGACAGAAAGCCTCTTGAAACCCCAAATCTGGGAGCTCTGCTTATTCCCAAAAGAGAACCAGATCCATCTAAGACTCTAGGGACTTCCTCTTGAGAATCATTCCAGGGCACAAGGGGTAGCAAAGAAAGAGCTTGAGGCTCTGTCCCAGGGGCTTGATTAGGAACTTGAGCAATTAGTAGGACAAAATACTGCCTTTGGCTAATGACTCACAAGAGCAGTTTGCATTGTAGAAACTGAAATGAGTTTTGTTAAAAAAAAAAAAAGCATGACAAACAAAACAGTGAACCCGGAAGGAACCTGCAAAATAAAATACATGTCAGTTATTCTATGCCTGAGGATTATTTCTTCATTTAATGAAGCAATAACTATTAATGAACAACTATTTATGCTGCATGTAGTATGCTGAGTGTTGGAGGTGCAAGCATGACAAAAACCACCATTGTGTTTGCTCTCATAGAGCTTATCAAAGAGGGAGGCATATTGAGTTGTGAAAGTGAAAAGTGAAGTCGCTCAGTCATGTCTGACTCTTTGTGACTCCATGGACACCAGGCTCTTCCGTCCATGGGACTTCCTAGGCAAGAGTACTGGAGTGGGCTGCCATTTCCTTCTCCAGAGAATCTTCGCAACCCAGGGATGGAACCCAGGTCTCCCGCATTGTAGAGAGACGCTTTACCGTTTGAGCCACCAGGGAAGTCCATATATTGAGCTGTAGCTAATCCATTGGGTATCTTTTGTGTGAATTAGGAAAAAAATAAAAGCTTGTTTGGATAGATGCAACCCATGTGCACACACAGTGAGTAGACAATATATTTGTGTAATTAGTAAAAGAGCATAACTTCAGTGGATGTTTGGGGCTGTATACCAGGATGTATATATCGCCGGGAGGCAGTGAAAGGCAGGGAAACCTGGTGTGCTTCAGACCATGGGGTCACAAAGAGGTGGACATGACTTAGCGATTGAACAACAACCAGGATGTATGACTTGTCAAGTGGACTGTGGCCTGGATTTAAGCCTTCATTCTCCTCCTTGATTACCTACCCCTGTGCAGTGCACATCTTGCACACTAGGCAGGTTTCAGACAAATAGTCTCACAAATAAGCACCATAGTACAAGCAAAAATAGATGCTATAAGGAAAAAATGCAGAATTTTTCTTTAAGAATTTATTATTTATTTATTTGCTTATTTATTTTTGGCTGTACTGGGTCTTTGTTGCTGCTCACTGCTTTCTCTAGTTGCAGTGCAGTGTAGTGTTGGATAAGACTCTTCAGAGTCCCTTGGACAGCAAGGAGATCAAATCAGTTAATCCTAAAGGAAATCAACCCTGAATATTCACTGGATGGACTGATGCTGAAGCTGAAGTTCCAATACTTTGGCCACCTGACACAAAGAACCAACTCGCTGGAAAAGACCCTGAAAAGGGAAAGATTGAGAGCAGGAGGGGAAGGGGGCAACAGAGGATGCGATGGTTGGATGGCATCACGGACTTGATGGACATGAGTTTGAACAAGTTCCAGGAAATGGTGAATGACAGGGAAGCCTGGTGTGCTGCAGTCCATGAGGTCACAAAGAGTTGGATAGGACTTAACAACTGAACGACAACAACATGATTTTCACATTAAGTTGTGTTAGTTATCAAAGGGATAATGTCAGTTCAGAGATAGCATCCAGTATTCTCCCTAAAAATATCTCTCTTATATTCATTCACCCTGGTAAAGAGATGCAGGTTCTTAAAAGAAGAAAGGGAAGGCTACAGAGTGGTGAGAACATACTTTATAAATATATTTAAAGAATTAAAGGACATGGGGTTCCCTGGTGGCTTAGCAGTAAAGAGTCTGTCTGACAATGCAGGAGATGCAGGTTTGATCCATAGGTCAGGAAGATCCCCTGGAGAAGGAAATGGCAACCCACTCCAGTATACTTGCCTGGAAAATTCCATGGACAGAGGAGCCTGGCAGGCTGTGGCCCATGGGATCACAAAAGAGTTGGACATGACTCAGCAACTAAACAACAAATGTTTAAAGAATTAAAAGAAAAACGGCATGAGTCCACAATTAGTAAATCTCAAAAGAGAAATAAATGCAATAAAAAAGAAGCAAATGCAAATTCTAGAGATGACTATAGTAACTGAAAGGATGATCCAGAGATTTGAGATGGCATGCCCAGGATCAGTGAACTTGAAAATCAATCAATAGAAATTATCCAATCTAAAGAACAGAAAAACAGAAAAAATAAAGAAAGATGAATAATCTCAGAAACCTGTAGGAGAGAAAAAAGCAAACTTTCCAACACAGATGTAGTGGGATTCGTTGAAAAGCAGAAATAAAAGGACAGAAAAAAATCTGAATATATAATGACTAAAACCTGCTCAAATTTGATGGAAAACATTAACTTAAGAGATTCAGTAAGCTCAATAATTCTTGAGTAAGGTAAATGCAAGCAACGTGATGGACAAAGATTTGAGTAGGCTCTGGGAGTTGATGATGGACAGGGAAGCCTGGCGTGCTGCAGTCCATGAGGTTGCAGGGAGATGGACACAACTGAGTGACTGAATTGAACTGAAGGTAAATGCAAAGATACTTATATGTAGGCACTCCAGAGTCAAACCTTTGGAAGCCAAATATAAAGACAAAATCTTGAAAACAGTCGAGAAAAGTGAATCATCATGTACATTTAAAATAAAAAACTTTGCCTAGCAACAATATCCTTCAAAAACAATATCCTACAAAAATAAAGGTGAACTCAGTAAACAAAGATTTGCCATACAACAAATACAAGAGGAAGTTCTTCAAGCTGAAAGGAAATGGCAATTTAACATATATCCATGCTATATGGATATATCCAACTTGTATCCACAGGGAAGAATGAAGAAAACCAGAAACACTACCTATGTAACACATGTCGGTAATTATAAAGGACTGTGTGTGTGCATGTGCTGTTTATATATCTGCATTTCTGTGTTCTTCTTTTAGTTTCTTAAAAAAAAAACCCAGAAAACCGCTTAAAACAGTTATTTATTTATAATATTATATTTTTAGATTTATAGAAAATAAAGTTGTAATATATATGATAAAAATAGTACAAAGGAGAGAGAGGAGGAAATAGATATACTGAGGTTAAATTGTTATATGTCGTTGAAATCAAATCAGGATTAACCTGAACTAGACTTTGATATTTAAATATGCATAGAAAAACTGCTTTAAATAAATTAATTTAAAAATCTATCTATAAAATCAACAGGGGGATTAATATGATACAATAAAAAAATTGAACAGAGAAGGCAGTAAAAAGGAAACAGAGGAATGAAAAAGACATGCAACATAGAAAACAAACAGTAAAATTGTATCATTAATTACATTAAAATTGAATGCATTAAGTCCTCTGATCAAAGGGAAAACTGTCATATTGGATTTAAGAAAGCAAGATCCACCCGTGTGCTGTCCATAGGAGATGCAATGTATACAAATACTCTGAGGTTGTAAATGGTCCTACCATGCAAACAGAAGGCATAAGAGAGCTGTAGTGGCTATGCTGATTTCAAACAGCATAAAATTTTCTGACAAAGTTTCAATTTCAATAATTTATAATACAACTGGTCAGAGAAAATATAAGGATATAGAATACTTGAACAACACTATCATCAACCACCTTGTCCTAACTAACATTTATGTAAATTCTAGACTCTACGTCAGGCCACAAAAGAAGTCTCAAGGGACTTCCCTGGCAATCCAGTGGTTAAGACTCTGTGTTCCACTGCAGGCAGTTGGGTTTGATCTGTGGTTATGAAACTACTCACAAGCCATGTGGTGTGGCAAAAAAAGTTCCAAAACAACAACAACAAAAGCCACCAAAATTTTTAAAAATTGAAATCTTCTTTGACTAATATTAACACAAAACAATAATCTCCTAATAAATGTTGTTTGCATTATATATATTTTTCATTCTTTTGTTTTTTCAGTTGTTCTATATTCTGATAATTAATATATGATCCTTATTAACAAAACCTTATTTTCCTACTCAATCTATCAATTTATGTCTACTAATGGGATTATTACAAAACTTTATTTTCCTACTTAATCTATCAATTTATGTCTACTAATGGAATTATTATATTTAATGAAACTTTAAATTTAATAAAATTACTGATATATTTGGGTTTAAATAATAAGTTTAGAAGTTGTATTCTTCCCATGTTTTTTGTGTGTACCTGTTCTCTCGTCTTATATTTTTTTGGAGGGAGAGAGTAATCAATAATTTTTTAAATTATTTCTTTCCTTTTTCATTCATTACTTTTAGATAATTTTAATGGTTATTTTGCACTGTACTGGTGGCTCAGTGGTAAAGAATCTGCCTGCAATGCAGGATTCAGTTCAGTTGCTCAGTTGTGTCTGATTTTTTGCGACCGCATGAACTGCAGCATGCCAGGTCTTCCTGTCCATCACCAACTCCCAGAGTCTACCCAAACAGATGTCCATTGAGTCGGTGATGCTAACCATCTCATCCTCTGTCGTCCCCTTCTCCTTCTGCTCTCAATCTTTCCTAGCATCAGAGTCTTTTCCAATGAGTCAGCTTTTCTCATCAGGTGGCCAAAGTATTGGAGTTTCAGCTTCAACATCAGTCCTTCCAATGAACACCCAGGACTAATCTCCTTTAGGATGGATTGGTTGGATCTCCTTGCAGTCCAAGGGACTCAAGAGTCTTCTCCAACACCACAGTTCAAAAGCATCAGTTCTTTGGTGCTCAGCTTTCTTCACAGTCCAACTCTGATATCCATACATGACTACTGGAAAAACCATAGCCTTGACTAGACAGACTTTGTGGACAAAGTAATGTCTCTGCTTTTTAATATGATGTCTAGGGCAAGAATACACAGAAGAACTGTACAAAAAAGATCTTCATGACCAGGATAATCACGATGGTGTGATCACTCACCTAGAGCCAGGCATCCTGGAATATGAAGTCAAGTGGGCCTTAGAAAGCATCACTACAAACAAAGCTAGTGGAGGTGACGGAATTCCAGTTGAGCTATTTCAAATCCTGAAAGATAATGCTGTGAAAGTGCTGTACTCAATATGCCAGCAAATTTGGAAAACTCAGCAGTGGCCACAGGACTGGAAAAGGTCAGTTATCATTCCAATTCCAAAGAAAGGCAATGCCGAAGAATGCTCAAACTACCGCACAATTGCACTCATCTCACATGCTAGTAAAGTAATGCTCAAAATTCTCCAAGCCAGGCTTCAGCAATACATGAACCGTGAACATCCTGATGTTCAATCTGGTTTTAGAAAAGGCAGAGGAACCAGAGATCAACTTGCAAACATCCATTGGATCATGGAAAAAGCAAGAGAGTTCCAGAAAAAATATCTATTTCTGCTTTATTGACTATGCCAAAGCCTTTGACTGTGTGGATCACAATAAACTGTGGAAAATTCTGAGAGAGATGGGAATACCAGACCACCTGACCTGCCTCTTGAGAAATCTGTATGCAGGTCAGGAAGCAACAGTTAGAACTGGACATGGAACAACAGACTGGTTCCAAATAGGAAAAGGAGTACATCAAGGCTGTATATTGTCACCCTGCTTATTTAACTTCTATGCAGAGTACATCATGAGAAATGCTGGACTGGAAGAAACACAAGCTGGAATCAAGACTGCTGGGAGAAATATCAATAACCTCAGACATGCAGATGACACCACCCTTATAGCAGAAAGTGAAGAGGAACTAAAAAGCCTCTTGATGAAAGTGAAAGAGAAGAGTGAAAAAGTTGGCTTAAAGCTCAACATTCAGAAAACGATGATCATGACATCCGGTCCCATCACTTCATGGGAAATAGATGGGGAAACAGTGGAAACAGTGTCAGAGTTTATTTTTTGGGCTCCAAAATCACTGCAGATGGTGACTGCAGCCATGAAATTAAAAGACCCTTACTCCTTGGAAGGAAAGCTATGATCAACCTAGATAGCATATTCAATAGCAGAGACATTACTTTGCCGACTAAGGTCCGTCTAGTCAAGGCTATGTTTTTTCCAGTAGTCATGTATGGATGTGAGAGTTGGACTGTGAAGAAGGCTGAGTGCTGAAGAATTAATGCTTTTGAACTGTGGTGTTGGAGAAGACTCTTGAGAGTCCCTTGGACTGCAAGGAGATCCAACCAGTCCATTCTGAGGGAGATCAGCCCTGGGATTTCTTTGGAAGGAATGATGCTAAAGCTGAAACTCCAGTACTTTGGCCACCTCATGTGAAGAGTTGACTCATTGGAGAAGACTCTGATGCTGGGAGGGATTGGGGGCAGGAGGAGAAGGGGACGACCGAGGATGAGATGGCTGGATGGCATCACTGACTCGATGGACGTGAATCTGAGTGAACTCCAGGAGTTGGTGATGAACAGGGAGGCCTGGCGTGCTGCGATTCATGGGGTCACAAAGAGCAGGACACAACTGAGAGAATAAACTGAACTGAACTGAACTAGGTCGGTCATAACTTTCCTTCCAAGGAGTAAGTGTCTTTTAATTTCCTGGCTGCAGTCACCATCTGCAGTGATTTTGGAGCCCAAGAAAATAAAGTCTGACTCTGTTTCCACTGTTTCTCCATCTATTTCCCACGAAGTGATGGGACCGGATGCCAGGATCTTCATTTTCTGAATGTTCAGCTTTAAGCCAACTTTTTCACTCTTCTCTTTCACTTTCATCAAGAGGCTTTTTAGTTCCTCTTCACTTTCTGCTATAAGGGTGGTGTCATCTGCATGTCTGAGGTTATTGATATTTCTCCCAGCAGTCTTGATTCCAGCTTGTGTTTCTTCCAGTCCAGCATTTCTCATGATGTACTCTGCATAGAAGTTAAATAAGCAGGGTGACAATATACAGCCTTGACGTACTCTTTTCCCTATTTGGAACCAGTCTGTTGTTCCATGTCCAGTTCTAACTGTTGCTTTCTGACCTGCATACAGATTTCTCAAGAGGCAGGTCAGATGGTCTGGTATTCCCATCTCTTTCAGAAATGCAGGATACCCAGGTTCAATCTTCCCTGAGTCAGGAAGATCCCCTCGAGAATGAAATAGCAACCCATTCCAGTATTCTTGCCTGGGAAATCTCATGGACAGAGGAGCCTAGTGGTGTATGGTTCTTGAAGTTTCAAAAGAGTCAGACATGTCTTAGCAACTAAACAACAACAGTAAAGTGGTTATTTTAGATTTACATTTCAAGGACAATGAAAAGACTATATGAAGTCTGAATTTAATATCATTTTCATGTTACTGTTGTATAGTTTAATTCTATAAATATTTAAAAATTCATAATACATTAATTAATTTTTGTACAATATTAAGTACAATATCAACTTATACTTGCCCATGCATTTGTCTTTTCTATAATTTTTAAATTCATTTTTGTTATTTTTCATTTTTGTTTCCATCTAGGATGGATTTTCCTTCTACCTGAATAACTCTTTTTATATTTCCTTAATGCAAATCTGATGACGAAGTCTCTCACTTTTTTCCATTTAAAAATATATTTAAAAAAATTTTTTAATGATAGAGATTTTCTCTGAGTACAGAGTTCTAGTTTGGCAGCTATTTTATTTCAGCACCTTTAAGGTGCTATTCCATTGATTTGTGTTTTCCATTATTGCTACTAAGAAGTCATTTAATAGTCTTATTGTTAGTCTTTGAAAATAATGTATCTTTTTTCCTCTAGCTACTTTAAAAACTTTTAATCTTTATTTTTCAGTTGTTTTACATGATATTCCTACATGCATTTTGTGTGTAGGTGTATGTGTGTATATCCTGTGTCTGGTTCAAAGTGATTCTCAAATCTGCATCTGATGTTTTCCTCAGATTTGGAAAACATATAGCTATTATTTCTTCACATATTGCTATTGATACATTCTATCTCTTCCATCTATATGGAACTTCAATTACACATATGCTTAACCTTTTGACTAGGTTCCATATGCCTCATATGCTCTTCCAAGCTCATATAGCTGTTAGCAGAATTTATTCCTTCTGGGTATAGGACTGAGGTTGTGTTTTCTGAGCAGCTGCCAACTAAGATTGCTCTGTTCCTAGAGGTTGGCCACATTCTTTGCCAAATGGTCTTCTTATAAGCTCTTTCAAAATTTGACAGCTTACTTCTTCAGAGGCAGCAAGGAAAGATCTCTTGATCCTTTTTGCTGAGATGAATTTTTAAAGATGAGTGTGACATGAGTGTGACATCCATCACCTATGTTTTATTCTGTTTTGTAGAGGCAAGTCACAGTTCTGCCCACATTCAAGGAGAGAGGGTTATACATGGGTGTGGCTCACTGAGGGTCACCTTAGATGCATCTGCTATTATATATTTATCTTAAAGGTGTGTCTGATAATTTTAATACAGTGATTTTTATGGGTCTGTTTCAGTCAAGTGCTTATTTTCTCTTTTTTTGAAATTCTCTTGCTCTTTAGCTTTTCAGTCTTTTCTCCTGGTATGTTTGGTGTATTTTTATCACATCCTGGACACTGTATATCATTTGTAGATGTAAAAATCATTATACAGCCTGCAGGCTGTGTAAAAACCACTGGTTGGCTCATGGGTAACTAGGCTGTAGTTTGCCTATCCCTGTTCTGAATTTAAAAATACGTAAACTGTAGGAATAAATTGAGGCTTTACATTATATTGTCCTCCTCTAAAAAAGATTTTATTTTACTTCCTGTTGGATAGTTAGTCAAAGTTCAGTTCAGTTCAGTCTCTCAGTCGTGTCTGACTCTTTGCGACCCCATGAATCGCAGCACGCCAGGCCTCCCTGTCCATCACCAACTCCCAGAGTTCACTCAGACTCACGTCCATTGAGTCACATATGCAGGGATTAAGTAAAATTGAGCTGGTTTCACTCTTTGTGAGGGTGGATTTGTTTCCATTTTACACTTTTGCCTAAGGTATAGACCACACATACGGACACTGCTAGATGCTCTGCTCAGCTTTTAGGGTTTTGACCGAAGAGGAAAGACATTAAGTTACGGTTTCACAAGGAAACTACAGAGAAGCGGGTATCCGGCTAACACTTCCATATATCTTTTCTTTCTGGAATCTTGACTCCTCCACTTTTCACTGACATAGAAGCTATATCTACATCATATAGTCATTATAATATCATTCTAGGGAAAGAGGAAAACTAGTTCTTTCCTTAAATTCTATAGGAATATGAGGAGTAGCAGGGTGGAAAGAACCCAGGTAATGGTAGCTTATTAATCAGTTCTCTTAGTTAGTCTTAGCTGCTCCATTTGTACAATGGGGATAATAGTATTCAAATATGTAACTACTTTATCATGTGAGGTTATATATGCTCTGCACACACACATATATATGTCTATATATATATATATATATATATATATACTGTGAGATTATGTAAAACATTATGAAGGATGCAGAATGAGAGCTGTCATCTGGCAAGATATTATTGTCATCATCATCACATCATTATATCATCACCCAATGATGAATAAACAGAGGCCCAGATAAGAAAAGTGTCTATCCAAACAGTGATCAAGTCAGTGGCTTATGTGGAAACTGAAACCTGGGTAAACAGAATTGCTAGTCTGACACTCTTTTCACCATAACCAAGGTATCTTTTTAGATTGCTATCACTAGTAGTGCCACCACACAATGTCAAATTAAATTGTATCTAGCCACTATTTATTTACTTACTTTTGCTCTTTATTTTATTTTATTATTATTATTATCTTTTTTTACTTTACAATACTGTATTGGTTTTGCCAGACATTGACATGATTTATTGAGAATTATTTTGCATCCAGAATTGTGCTGGTGTGACTTCTGAAGCTGGATTTTAGGAATTTAAGTTCTGGTTTCCCATTTATCACCCCAGTATCATAGAAAAGTTACATAATGTCTTTGTACTGGTTTTCTATTCTGAAAACAAATATAATTATGTTACCTTATATATTTATTGTTAGGATTATATTAATATATGTAAATTGCAGAGCCTAGTGCCTAGCATATAGTAAGCACATATAGAAAGTGTTAGCAACTGCTTTTATTACTGGTAGTAGCCATAGGTACTATCAGAGAACAAAAGATGAATGAGAGTCTCTGTCTCTAGGTAGTCTCAGTCAAGTTAGAGATATGAGACCAATGCAAAGAAAATGATTAAAGAGTTAAAAATATGGGACAATTCAATGTTAGCTTTTACATATTTGAAGGTTATCAACACATATGAACATCTAGGTAGACTATGAATTAAAAATTTTTTTTAATTTTATTTTTAAACACAAAATAATTCTCAATAAACAGTGGCTAGATAGAATTTAATTTGAAATTGTATGGTGGCACTACTTGTGATAGCAATCTAAAAAGACACCTTGGTTGTGGTGAAAAAAGTGTTAGACTAGCAATTCTGTTTACCCAGGTTTCAGTTTCCATATCGGCTACTGACTTGATTACTGTTTGAGTAGACACTTTTTTACCTGGGCTTCTGTTTATTCATCATTGAGTGATGATATAATGCTGTGACATAATGAATTTTTTTGTAAGTATATGAAAGGTGACCTGGCAAGGCTGAGGCCCTGGTGGAACTGAGTTAGAGGCTCCTAAATAACATAGGACATATAGTGAGCGTATATCCTATATATTGGGACTTCCCTGGTGGCTCAGACAGTAAAGCGTCTGCCTACAATGCAGGAGACCCAGGTTCAATACCTGGGTCAGGAAGATCTCCTGGAGAAGGAAATGGCAACCCACTCCACTAACCTTGCCTGGAAAATCCCATGGACAGAGAAGCCTGGTGGCTTCAGTCCATGGGGTTGCAAAGAGTCGGACACGACTGAGTAACTTAAGTAAGTTATGGTGAGCAGAGCAAAGCTGAGAAAGGTCAGTTTGTAAAACTCCTTACAATATAATTCAAGGACTGGATTGATGATTCTACCCTAAGATTTTAACCTGACTTTAAGTGTCAGGGTATCTGAACATCAACCATGTGTGCAAGAGGCAGGAGGGATTCATGCTTAAACCCTACTTGGCAATTATTGTTTCTCTTCTGGCACTTACAAAGAGTCATTCCATAAGATCTTGAGCCACTCTCCTTTGGCACCAGAGAAATGGACAGAGAGCATGCTGTGTATCTTAGCAGGACCATGGCCAGCCCTAACAGAACTTGAAATCAGACTTTTTACCCTAGAGATTCCTCCTAATAACCAAGGGAACTCTCTGCTCCCAAACATTAATCTTGGGATTAGGAAATGAGCTGCCTGACTAATAAGGTCTCCAGGTACTCTGCTGTTTGGGTTACGTCTTCTGCTATTGATCATTTGGGAGTAGTCAGTGCTCTTTTGCGGAAGGAGACCCCAGAGTTTGGGCAGACCATTTGCACATTATTAGGAAACCTCAGGCCAGAGTTACTGCTTTGTGACTCAGTGAGAAGCTTCTTCCAGGAGTACAGGCTGTGAGAACCTAGAGGAAATTAATGTTCAGGAAATTAATTGTCTGTCCTTCACTTCTAATCTCAGGCAACGGAAGAGAGGGATAGGCATTGTTTCCTTCCTGTCCAGTACTTTTACACATTGCATCCTGGGAGGTATCTAAAGATCTGCCACTTAAGGGGGAATTCCAATTAAACTGTAGCTCTGCTCAGTAAGATGTTAGTGACCTTCAGATAAAAAGAAAAAAACTTACAGACTACTTGATAAAAGGGCAAATTTTTACGCAGTGGTCTAAACTTAAATAATTGATTGGTTTAAATAACTATTAGGAAAGACAATGCTGATCTGGGAAACTTATAACTATTTAGTAAAAATCCATATCTATTATTGCAGGCATTCAAAGTTCCAGAGTGGGGGATGCGACTCTTGAACATGAACACAGCTCTCTAGAAGACCCGAAAACATGCCCCTTGGTGAGTTTCATTTTCTGATATATAGAATATTTATTATAGTATATATTCAGTTATCACACAGCCAGTAATAAGTCTATACAAAGGGGAACATGATCTTTCCTAGAAACTATTGTGATTTCTGATTTAGGAAATATGGATGCATAAACTAACATAGAGAAGAAGGACATAAGACTTCAAAGGCCTTCAGTTAGGTTCTGTACAAAAAGATTTTCAAAAATTTAAGCTCCTTGAGGACAAGGACCATTCTTTGATCATCTTTGCTTTCTGAGTATTAGCACAGTACTTACACCTTGTGACTACTCAACACACAGGGCTACTGAAGAAATGTTTTTGTTTGGATTTGAAACAAAGTTTTACTATCCATGGGAAACAAACAAAACAAAACAAAGCAAAAAAAACAGGGAATGATGAGATTTAAAAAAGCTCTCTTCACTGAGACAAAAGGTAAATAGTGTATTCATCCACGACTGAGTCAGGAGCAGGCTTTGTTTCACTTTGGTGGTAGGGGGGAGTCATTTATTTGAAATAAATAAAAGGTAGCAAAGAGTCCACAGTCAAAGAAATTATCTGGATTTTGAGGTTTCTGTCCATCTGTACCTTCCCTATTTTTTGGTCTTTCATGCTTCCTCCTACACCCTAGATGAGTAATCCTACTCTTGCCAATGTTTTTCATTTCCCCATCCCACTCTGCACCCCTTTGCTGACTGTTCTATTGGTTAGAATCTCCCATATGATGGTGCTGGGGCTCAGTTTTTTATAGTGTTAGCAATTAAGAGCTGTTTAATGGTCTGGAGGAGAGGGAAACAGAAATTTTAGGCTACCAGCATGAGTAAGTTCTGGCCAACAAAGTGAAATTAACTTATTCATCCTGAATAACCTGGATGAATTTCAAATCAAATGAGAGTATAGTGAAAACTGTGATTTTATAGTGGTGAATTCCATACTATTGCTTATAACCCAGAAACACAATCTGGAAGTCACAGATTAGTCTTAGATATATATTAGCTGAGGGGACTAACATGATCTAAGGGAGAGGTAAAATATTGGGCATCTTCAAGGAGATTAGAATCAAAGATGAAAGTCTTATTGTACCCAATTCATACCTTTGTTGACATAGTACATATAACAGTGTATGTTCTGTTCAATGTACCTCAAGAAAAATTTTTAAAGAGCAAGAAAAAGTCCATATGAACAATTGGAAGGTAAATAATAAAATTTATAAAATCAAGACTAGAATCACAGGCTTATTTACATAACCTAGAATGCTAGGTTCAAGCCTGTCTACCCTATCCTGCTTCTCTGAAGTATTTAAACTGGTTTAAACATTTAAATATGTGGAAAATAAAAAGAAATACTAGGGAATTCCCTGGCCATCCAATGGTTAAGATTCAGTACTTTCACTGCTGAGGACTCAGGTTCCATTGCTGGTTGCAGAACTAAGATCCTGCAGAAGAAAGTACTAATAAAACTATTATTTATTAAAGGCTCTCTCTGTGTTGAGTACTGTATCAAACTCTTCTAATATATTAACTCATGTAATACTTATGTCAACTTTGTGGAGCTTTACTGTATTCAATATATAAATAAGTTTAAATATTATGCCTTAAATTTAGAGAGGCTAATGAAGGAATTTAGGGGCTTCCCAGGTGGCTCAGTGAGTAAAGAATACACCTCCAATGTAGGAGACAAATGTTTGATCTATGGATCAGGAAGATCCTCTGGAAGAGGGCATGGCAACCCATATCTGTATTCTTGTCTGGAGAATCCCATGAACAGAGGACCTGGAAGGCTACAGTCCATGGGATTGCAAAGAGTCAGACATGACCGAAGCGACTTAGCACGCACGCATGTAGGAATTTGTACAAGAAATCTCCATCAGCAGACTTCTTAAAAGAATGTTATGACAGCATTCAGGAGGAAGACTTGGACTAAGGTCAGCTGAAATAAAGGGGATTAATTAGGAAAATTTTTTGAGGTTGAAAGTTGAGTGTTGATAAGAAGCATGGAGAGGAGAAGACAGAGTGGAGAGAATTTCAGGAAGCACTGTCTTCAGGAACAAACAGGAAAGGAATATAATTAGGATCTCTCTTAGCTTCCTGAATGGGAGTAATTGTTAAACGGTGGGTAATCAGAAGTAGATACAGGTTTATGGGCGATGTTAACTCTTCGAGTATGGTCTCCAATCACAACTTGGAATATACAATATTGAAATGAAAAATAGAGCATCTGTTACAAAACATCTTCTCTGATTAAATGTCTTATCTTTTCTCACACTAGGAAAACCTTTTCATACTTGAAGTGACTTGAAGGGGTAAGTTCATATTTATTTCATTCTCTCCTTGCCTTTGGCTAGAATTCAGGGAAATAAGCTAAAACCTGCACGGTCTTTTTGAGTCTTTCATGATCACAGTAGATTTTAGTGCAGGACTTAGGGAAGTAAAGCCTAGGACAAAGGGTTCTGAGGAGGTCATCCTAGGACGCTTTCAGGACATCCGGTCTTGATAGTGCATTCTGACAGTGTTGATAGAATATCAGCCATTGGGTATCCTTCGTCTTTCACTTAGATCACTGTTCACCATTGAAAGCTGAGGGGCTAAGTCAAAAGTGCTGGAGGAGGACACTTGCTTTGGCCAGTTTATTTTTGACAGTTGAATGAGTCTAAAATGATATGTCACCATCTTGCCTTGCATTTTGCTGATTAATACTGAGATTTGAATATGTCTTCATATGTTAATTGGCTGTAAGTATCTTCTCTCCTGCAAAAAAAAAAAAAAAAAAGAAGAGTGTTGGAGGAAGAACTTTAGAGCTGGGCTTCTTCCTGCACCTGAACTCACCTCTTCAGTGGCTGGGTAATTATTTCTACAAATCTGCCTTTTGATGTGCCTCTCTTTTCTTTCTCAGATCTATTTCTGCCATAAACCCCAGGGTCCTGGGGTAAAACCTTTATAGTACTAAAGAAAAGAGGGGGAAAGTGATGGCTCTGAGCATGTGTCTAACCTGAACACTGATGACTCTTGAGGGCTCAGGCATTGCTCAGAGAATGGACACACCCTTCCCTGAAGGCCTTGGTCCAGCCTACTATCTTTCATGATTAATTCATCATACCTTTCTTTCCTTTGCTGAGCTCTCTTAGACCTCAACCTCCCTCAATGCCAAAGCCAAACTCCACTTCTGTGGCTGAGTTCCTTTTTGAAGATTTCTCCAGCTTTGGGCGGCAGCACAGGCTTGGTTTGTTTGTTGTCTTTCTAACTTTGTACCTGCTGACTCTCTCTGGCAATGCCGTTATTTTGACTATTATTCGCCTGGACCGTCATCTTCATACTCCCATGTACTTTTTCCTAAGCATGTTGTCCATCTCTGAGACCTGCTATACTGTGGCCATCATTCCCTGTATGCTTTCTGGCCTCCTGAGTCCTCATCAGACCATTTCTCTCCAAGGCTGTGCCACTCAGCTCTTTTTCTATCTAACCTTTGGTATCAATAACTGCTTCTTGCTCACAGCCATGGGATACGATCGCTACATGGCCATCTGCAACCCTCTACGGTATTCGGTCATCATGGGTAAAGAGGCCTGTATCCAGTTGGCAACTGGGTCCCTGGGAATTGGCCTGAGTATGGCCATTGTCCAGGTAACGTCTGTGTTTGGCCTGCCCTTCTGTGATGCCTTTATCATCTCTCACTTCTTTTGCGATGTGAGACCCCTGCTGAAGCTGGCCTGCACAGACACCACTATCAATGAGATCATCAACTTTTTTGTCAGTATTTGTGTCCTTGTTGTACCCATGGGACTGGTCTTCATCTCTTATGTCCTCATCATCTCCACCATCCTCAAGATTGCTTCAGCTGAGGGTCGGAAGAAGGCCTTTGCCACCTGCGCCTCCCACCTCATTGTGGTCATCATCCACTATGGCTGTGCCTCTATCATTTACCTGAAGCCTAAGTCCCAGAGTTCCCTGGGGCAGGACAGACTGATCTCAGTGACGTACACAGTGATCACCCCTCTGCTAAACCCTGTCGTGTACAGTCTGAGGAACCAGGATGTCAAAGATGCTTTGTGCAGAGCCATGGGGCAAAAACCCCTCTCCTCTCAGTGAGGAGAGTTGTGGAAGGCCTTTTCTCTCATTTCATAAACATATATTAATTTTAATGCTGTTTTAGTAATGCTGCTAAGTATGGGATCAAGAATAGACTGAATTGGGTGCTAACACTGGAGGCTTCCGTTTGAGTTAGTTGTGCTTCTCTGTGTTCTCCTTAAGAGAGGATAGGAAATGACTTATTATACCCTTAAGAATACAGGGAAAAGATTTATCTGCTTGGGTCATTCATACCCATATTCTGTCACACACTCATGTACATATCTAAATATGTCCTGAGAATATGTTGGATTATACAACTACAATAAGACACAAAATTCAGCAGAGTTCTAAAAGGCTAATGAATAAAGTGCTTGGAAACCGCCTCAGAGAAACCTCTGTTGTGGTGGTTAAGGGCGTAGGAGCAATTTGTGCAAAATTTTATTTAACAAGTAAGTGTGGAGACACATGCATGTCCTTTTCTGTGGATGTTGAAGGCTTTTTGTAATCTGATTTTGCTGCTTGCTAATATCCCACCACAGCCTGAGGGATCTTCAAATGGCAAACGAACAAACGAAAAAACCCACTCTCTAAGTGGATAGAACTGCCCTAACTGACTATTTCTGGAAATGAGGAGTACAGATGCGGTAATGCAGAAGATCTTTGGCTACTGAGAGCATAGAGGTGGGTTGTCCAGCCCCAAGATGCCTAGGTAAAAACTAGGGAGAAAACTCCTTGGGGAAGGAGATCGTGATGAACAGTTTAATGCTTTCACACCTCCAACACAGGAGTGAAAGAGGATGGAGGCTGGGAGGAGCCAAGAAGAATCGTAGTTCCTTTTGCAGAGTAGACCTAAATCTTTGAAATAGTGTTATAAATGTAAACACTTTAACAACAGCTTCTGAAGTCATTTATTAATGAGAAGAAGTCTGAAGCTTGATTTAATGAAAAAATTTTCCAGTCAGCTCCTAAGCTATCATGGCTTCCCAGCAGCTCAGTGGTGAAGAATCTGCCTGCCAGTTCAGAAGAGGTAGGTTTGACCCCTGGGTCAGGAAGATCCCCTGGAGAAGGAAATGGCAATCCACTGCACTATTCTTGCTTGGGAAATCCCACAGACAGAAGAACCTGGCGGGCTACAGTCCATGGGGTCACAAAAGAATTGAACACAACTCACCAACTTAACAACAAAAACCACCTAAGCTTTCAGACGTTAATCTTCAGAAATTTCTTCTTAGATATCCCCAACTTAAAACCTGAGTTTAAAAAACAGCGTTTTATGTCTGAGCATCACAGAAGGTGAAAGCATATGCTCTGGTTCTCTCTCCCTCATCCTTTCACTCCACTGGGCCTTCTATACTAAAGAACAGGTATAGCCTGCATTTCAGACCCAGCTTCTTCAGTCTCCAGAATCTAGCAGATCTCATGCGGTGATCCTGCAGAGGCAAAATGTCACTTGTAAGAGTGTCATGAAGTTAGCTAGGTGCTGAAACTGGGGCAAACCAATGGAAATTAACAAATCTTCTAAGTCAACTTAACATATCTAGCTTTGCTGAAAAACACTGGTGTATAAAATCCGACCAGAGATAAAAGATAAAAAATATCTTTGCCTTGGTGACCATATTTTTAGAAATTACAGAGTCAGTTTATTTCTGTTAGGATAGCCAGAAAACAGTTATATATTTTTTCTTAGTAGTTCTGTTTAGTATAGATAAAACTATTAGGTAAAGATCTGATGGCCAGTGACACACTCACTTCAGTTTGAAATTGTATTTGGTAGCTGCTCTGGTGCAGCCCCTTCAGGACCCAAACATCTATTTCCCTCGCTGCTGGAAATGTCTTGGGCTGACAGCTTGCAGTTGAGTCCTACTTCAGGAACTACCATGCTAAAGAACTGCCATCTCCAGAGTCACAACCCCTTTCCATGGGTAGCCTTTCCAATGACTTATCTTTTTCAGGGTATAAAGACTGGTAACCTTTCCTCAACGTAAGATAGCTATGAAGGGTACTCCCAGATTCTGGAATTCCTATCTGTGGGATGATTTGAAGTTTTTGCATGACTCCCTCACATTTCCACTTCCCCTTCTACCTTCATCCCTCATGGGTGTTTACGCTGAGAGCACTCCTTAATAAATTTACTGCTTTCAAATCTCTGTTTCAGACTCTGTTTCCTAGAGATCCCAGTCTGAAACATTTTAGGATCCCATTTCTAGAACAGTGGTTGGTCAATGGAGACTCCAAATTTTCAGCCTTGATATGAGCTAGTGAAGGTAGAAGATCAGTGGTTCCTATATTTTCATTTTAATAAGATGTTAATTTTCAAAAATTTAATCCTATTAATTGAATGGTATTTGCTTTGGTTCAGCTTAGTCTGTGGCAGTGCAGTATTACCTTGTTGCAAACTGGTAAAAAAATAAATAAATAAATAAAAATTAGCATTTTTCTCAGAATCTACAGGAAGTCATTTCTTGGTCTTCAAAAATTTCTCTGTAAGCAAGTTCAATTTCATTGCATTCCTTACCTTGCAGTGAGATTACTGATTTCTCTCAGTGATAATTCAAAAATTGAAAATAACAGGAAAAACAGGAAAGTCTTCAAGAAGGGAAAGATTGTGGATGCTGTAAGTGATATATGCAAATGGCTTTAACAGTGATCTTGGGCACAGTTATAGAGTAAAAGACCTGCGGTGGAATGTCATGGAAGCTGATAAGGCATCAGCTGGGAACTTGGACTTGGTGACTAACTGCCCAGGGCTGGGTAGACAACTTAAGGCAAGGAGATAATACTACTCTCTGAGGTTTTCTGGGTACCCAGGCTGGCAAGTGCCTCTGCCATTCTCAACATAAAGCTCCCATTTCTGACTTCAAGGAGATGTTCTGTTGTTCCATGTTCCGTTTAATGAAAAGAGAGAAAGAGCAGAGCCTTTCTTCAACTATTCAATTTCCTGAAATACTCACAAGGTGTATCTTTTGTCTGTTCCTACTCCTAAGGGCCATGGAAATTTGTCTTCCGCTGGCCAGTAGCGGGGAGCTACTGACTTGATATTCAAAAACAAATCCTTTATTGTTAGGAGTTTGTGATAGTTTATGGCAGATAATTTGGAACAGCAACCATGGGAAAGAAATTTGCTTTATGAGCTAGTCTAGACCATTATGGTAAGAGATTGGAGGTAACAGAGGGTGAAGCTGGGATGAATTATTTCTATCTAATCATTTGGTGACCATTCATACTATTTCTCTGTCACAGATAGATTATATACATATATATATATATATATATATATATATATATTAAAAGACATCTCTATAAGTGCCATATTTGGAGGGTCCACAGAGTACTCAAGATCCAACTATGTGTTCCATGGTCCCTACAGAATAGATGTATGACTATCGGGAAGAAAAAATGTGGAAATAAATGATAGACGTAAGTCTGATACAAGCCTGAAATTTAAATATATGGAAGAACACAGTGAAAGGAGAGAACAGTATGTGGAGAATGAAAGAAAAATTCACACTGGAGCTTCTTGGGGAATGTGTTCTGAACCTTTGTGCTGGAGAGTCACCACATAGAGCCAGGTTCCCGTGTAAAGAAAGACAAAATGTCTGGGCTAAAAAGGAGCTTAGAGACCGCCTAGTCCAAACCTCCCTTGTTACAAAGAGGAAATGGAATCTGAGGCTGACAAGAACTTGCCCCAGTCACACAGCTAGTTATCAACAGCTCGAACTTCCAGGTCTGTGCTCAGTCCATAGTGCTTGCAAGCTGGGGTGAGAATGTAAATGGAAGTAAAAATGAAGTGTAACAGTCAAGACTCAGAAAGATGTATCTAAAGCTTACAAAGCCTGGACTATCCATGTTCAATCTCTCTCAGTTCTTCTGGGTCACTTAGCCTCAGACCAAATATAGGAGTAAGTAACTTGCTCTTCAGCCTGATGCACAGCTGTGTGTAAAACATCATGAGACTGGATGTTGTTAATGAATGTTCTGTATGACTCTGGTCCCAAGGCTGTAACTATAATAAACATTCTATCTTTTCCTAAAGGTAGGGGAATATCTAGGAATAGCAGCAAGGAGCTTCCTATAGGGACTTTTCCCGGCCTATTGTTGCAGAAAAAAATCCCTTCTCCACCCATAAAGCCTCTTTACACAAAGCCAAGTGCCACAGTCCTTTCCTGGGAATCTGGTCACTGTCTCTCTGAAATTATTAAAAACAGAAACAGCATGGACAGTGTTAAGGAGGTTCATATCAGTGTTAGGGCTCAATGTGGGCTGTCTCTAAATATGCCACGATGATATATTGAATATTTTGAATTAAAGTTACTTAAGAAGCAGGGTGGATGGATTTGGGAGTTTGGGATTAGCAGATTCAAACCATTATATATAGGATGGATAAACAACAGGGTCCTACTATATGACAGAGGGAACTATATTCAATATTCTGTAATAAACCATAATGGAAAAGAAATGAAAATGAATGTGTATATATATAACATGAGGAGCTCAGCCCAGTGCTCTGTGAGGACCTAGACAGGTGGGATGGAGTGAAGAGATATATACAACTATCCTCCAATTAAAAATAATAATAATAAGAAAACCTTGTTTCTTCTTTTATTTAATACCTCAAGCCCAATCTCTGTTTAGATTCTTCATGAATTGAGCACTCCAAACCTAAGCTTCTCTGTCCTGTCAATTCCTTTCAAATGTATCATTTCTTTGTCTAAAAAGTATAAAGGTTGCCTGCTTTGGCCACTTGTTAGGTCCCATTTCTATAAGACCTCTGAGCACATGAATTAAAATTTCTTTCTTTTTCTCCTGTTAATTTGTCTGGTGTCAACTTTATTATTAGTTCAGCCACAAGAACTCAAGGGGATGAAAGGGTTTCCCTCATGCCAACAGCAGATACCTATATTAAAAAAAAAAAGAGCTTTAATAATTTCTCTATTCTTTATGACCTCTTTGGAGAAAATGGGACTTGTCAGTCTTATGAATATTTACAAACGTTCCCCCTAGTTCACTTCCTTAAGTTTTTAATTGTTCAAAAAAACAGATAAACTAAAGGTGCTCTGATCTCCCATTTCCTGTTGTAAACTCCTGGTCAGCACCGACAGTACCTTGCTCTCTTTTCTAATGCTTTCCCCAAGGCCCCATATAACTGTCTCCATGAGAAGAGGTGGGGCAGGGGTGGGAGAGAAAAGACTGGGACTTTGTTTGAGATCTCATTCAATCTTGTACTTTTTCATTTTGAGAGTTATTATTATGTGCGAGTCTCTCTAAGATGCTTAGTTCAGGCACTGTAAGAGGATATACAAGATTTAATTTGGGGAGATAATAGAGGAGTGAAACAATCACAGGGAACTCTTAGATGGAGCCTCACCCCCAGAATTCAGGGGCTCAAGTCTGCCCCAGATTCTGCCAAGAGCTAAAAGTTCATGTGATAGTAAGTGAAGAGACAGCATAAAAATGATCAGCTTCATCAGCACATCCTTCCTTGTCTTCTCATTCGTAGGTCAGACTTACAATGGAGAGAACATTACAAAAGAGAACATTTCTAATCTAGGACTTCATGGTTATGCCTCAAAACTAGCAAGCCTCGAATACTTAAAAGTGTCACATTACATGGTTTCATACTTTTATTCAAGTTGTATATCTCTTTTACAGATTCTAATAAATGAATCTATTCATTTCTTTACTTATATAAATGATGCTTATTGAGCACTTCCTATTACATGCCACTCGATCAGTTTAATGAAGCAGTTCTATAAAGCCGTGAGCTTTTTCTATGTACCTTGTGAGCTGTCTTTGACAACTGAGAAGCGTTTACTAAAGCCAAAAACCTCTGCTATTGCAGAGGTTTCTTGAGGAGTGACATCAGTTCCCTGGGGGATCTGGTTTAGGCTGTGGGTCCGTAAATCTGTTGCGTTTTCTGATTCTCTTCATCTTCAAGAGTAACGTGAACTGCTTCTGGGTCGAGATAAGCAACCCTGTGTCCACAGCAAACAGAATCACCACCAACAATGGGATAAGAAATTGTAGCCAGAAATACTTGCTTTGAGTGTACTCTAGAGGCAATAAGAAACATAACTCAAATTAGGAATTGAAAAGTGAGATTAAAGTCTTCCTCTCCCCTAAAAGAAGGATCCAACATGGTCCTTCACCTTCTAGCATGAAATGACATCCAGGAGCAGAGACAAAACACTCACAGGTTTGGGTTCCTTAGTCTGTGCACCCTGAAGCCCTAGGGAGTCCTAAGTATTTCCCCCACAGTCCCTTGGCTTGTCTGGCCAATATGCCTAATGGGAAAGGTCACAGGAAAGATGATCCCTTCCTTGGAGCCTCACGAGACCAGTGTCCACATAGGACATGGAGGTGGGAAGCAGATAGAGTAAGGGCAGGGGGTCACCAGTGCCTTATTTCTCAAACAGTCATCACTCATTGCATGTCTGTTGGGTGAAATTAAGATATTGGGCTAGATCATAAATATTAATAAGTTGGCTTCCCAGGTTTGATCCTTGGGTTGGGACAATCCCCTCGAGGAGGAAATGGCAACCCACTCCAGTATTCTTGCCTGGAAAATCCCATGGACAGAGGAGCCTGACAGGCTAAGTTCATGGGGTTGCTGAGTCAGACACAATGGAGCGACTGAGCAAGGCAAGCAAGGCAATAAGTAAATTGCCTTTCAATTCCACTGTTTTGTGATTCTGCTATTCTATTTACAAAGTAGTGATTTTTTTTGTGATTTTTCTAGAATTTTAGAACCCTAGAATATTATAGCCAGAAATTACTCACAGGTCACCTAGACTGGTGACTCTCAACACTAGCTGCCTATTACCATTACCTGGAAGAGCTTTTAAATATTGATGTCCAGGTCTCATTCCAAGCTAATTAAGTTAGAAGCTCAAGGGATGATATACAGACATCAGTATTTTTTTTTTAATTCTGCAAACAGTTTTAATGAAGTTTAGTCCAAACCCTTTATTTTATAGATAAGGATACTGGAAGCATAGTGAAAATCAAACAACGGGTCTCAAATTAGTTAACAGAGAACTACCATTAGAAACTAATTGTGGCTTCTGGTCTCATGTTTTTTAAGATTTTGGCATGAGCAAAGTGTACCAAGCAAATGTCTTATTTCCTCATTGCAAAGCAAATATTTTAAAGGCTCCTTCTTTTATATGAAATTTGGAAATGGCAGCCTTTCATTGACTACAGAGGCAGCCTGCCTGACTACTCTTTCCATATCAAGCCCTCTTTCTCATCTCCTAATTTACAGGCACACAGCCTGTTGACTTAGTTTCCTTTCCCCATCCCTCATAGGCTAGAATAGACTCTTCAAGCTATAAAGAGTTTGTTCCTTCAACTTTGAAACTCTTTTTCTATTTGATAAATGTAAGTTTCTCCCCAGAAGCAATAGGTGACTTTGCTTGACTAGTATTCAACAGTTTAAAAATCCATTTTACAACTATTGCATTTAACATCTGTAAACATTACATAATGTGAGAAAGTATTACTGTTGCCATTGAACAAGTAAGGAATCCGAGACAGAGACTAAGGGATATACTCTACCCCTGGTCTCCTCACTGCAAATCTAGTAGACTTTTCAGGGAATCACAGTTGCTTGCATTCTATAGCTTCAATTGCATTAAGCTCAAATGTTCTTTCTCCTTTCCCCTGCTATGGACCCATTCCCTTTCCTTCACCAACTTACGTTTTTTTACTATAATCTTGAGTTTATTAGAGGTGTAGTTGAGCCTCTGAATTCTGCCCACACAGTAATAGATGCCACTGTCCCCTTCTGTGACATTAGTGATGGAGATGTTGTGGTTCTCATACCAGTACTTGAGAGCTCTGTCATCCTTGTAGTAGATCACCTTGAAGGCATTCAGATTCTTCCAACTGTGGCACCTGAGGAAGAGGGACTCACCCTCCATCATCACCTCAGCAGAGGCCTGAAGGATCAACCAGTCTGAAGAATATTCATTAAGATATTTATTTAACAATGACAGATAAAATAAGATAAAAATCAGATAAATAAAAACGATCATGCAGAGAGTGCGTATCAGAAACCTTTATCATTAACCCATTTCTTGGCTCATAAGGTCAATAAAAAGGAAACACAAAATAATGCTTCCAGCCTGTCTCCTCTGTTGATAAATACTCTCTCCTCCTGAAAGGTAATTCTGGGGCCACAACATCGCTGACACTTCTGATAAGCCCACCCATAGGAGGTCTGAAACCCATTATCCCTTTCAGCTCTATTGTTGCATTTGGTCACTAAAGGGGAAATAAACCTACTCTGCCTGGAGAGTCCTAGCCTAGTAGAGTTGTCCTCTCTAAACTTATAGGTACTTCCCCGTTCTATTAATCACAGTAAGCCTCCAGCTTCCTCAGAACATGCATCACAATTTGAATGAATTATTTGTGTAACTATTGATTGGATGTCCATTTCCTCATTGGGCTCTCTACTTCAGAGGTCAGGAGCATGTCTGTTCCTTTCATCATATCTCCAGGGCCTAATAATACCTAGGAATCGGTAGAGTCTCAATGAATGTTTGTCAATAATGAGTCAGTAAAATATAAGAGTCAGGTTGTATGGCTAATGTCATTTTAAGAACTCAAAATTTAGAATAGAAACATGTCTAGGTTGCAAAAGCATATTTTATTTAGGAGCAATCCTTGAGGACTTTTCTAGAATCTACTCCAAAAAAATAAAGAAGCTATTTTACACTGCTTTAGTTTCTACTTAGAATTTGTACACAGATGTTGAAAGATCTCTTTTCACTCAAGAGAAAAAATACAAAATATGCTTATATTTTAAAAATATTTATATTTAAAAACATAAAACAAAATATAAATGACCTAGCTGTTCAAATGAAATCATTACTTTGTTCACTGAACATTTACAAAGTAACCCACATATGCCTGAGCACACTGTACTAATTGTTGTCAGTAGGAGAGTGATGAAGCAAACATAAGCTTTGTTCTTAAGTAAAAATAGAGTACATGAGGAATATAAAGAGATAGCTTTCAAAATCAAGAGTGCAACTTACTACTTTACCATATGTAAAACAGATAGCCAAGGGGAATTTCGCTCTCTGTTTCAGGAAGCTCAAACAGGGGCTCTGTATCAACCTAGAGGGGTGGGGTGGGGAGGGAGATGGGAGGGAGGTTCAAAAGGGAAGGGATATATATATACTTATGGCTGATTCATGTTGAGGTTTGACAGAAAACAGCAGAATTCTGTAAAGCAATTATCCTTCAGTTAATAAATAAATTAAACAAATAAAAGAGTACAACTTAATATTCAGGTCATGACACATGGAAATGGCAAAGTAACTCTTTAAATCAAAGAGCTCTTTGTAATGTTCACATATCCAGTATGCCATTTGACCATGTAATATGCATCTGTACCCAGGTAGAGAAGATAGAAATGAAACAGCTTAGTGGAGTAACATTGGGAGATTACTAGAATATTGAAAGAAGGCAGAAGGGCAGATGGAGTAGAGGCCGAAGAAGAGAGATGGACCTGTATGTGGAGAGAGACCCAGAGTTCAACCTTGCTTCTCTAAGCCTTGGAATAACTTGCTTTCTCCCCATTTTCAGATGGGCCATTCTGCACATGAGAGAATTGATATTTCTGTAACCCTGGAACTTACCACTGATGACGTTTAGGTACACAGGTTCACTAATGGCAAATCCTTTGATTCGGCATTGGTATTCCCCACTGTCCTGCATGCGTGCTTTCACAATGTCCCATCTTGAATTTGTCTCTTTCAAAGTGGTTCCATTGTGGATCCACACAGAGGACTCATCTTCAGAGGAACTGTTCGCACCACATGTAAGAGTCACAGTTTCTCCTCTAAATATTTTTCTCCATGGTGGATTCAAGGACACCTTAGATTTCCAGTTGGCTTTGAGAAGAACAGATTGTGGAAAGAGATATGGAAGGAGGGAAAGTATCATTGAAATCTGTTCAGCTTCCAGAGTACAGACATAATAATAGTCAATCAATGGTCAATCTACCCTTAAACTGTTGGTGATAAGAATCTATCCTGCGTCCTAGGATTAAAGGAAGGAAGAAAGAATCTTGTGGTCCCACCTAGGGACCCTAGCTCCCAACTTAGGAAAAAACAGGACATGAATGTAAGATATTAAAAAACAAAAGAGGATAACCCCTCTAATTTTCTTGATTCCAATTTCAGTATCTGTAAATGACGATTGAAGTCTCTTTTCAAGCAGAGATTATGTCTGAGATGTTCATACATAGTTCAGCACAATGACTACTACATAGTGAGTATTCATTAAGTATTTATTGAGTTGATGAATGAGTGAATAATGGATGAATTAAGGTAGTGGACTAAATGAAATACATGGCCTCTCCCAGCTCTAAATTTTTATGACTATTTAATTGTGAGTGAATAGAGAATGGAAATTATATGTCAATTCTGGAAGGTACTGAGAATCACCAAGAGGATCAGTCTTAAAAGGCTTTCAAGAACAAAGAGACGTGGTACAAATTTGTGGAACGAAGACTTCGGAAGTGGCCAGGTGGTGATGAGGAAGAGGCAATATGTTCAAAAGAGAATTAGACTTGGATTTAAGGGACTTATGTTAGAATCCAGTGCCTTGTTGGCCATGTAACCTCCAACAAATTACTTAATCTGAGTTTCAGTATCCTCAGTTATAAAATGGCAATAATAATATCAGGGATGATGATGTAAGAATTAAATGAGTTTATATCATAGTATCTGGAGCAGAGGCTGAGACAGATGCTCAGCAGACATAATTCTTTGCATAAAAGAGGAAAGGGTGACTTGAGAGAATGAAACGGTGTGTGGGAAGCTTTTGAATGGGGGAAAGAAGGAAGACGAGGCAGGTGGAAGTGTGATAGACAGGGAAGAGCAGATTAATAATCATTAAAAAATAGATGATGGGATGAAGGGAAAGGATGAAGGGCGGGCAATTTCCAGACACATTGAAATACTGAGAGAACAAGGACACAGGACTCACCTGCTGACATGCCATCTGGAGCTGCAAAATCCAGAGACAATAAGTTAGTATCTGACCCCAGCCTTCTGGATATCTGAAGACTGGGATCTGGTTATGATGCTGAGGTCTACATCCATGGAGTTTTAAGGGCCAACCATCTTTTCAGGACTCTGTTCAAGGGAGAGAAGGAGCTTCTCTCCTTCCTCTGCTGTCCCTCCTTTACCCTCTAGGAAAAGCCAGCTTGATAGCAAGGACCAGACGTTCAGTCCAGCTTCCTCCTTAGATGATGCTCAACCCCCCTTCTTCTGCTATCCAGCTTGTCCTCCCTACAGAATCCCTGGGGAATGACCCACAGTTTGCTCATAACCTAGAAAAAGTCAGCAATAAAACTGTCAACTTTCCCTCGCCAGCCGCTCCCCCAATCTGTTCTGGCCCCTTCGGGGGGCTGGTAACTCTACTTACAGAAAAGCAGCAGAGCTATCCACAGCAGGGCAGGGGCTCCCATGGGAATAGTAGGCATCTTCTCCGTGGCCTCCAACTGAGCTGCAGAGATCCAGGGCCTTAGAATAAACTTGAAAGTAAAAAGGAGAAGGAAACGTTCTCTGTGTCATATCTGGTTAATGCATCAGCTGCACCTAGGTTTGCTTCCTTCTCTGGAGATAACATTCAGAGTGGTGCTTAAAAGGGCAATTTTATATATATAGTTTTAAAATCATTTATTGATTTTTTTTCTTTTTTTTGATTGCCCTGCACAGCATTCAGGATCTTAATTCCCCAATCAGGGATTGAAACCGTGCCCCTTGCAGTGGAAGTGAATGCACAGTCTTAACCACTGGGCCACCAGGGAGGCCTCCAGGGCAACTTTATATTTACCCCCCTACTCTCCATTTCACCTCCGTGCACACACCTGGAATCTAGTGGGAGAGAGGCAGAGGGGGCACGCAGGAACAAAACTTTCTTAAACTATCAACGTATAGTTATTTTGTTTGCAACTTAGAAAAGTGGGGTGCAGAGGAGAGAAGAATAAAAATAACAGTTAATTATTCACCTAATATAGGTCAGGCACTATGCTAAATATACCTTATGCTTCATTCATTTCTCAAAACAATTCTATGAAGAGGTACCTTCGTTATCTACATTTTATAGAAAGGAAGATTGGAGCTTAGAGAAGTAAAGTCATTTATCTTCGAGTACTCCCTAGTAAATGGCTAATTTGGGACTCAAACATTTGAAAAATCGAATCCTAGAGTAAGACTCACAATCATGATGATCTCCTGTTTATGCATGTCTACAAGTATGGCCAGAATTCTAGCTGAAATTCTGTTGTGGTTCTCCAGAGTTACCAACCCAATTTCCTGCTGATCCATTAGTGCACAAATCCACAAATTTTCATCTGCTTCCCTGATGACCCACTGTCCAACCAGCCAAATTGGAGATATTTTTGGAAACACCTTCTCTCCATGGGTCCTGATGAGGTCTACAATACAGGAAGGCAGATGTTAAACCATAACTTACAGGGATCTCAGTAATATAATTTATTTTATTTTATTGCTCTAGCTTTTGTCCATTTTTATGTTTCTAGTCCTCTAGCCTGATCACCCTTTCTCCTTTAAATCTACATCTGTTTTCTTCCCTCCAGGACCTCAATGACTAATTTTTAATTCTAGGTCAGAATTAGTCACCTTCTTCCAGGATTTGATATTGATAATGATACTGGAGATAATACCTCTATAAATATCTACACTGGCTTGCTCTCCACAAAGTTTTTTTTCATGTGTGGTATTATTATTTGGCCCTTGCCAAAGCTCTGAAATAGCAGAGGCAAAATGAAGTCAGCAAGGCCCCATTCTATCATGCCAGCTTTTGCATGCTGACTGTTTTGTTTTTTTAATATATTTAATTATATGTATTTATGTATGTATATGCTGTACTGGGTTTTCATTGCTGCATGTGTTTTCTCTTGTTGTGGCAAGCAGGGGCTACTCTGTAGTTGCAATGCATGGGCTTCTCATTGCAGTAGCTGCTCTCGTGGTGAAGCATGGCCTATAGGGCCTGAAGGCTTCAGTAGTTGCTGCCTATGGGCTCAGTAGTTGCAGTTCCTGGGCTCTAGAGCACAAACTCAACAGTTGTGGCCCATGGGCTTAGTTGCTCCTCAACACGTGGGGTCCTCCTGGACCACATATCAAACCTGTGTCTCGTGCACTGGCAGGAGTACTCTTTACCACTGAGCCACCAGGGAAACCCCACCAATTGTTGAATTAAGACTAATGAATTAAACATAACGTCGCTGCACTTAAAGATCTAACCAAAGCTTTCAGCTTCTCTGAAATTAGAGAATATGAGTCTACAGATTCCTAAACAGAAAGTTTCAGATAAGAAAGATTGTGACCAGTCCCAGGTTGTGCAATATCTTAGTCACAGATCTTTAAAGAAAGCAGAGAGTTATTTTGAAAAGTGTAAGTATTTAAAGATCTGAATTCAAATACTCCTAAGTATTTGTGTGGTTAGAGTTTACCTATAAAATAGAGACATGATGATATCTAGCTCATGTCTTTATTATGTGGTTTAAGAAGGTAATAAATGTGTAAAATGCATTGATCAGCATCTGGTATGTAAAAAATGCCCCATAAATCTATCTTTCCCCTCCTTTATTGTTGTTGTTGTTGTTTTTCAGTTGCTAAGTAAGGTCTGATTCTTTGTGACACCATGGACTGCAGTGCTCCAGGCTTCACTATCTCCAGGAGTTCACTCAAGCTCATGTCCACTGAGTCAGTGAGGTCATCCAACCATCTCATCCTCTATTGCCCGCTTCTCCTCCTGCTCCCAATTTTGCCCACCATCGGAGTCTTTTCCAACGAGTCAGCTCTTCCCACTAGCTGGCCAAAGTATTGGAGCTTCAGCTTCAGCATCAGTCCTTCCAATGAATATTCAGGGTTGATTTCCTTTCAGATTGATTGGTTTGATCTTATTTGCAGTCCAAGGGACTCTCAAGAGTCTTCTCCAGTACAATTTGAAATCATCATTTCATCGGTGCTCAACCTTCTTTATGGTCCAACTCTCATATCTGTACATGGCTACTGGAAAAATCATAGCTTTGACTATACAGACCTTTATCAGCAAAGTGATATCTCTGCTTTTTAATACATGGTTTAGGTTTGCCACAACTTTTCTTCCAAAGAGAAAGAGTCTTTTAATTTCATAGCTATAGTCACCATCCATGGTGATTTTGCAGACCAAGAAAATAACACCCGTCACTGTTTCCATTGTTTCCCCATCTATTTGCCAGAAAGTGATGGGACTGGATCCCATTTATTACCATGATTCAATAAAGACTCAGGAGAAACATGCATTTCAGCCACCTCATGTGAAGAGTTGACTCATTGGAAAAGACTTTGAGGCTGGGAGGGATTGGGGGCAGGAGGAGAAGGGGACAACAGAGGATGAGATGGCTGGATGGCATCACTGACTCGATGGATGTGAATCTGAGTGAACTCCGGGAGTTGGTGATGAACAGGGAGGCCTGGCGTGCTGCAATTCATGGGGTCGCAAAGAGTCGGACAGGACTGAGCGACTGAACTGAACTGAACTGAACTGAAGGCTATGGTTTTTCCAGTGGTCATGTATGGATGTGAGAGTTGGACCATGAAGAAAGCTGAGCACCGAAGAATTGATGCTTACGAACTGTGGTGTTGGAGAAGACTCTTGAGAGTCCCTTGGACTGCAAGGAGATCCAACCAGTCCATCCTAAAGATCAGTCCTGGGTTTTCATTAGAAGGACTGATGCTAAAGCTGAAACTCCAGCACTTTGGTCACCTCATGGGAAGAGTTGACTCATTGGAAAAGACTCTGATGCTGGGAGAGATTGGGGGCAGGATGAGATGGCTGGATGGCATCATCGACTTGATGGACATGAGTTTGAGTGAACTCTGGGAGTTGGTGATGGACAGGGAGGCCTGGCATGCTGTGATTCATGGGGTCGCAAAGAGTCAATGATTTAGTGACTGAACTGAACTGAACGGAAGACAATCAGCAAATACATAGGATGTTTTACTTGATAACCAGTATGTTATGCTGATATAACTTATGTAAGTAATCTCACTCCTCCCCATAGTGATGAAGAAGAGAGTATTATAGGAAAGAATAGAATGGAAAAAAATTGGGGAAGAGGAGGAGAAAGAAATGGGGAAGATACAATTTTTGAGGCGTTGTCAGAAGGCAGTACCTATATGAACATACCAAGATCCTAAAAGAGACAACGACAGAAGCTGTTTCACCACTTTGTTGAGAGTTTGTCCAGGAGAGCTACCAGATATTCTTTTACCCTAGGGCAGCGATTCTACGATAAAATTATCCTTCGGAGACAGCCACTTTACTGTGACTTGAAAAGTCTATTTTAAAGCCTCCCCCCAAGTCTTCAGTTATTTCCTGCTTGAATGGGAGGTGGACTGGAATTCAAGATGTACTGCTTCTTAATATGGAGAGAATAAGGTTTGTCGTTGACACACTATTTTCATTTCCTCTATCATCCTAAAGCAAAGCTTCAGTGTCCAGCAGTGAAATGAAAGTACTGTTTTGGTAGCAGTAATAGCAATGATTTAACCAATTCAACTAAAGTAGTTCATTAAAGCTTAAAAACAAACCAAGCCACCCATCCTCAACTCACACAACAGCAAAACCAAAAACATCAACATCAGGAAGAATAAACCATATCCTTATTTCTATACTATAAAACCACAGGTACCCAAAGGAACAAAATGAGAATTCAGAAGGGACAAATAAACACAAGATTACATCATAGTTCTGCTCTACCCTAACATAACTGGTTGATTCACCAGTCAAGTCCCACACATCCTTTATCTTATTATAAAATAAAAATTCTCCAAATTTTATTGTCCACTACCTGGGTGGAGTGTGCTATTGATTTCTTGCATTCTGCCTGTAGATATCAGAAACATGTGCTCACTGGGACCCATAGATTTTGTCCTAATCTCACTTCTTATAATAAGCACTGAATCCAGACATTCATGTGTTCAACACTCATTAACAACATCTCTGTCCCAAATTTTGACCCATTATTGGTTTTCAGAAACCTTAGTGGTTTGGGTGTTTATTTTGTTTTGTTTTGTTTTGGGCCTTACTACACAGCATGTAAGATCTTAGTTTTCCAGTGAGAGACTGAACCCAGGCTCACTGCGGTGGAAGCACAGAGTCTTAGCCCCTGGACCACCAGGGAAGTCCCCCAAACCTTTATCTGTTCTTCACTTTGTATCAGTGGGGAATTGAAACTCAACTTCCCATGCATGAACTATTAGGATCTACTCATTGTCAGGTGTCCAGATGAGGCATCTCTGTGGCACCTTGTAGATAGGGAACAGTCTGAACCATAAGGTGCACTCAAGCCAATGTGGCCTTTGCCTTATAAATACTGTGTTCCAGTCAAGAGACCTAGAGGGCCTCTGACTTGCCTTTCTGCCTCCAACAGGTACAATCAGTAAGTGACCTGATCTTTCCTTCAGAATAGACAGAACAGAATTATAAGCCTGCTGAGGAAGCTTCCTAGGAAGAATGGTAATGTAAAAAAAAAAAAAAAAAGAAAGAAAAGAAAAATGAATGCTGGGCTATTATATTAAATTTAAAAATTAAAAGAAAAAAATTATTATCCAGGAATATTTTAAAGAGATTAAGTGTAAGACTGATTAGGTATTCAGGCTCTGAGCAGGCCCTGGAGTTTCATTCTCAGCTTAGATCACATATTGGTTACCTGGCTCTCCACAAGTTACTAAATCTCTCTGTGACTCAGCATCTTCTCTGGTTAAATGGGGATAGTGGCAGCAATTGTTGTTGAGGGTATTAAATGAGTTAATATAGTAAAAGCTTTATAAGAGAGGCTGGTAGATAGTAAATGCTGTGTATGATTTTATTACTGTTATTGCAATCATTTTATTAGGATCCTTTGGACTTTGGAGCAGCAGAGAGAAACTCTTTCACAGGAAAATGAGCAGGAAAGGCTACTGGTCCGGAAGGCAGTGCAGCCTGGATCACAGAGGAGTGATGGTGCCTCAAGGAGACCCTTCCTCCACTCACAGGTTAGGGGGTAGAGGAGAGAAGTTGCTCTGTGGGAGTCCTGAGAGCATTACCAGGTGTGGTTGTAGACAAAGTCCAGTTTTGCAGTCAGCCCTCAAGCCACATGTAGTGTAGGCTAGGTTTATCTTACCCTTCCTTACCGAATTACACAGTTGAAAATGGTAACAATTCTTGTTTTAAAGGAATCCCTTTTAGGCTGTTAGCAGATAAGGACAAGAGGTCTTAGTCCAGCCAAGGATATTTGCATTTTAATAAGTAGCTTTTGGAAGCTGGGAGGAGTAGCTTGTTGCTTGTCTCAGTGATGAGTGTGCAGGATACATTTTTAGCATTTAGTAGGCAACCCAATGTCCTGTAATACCCAGGGCAGCCTTGCATAATATAAAGAATTGTTCTGCCTTTACACTGTTTTCAAATGTCCATCTAGGTATTTTATAATTATTCAAGCCCTGAATCTATCTGACAAATAATGCAAAGCATTTTTACATTTTTTCATATATACTGGATTTTATAGGAAAGAAACTATTGTGTCCTCTGATGGAAGATTATTCTTGTGTCACTTGTAAACTGGCTTTGCCTTTTGATGGATATAATAACCAAGTCAAAGTTTGGGAAGAGGGACGATTTATTATCGCTAGCAGTAAATAGGGAGATCTTTCCCAAAACAGTATCTCCCTGAAGAGCAAAACCAGGGAAGTTTTAAGCTAAGGGAACAGATATATTCATGAAGGGGCTTGGGCAGAAGAGAATCAGCATACAATTGCGGCCAAGGTTGAGTACAAGCTTTAGCTGACTGAAGCCAAGAAGGTCAGCATCATTGTTCTGTCCTCCACCTTGGTTACTGCAGAACTCAAAGACCATATCAGATTGTTGTGTATATCTCTTAAGGAAGAACTAGAACCCTGTCTTATAGCTGAACTCTTGTTTCTTGACTGCTTTTTCTTTGTTCTTAGATTCCCTTATTTAAGATCATTGATTAGTGAGACTTGTTGAAGGGTAAACATTGTGACCAGGCTTAGATCACAAAATGGCTTCTCACGTTAAGAAAGTCAATCCTGGTTCTCTTTCTCCAGGGATTCCCCTACATTATCTGCTTACATTTGGTTTTCCTAGAAGAGCATCCTTGGATCATTCACTGTTTCCCCAAATCAGATCACCAACAGCCACACTGTTCCTGATCATTGTATTGTTACCAGATTAGTCAATTAGACCCCACCAGGATCCTAGCCATCCCTTGCCTTAGCCAGGGAGGTCCTTTTTCTTTTTGGATCTGTGCTGCCAATAAGGAAATTGATGTTGAGATTAGAACAGCATCAGATTTATTCAATGGTCAAAGAATGAAGAAGCAGGAACTTGGCTCACAAATCAACGTCTTAGCCTAGTGTAGACAGAGAAACCATGTATGTAAGAAGGTCGAAGTGAAAGGGAAGGAATTGGAAAGTGTGGGAAGAATATTCATAAGTAATCCAAGCACAGGGCTATGGTTTGGACCTGGAACTGATGCAGCACTCCTGTTCAGTCCTTGTATGGGCTTTTCCAGTTGTTGTCATGGCAACTGTTAACTGTCACAGTACCTATGGGTGTGTCACTTAGCATATGCTAATATATTACAATGAGCATATAATGAGACTCTAGGACACTTCTACGGACCACTAGAAGTCAAATCTTCTGCTGTCTTGGGTCTAGTTGGCTCTAATCAGTTCTTGCTTTTCTCTTTGCAGCTTCCTTCTGAATCTTAGATAAGAAGGGCAGAGGTATGACTCTTGGGCAACAGCTTTGGTAACTGTATCACCAATACCTCACTGCTGTATAGGGCTACTATAGATGTCACACTTATCATGGATATACTTTCTTACTGTAAGTTATTTCATTTTATTTCTTTTTTATATTGACTGGAAATTATATTGATTTTAAAATATATGTGTGTGCATAGGTAGAAGTGAGGGATCCAGTTTCAAGTACCTGAAACTTCCACAATTTGGAGCATCTTCCTTAAAAACATGATTAGAAAATTATGAATACAGTATTAGGTATTAGAATGACTATTTATTTAAAACAAGAAAACAAACTCAACAAATTGCAAAGTATAAAAGCTGAAAAAGGACATCAACATTATAAAATCCAGAAATACTTTTCCTACATATCTTTACAACATACTCTGGTCTCCTCTTCATTGGACAGTGATATCACAATATCACGTTTTACAGAATGTTGCTGCTGCTGCTGCTAAGTAGCTTCAGTCGTGTCCGACTCTGTGTGACCCCATAGACGGCAGCCAACCAGGCTCCCCCGTCCCTGGGATTCTCTAGGCAAGAACACTGGAGTGAGTTGCCATTTCCTTCTCCAATGCATGAAAGTTAAAAGTGAAAGGGAAGTCGCTCAGTCGTGTCCGACTCTTTGCAACCCCATGGACCGCAGCCTACCAGGCTCCTCTGTCCATGGGATTTTTCAGGCAAGAGTACTGGAGTGGGGTGCCATCACCTTCTCCATTGGGAAAGAAGAAATTTTCCTCTACTTTTCTTGGTTCTTCAGGCGGGGCTAAGAAATAAATTGACATGAGAGAGATTAATAGGAGAAAATCAAACAAAATTTTAATGTTATGTAGACATGGGAGGAACTCAGGAGAACTGAGTAACTCATGAAAAGGGCAAAAGCTCTCACCTAAAATACTACCCTCAGCTAAAGACAAAAAAGGTTGTGGAGGGTATAGGGAGTCAACTGTGGAAGGTTACCTGGAAAAGCACAGCAAAAAAGGGTAAGATTGTTATGCAGATTTAAGTCTGTGCCTTCTCCCTTAATAAGAATCTCTAGAGATTTTGTCATCCTCTTCTTCCTGTTTCAGAGAGGGAGACAGACTTACAGATGGAGATTTCCCTTAAAAACGTTTCCTACAAAAGATTAACTTCTACTTGGTTTTCAGATTTCCCTCCCTGTTTTTTATTAGAAAATAACCAACTTAAAATACTTAATCTGCCAAAGAGACATATTTGGGGGTAGCGATTTTTGCTTCTCTACAAGATAAACTAGAAAAATAATTCATTCTTCAGCATCACTGATCTGCATTTATTTTGTATTATTGATAGTTGAGGTGCATGGAAAATGTGGTTGCCAAGCAATAATTAATATCAAGTTTACACAGGAAAAGAGCTTTATTTGGGGTTAAGAATCGTGATTCTGGAGACAGAGATTTGGGTAGAACCTAAGGAGTGTTCCAGGGAAGAGAAAGAGTCAGGGGCTTGTAAAGATAAAAACTACAATGGTGCTAAATTGTCTAGCAAGAATTGTGGCTGACTCTGAAGCAAGTCAGGCAATATTTGTGCTTACAGAATCACATGCTGTTTTAGAGCAGGGGTTCAATAAGTATCTTGAGAGGACAATAGGGCAAAATGATAGAATCCATTCAGACTGAGACAGGCATAAGTCCCACTTCCTCAGTGGCTTCCTGACTCCATCTGAGAAAACTGTTTTAGCAATAGTGACTCCATTTTCCTTTTTTTTCAACACCATTCAGATTAGTAGTTCCACTCTTGTAGTACTGCTGCAGGTTTGAGCTTTACACACAGAGAAATTATGATTGATTCTATACTGCCTTATCCCCATCAAAAAAAGACAAAATCATCACAGTGTGCCTATAATTGTGTATTCTACATTATTGAGTAGATTCCTGATAGGAGATAACTTCCATTTTCACTAGATGGGGGAATGAACCAAATCCTCTGCCTACAATTTTACACACATCTGATGCTAAGAAAAATATTTTGACAAGATTAACTTCTGACTCCAGATATTTCAACCTTGTCTTCCTTCACTGCCCACAAATTTCCAATGCCAAATACTGGAGGATGCATTCAAGCTGCATCATGACCTTTGCCCCTCCACCTTTGTGTCCTGAAGTTAGGACACCTGGCTCTTGGTGGAGTTTTCTTGATAGCCATTTCTACTCCAGGCTGGCTTGAGGTACTTTCCCATACCTGGAAGTGACTGTGAACCATATGCATCTATTACACTGAACCAGAATTAAACACATCCTCAACTCAAGTTCGTCTTGTCTGTATTCCAAAAGCTTTCTGCAGCTACTCTCATGCTGCCAATAAAAAAGAAAGTATGACAGAGGGAAATTTGATGGGGAGAAGACAGTGGTTTTATCCAAACATAGCTAAAATATATTACTTTTGCAAACGTTACAGAAACATATGATCTCTTCCAGCACCTGCTGATAGGTTGGAAAGTGCAGAAAGAATAAAATATGATTCCTGAGTTTTCCGCTGTAATCATTGAGTAAATGTTGATACCATTTATTATATGGTGAAATCTGAGACAGTACCAGATTTAGGAGGAAAATTGAGTCTTCTGGTTTGGGGATATTGTAGTTTGAAGTGTCTTTGTGATATCAAAGTGTTTATGCTGAGAAGCAATGTGAGGACTAGAGACATAAATTTGAAAATCATTGGCAAATTTATAAAGCCACTAGGAATAAGATGAGGTCAGTTAAAGAGAGAGGAAGAGTAGCTAGAAAACAAAGACGATTCCAGGACAAAGCATAAAGAATCCCAATGTTTAGAAGAGGGATAGAACGGGAAGAGCCAGAAAAGAGACTAGAACAAACAGCCAAGAAAGTGGTATACATCTCAGGAAATTCAATCTCAGTCACTAAAACTGAAGAATATAGTTCTAGTGGAAATGATTGATTATAGAATCTTGCTGAGAGGTAAAATAAGAGAATAAAGTTGTTCTTTGGATTTAGCAATATGGAAAATTTGGGGATCTTAACAGCAGTTACAGTGGATTAGTATGTGCAGAAGAAAGGCTGAAGGATGTTGAAAAGTAAATAAGTGAGAACGTAGAGACACCATGTGTAGAAACTTTCTGTGTTTTGCTGTGGAATAGTGATATAGGAGGATGTGGGATCAAGAGAGGGCTTGGTTTTTATGTTGTTTTTGTTCAGTCATGTCTGACTCTTCGCAACCCCATGGACTGCAGCATGTCAGCCTTCCCTGTCTCTCACTATTTCCCAGAATTTGCTGAAGTTCATCATGTCCATTGCATTGGTGATGCCATCCAACCATCTCATCCTCTGTTGCCCTCTTCTCCTCCTGCCTTTGATCTTTCCCAGCAGAAGGGTCTTTACCAATGAATCAGCCAAGGTATTGGAGCTTCAGCTTCAGCATCAGTCCTTCCAATGTGTATGTTGGAATCAATGTTGACATTGGTTTCTTTAAGATTGACTGGTTTGATCACCTTGCTGTCCAAGGGACTTTCAAGAGTCTTCTCCAGCACCATAGTTCAAAAGCATCAATTCTTTGACCTCTGCCTTCTTTATAGTCCAGTTCCCACAACACTACATGACTGCTGGAAAGACCATTCAGTCCAGTTCAGTTCAGTTGCTCAGTCATAACCGACTCTTTGCGACCCCATGAATCGCAGCACGCCAGGCCTCCCTGTCCATCACCAACTCCTGGAGTTCACTCAGACTCATGGCCATCGAGTCAGTGATGCCATCCAGCCATCTCATCCTCTGTCATCCCCTTCTCCTCCTGCCCCCAATCCCTCCCAGCATCAGAGTCTTTTCCAATGAGTCAACTCTTCGCATGAGGTGGCCAAAGTACTGGAGTTTCAGCTTCAGCATCATTCCCTCCAAAGAAATCCCAGGGTTGATCTCCTCCAGAATGGACTGGTTGGATCTCCTTGCAGTCCAAGGGACTCTCAAGAGTCTTCTCCAACACCACAGTTCAAAAGCATCAACTCTTCAGCGCTCAGCTTTCTTCACAGTCCAACTCTCACATCCATACGTGACCACAGGAAAAACCATAGCCTTGACTAGACGGATTTTGTTGACAAAGTAATGTCTCTGCTTTTGAATATACTATCTAGGTTGGTCATAACTTTTCTTCCAAGGAGTAAGTGTCTTTTAATTTCATGGCTGCAATCACCATCTGCAGTGATTTTGGAGCCCAAGAAAATAAAGTCTGACACTGTTTCCACTGTTTCCCCATCTATTTCCCATGAAGTGCTGGGACCAGATGCCATGATCTTCGTTTTCTGAATGTTGAAACACCATAGCCTTGACTATATGGACCTTTGTTAACAAAGTGATGCCTTTGCTTTTTGGATTTTATAGGAGAGGCTAGATCATATTTGTTAGCTGTTAGGAAGCAGGGCAGGTAATGAGGGAAGACAAAGTTAAATAGTTGAAAGACTTAAGTCCTTGAATGGACAAAAAGGGAGAAATGGTGTCACTCTTTCAATTCAATTAAAAGGTCTTGAACACAACACAGGTGTTTCTACTATAATGTCATATGCATTTATTTTTAAAATTCCTTGCATTCTGCAAAAACACACTAAAAATAACAAGTCTTTTGGGGGAAGAATATTGTGGCAGATCATTCAAATCCTATAACTGGAGCACTAACAAAAACATTAGCATTTCTTCTAAATAAATTAAATGGTTAAAAGGATATGTTAAATTTCTAATTAAGTGAATAAAATCAACAATAGACATAGGTTTGATCTTCTTCAAAGATAAAGGTAGGTTGATGGAAGAATGTCACAGGGAGAAAATGCATGCAAGCCAGAGAAAACTATGTAAGAACAGTCTCGAGACAGACATGCGGTAAAGCTAAGCCAAGAAGAAAACCTTGAAGTGAATGACTTTTGTGTAGGGTATTCTCTTCATTGCTGTGTTTCAGTGTGCTAATAAGATCTATGTTCAGCTACTATTCCTTGATAATAATAAAAAATTAACATGCTCAGAAAAATCTTGTATGAACTAACTCCGACATTATACTGATATTATCCTTGGTTTACCAATAGTATGTGGAATATTTGCATTGCGGAAACATCTACTGTATCAGAGAAACTGTATTTCTTGACTTGTTCAGCAGCTGTTACATTATAGCAGAATACTGTGCAGGATCAAAGATGCAAAAAATGTAGGTCGCTCTAACTATAAGCACAACCTTCGCCCTAGAACTCAGTTATGCCACACACTCTAAACTTTTACACAAGACAAAACAATCGTTTAGTCACCAAGCAGAGCCAAAGACCTGTAGTTACTCCTCAAGAGTCATAGATAATATTCTGAGCTGTATCTTGGGAGCTGCTTTTTAGACATTGAAGCCACCTCACCAGGTGGAAGAAGGTGACTGCATGATGAGAGGAGGACTACACATTGACCAGACAAAAGCTGTGACCTAAGCCACTCCACTTCACACAGTTCTGAGAACTGTCCCCAAGAAGCGGGAACAAATGCTGAAGCTAGAGTTTCACCATCCTCAAAACAACTAAAGAGGATGCTGGCCAGACTACCGCATCACTGACACCAAAATGACTGTCGGGACTGACTGTGCCATCCTGCCCCCTCCCTCCTCCCAGACAACCCTGAAACTCCCCTTTAAAAACTTCTGCCCCTTGAGCAGCAATTGGAAGCTGACCCTCAGACACAAGTCCACCTTCTCTCCCAGTTGCCAGCATCTGAAATAAAGCTACCTTTCCTTTCCTACTAACCCCCGTCCCTTGAGAACTGGCTATCAAGCAGCAAACAGCCAGACCTGTGTTCAGAAACACAACCACATTTGACTTTGTCAAAATCTTGATTTCCACAAACAGAAATAAAATTGCTAGAGCTTATACGAAAAGTCCAAAAAGAAGTGATGAACCTGAGAGGGGTTGTGCTAGGAGTTACTCTTTATTGTCAACATTCTGTGTGGCAAAGCTAAGCAAAGGTCCCAGGGTTTAGGTGAGGAAAACAGAAGGAAGTAGAGGCATGCTATCTTACCTGTCTTCCTCTGATAACAAGAGGCTGAGGGGGACTCCAGTAGCAAGAGGCTGTGGAGTGGGCTGCCTGTATTGAAAGCTGAAGCAGATTGAACCTTGCTAGATGGATAATTGGAACTATGCAGACCAATGAACACATGTCCTTCTGGAAAGCCTTAGAGGTACTCCTGCGAGAACACCTACTTTTGAATAACTGACAAAGGAAAAAGAAAAATCAACAATGCTAAAAAAAAAAAAAAAATAGTGACAACTAATGAAAAGGGGACATTACTGCATCCGCACCTCCATTTATAGGGCGGTGTTCGTTTCAGGAATAGCAGCAACAACAAAACAAGGAGCTGATAGCTAATACACTGTGGATAATTGCTTTTCATTCTCCATTCTCTCTTCTCACATTTCAGGAAGGAAGGCAATGATATTGGGAGGAAAGGGGACTGTGTGGTCACCACCCTTCACTTGCTAGTACCTATCAAGACACTGGAGCCATAAGCCTATTCTATGCTTAGGGAAAGGTGGATGGGTAGGGGCTGATGGAGACTGGAGAGAATTTCAAAGAAAATATAAATTTTGGAAATAGGAGGATTGTGTTTAATAACTTCAATGATATAATTTAATAACAAAAAAGGGATTAGAAGTTTATGAAATCGGCCTAAGATGTCATCACGGGAGCCTGCTGCCCAACAGGCATGGGGCTGCAGTAAGAGTTTTTGAAAAAAATTAATTTTATGATTATACCTCAACAAGTTGAGACTTCTTTTCAAAAAGCTGTGTCTATGAAACGTAAAGGTTGGACTGCATGAACTATAAGGTCTCCTCCTCTTCTAACATCTGAGCCTTTTTTGGCAATTAGGATTGTAGGAGTTCAAGAAGATAAGTCACTGGAACGGTGTGGCCCTGTGGCGGTTCCCAAAGAGCAGTGATTCCCGCTGCCTGGTTGATGAGTCCTTCGTTCCCCTGCCTGGTCTGCTAGGTTGATAGTTCAGGATAGTAACCTTGCCTTCTATGATACTGCCTCAAAGCTGGCATAGGTGAAAAGAAAAAGCGACAGGAGGTGGTGGTAGATTTGAAAGAAATCGAAGAACGAAAGGAGTTTAAAGCAGAATACTGAAAGGATGGTGGGATTGATGATAACCATGGGACATCAGTTAGCAGTGACTTGAAGAAGAGATAAATGGTATTTTCAATTTCCTATCAGTGGGGCTTCCCAAAATGGTGCAGTGGTGAAAGAACCTGGCTGCCAGTGTAGGAGATGTGAGTTTGATCCCTGGGTCAGGAAGATCCCCTAGAGGAGGAAATGACAACCTACTCCAGTATTATTACTTGAAAAATTCCAAGGACAGAGGAGCCTGGCGGGCTACAGTCCATAGGGTTGCACCGTCAGAAATGACTGAACACACAAGCACACATCAGTGTTTCTCCTAAGTCCCAAAGTAGAGAAAAATATCAAAGTTTTAAAATAGGAAAATACTTTAGAGAAAATTTTAAATGTCTTTATTTTAAGGATTGAGAAATCTGAACATCAAAGCATGGTTTGTGCAAGTTTTATATCTAAGCCATTCATCAGTGGCAAACACAGAGCTAAATTATGGGGTCCTGTTTGTTTGCTTGTCTTTTTGGCTGAAGGTTTAGGACTGAGAACACGATGAGAGACTGAGTGCTCTTAAGGACTCATAACTCAATATGGGAGAAAGAGTGACGAAATGAATAAAGAAATGAACAAAAACATACCAGACAGAGAATTAAATCAGAGTGATGTGACTGAGTAGGTGGTTAATTTAGATATTTAGGTTAATCACATACTGAAATGAAAAGAGTGCAGTAGAATCTCTCTTAACAACCCCAAGTTCACTGACCCACTAGAGTAAAAGGCATTCACTATCCCCTCTGTAAAACAGATGGACAAATGCAGGTACTGTGCTTAGTCACTCAGTCATGTCTAACTCTCTGAGACCCCATGGACTGAAGCCCGCCTGGCTCCTCTATCCATGGGGATTCTCCAGGCAAGAAACCTGGAGTGGGTTGCCATGCCCTTCTCCAGGGGATCTCCCCAACCCAGGAACTAACCCAGGTCTCCTACATTAGAGGTGTATTCTTTACTGTCTGAGCCACCAAGAAAGCCGATATGCTAACTCACCCATATGCTAAATGGTAAGCTTCTCCGCTTAAATTTAGAAACACCAAGAGATAGTAATGGTATCACAGAATCAATGCTGAAGAAAATTTCAAGATAAGGTGTAATTAGCAAGCAGTGTTGAATGGATCAGAGTTATCAAGTAAGGGAAGAAGCAAAAACAGCATTTGGTAATTAGGAAAACCTTGGTGTAGCCCCCATCATCCAGAGCCTGTCTCAGCCACACAAGCCCCAAATCTCAATGGTCAACTCACTAAAGCTGACCAATCTCTGAGACATTATTCAAACTCACAAGATAATTCAAAATGCCAATTCATTCATTTTTGATGGTTATTAATTCAGATCAGCCATCTCCAAGTGGCTTTTGCTTCCCTGGTGGATATAAGTAATTTAGTATATTAAAATAAAATGCACATCAGAAGGTTACTTATTGTTCCTGTAATACTCTGTTCTTACCTTATCAAAGCATGTGTCAAACTGTATACGAATTGGCATTGTCTTGTTCCGCGTCACATACTATGTATGTGTTTGATTGATTGTTCTTTACCTTGTGCTTAGCATGATGCAGAGCATGTTTAGATTTTCAATAAATATTTATTAGAGATATAAATGAGCAATTAACTCCTTAATTTTTTCTATAATGATGTTGCAACCTGATAAATTATCCTCTTCTTTCTTAGAGATAATTGCTTTAAAAAAAAAATCTCTGGAAGAGTACTAAAGACATTCTAGACAACTCTTTTATCTCCAGTTGTTCATCTTTCATGGAATCACTAATCTTTGCATCTCTTTGACATACTCTTAAATGAATTCCTATGGTAATTAGTATCATAGAATATTTTCTTTTATAACTGATATCCTGCCAGCCCTATTGAGATATATGACATATGTGAAAGATAGGGTCTTTTAATCCTCTTTCTATATTCTCTCCACAGGATATTTAACTATAAATTTAATTCACTGTAAATGCAATATAATAAAGACAATAAATGAAAAAGAAGAAAATTTTTTGTGCTGCCTAATTCTGATCATGTCACATGTCATAAAGCTGAAGAAAGGGAGTCTTCCTCTGAACTGTCTTTAAAGTCTGTTTGTGAACAAAACTTTAGACCTTTCAGAAAAAGTGAAATGGTTAGTCAGCCTGTCATGTCTGACTCTTTGTGACCCCATGGACTGTAGCCCACCAGGCTCCTCTGTGCACAGAATTCTCCAGGCAAGAATACTGCAGTGGGTAGCCATTCCCTTCTCCAGGGGATCTTCCTGACCCAGGGATTAAACCTGGGCCTCTTGCATTGCAGGCAGGTTCTTTATTGCTTGAGCCACCAGAGAAGCCCAGACCTTTCAGAAACCACAAGCAACTTGACTGTCTATAGTACATCCATGGATATGTACTTGACTATGTGGACTAGTTTGAAATGTGTTACTCAGATTGTGTGGCCAGAATGAAAAGAAAATAAAAAATGCCAGATTCTTTAAATTATCCATCACTCTCTTTCCTTCAAATGCCATCATTTACCCCTTATTTCTAGAGTTTTTCTCCCCCACTTAGAGAACTTTTTTCTGAATTTGCTTCAGTTTGCAAGCAGCACTGCCACCCCGTGCTATATCTCTGCCATCTTACATCTCCACTAATTATGAGACATAGGCTTCCTGGATTGTGACTATTTGTAGTCATATATCATCCACAAATCAAAAGTGAATGGTATTTTGTCCCTGGACGTAATGGAATGCCCACTAGACTCAGAAATAGAGGACCCAGTTTGAATTTCGAGTATACTCTGTTCTACCTTGTACTCTTGGCCTAATTGATGAAATAAACTCCTATACAAAAAAAAGTATATGGAATAAATGTAGAAGAAATGACTTGACTTGATTAGAAAAGCATTGTTTTCATCCACTAATAAAAAATTGATTTAGCCAAAAGTCATTAAAGATGAAATGATAAAAAATTGATGGGATCAATTTGAATAGAGCATCAGACTGTTGCTCCCTGAAACATTGATCAATTTCGCATTACTGAGAGTAGTATAATCAAACAATATATGCCTCCTGATGAGGGTTGCCAGATAAACTATGGGATGCTGAGTAAAATTTGATTTTCAGATAAATAATAATTTTTAATATAAATATGACCCATGATATATGTGGGATATTCTTATCCTACAAAAGTTACTTGTTGCTTATTTAGAATTAACATTTAACTAGGTGTCTTGTATATGTTTTACTGGAAAATACCAAGGAAAGAAGAGCCTGGTGGACTACTGTCCATAAGGTCGCAAAACGTTGAACACAAGCATGCATTTGTATATGTATGTGTTAAATTTGATAATCCTACTTGATATGGTACAAAATTTTAATATATATTATATAATCTAGCACAGCTATATATAACTATATATGGTTTAATGTAGTATAATACATTTTATAGTACATATGTTTAATATAGTGTAATAAATTGAATTTACCTGTAATTAAAACTTTAGAACTGACTTTCAATCTGCAGAAAACACGGGATATAGAAGAACAAATTAAATGATACAATGAGTAAATTGATATCCAAAAGTGAAGTTTTGACCTGGTGTTTACACCTGTCAATGAAATGAAAAAAGATTTGGATGGTGGGGAGGAGAATGGCAGAATGCTGTAGATCAAAGATATTCAAAAGAGGATGATTTTACCCCCAGGGGATATTTGACAATATTTAGAAACTTTTTTTGGTTTTCTCCAATGGTTTTTCCAGTGGTCATGTATGGATGTGAGAGTTGGACTATGAAGAAAGCTGAGTGCCGAAGAATTGATGCTTTTGAACTGTGGTGTTGGAGAAGACTCTTGAGAGTCCCTTGGACTGCAAGGAGATCCAACCAGTTCATCTAAAGGAGATCAGCCCTGGGATTTCTTTGGAAGGAATGATGCTAAAGCTGAAACTCCAGTACTTTGGCCACCTCATGCGAAGAGTTGACTCATTGGAAAAGACTCTGATGCTGGGAGGGATTGGGGGAGGAGGAGAAGGGGATGACAGAGGATGAGATGGCTGGATGGCATCACCGACTCAATGGACATGAGTCTGAGTGAACTCCGGGAGTTGGTGATGGACAGGGAGGCCTGGCGTGCTGCGATTCATGGGGTTGCAAAGAGTCAGACATGACTGAAAGACTGAACTGAACTAAACTGAACTGAATGTAGGGGAGGGAGAAGAAGTGATGATACTAGCAAGCAGGAGGTAGAGGTCAGGGAAGCTACTAAACACTTTGTAACCTTACACAGTGATGGCCTCCCCCCTCATTCCCCTTTCCCCTCCCCAAAAAGCAACAAAGAATTATGAGGCTTAAAACATCAACAGTACTTCTGGTTAGAAACCCTGGTCTAGACTAAAAAAGACCTTGAAGACTTACCAACCACATGTAATACATGATGCTCATTTAAGTCATGAAACCATACTATAATATAGAGTACTTCAGTGATAGAAGGCAAGATAGCTATTTAAGAATAATACTGTAGAAAAAAATTTCTATTTATATGGGAAAGATTCATAAGACATTCCTAAGAGAGAAACAGGCTGCATATAAAGAATATGTATAACACAACCTCCTGCTGTTAAAAAAAAGCACGAGCTACAAAAATTCTGTGTGTGTTAGTCACTCAGTCATGTTTGAGTCTTTGAGACCCCAGGAACTATAACTCTCCAGGCTCCTCTGTCCATGGTGATTCTCCAGGAAAGAATACTGGAGTGGGTTGCTGTTCCCTCCTCCAGAGGATCTTCCCAACCCAGGGATAGAACCTGGGCCTCTTGCATTTCAGGCAGGTTTACCACCTGAGCCACCAGGGAAGTCCAAAATAATACAAAAATAAATAACCATCCCATTTTTTCCATAAACATAAGTGTACATGTATAAACAGATACAAACATATAAATGCATAGAAAAATAATCTGAAAACCAGTCATCAAAATGTGTATAGTGTTGGGACTTCCCTGGTGGTCCAGTGGCTAAGAATCCATCTTGCAATGCAGGGAACAAGGGTTTGATCCCTGGTCTGGGAAGACCCCACATGCTAAGGGGCAACAGGGCTCATGTGCTGCAACTATTGAGCCTGTGCTCTAGAGACTTCAAGTTGCAGTTACTAAGCCCTTGTGCAACACAGGCTGAAGCCTGAGTGCCCTAGAGCCCATGCTCCACAACAAGAGAAACCACCATAATGAGAAACCTGTGCGTCACAATGAAGAGTAGACCCTGCTCTCCACAACTAGAGAAAGCCCACAGGCAGCAATAAAGACCCTGTGTGGCCAAAAAAAAAAAAATAAAGCAATGAATTAAATATTTGAAAAAAATTCAGTGTTGGTGTTTCTAAGTTCGAGATCATAACTAATTTGCATTGTCTTATTTTTCCTTTCTTGTGTTTATATACGGTGAATAGACATCTATATTGCTATTTTAATCAGAGGGAAAATACAATTATTTTAGAAAGAAAATCTTAGAGTTGAAGATCCTTACAGCCATTTTCTTTTACATTGCTGTTGTTCAGCCGCTCAGTCGTGTCCAACTCCTCAACTCTATGGACTGCAGCACATCAGCCTTCTCTGTCTTTCGCTATCATCCAGAGTTTGCTCAAACTCATGTCCATCGAATTGGTGATGCCATCCAACCATCTCATCCCCTATTGCCCCCTTCTCCTCCTGCCTTCAATCTTTCCCAGCATCAGGGTCTTTTTCAGTGAGTCAGCACTTCCATTAGGTGGCCAAAGTATTGGAGCTTCAGCTTCAGCATCAGTCCTTCCAGTGAATATTCCGGGTTGATTTCCTTTAGGATTGACTGATTTGATCTCTTTGCTGTCTCTCAAGAGTCTTCTCCAGCACCACAGTTTGAAAGCATCAGTTCTTCAGCACTCATCCTTCTTTTCTAAAATGGCTTCTCAGACAACTCCCAAGGGTACAGATGAGTTCTGTGTCTCAGTTGATGCACACACAATTTGCCACAAAGATTCCACCCTGGCTCACTAGGGGCTTGAGAAGGTAACAGGAATAGTAGAAGTAGTGTTAGTTGCTCAGTTGTGTCTGACTCTTTGTGACCCCATGGACCATAGCCCGCCAGGCTCCGCTGTCCATGGAATTCTCCAAGCAAGAATACTGGAGTGGCTTGCCATTCCCTCTTCCAGAGGATCTTCCCGACCCAGGGATCAAACCCAGGTCTCCTGTATTGCAGGCAGATTTTTTACCATCTGAGTTAGAGGGAAGATCAGGCAAGAGTACAGAGACCTTCTCAATGAAGAGGTCGTGGTGACCCAGAAACTCAACTTGCTGAAGTGGAAAGCTACTGCTGTTTCATTCTCTTTCCAGAATAAGCCAAGAATGAACCAAAGGAAGCATGAGGAATGGGCATGAAAGTATCTTCTCTCCAAACAAAGAGATGGATCTCCCTAAATGGGAGCGTTAGGCTGAGATGTATGTCAGTGAGGTGTTAAGAAATTGACTGTAAGCTGAAACCAGACAAGAGAAGCCCCGGCGCCTGTAACCCTCTGCTTTCCCCTGATCTGATTTGAATAAGTTTCAGGAAGTTGGCTGCTTTCTAATACTGAAAAGCTAAAATTTAGGGTCTTCTCTTTGTAAGCTCATCCAGTAACCCTATGGTTTACTCGACTAAAATCAATGCAGTATTAGTCTGTGAAACTTTCAAAATCCCCCAACAGTTAGCAAGCAAATGAGAGCATCTCTCTCATCTACTACCCAAGTTCCTAACAAAGCCCTTGAGATAAGCTCTAGGGTTCTCTCATCCTTCTTAGTACCCTGGAGGGATTTTGAAACAGATGGTCCCAGGAGACTTGGGGTAGAGGGATTTGCTCGTCTTGGGGGATATACTCCTGAAATCTGGAGTTTAACAGACTGCATTTTTTCCCCCTGTATCACTTCTCAAACCAAAGGGATCAATGTTCCCAGCTTCAAGGAATACATAGCAATAATTTGAGATTCTCTAAGAGCTGGAGAAGTCAGAGTGACTGAGCATGCTTTGATACTAGAAGAGCTGAGTTTTTCTTGCTTTGTGGGTTTTAGCTTTCCTTTTAAACATCTCTTGAATATATGGTGTTTTCACCTGTTTCCTCTGAATAGATTCAGCCTTTCAATGTCTTTTAAAGATCACTGTCTGAATATTGATTCCTTTTCCTTATTGCTAAGGTCTGGCACAGCAAGCAGCTGTTGGCAGAACTAAGTGAAAATGGAATGGCATGTGTATTTTCCAAAATATTATTATTTTCCCTCTATGATTTGCAATATTTTTCGGTTATATTGATTCTCATGTTCATTAATATTATATTTCTTCATGCTCATCTTGTTGTGGTAATGGATCAAGGACATGAAATTTAGCTGAGACATTACAATGATCTCCAAATATTTTAAACATTATCAGATTGAAAAGGAAATAGAAGGTGGGATAATGTGTGGATGTGGTAAGTTGCAGGGAGACAGGTATTGAGTCAATAGGAAGTAACATTTTCTAAGAACTAAGACCATTCAAAAATAGAATTGATGACCATATATCTATATGGGTCTGTGTAATGAAGTAGCATCCACCATTAGAAAGGAAAAGAGTGAGATAGATTTACAGTACTGGTATGGAAAATATTCAACATATTAAGGGGAAAAAACTAGCTGCAAATTGGTATGTGCAGTCTAGTTCCATTTGTGCAAAATTGAAATGATACAGAAATATACATAACTGAATATAGAAATTTTCTAGACAGAAATAAACCAGGTAAAATAAACAAACAAATATAAATTATGTTTACTTCTGGACCAGAGAATGCAAAGCAAGGAAACAGAAAACTAACTTTTCTAGTTATGCCCTTCTATATGGACAGCTTTTTTTTCTGCCGTAAGCATTTTTATAATATGAAAAGCCCAGTTTTATTTCTTTAAGTAAACTTAATTTCTTAAGAGGCAGATGCTAACTTGTAAGAATGAATTTGCAATCACTGGAAGCAGAGTTTGGTGGCTATTTGTGAGGAGTGCTGTGCTTTTAAAATTACCTCGTAACTCTAAGGTCCTATGATTCAGTTATATTTAAAGGACTTAAAGCTACCAAGCACATGAATTTTTCCAACTTGCTTCCAGTTGGAAGCAAAGACTTGGATGATGAATACGATTAACCCCTTGCCTAGGATTGGTTGTTAGGTCTAAGTAGAAAATGATGTCTCTAGAAGGAAATATTTTTATATTTTCTCATGGAGAGATATTTTGGCCAAAAGATCCAGAATCCAAGGAAACAGAAAGTGGTTTAAAGTGCTGCGTTTTTCAGTGAGGTGAATTCTGCAGAAGGAGGCTGCCATTTTGTTTCCGTTATCCCAAACTTCCCATCCTGGTGTCATCACCCACCTGTTCTTTTTGTCCCCATTTCCCCCTAGAGGATGATGGGGGAGGAGATGGAATTGCAGGAATGCACAAGCTCAATTCAATCTTTACTCTCCTATAGCCTAGCTTATTTTTCTTTCATGCCCCTTAATATACGTAGGATTGATTTTTCCAGTTATATAAGCTTTGAGTTTTATCTTGCTCAGTAATACATCATGAATCTCAGTTATACAGAAGTGGTTAAGGATTAGCCCATCACCACATCTCAGTGGAAAAGGAACACATATTTGCTCTACATTTTCTCTGTTATTGAAACTATTTTCTATTTTTCTGTTTTTCAAAATCTGCCCTCATTTAACTACTTGAATCCCACAATAGGAAGAGTTAGAATTGGTTCTGTGTTTATTTCAGATTTTAATATTTCATTCATCATGGATTTTTGCATTCATTATTTAGAACACTGCATTAAAATCTTATTCATCTTGACTACTGTGTTGTTTTCTTAATTTTTTAAATATTTTTGGTATTCCCTTAAATTCTGCCTCACTTGCTACACTATTTCCAGCACTGTTCAGCAAGATTTTCTTTTTAGCAACTATGGCCTTCCTTTAAAAACTGGAAGTTAATTTCCTTTGAATCTGGCCTTTGAGAGCTCAAATTTCTATAAAATGCCTGTTTAGAGACTTTAAGTTAGTGGTACTTTATACTGTCAATTTTTCCTTCTCCACAGTAAATTAACCCACTGCTTTCACCTTTTCTTCTCAGTAGTCCTCTCTGCAGCCTCTTTAGAAAGTTCCATATTGGCAAAGAATTTAACAAATTTGCTTTATGTTTAGAAGAGAATAATTAAGAAGAAAATCTTGATTATATAGAGAACATAAAAAGAAATTTAATTTAATTCATTACTCAGAAAAAATATTTTTAATGTTTTGTTATGTTTACTTTCAGACTTTTTCAAAAGCATGTGTGCTGTTGAATGTGTTTCATTCTTTTGTTAATTCCTTTCCTTTTTACAAAATTTGATCTATTTGTCTATGTCTCTATGTTTCTGTTGTATCTTTCCATATCAGCCCCTTTTTGACATATAATGGCTGTTTGGTTGCCAGCAGATGGATATAACTTATTTAAGCATGTATTATTTTTTGTATTCATTATTATATTATAAATAATATCATAAAAGCTTTTTGTATATCCAGGTGCTTATCTCTGAAAATTTACTTAAAATAAATAATTGGAAGTGGAAATGTAAAGCCAAGGAAAATGGACATGCATTGACACTAATATGCTAGTACTTCATATCCTTGTTTCAGTTCAGCTCAGTTCAGTTCAGTCGCTCAGTCGTGTCCGACTCTTTGCGACCCCATGAATCGCAGCACGCCAGGCCTCTCTGTCCATCAGCAACGCCCGGAGTTCACTCAACTCACGTACATCGAGTCCGTGATGCCATCCAGCCATCTCATCCTTGGTCGTCCCCTTCTCCTCCTGCCCCCAGTCCCTCCCAGCATCAGAGTCTTTTCCAATGAGTCAACTCTTCCCATGAAGTGGCCAAAGTACTGGAGTTTCAGCTTCAGCATCATTCCCTCCAAAGAAATCCCAGGGCTGATCTCCTCCAGAATGGACTGGTTGGATCTCCTTGCAGTCCAAGGGACTCTCAAGAGTCTTCTCCAACACCACAGTTCAAACGCATCAATTCTTCAGCTCTCAGCTTTCTTCACAGTCCAACTCTCACATCCATACATGGCCACTGGAAAAACCATAGCCTTGACTGGACAGACCTTTGTTGGCAAAGTGATGTCTCTTCTTTTCAATATGCTATCTAGGTTGGTCATAACTTTTCTTCCAAGGAGTAAGCGTCTTTTAATTTCATGGCTGCAGTCACCATCTGCAGTGATTTTGGAACTCCCAAAAATAAAGTCTGACACTGTTTCCCCTGTTCCCCCATCTATTTCCCATGAAGTGATGAGGCCAGATGCCATGATCTTAGTTTTCTGAATGTTGAGCTTTAAGCCAACTTTTTCACTCTCCACTTTCACTTTCATCAAGAGGCTTATTAGTTCCTGTTCACTTTCTGCCATGAGGGTTGTGTCATTGGCATATCTGAGGTTATTGAGATTTCTCCCAGCAATCTTGATTCCAGCTTGTCTTTCTTCCAGCCCAGCATTTCTCATGATGTACTCTGCATATAAGTTAAATAAGCAGGGTGACAATATACAGCCTTGATGTACTCCTTTTCCTATTTGGAACCAGTCTGTTGTTCTATGTCCAGTTCTAACTGTTGCTTGCTGGCCTGCATATAGGTTTCTTAAGAGGCAGGTCAGATGGTCTGGTATTCCCATCACTTTCAGAATTTTCCACAGTTTATTGTGATCCACAGAGTCAAAGACTTTGGCATAGTCAATAAAGCAGAAATAGATGTTTTTCTGGAACTCTCTTGCTTTTTTTGATGATCCAGCATATGTTGGCAATTTGATCTCTGGTTCCTGTGCTGTTTCTAAAACCAGCTTGAACATCTGGAAGTTTACGGTTCACGTATTGCTGAAACCTGGCTTGGAGAATTTTGAGCATTACTTTTCTAGTGTGTGAGATGAGTGCAATTGTGCAGTAGTTTGAGCATTCTTTGGCATTGCCTTTCCTAGGGACTGGAATGAAAAATGACCTTTTCCAGTCCTGTGGCCTCTGCTGAGTTTTCCATATTTGCTGGCATATTGAAATGCATCACTTTCACAGCATCATTTTTCAGGATTTGAAATAGCTCAACTGGAATTCCATCACCTCCACTAGCTTTGTTTGTAGTGATGCTTTCTAAGGCCCACTTGACTTCACATTCCAGGATGTCTGGCTCTAGGTGAGTGATCACACCATCATGATTATCTGGGTCGTGAAGATCTTTTTTGTACAGTTCTTCTGTGTATTCTTTCCACCTTTTCTTAATATCTTCTGCTTCTGTTAGGTCCATACTATTTCTGTCCTTTATTGAGCCCATCTTTGCATGAAATGTTCCCTTGGTATCTCTAATTTTCTTGAAGAGATCTCTAGTCTTTCCCACTCTGTTCTTTTCCTCTTATTTCTTTGCATTGATCACTGAGGAAGGCTTTCTTATCTCTTTTTGCTATTCTTTGGAACTCTGCATTCAGATGCTTATATCTTTCCTTTTCTCCTTTGCTTTTCGCTTCTCTTTTTTTCACAGCTATTTGTAAGGCCTCCCCAGACAGCCATTTTGCTTTTTTGTATTTCTTTTCCATGGGGATGGTCTTGATCCCTGTCTCCTGTACAATGTCATGAACTTCTGTCCACAGTTCGTCAGGCACTCTATCTATCAGATCTAGGCCCTTAAATCTATTTCCCACTTCCACTGTATAATCATAGGGAATTTCATTTAGGTCATACCTGAATGGTTTCGTGGTTTTCCCTACTTTCTTCAATTTGAGTCTGAATTTGGCAATAAGGAGTTCATGATCTGAGCCACAGTCAGCTCCTGGTCTTGTTTTTGTTGACTGTATAGAGCTCCTCCATCTTTAGCTGCAAAGAATATAATCAATCTGATTTCATTGTTGACCATCTGGTGATGTCCATGTGTAGAGTCTTCTCTTGTGTTGTTGGAAGAGGGTGTTTGCTATGACCAGTGCATTTTCTTGGCAAAACTCTATTAGTCTTTGCCCTGCTTCATTCCGCATTCCAAGGCCAAATTTACCTGTTACTCCAGGTGTTTCTTGACTTCCTACTTTTGCATTCAAGTCCCCTAGAATGAAAAGGACATCTTTTGGGGGGTGTTAGGTCTAAAAGGTCTTGTAGGTCTTCATTGAACCGTTCAACTTCAGCTTCTTCAGCATTATTGGTTGAAGGATAGACTTGGATTACTGTGATGTTGAATGGTTTGCCTTGGAAACGAACAGAGATCATTCTGTTGTTTTTGAGGTTGCATCCAAGTACTGCATTTCGGACTCTTGTTTAGACACTTCCAGATTTTTCTAGTTTTCACATAGTTTTTCAGCTTTTCCAAGTTTTTCCTAATATAATCTCATTCTAAGAGTGAGGAAAATGCATTAATTATTTTTAATAAAATTAATCTTGATGTTTCTCAGGCACTCATAGTGCAGAACAAATTACACTGGCTTTAAAAAAAGTGTGGATCTAAGGAGTTAATAATTGTCGCTGAATCACCTAACCCTAATGTGTTTTTAGCTTCCCCACCTGCAAAATGGAGATAATTCTTATCTAACATATGAGATTGCTATGCTGTTAAATAATATTGGTAAAAATTCTCTATAAACTAAAAAGTGACATAAGGGACTATTACTATTGATATTATTATTATTAAACATTTTTATTAATGAAAACTTTCTGATCCCTAGTAACTCCCCAGTAGGAAATAGTTGTACAAACTGGTTTCCCTAAGAAACCTGTTTATAATTCTGAAGGCATCAGAAAAGAGAATTCAGAGTCTAGTAGTGAGTGAAACTGCTTGTGAAAATCCAAATCCAAATGAAAGGCAGAAAACACACAGAAATACACACTGTCCATGAGAACCGGTTACATTGCAGCACTGAGCAACTGAACTACACTGTAGACAGCTTGGCTCTATAGGTCGTATTTAGTTCTGAGAAGACTTGCTGGGCAAGAGGAGTCTGGGAAAATAAAGAAAGCAAAGTGGCTTGTTAACAAAAACGTGTATATGGCGGGCATCGGGGTCGGGTCGGGGGCCATCAGATTGGAAGCTGCTGAATGATTTGTGAAAAGGGTTCATGAAAGATGCAAACAAGTGGGACGGGGAGAAAGCAAACACTTATGTCTTGTTGGAGCAGATAGCGTTGTCTTGTTTGGCAACTTAACAGGGAAGATACTTGGGAACATGATAAAATTGTGCCTTAAACAACAGAGGTAGAGTTGTGGGCAAAGTTAGAACATTTATTTTAAGTTAAAAAAAAAAAAAAACCCTGAAACTGTAATCCAAAGAAAATCTTTCCAAATTTAACTACACATTCCCTATTTCTCCAGCCTCCATTTTTCCCAACATCTGTTTCTAACACACCAGGAAATCTTTTCCACATTTGACCCAGCCTTTCTTCCTTCTGTCTCATCCCATCTCCATTCATTCTTTTGTATAATTCTCCATATGTGAAATTGTTTCCTGATTGTGTTTTTCTATCTTTTAGGTGAACAGCAGACCCCATTAACCAGGCATCCATCAGCAGCAGATCCTAATTATTTCCTTGCCTTTGTGTTCTCCTGCTCAGAGCGCTGGGCACTGATGTGTCCTGACTGCTTGTCCTAAGTCTCCTGGAATTTATCGATGAAGACAGAGAACCACACAGGGGTGAGGGAATTTATTTTCCAGGGTTTTACCAGTTTTCATGAACATAAGCTCACCCTCTTTGTGGTTTTCCTTACCTTGTACCTTTTGACCTTGTCTGGCAATGTCATCATTGTGACAATTATCAGCATTGATCGACACCTTCACACCCCCATGTACTTCTTCCTTACTGTGCTTTCCACTTCAGAGACTTTGTACACATTGGTCATTGTACCTCGGATGCTGTCCAGTCTCGCAGGTCTGAGCCAACCCATCTCCTTGGCTGGCTGTGCCACCCAGATGTTCTTTTTTATCACTTTGGCCATCAACAACTGCTTTCTGCTCACAGCAATGGGATATGACCGCTATGTGGCCATCTGCAACCCCCTGAGGTACATGATCATCATGAACAAGACGGTGTGTGCCCAGCTGGTATGGGGGGCCTGCAGCATTGGGTTGTTTGTGGCCACAGTTCAGATTTCCTCTGTGTTCAGGCTGCCCTTTTGTTACAGAAAGGTGGCCCATTATTTCTGTGATATCCGCCCGGTTATGAAACTCTCCTGTGCCAACACCACTATACATGACATAATTAATTTCCTTATCAGCTCACTCGTCATTGTGGTGCCCATGGTTTTGGTCTTCATCTCATATATCCCCATCATCTCCACCATCCTCAAGATTGCTTCTGCTGAGGGCCGGAAGAAGGCTTTTGCCACCTGCGCCTCCCATCTCACCGTGGTCATTGTCCATTATGGCTGTGCCTCTATCGCCTACCTCAAGCCCAAGTCAGAGAACATGAGGGATCAGGACCAGCTGATTTCAGTGACTTACACAGTTTTCACTCCTCTCCTTAATCCTGTGGTGTACACTCTAAGGAACAAAGAGGTCAAGGATGCCCTTTGCCGTGCTATTGGCAAAAAAACTCTTGCTTAGAATCTTTGGTAGTTTGATATATAGCCTGTCATATTCTGGGTATTTTTGCAATCACACACACAAAAAATTGATCCTATCATTCTTCCTTTACCTAGACAGAGTTGCACAATTTGGTGACAAGCCTGAATTAAAGAATTAAGTGTTTCCCTGACTTGAGTTTTGTTTTTAACATCATTCTCCTATACTCTCTGTTCATCTGAGAGGTTACCACCAGGGACATGGTCAGGGGCTGCTCACCAGGTGGAAAGCTGGTAGGGAATAATAAGCAAGAGGGTGGCTGACTGTTTCCACTTTGTTAATGGCAGAAAAGTGGGCTGTGTAACACCGGCTTGAAGCAATGGGTTGAAAGATCAACTAAAATGTCAAGTAGATATTGAGCTCTAAAGCCTTAGAGAGAGTGTGATCAGTGGACAGGATGTGTTGAAAGCATAGTCAAAACCACCTTTCTTACTTATCTTCACTTTTTCTTTTGGACAGTGGAAGAGTAACATTCCAGAAGAAATATTATCAGCCTAAAACATTCTCATCTTCCTTGGAGACCCATGACATTTTCCCCTCAATTTTGTTGAAGCTCACATTGGGACTAGTTTTGTGTATTTATATGTTAATACAAAGTAACAAAGGATGGTAATGATGACCCTATGTGCAAGACAACAAGAAAGACATAAAGAACAGACTTTTGGACCCTTTGGGAGAAGCCAGGGGTGGGATGATTTGAGAGAAGAGCATTGAAACATGTATATTACCATATACGAAATAGATGACCAGTCCAAGTTCGATGCGTGAAACAGGGCACTCAACACTGGTGCCCTGGGATGACCCAGAGGGTCATAGACTGATGCGATGGGGAAGGAGGTGGGAGGGGGTTTGGGATAGGGGGACACATGTACATCCATGGCTGACATGTCAATGTCTGGCAAAACCCACCACAATATTGTGAAGTAATTAACCTCCAATTAAAATAAATTAATTAAAAAAATAAAAGGGTTCACTAAGGACCTTAGCATTATCTTGACCAAAACATATTCTCTAGGTCTGACCCAGACTTTTGTGGGGAGTAAAAAAATTTTTCAGAAAATAAACAAAAACAAAAAAGTAATGTCACACCCAGCAGCTGAATTTCACTGGAGTTATGCATGCTTTCTCTGGGAGTAACATGTATGCTATATTGTATTCACAAGTGTAGGGATATCTGAAGATCTGTTTTGAAATTAAATTTGATAAGGGACTTCCCTGATGGTCGGTTGGTTAGGACTTCATGATTCTACTGCCAGGAACCTGGGTTTGATCCCTGGTTGGGGAAGCAACATCCTGCAAACTGTGTGGTACAGCCAAAGGAGAAATAAAAAGAAATTAAATTTATTAATACCAGCTAACTCTGGCTGTCTTAAATCTGGAAATTAGTCCATGATTTTCATTCATCTCTACGTGGAGCCCAGGGTGATACCTGGGTCTTGCCTTTGCCCTATTCATTTCTACACTGATGAACTTGTTTTCTGTGAACTGCTGGGTACCTCATTCAAACTCTGAGATCAAACACTTGTCTAAACAAGAGTCTGGGAGTCTTATTGTTATTGCCAATGTCTTCCAGTCCATAAAGGGCTGATATTAAAAGGAAAAAAAAATTAATCCATGTCATCCACCCACCATCTCTCTTCTTCTTGAGGGCAGTCAAAGTGTCCCTATCGTGGATGTACTGAAAGTGCCTGTCAAAGGACTTGGGAATCCCCAATGGTACCAGAGCCAAGAAGGGAAGTCTTCATGTTCGTGGGACATTACCTGAAAGAATAAAAGCTTTGCCTCCCCAGAGCAACTACCTGCAAGAGAGTGAATGAGAAGAGGGGTCTTCAAGGCAATTAATCCTTGCCTTCATTCGTGTTCCCTGAGAACACCTCTGAATCCTTTCTGGGCTAGGTTCAAGGGAAACACTCACAATCTTGCTTCTGAGACAGCCCGATTTGAGACTGTCTCTTCAGCAGTCCTGCTCATGAGAGCAACCCATTCCTGAAAGGCCCCTCCCAGTGGTCACATCATTTTTATAGACTGATGAACTTTTTGCACTCAGAACCCCTGTGAGACCTCCCAGAACTGTCCAGGGCTCTAGAAGATTGACACGCATACTGAAAGCCATGTGTTCCCTGGAGTTCCTATAGCTTGACACTGCAGAAAATGTCGTAATGTTTGCAACAACCAAGACTATACTTAAGGTCTACCTGACCCTTGTGTCTTCAATGTAGTTTACACCATCTTAACAGAGCCAGAAAAATTGAAATCAACATATTTAATTTCAAAGAGACTATGTGGATGATTATTATCAAACACAAGTCATGTCTGAAGGGAGTGAGGTTTAAGCCTACAACTTGGGCTTCACCACCACATAGCCTTTAGCTTGATAAATCAGGGCCTTCCAGTTCAAGATGTTGCCGGTGTAACAGGTGGAGCACAAGTTCCTTATGGAGACCACATGATCCCACAAGGACACATCCCAGATCTCCCCAACAAAGGATTGTTTGGCATCAAAGTTTCCCCCAAATGAATCCTGCTCCTGTCCCAAGATGATTCTTGCATCTTCTCGCAAAGTGTATCCTCTCCTCAAGCCCTTCCTCCCCACAGGCCTGCTGTTCACCCAGAGTTCAGCAATCCCAGAGACAGACTCCCAGCTGACACAGAGATGGACCGGGCCATAACGGGGTTGGGGGACCTTGAAAGTGACCTTAGTGTTCCCTATGTACAGTTCGTACTCTCCCACTTTGCTGACAAAGAGAAGCAGCTCATTGTCTCTAGACTTAGTGCTGTAGGAGAAGAGGCTGTAGGGGCGAGTGAGGTCTGTGAAGGCTTTCAGGCACAGAGTAAAACTCCTCAGCGGCTTCCTCACCCTGGGGATCAGGGTCACGTAGGATGTGTCTGACTGTTCAGGGAAAATAAACACCTTCCCTCTCAAGTCTGTGGAGGAGGAAAAAAAAAAAAAAGAGTATGACAAAAAGTCTGCTGTTCTCTTGTTTGATTCGCTCTCACTGCAGATCATGGATTGCTTCTTGATAGAGTATATTCAGCATTCACAAAGTGCCTATAAGTGCATTATTTGTATAAGCAAAATGTGTTAAAATGCAGATTTTGTTACAGTTGTTCTGATAGAAAGAAGAATTAAAGATGTCCTCTAGCAACCCCCACTGTCATCTGCTTTGCAGATTTCATCTAGGTAGAACACAAACTCCAGCCACAGAAAACGAAACACAGCTGGCTCCTGGAGTGTAACGTTAAAGTTTGTAGCATCCTGTCCTCTCCCAATGCTGATCATCTTCTGAGATGTCAGTGATCTAAATATCACCCGATGCATGATGTCTGACCTTGTCAGTATACAAACCTGGAGTAAAATAGCATAGTTAGCCAGAGAGTGGTGTTGTGAATAACTTTTCACTGATAGTGATACAATAGAGAAGTGTCTCAAACGTGAGAAGGTGGGGTTATGCTTAATGGATATAACAGAAAGGGAGGGGAAAAAAGGGTGCCAGAACATTAATGCTCTTTAACTGCTAATAAAAACCAAGCTTTTTTGGTAGCACTTCTGCATCATAAATTTTTCCCTTAAGCTTATCTCACTCAATCATCATAAACAACTCTTTGCTAGTTTGATGTCATTCTTATACACATTTCATAGGTGAAGAAACTGAGGATTAGACTTCAGCAATTTCACAAAAGCAGCAATTCAATTAGTTTGGGAGAAACTGGTTCTCTAAGCAAAGTCCAAGATTGTTCTAAAATTTTGTATTTCTTCTCATGTGGCCCAGACTAAAAGATAGAGAAGGATCAGAGAATGACCACCCTAACCCCTGTAATATCCTCTTTTTCTAATAAAAGGTTTGCATAGCCATTCTTGTTCTCTCAGGTGAGAGGTAATGGTGTTCCCATGTAATAAGCATAGCCAGCTATTCTTTCTCTAGTCCCAGGGCTTCCTTATGCTAGGCATATCCTGAGTCATAAGCATCTGGGGTGGTTTTAAAAATATGTCCGAAATAATTCTCCTCTCCTTGATTGTAGGCTAACTTGCTACTAAAGAATAGAATACAGCAGAACCGAGACAACTGACAGAAGATTAGATTATGAAAAGACTGTGCTTTTTTCAAGCTGCTTCCAAATTTTATTTCTTTTTAAATCTTTTAAATTTAATTTTTATTTTATATTGGAGTATAGTTGATTTACAATGTTGTATTATACAGGTATACAGTTTCAGGTATACAGCTAAGTGTATGTGTATACATATATACATGTATATATGTATGTATATGTATACATACACATACCATTCTTTTTTAGACACTTTTCCTGTATAGGTTATTATACAATATTGAATAGAGTTCCCTATTCTATACGGTATGTCCTTATTGATTATTTATTTTATATGTAATAGTGTCTACATGTTAATCCCAAACTCCTATTTATCCCTCCCCAGACTCATTTCCCCTTTAGTAACCATGAGTTTGTTTTCTATGTCTGAGTCTTTCTGTTTTGTAAATAAGTTAATTTGTATCATTTCTTTTTAGATTACGCATATAAGAAACATCATATGATATTTCTTTCTCTGTCTGACTTACTTCACTCAGTATGACAATCTCTAGGCTCATCCATGTTGCTGCAAACAGGATTATTTCATGTTTTTAATGGCTGAGTAATGGTTCATATATATACACACACATATATATATACTGACTGCAACTCATATATATATATACCACATCTTCTTTATCCATTCATCTAAGTTCCTAGGACATTTAGGTTGCTTCCATGTCTTGGCTATTGTAAACAGCACTGCAATAAACACTGGGGTGCGTGTATCTTTTCTAATTATAGTTTTCTCTGGACATATGCCCAGGAATGGGATTGCTGGATCGTATGGTAGTTCTATTTTTAGTTTTTTAAGAAAGACTACCATTTTGTGCTGCACAATTTCTCTCTGTTAGATTTCTCACTGTTGGAGAAGCTAATTGCTATGTTATAGACTGCCTGATAGAAAGGTCCAGGTGGCAAGGAACTAAGGGCAGCCTCAAGTCAACAGCCAGTGAAGAAATGAGACCCTCAACCCAACAGCCCGTAAGGGCTGAATCCTGACAATAACCCTGTGAGTGAGCTAGGAAGCAGATCCTCCCCAAGTCAAGTCTTCAAATGAGAGGAAGTCTCTGCTTGACTGACTGCAACTCAGGAGAAACCTAGAGTCAGAATCATCTAGCTGAGCTATTCCCTGATTCTTAACCTGCAGAAAGTATGAGACAAATAAATGTTTGTTGTTTTAAGCTGCTATGTTTTAAGGTGATTTGCAATACTTGCAATACTGCAAAAGGACTTATCCCATCCTTCATTCACCTGTTCCTCAAAACAGCAGCAGCAGCAACAAAGCGTGCTGTACTTCAGTTCCCCTGAGACTTGGAGAAAACTTTATCCAGACGAAACTTAGGACCTACCTTTCTGCGTCATGCCCTCTGGGAGAAAGGCGAGGAGCAGGACACCCAGAAGAAGCTTCTCCATTCTGTGCTCCTTGGGTCTTCAGGAGTAGTGGGAGGAACAGCAGTGATCATACCAATGGAGAGATGCCCACTCTTTGGCTCCTTATATTGTGCTTTTAGAGGCACTGCCTTTGCTCTCACAACAGAAGGTGAAGCTGTAGATGGTAAATATTAACTGAAGCAGGATATGATTTAGAAACAAATTTGTTTACTTTTTGGTCTATTGTTTCAGTTGTAGAGTCTTTCCTTTCTCTTTTAACTGTTCTATTTCCTGCTGAGCTGTGCTGTTCATGTCTTCCCACAAGAAAAAGAGGCTCTATGCCCTCCTAAAAGTGTGAAAGTGTTAGTCACTTCAGTCACATGTCCAACTCTTTTGTGATCCCAGTGGACTGGAGTGGGTAGCCATTCCCTTCTCCAGGGGATCTTCCCAAACCAGAGAGTGAACACAGGTCTCCTGCATTGTTTAGAGACTGGGGTATCACCATGGAGAAACTGATATTTACTGATTCAGGTGGCTGTGAGCTTCAGGGTAGTGGGGATCTACCCCTTGTGATCTTGATAATGAAGCTGCCAAGTTGTCTGTAAAGGAGCTCCTAGATTATGGGTGTTAAGATAATGGCCTTCACCTGGAATCTGGACATCAACTGGAAAATAAGCTCAAAGAGAGTGTCTGTGTGGGTGGATAAACTGAGCCCATCTTGAAAGGGCAAAGAATAGTGCTTAGATACTGGGAACAAGCCAGTTTATCAGAATGAACTAATTTAGGTGTTCCCAGGCTGATGAGAAGAACTAAAGGAAATTATCTAAGGCTCTTGGTTGCAAACAACAAAAGACACTGTATTAGTTGTGACAATTTATTTCTACCTAATTAAGCTGTGCAACAAACCACCTCAAAACTCAGTTTTTAAAACAATAAACAATCACTTAGTTCATGAGTATGCATATTGTCGATTTGGGCTTCGGGATTTTTTGGTCTCAGCTGGGTGATTAAGAGCAAGTCAGCTAGTGGACAATAATATTATATGAGTCAGAAATGGTGCGATGGGAATTAAAGAATTTTAAAATCCTTGTCTTTTTTGTATAATTTTAGGTTGGTTTAAATCAGTCTTGATTTCTCCTACTCTTCTTTAACTCTTAAACTATATTCACAGTTATATATAAAAAATCAAGAATTCCCTAAGGAATTTTAAAAATTATCTTTCATAGTATGTTTATATAACAAAATAAATAAGTCATTTTTCATAAAATACATTACTTTAGATCAATATATTACAATTAAAGTTACACTGCAAGTTAATTTTATTAAAGCCTTTTATAATATTCGTGCCACATATCTAAAAAGACAAATTTGGCTTACCCACATTTAATAAGTGCTTCACATTATTGAATTAATTTTAACTATGAAAGCAAGAACACAATTTGTGGACAGATTCAAAGTGACATTTTGTGTACCTCATTTCATTTGGGGATAGAAATAAACATATTAAAATGAAGTTCAAAGTTGAACTACTTTTTGCTATATCAGAAATATATGAAAATATCTTTGATGATTTTTATTTGTATTTCTGATCCCTGTGTTTAGAGCCTAAATACACACAATTTAAAAAATATAAAACTATTATTGCTAGATTCTAAGTACAGTCCTCCATCAGTACCTGTGGGGGATATCCTCCATATTAAAATTCATGGATGCTCAATTTCTGTGTATAAAATGGTACAGTATTTGCATATAATAGGCACACATCCTCGTGTATACTATGAATCATCTCCAGATTACTTACAATGCCTAATGCAATGTAAATTCTATGCAAATAGTTGATGCATGGTGAATAACCATGGTGAATTTAAGGTTTGCTTTTTGGAACTTTCTGGAATTTTTTTTGGTAAATATTATTGAACTGCAGTTAGTTGAATCCATGGATAGAACCTGTGGACATGAAGGGCCAACTGTGTTTACCTTCCAAGGGCTTAATTAAGTGCTAATAACATCTTGATGTGCTGTGCTGAAGAATGTTTATAACATTAGAATCTTTTTGTCAATCAGTATAGATAAATTTAAAAAATACATAAATTTAAAATAATACCATATGTTTATAATTAATTAGTGCAGACAGGTACAATACATAAACATGCAAAGGAAAAATACACACATTCTCAGTGTGGTTACCTCTGCAGAAGCAAGAAGTAAGGAAGGGGAAAGAGTGAAGGGAGTTTCAGATTGTATTCATAAACGTTACTATCTTAAAAAAAGAGATAGCAAACAATTATGACAAATATGGCATGGCAAAAATATGGTATGTATAGCATTTGTTATAAAATTTTATAATTTGGCTCTTTTGTAAATTTAAACTTTTCACAGATGTTATTTTTTGTTTTTAAAGATAAAGTATCAGGTGAATTTTGAGCGATCATTTTTATAGTTCTTATTTATGTGCTATATTTCAATATGAATATTCCTTACAACCCATAAATTTAACCGATGATGACTTAAAGATACAAGTTAAACAGATATATGACTGATGGGAAAAAAAGAGTGTAAAATGACATAATGGTCAAAATTGCCATGTCCCTTGCAGTGATGAATTCTCAGGGTGGTTGAGTCATGAGCAAGCACTTCAGATCATAGCTAACTACCAGACCTGCTCCACTGACTTCCACTGGGAAGTCTTCAGCAGGTTCCTTTTTTAAAGGGACAAGGTCAAGGGACTTCTCTGGTGGTCCAGTGGTTAAGACTCTGGACTTCCACTGCAGGGTGCACAGGTTCCATCTCTGGTCCCTCAAGATCCCACATTCCTCGTAGCATGGCCAAAAAAATTAAAAATAAAGGAAAAAGGCCAGAGGTGACCTACATCATGAACCATGTCAGTTTTCTGATGAACTTCCAGTCCTTCCTATTTCCACGCCCAATTTTCAGTCTTGTCCCAAGACCTGGCAGCCCAGACAGTGTCAGTGAGGCTGTACCCTGAGGAAGACACTGAGTCTGTTTTTTTGTCTAACATGCTCAGTCTTCCTCAGGAGAAAGCAGGAAAATGCTGGCAGAAATGTTCAAGGAGAAAACAAACATCTTTCTTCATTTCTCTATGCATTTATCATCTAGACTTGACCCTAGTCAGCTAGAAAAAGAGCTTGTCTTTGGAAGAAGGGCCTAAGAAGCTGGGTGTTATGTCTCCCCTTGTTAGGACGCTGCACTCATTGACTGTTCTCCAGCTCTTGGGATTCACTTAGAAGGGAGGTACAGGCAAGTAGGTACTGAGTCCAGTTGGGTGGAAGCTCCCAACCTAGAAAAACCAGGGAGATACTGAAGGGTTTTTGATAGAGGGAGACAGTTGGAGTGGAGACAGGAAGAAGTGGCAGAAAAATGTGGGAAATGATTTTTTGAGCACCAGTGATCCTTATGGCCAGAGAAAAGAGAGCTGGCTTGACTGCGATGTTGTAACACTTTTATCTTTAGTTCGAGAGAATGAGAAATGGTCTAGGGCCTACTTGCCAGAAAGAGAAAATGCTGTGGGGAAATCAGCCTTGACTATTATTCTTCAGGCCCTGGTTTAGGTTACTTCCATGTGAGAAGTACTGTCATGGAAGGAGCAGTAACTTTATTTCAAAGATTCAGCACCCAGCCCCACTTTTTTAAATTAAAGTATAGATCATGTATAATATTAATTACAAGTGTACAATATGGTGACTTACAATTTTGAAAGGTTATTTATGCTGTGTTCTCACTTCGGTCATGCCTGACTCTTTGAGACCTATGGACTTTAGCCTGCCAGGCTTCTGTGTCCATGGGGTTCTCCAGGCAAGAATACTGGACTGGGTTGCTGTGCCCTCCTCCAGGGGATCTTCCCAACCCAGGAACTGAACCCATATCTCTGGTGTCTCCTGCACTGCAGGCAAGTTCTTTACCCACTGAGCCACCTGGGAAGCTCATATTCCATTTACAGCTATTATAAAGTATTTGCTAAGTTTCTCATGTTGTACAACATATCCTTATAGCTTATTTTATATCTAATAGTTTGTACCTCTTAATCCTCTACCCCTTTATTATTGAGTGACTTTCAGGAAGTTAAATATTTCTTGAACTTTGGTTTCCTCATTTATGAAATAGAAATGAGAAAAATGCTACCTCACAGAGTCTTTATGAAGATTAAATGAAATTAGTTATGAGATTAGATATTTAAAATGCTATAAAAATATCTATAGCTAAAACAATAAATAAATAAAAGATTTCTCTTCTCCTATAGTATAGAAGTCATTTTTCTGGTTTCCCTCCAGATATGAGTTCTGACAAGAGTACAAATTCTATAGAGAAACAACTGGTCACACAGAAAAATATTCTGAAAATTTCATTCATGACGATCTGGCTTTGAAAGTAGAGCTGGTTTCATCTTCATATGAGGAGTATCCTTAAGAATCTTCTTATGATTATTACATCTTTTGGGGAAGAGAAGCAAAGGTCTCACGGGATATGCTTTGTTTGAAAGGTACACTTTGATTTAGTAAATTATAGATAGATGTGTACTGTCAGTCATATCTAGCCAGAAGAAGGTTTTATTCCTTATATTTCTCTAAAATAAAAACAGATGAGCACACAATTATTAAACTCCCATCTCTATCTTAAAAGGAGATACGTTCATAAGATTTTAACCTCAGCATTTGAGATGACAACTGTGGGGGAATTAAGCCAATGGAGATTTGGCCCTTTTCTTATGAAAAGGTGACTGGAGGTTGTGAAGGATGCACCACAAAAAGTGGTATCTACATCAGTCAAGTTTTCTACTTTCTCCCCAAATGGGAATTACAAGAGAGACTCAGGAAAGCCAAGTCAGTTCAACAGACTATGATTGACACCATATTTATCTATCACCCACCATACCCAACTGTGTGTGGAAAATTCTCTGACTTTGAGGGTAAACTGCCCAGGAGAGCTCTCTTTAATGCTGTCCCTTTAAGGAATAGATCTGAGATTTGTCCTATAGGATTGCATGCTCTTCTCAAAGGACATATGTACCATCTATTGTAGTGACATCATCACTATGAGCTATGAGAGACAAAGCGAAGTATAGAGGCCACAAGCCTTTGTTCTTTACCCTCAATAAACAAACTTGTCTAAAGATTTCCCTGGAATTGAGTTGATAGACCTAAACAAGTAAGATAGGAAAAAATACCCTCATAAGGTCTTTGATTCCTCTATCACATATAAATAAAATATGTTTTTGTAAGTCTTATGTAAACTCCAAAATACAATAAGCTCTATATGGAGATAGAACATATGGTAAACATAAGTCATGAAGCTGGTCGGATAATTTTCATCTTATCTCCTGTTGACATTCTAGAAAAACTCTACCCTCCAACCTGTTACTAAAGCCTCTGTTCTGCAGCAGCCGGTCCAAGACAATACAGTTTTTCAACATCCACATAAAATTGAGGAGCATGGTTTGTCAATTGGGCATAGAGAGGGCATTGTCAAGCCCCTCGAAAACCCTTCTGCCTCAGTCCATCTGTGCCAACTGAAATCAGCTTCTGCCACCACAGAACTCCTGTGTAGAAAAGGAGCCCCAAGTGAAAACGAGATGCTCAACTGGACAGGAAGAAAAGATCACCCTGGGGCAGGAGCGGGATTCTTTTAGAAACAAATTTGATAGAGTCAGTTCTTTAAAGGAAAGATCTGAGATTAGTCCTATAGGATTGTATACTCTTTTCAGAGAAGATATGTACCAGCTATTGTGATGTTGTTGTTGTTTTTCAGTCGCTCAGTCATGTCTGATTCTTTGCAGTCCTATGAACAGAAGCCTGCCAGGCTGCTCTGTCCATGAGATTTTCCAGGCAAGAATACTGGAGAAGGTTGCCATTTCCTCCTCCAGGGGAGCTTCATGACCCAAGGATTGAACATGCATTTCTTGAATCTCCTGCATTGGCAGGCAGATTCTTTACCACTAGCACTACCTCGAAAGCCCTGGAAGCTATTGTGACTACATCATCACAAACTGGCAGGTTTTGAGGTTTTCTTTTTATTCATATAAGTTTTTATTTTTATATAATTTCAGATTTACAGAAAAGTTGCAGGAATAGTACAAAAATTTCCATATACTTTAAACAATTTATTATGGTAAAAGATGCATAATATAAAATTCACCATTTTATCCATTTCTATTAATAAGTATATATCAGTAGTATTAAATGCTTTCATGAAATCATGTAATCGCCACCACTGTATGTTTTCTGAACTTTTCATCATTCCAAACAGAAACTCTATACCAATTAAATAATAATTCTTTTGTTTCCCCCTCTCCCAACCCCTGGTAAAGTCTACTTTATATTTCTATAAAGTTGCATATCCTAGGTACTTCACATAAGTGGAATCATATATTTGTCCTTTCTTGTCTGACCTATTTCATTTAGCAAGATGTTGTTAAGTTCAATCCATATTGCAGCATGTATCGGAATTTCTTTTCTTTTTACAAATGAAAAATATTCCATTGTATGTACATACAACAGTTTGATTATCCATTTATCTCTTCATGAACATTTTGGGTTGTTTCCACCTCTTGGCTGGTGTGAATATGCTGTGAACATTGGTGTACAAGTATCTGAGTCCTTGTTTTCATTTTTTTCTAAGTATATGCTTAGGAGTGAAATTTCTGGATTATACAATAACTTTATGTTTAAGTTTTTTGAGGAGCCACCAAACTGTTTTCCACAGTTGCTTTATCATTTTACACTTCCACCAATAATAAATAAGACTCCAATTTCTCCACATCCTCATCAACACGTATTATTTTTCATTTTTAAAAAAATTATATATTAACCATGCTAATGGATGTGAAATGGTACCTCATTGTGGGTTTAATTTACCTTTTTCTGATGGCTAGCTAGTGATATTGAATATCTTTTCAGGTACTTATATTGGCCATTGTTTATCTTCTTTGGAGAAATTTCTATTCAAATCTTTGTCCATTTTTGAAGACTATACATATGCGCATATATATGTGTGTGTGTGTGTATATGTATACATACATATATGTATATTTGTATATATACATATTTACACACATACACACATATATACATTCCAGATATCAATACTCTGTCAGATACATGCTGTGCAAGTATTTTTTCTCTTTATGTGGGTTGCCTTTTCACTCTATATTTTTCTTTGATACACAGAAGTTTTAAATTTTGATAAAGCCTAATTTGTCTATTTTCTCTTTTGTTGCCTGTGCATCTCATGCATATCCAAGAAGTCACTACTAAATCCAATGTCACAAAGATTTTTTTCTGTCTTCTAAGAGTTTTATAGTTTTAACTCTTATACTTAGGTCCTCGATTTATTTTGATTTGTGTTTTGCATATAGTGTAAAGTAAGGATCTGTTGTATGTGGATATCAAATTTTCCTAACATCATTTGCTTAAAACTCTCATTTTCCCTTTGAATCATCTTATTGAAAATCAATGAATTGCATATGCAAAAATTTATTTTTAAGATCTCATTGCTAGGTCCTCATGTAGGTCCTCATGCCCCATATACTTTTCACTTGTATTTCTTAAATGTTAATATTTTACCACGTTTGCTTTATAGCCCCCACTCCATACTTTCTCTGTCACTCACACACACACACACACACACACACACACACGTAAGTGTGCTCATATATATATGCATGTTTATATAATTTCTATCTACATCTTTTTTTAAACTGCTGGAAGACATTTACAGACATGATGTTCCCTGAATTCTTCAGTGTGTATTTTCTAAAAACAAGGATATTCTCTTATATTTTCTATTCTCAGTAGAGGCGATGTCACCTTCAAGGGGAAAAAATTGATTCTATGAGAGGGAAAAAAAGAAAACCAGAGATACTACATATGACCTCTGGCTTTCCAAAGCTCAGCTATATCCAATAAAATCATATCTCCTAGCTTTCAGTTTCTCTTATTAAGGAGAAATTAACTTAAATATCACTTTATTTAATTTCTTTTTGGCGGACAGGATACAATAATTTTTTAAAAGATTTGAGAAACACCATGTTCTATAATCACACACTTACTGAAATCAGGAAGTTAGTAATGATGTAATATTCTATTGATTTGTTTTGTTTTTACATTTGACCAGTTATTCAATTAATATCTCATAAGACAGAAGAAAACCCTAGATCACCCATCACATGTCATTGCTGTGTCTCTTTAGTATCTCTTATCAGGACAATTCTTCACTTTTTAAATTGTATTTAGTGACACTGACATTTTGAAGAGGATAGGTCAGTTACTTCATAGAATGCCCCTTAGCTTAGATCTATCTGGTGTGTCTTTAAGATTGGATTCAGGTTGTGCCTTTTTGTCAGAAACACCACACAAGTGACACTGTGTCCTTCACAGTGCCCTTCTGGTCCGTTCTCTCTCTGAGTGAGCACTATTCCAAGAACTGGGCATACAGCAGAGAACAAGATTTGGTTTCTGCCCACATGGTGCTGACATTCTAGGAAGGAGTTTGCAAAACACTGAGAAACATTACCCATAGAAAGAAAAGACTTAGGGGTAGCACTGGAAAAGAGCTGGCCTTGTTCTTTACATCCCCATTTGATTGGACAAACTCTATTGGAAAAGTATCTAATCCCAAAGCAAAAATCTTTCTGTCTGTCTGTCTCTCTCTCTCTCTGAGTACTACAGATGAAGTAGGTTTCTCATGGAGGTGCTGAGTTTCCTGTTAGTCAAAGGACAAAATTATGTAATGGTTATCATTTGACCTCTGCTATGAAAGATCCCTTTGTTGGGGAACGGACCTGGTCTCTGTGCCTTGGAAAAATAAAAAAGTCTATCAACCTTAATAATCTTATCTGTAAATTGGAAAATAAAAACAGTTGGTACTTCAAAGAGTTATTGTAAAGATTAAGTTCAGTAATACATGAAAAGCTTTTAGCTCAATGCCTAGCATTTAATAAGAGCTTAATAATTACTGATTATTATTATAATTTTTATGAAAAAGACTATTTGCTTAAGTTGTTATTTTTCAAGAAGATTGTTTACTAAACAATTCTTTTAAAAGGACAGCCAGCATGGGAGGGAGCTTGCACTAATATTATTAAGTTGTATTTCAACTATGCCAATTTTTAATTTTAATGTTTACTTATGACCATCAAGTTTGCACATGCAATAGTTTCCTAGAAGTATAATAAGTCTGGGTACCCTGGGTCAGGCTGACTTGGGGGATGTTTTCTTTCTATTATAGTTAAGTTTATGTACCTGGCTAAGCTCTAAATGAACTGGGAAGAGTGTACAACGTTAAGGTGGATTTACTAAGAAGCTAATGAGGGACATCCCTCAAAGTCCAGTGGTTAAGTCTCTGTGCTTCCAATGTAAGGGGGACAGGTTTGATCAATAGTTGTGGAACTAAACTCCCATATGCCCCCCATGGCCAAAAATAAATAAATAAATATGCATAGGATTTCTGTTGACCAAATGAGGAGGGACCATTCTAAGTAATAAACTATTAGTGGCTCACCAACTCAAAAAAAAAAAAAAAAAAACAAAATTAATGAAACTTAAGCTTATCCTTTGTACAGACCTCTTATATGAATCCATCTTTTCTCATTGAAATAAACACTCATTTTCATGTACTCAGAACCTGAACACTTCCTTTGTTGATGCCTGTACAGAGAACTGAGGTAAAGTTCTGGCCATCTGCTTTATTTGATGGGAAAAAAAATATTGGATTTTTAAAATTATTTATTTATTTATTTATATTTTACTTTACAAAAGATCTCATCTCAGACTCTTTTCTCAGAACTTCATTGTGTGACATATAGCAGATAAAATATAAAGGCATAAAAAATGTCAATTAAGGCTATTTCTTTCTTCAGAGGCTTGCCCTTTCTCTCTGAAACAGAAGGTCTTTTCTATAGAAAAATGCCCTTTTTTAGGTCACTCTGTGTCACATTGGTTGATCTCCCATTTTCTCTTCCTTCCTGGATATCCCAGGTCATTGTTTGGAGAAGGACAAGTAATCAAAGATTTGAAGCTTTTGTACATAGAAATGCTGTACATAGAAATGACCTGATTTTTGGTGACCTCTGAAAACAGAATAGAGGAAAAGCTGTAGAGAGAGGTTCAGAAATTTGGAATAGATGATGACTATAAAGAAATGTACAATGAGAGGTTGTAATGAATGAAGATTGTGGAAGAATTTAAAAACTTATCAGATATTAACAATGAAACAGTTAGCAGCATGACGCTAGCAGTAGAAACTTTCTCTATCTGCTCCTACTATTAGTTTTGTTACCCCAGCAACTATCTAGCTGGCTGCTATGTTGTGGCATGTTAGAGAAATGGGCTGGGTTCCTCTTCTGTGTTGGTGTGGGATCAAGAAAAGACAATAGCCACAAGAAGTAAGGGTAAGGGAGACCAAATGGAATCAAGAAATCAGAATTTGAAGCAAGCCTAAAAATAAAAATCCTGCTGAATTTGCAGAAATTATGAGGATTTTAGAGTTCCTGAGAGACTGAATGGTAAGTTTCAATCAATTTTAAGTAAGTATTTGTGTATGTCAAGGGACAGGGTGACCCTGACTAACCTGTGAGATGACCATGTGAACGAGCAAACATTTGACAACCAGGATATGTTTAGTGAATATTGAGACTACCTTCCCCAGGCTGATGGGTGAACCAACGACCATTAGGGGAAGGGGAAATGTGTGATCCACAATCCATGTGTGACTTTGATTGGTTTCCTGTTGGGAAAGACAAAGTTAAACCTACAGTATGGAGAAACAGCATGGACCATGGAAAGATTACCATTCCAAGAGCTGAGGTGACTTTGAGCCACGTGCCAGCTCTTCATCTAATTCTGTAAGACTCTGAGCAAGCAGTTCACTTTTTAATTTCTTTACATACCAGATATTCAAATCATTTTCTCTCAAATGTTAGACATCATCTTAGGATTGAACTCTTCCTTCCATTTTTCTTTCTTATAGGAAACCCATGTTTCTTTTGTTTTACTTTGCTTTGAGCAGGCAACCTATATTATTCCAGGCATCAATAGATGCTTTAGATCATAGCTATGGCTTACTGCACAATTGCACTCATCTCACACACTAGTAAAGTAATGCTCAAAATTCTCCAAGCCAGGCTTCAGCAATACATGAATCGTGAACTTTCAGATGTTCAAGCTGGTTTAGAAAAGGCAGAGGATCAGAGATCAAATTGCCAACATCCACTGGATCATTGAAAAAGCAAGAGAGTTCCAGAAAAACATCTATTTTCTGCTTTATTGACTATGCCAAAGCCTTTGACTGGGTGGATCACAATAAACTGTGGAAAATTCTGAAGGATATGGGAACACCAGACCACCTGACCTGCTTCTTAAGAAACCTGTATGCAGGTCAGGAAGCAACAGTTAGAACTGGACATGGAACAACAGACTGGTTCCAAATAGGAAAAGGAGTATGTCAAGGCTGTATATTGTCACCCTGCTTATTTAACTTATATGCAGAGTACCTCGTGAGAAATGCTGGACTGGATGAAGCACAAGTTGGAATCAAGATTGCCAGGAGAAATATCAATAACCTCAGATATGCAGATGATACCACCCTTATGGCAGAAAGTGAAGAAGAACTAAAGAGCCTCTTGATGAAAGTGAGAGAAGAGAGTGAAAAAGTTGGCTTAAAGCTCAACATTCAGAAAACTAAGATCATGGCATCTGGTCTCATCACTTCATGGCAAATAGATGGGGAAACAGTAGAAACAGTTAAAGACTATTTTGGGGGCTCCAAAATCACTGCAGATGGTGATTGCAGCCATGAAATTAAAAGACGCCTACTCCTTGGAAGGAAAGTTATGACCAACCTAGAGATCATATTAAAAAGCAGAGACATTACTTTGTCCACAAAGGTCCATCCAGTCAAGGCTGTGGTTTTTCCAGTGGTCATGGATGGATGTGAGAGTTAGACTACAAAGAAAGCTGAGCGCAGAAGAATCGATGCTTTTGAACTGTGGTGTTGGAGAAGACTCTTGAGAGTCCCTTGGACTGCAAGGAGATCCAACCAGTCCGTCTTAAAGGAGATCAGCCCTGGGTGTTCATTGGAAGGACTGATGTTGAAGCTGAAACTCCAGTACTTTGGTCACCTCATGCAAAGAGCTGACTCATTTGAAAAGACCCTGATGCTGGGAAAGATTGAGGGCAGAAGGAGAAGGGGACGACAAAGGCTGGGATGGTTGGATGGCATCACTGACTCAAGAACATGGGTTTGGGTAGACTCCAGGAGTTGGTGATGGACAGGGAGGTCTGGTGTGCTGTGGTTAATGGGGTTGCAAAGAGTCAGACATGACTGAGTGACTGAACTGAATTGATGGCTTACTGACTATACCTAATGCCCTAGTTTTCATTGCTATTCCCCAAATATTGTTCTTTTCTTCCCCCTAAATAATTCTTGATTAACCTCAATATATATGTTTCCTCTGTCCAGACAGAGTATTCCTTCTTCAGAATCTCTCTGGTCCTTCATCTTAATTAGGTCCTGATCAGTGATGCCTATTGCCACCAATTACCATTGGCAGAGAGGCATCATAAGCTTTAGAGATAACTTTTTTCAAGTATCCAGAAATTCCTACCTGTTTTTTGTTTGTTTGTTTTTGTTTCAAATGAGTTCTTTGGCTTTGGCAGGCAGGAGAGATGGTGATGGTAAGGATGAGGAACTATTCAAAATCAAATTTGTGTAGGCTGGCAAACATACTGTTGTTAGCTTCCCATCTGTTAGAACAAAATTATAGGAATTGCTGATTAAACAAATATTTTCCCTTTCAGGTTTGCAGTTAAAAGATGAAGCGGCTCCAATTGTGTCAAGCGGCTGGTTTCAGTTTAGTGGGAGTTCCCTTCTGCTTGTTTATATTGATAAGGAGTCTTAGATGCTAAGTGTCTGTGGCATAATACATACAGCATTCTTTTCATTTATTCAAAATACAAGTTTATTCTTATTCTAAATGAAAAGGAATGGGAATGACAGTAACTAACAAGATTCTACCTCTCAATATTGTCATGTGGCTATGGCAGTGGTATATTTGAAACTCACGGAGACAAAGACTGTGATCCAAACACCTAAATATGCAGGCCCAAAATAAATGGAGGTATTTTTTTTTTTAACTGCCACATTCACTCTGAAGTCCATCCATCTGCTTCAGCATCCAAAGATTAAGCACATGCCCTGCTTAGCTATATAATAAAGTGGCAAACACACTGCACCACTAACATCACAGAGCAGTTGCCTGTGAACTAAACTTCTGACACTGGGCCCCAGCTTCACTTTCTCACAGATCATCATCTTTATCCGGGACAGCAGTTGTCTGAGCAGCCTCCAAATCATGCTTGTACTGTGCTGCCAAGGCTGGGTCCATGACCATTTCTGGTGGAGGCGAGAGCAGGCATGGCAACAAGCTCCAAGTTAGGGACTCTGATCAGCTTTCTAGCAAGCCAGAGGAAGGGCTTTTCAAAACTGTAGTTACCTTTGGCAGCAATGTCATAATACTGAAGAGGCTTCTTTTGGTGGAAGACATTCCCTTAACCTTTCCGTCCTGAATATCCAACTTGTTGTCACACAGCACAATAGGGGTGTTCTCACATACTGGTACCAGATCTTTATGCCAGTTAGGCACATTCTTCTAAGCAACTCTTGATGTTACATCAAACATTATAATGGAACACTGAACTTGTATATAATAGCAATCTCCCAATCCACCAAATTTCTCCTGGTCAGCTGTATCCCATGCGTTGAATATAACAGGTCCTCTGTTGATATGGAACACATGAGGATGGACCTCAACACCCAATGTGGCTACATACTTCTCAAATTCACCAGTCAGATGACATTTCAAAAATGCAGTTTTTCCAGTACCACCATCACCAATCAATACAAATTTAAACTGAACTTGGAGTTTTCCTTGGGCAGACATCTCAATGTTACACAGCTCTGGTCTCTCACCCTCACGGCCTCTGTGGCAGGAGAGTGAGGAGAGCTCTCTGCCAGAGGGCTCCCAAAACCTCATCCTCATGGCCACTGCCTGCCACTGCCTTAAATATAGCATTCTTAAAGGAAGAGTTACCAGAACAGTATAGGACCTGGTGCCTCAATGCTATAGAATCCATCTACAATGCAGGAGACACAGGAGACATCGGATGGATCCCTGGGGTGGGAAGATCCCCTGGAGGAGGGCATGGTAACCATCTCCAGGATTCTTGCCTGGGAAAATTCCATGGAGAGGAGCCTGAGTGCTGCAGTCCATGGGGTCACAAGGAGTCAGACAGGACTGAGCACATACACACACAAGACAAATAGCATGCTTATGAGAATAATACGTTAATTCTTATCAGAAGAGAATAGGCATTAAGTTCAGTTCAGTTTCAGTCACTCTGTCATGTCCGACTCTATGTGACCCCATGGACTGCAGCACACCAGGCTTCCCTGTCCTTCACCATCTCCAGGAGTTTGCTCAGACTCACAGCCATTGAGTTGGTGATGCCATACAACCACTTGGTCCTCTGTTATCCCCTTATCAGGTCTATGTAAGTAATTCAATTATTTCAGAGTTTCTTTCAATATCACCTCTTCCTTGGAGCTTTCTTCATAGCCTCATCTCACACTGAGTTCATCTTCTTCTGAGTTTAAATCTTTTTCTTTTGATTTTGCCTTTTTCTCTTAATTTGCCCTTAACTGAATACTACTTATTAATACTTGATTTTGGATGAACTGCTTTTTCAACTATAAGCTCCTTTATGAGAAGAACAGCCTTTTACGCAACTATTCTATCCAGGTTGTGCTGTCATAAGTGTATATAAGGCATATAGGAAATACTGAATTAAGTGTTTGGGGGAGTCCAGGGGTGGCATTATTTTTCTTTGACTTTAGTACTAGTGACATTTTATCAGACTTTCAGAATAGAAATATGTCCAGGTCACCACAGTTAATAGAAGCTTATCATAAGGATAGATGGGAAGGTAAGGAGGAGAGGATAAAGCAGTTAAACCACCAGACCCCACATATGACTGGAACATCATTCATTGCTTGTTCAGGATACATCAATAAATGATTCATTTCAAAGTAGGTGCAACGAACCATCAGCAATTCTGCAAGTATTCCACGTGGCTGACAACTCCTTCGTCTCCCCTCTCCTATCTCTATCTACTTTTTTGACTACTCTTGACTGCTCACCCTCTTACCCTCTCTGTATGTTTCATTGATTGAATGATTGATTTAATAAAGATTTGCTGAGCACTCTGTGTGTTCTGGGTACTCTACAAAGCTTTGGAGAGGTAAACGAGAGAAAAGATATAGGTCCTTTGAACAGAATTTACAGCCCAGAAAGAAAGACAAATAGATTGGTAATTACAGCATTGTGTAGTGAATGCTATGATGGGGGAAACTGAAAGTATAAAGGAAATGCATGGAAGGAGGATTTAATCCAATTTAAGGGGTCAGGAAAAGTTTCCTGTAGAAAGTAACAGCCAAGATGAGAAGCAAATGAAGAGAAGGAATACAGGTGACTGTGATGCTTATTACAGGCAAAGAGAAGAGTAAGCATGAAGACCTAAAAAGATCACATAGTGTTTGGGAAACAGAAAGTAGTTTAGTATGACCAGAGCATGGAGTATAGGATGGTAAGCAGGGGGCGGAGGTGATAGAAAGCTAAAGAGATAATGCCTTAAAGATAAGCAGGGTCCAGATTATTGAGAGTATTAATCATGTCAAAAAAGTATATCTATTCTAAATGCCCCTGAAGAGAAGACACTGGAGACTTTCAAGGATGAAAATGACATGATCCAATCGACATTTTGGATACCTTCACATACCTTCCTGTGAACAGTTGGAAGAATCAGAGCAAGACTTGACACAAGAGTCCAATTACTGCATTTTTTCAACAGTCTAAGAGAGACGTTAGGTGTAACGAGAAAGAAAGAAAGAAAAGGGAGGGAGAAATATTTAGGAAGTAGAATGCTGGACTCTGGACTTTTTGTATATGAAGTTTGAGAGGTGACTGGTAAGCCTCTTGATGATGCATCTGCCCTCCTCCCTGAGCTAGTCAGAGAGATCTCAGGGCAGTAGAATCATGCACCCCAAAACACAGTGCCACTCAGAGCTCTTGCATGGACTATTGAATAATCTCCAACTTCTGGTTCTTGAGGGTGGGAAGGAAAAAGGAGATACTGGCAGGGTGAGGTGGGGAGTAAATCAGCAGAAACCTCTCTGCTCCAAGAATAATGGAGGATTTTTATCTGAGGGCAAGTAATAGGGTTGTTGAGGATAGAAAGGGCAGCAGAAAGCCAAAGTAGCTGGTTCTTGCCTTTTCCAGAAGTGCTGTGGATGACTGCTGCTGCTAAGTCACTTCAGTCATATCCGACTCTGCGCGACCCCATAGATGGCAGCCTACCAGGCTCCCCCGTCCCTGGGATTCTCCAGGCAAGAACACTGGAGTGGGTTGCCATTTCCTTCTCCAGCTGTGGATGACTGGGGAAGACCTAATGCTACCCAAGATGCTCTTGTCCATCATAGGCAGGTGTGTGAGTCACAAGGTAAATTGAGGCATTTGGATTCCCCTTCACTCTTGGCTTAATGTCTAGCAGTTCCCTGGGAGGAAATGAGTCACACTGTTTTCTCCAGACCAGGGCATCCTAACATTTGAGTAAGGGGTCCTCCTCCTGATGGCTAGTCCCCATTTAGATTGGCCCATGAAAGCTGTTTTTCAGATCTCCATTTTAGTACCTTCATTTTAACTTCTTTTAGTCTTCTGTGTAAGCAGGTTTCACTCAAAATAAAGCTATGTTTCAGTATGATTATTGTGTAATTCTGAATAAAGATAGCCTCTACCACTAGCAGCCACCCTGTAATCTTATGTCTTGATGGCTTATAGGCCTATATTATTATGCTCTTATGAAACTATTTTTGGTGAAACTGAAAAAGAAGGAGGAGAAGGAGAAAGAGAAAGGGAAGAAGAAGGAAGGAGAGAGGGAAAGGAAGGGAAAGGGGGAGGAGGAGGAGAAGGTAAAGAGGAAGAAAGAATACTGTTATTTAAAACAACAGATTCTTTCTGAGGGAAAGGAGGTTGGATCTTGTTTAAAATAATCTGAGGGACCCTGATGGTCTTCTGTGGCACCAGACCTTTGCCAAGCACTGTAATGGATTTTGTCACAGCCAATGAGGGCCTGAGGAACTGAGCTTTAAAGAAAAGACTAGAGAGAGTTTTGTTCTGCATTATAAAATGAAAAGAAATAAAAGCTGTTTTGAGATGGAGGGTGGGAGAGTGGATATGAGACAGAAATAGGCTAGGAAACCGTGGGGAGAAAGATTGGAGGGAAAAGGAACCAACAAGATGGTGAGAAGCCTGTGGATTCACTTAGATGCCTTGAACTTTAGCACTCTTCACAGGAGTGTGGCTAATATAACTTTTAGGGCTGGAATGACCAACATTCATTTGTAGGTGTGAATTTCTGCAAAGATTTTTATATTCTACAGCTCTCCCCACTATCCTGAACTTTTAGTAAAATCTGATATATACCATATATGAGAAGCTTTAAGCAGAATAAAAGGGGAATTCCCTGGCTGTGCAGTGGTTAGGATTCCACATTTTTCACTGCCAAGTGCCAGGATTCAATCACTGATTGGGGAACTATTAATAAGATCTTAGAAGTAATCTATGCAACAACAAAAAAGAGGAAAACAAACAAACAAACAAAAACCAGAATAAAAGTGAATTCTCTTTTCCAGAGGAAGCCACGAATAGAGCAGTATGTTTTAGACATGAAGCCATCTATAAACTGAACTACTGCAATGGGAACCAGAGGTAAATATGAAAATGTAAACTTCTGAGAAGTGTTACCTTAGCTAAAAACTTGGATACAGTAGTCATAACTTTTTTTAAAAAATATATATTTTTATTTGAAGGATAATTGCTTTACAGAATTTTGTTGTTTTCTGCTCAGTATCAACGTGAATCAGCCATAGGTATACATATGCTCCTAATATGTGAGTCATGGAAAAGTACAAAAGGATGCCCACATATATCTAAAATATATAGACTAACCATAGAGAACTAACCCTAGGGAGTATCAAATAGTGAGAACTCACACAAAGGAAACCACTTGAATACAAAACCCAGCATCACTCAACCACCAGTAGGTGTATAGGATGCATCATCTAAACAGCAAACAAAACAATAATACAACCCAATCATCTGCAGACAGGATTACCACCTCACTCAGCCTTGCCCATCAGAGGAAAAAGAATTCAACCTTCAAGCCTGGGAAAAGGAGACCTCAAACACAATAAGTTTTTATATATATAATGAAAAGGCAAGGAAATACTACACAAATGAAAGAAAAAACTGGAAACACAGAAATCCAAATAAATGAAGAGGAAATAGGCAAACTACCTGAAAAATAATTCAGAATCATGATAGTAAAGATGATCAAAACCTTGAAAATACAATGGAGAAAATGCAAGAATCAATTTGAAAAGCCTAAAAGAATTATAGAATAAACATACAGAGACAAACAACACAATTACTGAAATTAAAAATACTCTAGAAAGAATCAATAGCAGAACATCTGAAGCAGAAGAGCAAATCACCTGAGCCAGAAGATAAAATGGTGGAAATAACTGCTGAAGAGTGGAATAAAGTAAAAAGAATGAAAAGAACTGAGGATAGTCTCAGAGACCTCTGGGACCATATCAAACACACCTACATTTAAATTATAGGATCCCAGAAGAAGAAGAGAAAAAGAAAGGGTATGAGAAAAATTTTTAAGAGATTATAGTTGAAAATTTCCCCAACATGGAAGAGGAAAAATTCAATCAAGTTCAGAAGGTGCAAAGAGTCCCATATAGGATAAACCCAAGGAGAAACACACCAAGACACATACTAATCAAACTAACAAAGACCAAACACACAAAAAAAGAATATTAAAAGCAGCAAGAGAAAAGCAGCAAGTAACATGCAAGGGAAACCCCATACACTTAACAGCTGATCTTTCAGCAGAAACTCTACAGGCCAGAAGGGAATGGCAGGATATATTTAAAGTACTGAAAGGGAAAAATCTACAACCAAGATTACTCTACCTGGCAAGGATCTCATTCAAAATTGATGGAGAAATAAAAAGCTTTTCAGACAAGCAAAAGTAAAGAGAATTCAGTACCACCAAACCAGCTTTACAACAAAAGTGAAAGGGACTTACATAGTCAAGAAATACAACAGAAGAAAAAGTCAAGAAAATCAAGCCCAAACAATTCAGGAAATGGCAATAGGAACATATATATCAATAATTACTTTAAATGCAAATAGATTAAATGCTCCAACCAAAAGACACAGACTTGCTGAATGGATAAAAATACAAGACTCATATATATATTGTCTACAAGAAACCTACTTTGGACCTAAAGACACATATAGGCTGAAAGTGAGAGGATAGAAAATATATTCCATGCAAATGGGAAGCAAAAGAAAGCTGGAGTAGCAATCCTCATATCAGACAAAATAGACCTTAAAATAAAGAAGATTACAAGAGATAAGAAAGGACACTACATAATTGATCAAGCGATAAATGATCAAGCGATAAATCCAAGAGGAAGACATAACAACTGTAAATATCTATGCACCCAATTTGCATATCTGAGGTTATTGATATTTCTCCCAGCAATCTTGATTCCAGCTTGATTCATGGGGTCGCAAAGAGTCGGACACGACTGAGCGACTGAACTGAACTGAACTGAACTGAACTGATGCACCCAATACAGGAGCACCTCAATACATAAGAAAAACACTAACAGACATAAGGGGAGAAACTGACAGTAATAGTAGAAAATTTTAACACTCCACTCATACCAAAGAACAGATAATCAAAATGGAAAATTACAAAGGAAACACAAGTCTTAAATGATACATTAGATGATATGGATCTCATTGATGTCTTCAGGACATTTCATCCAAATGCAGAAGAATACACCTTCTTCTCAAGTGCTCATGGGACATTCTCCAGGATAGGCCACATCTTGGGTCACAAATCAAACCTCAGTAAATTTAAGAAAATTGAAATTGTATCAAGCATCTTCTCCAACCACAACGCTATGAGACTATCATTATTCGTATATCAATTAGCATATCAATGCTATCAATTACAAGAAAAAAAAACTGTAAGAAACACAAACATGAGGAGATTAAACAATATGTTTCTAAATAACAAACATGTTACTGAAGAAACCAAAAGGGAAATCAAAAATTTTCTAGAAACAAATGACAATGAAAACATGACAACTCAAAACCAATGGGATGTAGCAAAAGCTGTTCTAAGAGCGAAGTTTTTAGCAATACAATCCTACCTCAAGAAACAAGAAAAACATGGAATAGACAGTCTAACTTTACACCTAAAACAACTGGAAAAAGAACAAAACCCCAAAAAATTAGTGGAAGGAAAGAAATCATAAAGATCTGAACAGAAATAAATGAAAAAGAAATAAAAGAAACAATATTAAAGATTAATAAAACTGAAAGCTGGTTCTTTGAGAAGATAAAATTGACAAACCTTTAGCCAGACTCATCAAGAAAAAGAGAGAAGAATCAAATCAACAAAATTAGAAATGAAAAAGGAGAGGTTACAACAGACAATGCAGAAATGCAAAGGATTATAAGAGACTATTATGAACAACTATATGGCAATAAGATGGATGACATGGAAGAAATGGACAGATTCTTAGAAAGTTCCATCTTCCAAGGCTGAACCAGGAAGAAATAGAAATTATGAACAACCCAATTACAAGCACTGAAATTGACACTGTGATCAAAAATCTCCCCTATCCACCCTCCCCCCAAAAAAACCCCAAGACCAGATGGCTGCACTGGAGAATTCTACCAAACATTTATTTAGAGAGGAGGTAATGCCTATCATTACCTTCAAACCTAAACACCTTCAAACCACCTTCAAAACACTGTCAAAAAATTGCAGAGGAAGGAACACTTCCAAACTCATTCTACAAGGCTACCATCACCCTGATACTAAAACCAGACAAAGACAACACAAATAAAGAAAACTACAGGCCAATATCACTGATGAACATAGATGCAAAAGTCCTCAACAAAATTTTAGCAAACAGAATTCAACAACACATCAAAAAGCTCATACACCATGATCAAGTTGGGTTTCTTCAGGGATGCAAGGATTCTTTAATATATGCAAATCAATCAATGTGATACACCATATTAACATATTGAAAGATAAAAACTGTATGATAATCTCAATAGATACAGAAAAAGCCTTTGACAAAATTCAGCACCCATTTATGATTAAAACTTCAAAAAATAGGCATAGAAGGAACCTACCTCAAGATAGTAAATACCATATATGATAAGCCTACAGCAAACATTATTCTCAATGGTGAAAAACTGAAAGAATTTGCCCTAAGATCAGGAACAGACAAGGGTTTCCACTTTCACCACTATTATTCAACATAGTTCTAGAAGTCCAAGCTACAGCAACCAGAGAAGAAAAAGAAATAAGAGGAATCCAGATTGGAAAAGAAGAAGTAAAGCTCTCACTGTTTGCAGATGACATGATTCTGTACATAGAAAATCCTAAAGATAGTATCAGAAAATTACTAGAGCTAAGCAGTGAATTTAGCAAAGATGCAGGATACAAAATCAATACACAGAAATCACTTCCATTTCTACATACTAATAATGAAAAACCAGAAAGAGAAATTAAGGAATCAATCCCTTTCACCATTGCAACAAAAAGAATTAATTGTCTAGGAGTAAACTTACCTAAGGAGACAAAAGAACTGTATGCAGGAAATTATAAGACACTAATGAAAGAAATCAGATGACATAAACAGATGGAGAGATATTCCAGGTTCCTGGGTAGGAAGAATCAATATAGTGAAAATAACTATACTACCAAACCGATCTACAGATGCAATGTGATTCCTATCAAATTACCAATGGCATTTTTCACAGAACCTGAACAAAAATATTGACAACTCATGTGGAAACACAAAAGACTCCGAACAGACAAAGCAGTCCTGAGAAAGCAGAATGGAGCTGGAGGAATCAACCTTCCTGACTTCAGATTACACTACAAAGCTACAGTCATCAAGACAGTATGGTACTGGCACAAAAGCAGAATTATAGACCAATAGAACAAGATAGAAAGCCCAGAAATAAACCCATTTACCTATGGTTACCTTATTTTTGACAAAGGAGGCAAGACTATACAATGGGGCAAAGACAGCCTCTTTAATAAATGGTGCTGGGAAAACTGGACAGCTACATGAAAAGAATGAAATTAAAACACTTCCTAACACCACACACAGAGATAAACTCAAAATGGATTAAAGACCTAAATGTAAGACCAGAAACTATAAAACTCTTAGAGGAAACCATAGGCAGAACACTCGATGACAAAAATCAAAGCAAGATCCTCTGTGACCCACCTCCTAGAGTAATGGAAATAGAAACAAAAGTGAACAAGTGGGACCTGATTAAACTTAAAAGCTTTTGCACAGCAAAGGAAACTATAAGCAAGGTGAAAAGACAACCATCAGAATGGGAGAAAATAATAGCACATGAAACAACTGACAAAGGATTAATTTTCAAAATATACAAGCAGCTCATAAACACAATACCAGAAAAACAAACAACCCAATCAAAAAGCGGGAGAAAGACCTAAACAGACATTTCTCCAAAGAAGATATACAGATGGCTAACAAACACATGAATAGGTGCTCAACATTGCTCATTATTAGAGAAATGCAAATCAAAACTACAATGAGATATCACCTCACATCAGTCAGAATGGCCATCATCAAAAAGTCTACAAACAGTAATTGCTGGAGAGGATGTGGAGAAAATGGAATGCTCTTGCACTGTTGGTGGGAATGTAAATTGATACAGCCACTATGGAAGGCAGCATAGAGATTCCTTAAAAATCTGGGAATAAAACTACCATATGACTCAGCAATCCCACTCCTATGCATATACCCTGAGGAAACCAAAATTGAAAAAGACACATGTATCCCATTGTTAATTGCAGCACTATTTACAATAGCTAGAACATGGCAGCAATCTAGATGTCCATTGACAGATGAATGGATAAAGAAGTTGTGATACATATACACAATGGACTATTATTCAACCATAAAAAGGAATGCCTTTGAGCCAGTTCTAATGAGGTGGATGAACCTAGAACCTATTAAAGAGTGAGGTAAGTCAGACAAAGATAAATATCATATTCTAATGCATATATACAGAATCTAGAGAAATGGTACTGAAGAATTTATCAACAGGCAGCAGTGGAAAAACAGACATAGAAAATAGACTTATGGACATGGAGAAAGGAGAGGAGAGGATGAGATGTATGGAAAGAGTAACATGGAAAGTTATGTTACCATAGGCAAAATAGTTAGCTAACAGGAATTTGTTGTGGAAATTCCATAGCAATATGGATTCCACCAGAATATGGTTCAGGAAACTCACCAGGGGCTCTGTGTCAACCTAGAGGGGTGGGGTGGGGAGGGAAATGGGAGGGAGGTTCAAAAGGAAGGGGATATATGTATACCTATGGTTGATACATGTTGAGGTTTGACAGAAAACAACGAAATTCTGTACAGCAATTATCCTTTGATTAAAAAGTAAAAAATTTTAAAAAAAAGAAATGAAAGAGATGCTGAATTCAGAAAATATATACTTATTCCAAGAAATTAATTTTTATTGCCTTCATTTCAGACAAAATACTAATTATATCTTCTATCAATATTTTCACATAATCATTTCAGTTCAGTTCAATCGCTCAGTTGCGTCTGACTCTGCGACCCCATGAACCGCAACACGCCAGAAGTCCCTGTCAATCACCAACACCTGGAGTTTCTCCAAACTCATGTCCATTGAGTCAGTGATGTCATCCAACCATCTCATCCTCTTTTATCCCCTTCTCCTCCTGCCCTCAATCTTTCCCAGCATCAGGGTCTTTTCAAATGAGTCAGCTCTTCGCATCAGGTGGCCAAAGTATTGGAGTTTCAGCTTCAACATCAGTCCTTCCAATGAACACCCAGGACTGATCTCCTTTAGGACGGACTGGTTGGATCTCCTTGCAGTCCAAGGGACTCTCAAGAGTCTTCTCCAACACTACAGTTCAAAAGCATCAATTCAATTCTTTGACACTCAGCATTTTTTATAGTCCAACTCTCAAATCCACTGGGGAAAGCAATGGCACACCACTCCAGTACTCTTTCGCCTGGAAAATCCCATGGACGGAGAAGCCTGGCAGGCTTCAGTCCATGGGGTCGGTAAGAGTCGGACACAACTGAGCGACTTCACTTTCACTTTTCACTTTCATGCATTGGAGTAGGAAATGGCAACCTACTCCATCGTTCTTATCTGGAGAATCCCAGGGACAGGGGAGCCTGATGGGCTGCTGTCTATGGGGTCGCACAGAGTCGGGCATGCCTGAAGCAACTTAGCAGCAGCAGCAGCAGCAGCTGACATCAATACATGACTACTGGAAACCATAGCCTTGACTAGATGGACTTTAGTCGGCAAAGTAATGTCTCTGCTTTTGAATATGCTATCTAGGTTGGTCATAACTTTCTTCCAAGGAGTAAGCGTCTTTTAATTTCATGGCTGCAATCACCATCTGCAGTGATTTTGGAGTCCCCCAAAATAAAGTCTGACACTGTTTTCACTGTTTCCCCATCTATTTCCCATGAAGTGATGGGATCAGATGCCATGATCTTAGTTTTCTGAATATTGAGCTTTAAGCCAACTTTTTCACTCTCCTCTTTCACTTTCATCAAGAGGCTCTTTTGTTCCTCTTCACTTTCTGCCATAAGGGTGGTGTCATCTGCATATCCGAGGTTATTGATATTTCTCCTGGCAATATTGATTTTAGCCTGTGCTTCCTCCAGCCCAGCATTTCTCATGATGTACTCTGCATATAAATTAAATAAGCAGGGTGACAATATACACCCTTGACATACCACTTTTCCTATTTGGAGCCAGTTTGTTGTTCCATGTCCAGTTCTAACTGTTGCTTCCTGACCTGTATATAGGTTTCTCAAGCGGCAGGGTCAGGTGGTCTGGTATTCCCACTTCCTTCAGAATTTTCCACAGTTTCTTGTGATCCACACCTTCAAAGGCTTTGGTATAGTCAATAAAGCAAAAATAGATGTTTTTCTGAAACTCTTGCTTTTTCGATGATCCAGCAGATGTTGGCAATTTGATCTCTGATTCCTCTGCCTTGTCTAAAACCAGCTTGAACATCTGGAAGTTCACGGTTCACATATTACTGAAACCTGGGTTGGAGAATTTTGAGCATTACTATACTAGCGTGCGAGATGAGTGCAATTGTGTGGTAGTTTGAGCATTCTTTGGCATTGTCTTTCTTTGGGATTGGAATGAAAATTGACCTTTTCCAGTCCTGTGACCACTGCTGCGTTTTCCAAATTCGCTGACATATTGAGTGCATCACTTCCACAGCATCATCTTTCAGGATTTGAAATAGCTCAACTGGAATTCCATCCCCTCCACTAGCTTTGTTCATAGTGATGCTTTCTAAGGCCCACTTGACTTCACATTCCAGGATGTCTGGCTCTAGAAGAGTGATCACACCATCGTGATTATCTAAGTCGTGAAGACCTTTTCAGTATAGTTATGTGTATTCTTGCCATCTCTTGATAATATCTTCTGCTTCTGTTAGGTCCATACGATTTCTGTCCTTTATCAAGCCTATCTTTGCATGAAATGTTCCCTTGGTATCTTTAACGTTCTTGAAGAGATCTCTAGTCTTTCCCATTCTGTTGTTTTCCTCTATTTCTTTGCATTGATCCCTGAGGAAGGCTTTCTTATCTCTCCTTGCTATTCTTTGGAACTCTGCATTCAAATGGGTGTATCTTTCATTTTCTGCTTTGCTTTTCTCTTGTCTTCTTTTCACAGCTATTTCACATAATACTTTCACGTTAAAAGCAATGCCAAATTAGATCATTTTCCTTGAGTTATTGTGGTACTTAGGTAGCTTTTATTAATTTCAATTTGTAGAAAATTTTCTGTTCTGAGTTACTACCGACTGGAACTGATAGGAAAGTATTTAAAGCAAAATTTAAATTAAAATGAGCTATACATTTTAGCTATTATGTTCAAAAGTAATGTCAAATTAATAAATTATATCTATCACGTAGTATGTTACAAAATATTTAAATTTCATCATGTAAATTATTATCACTTTTATCACAAGTTTTTGCTACCTCTTAAAAAGATATCTTGATCCGTACAATATTACTTAAGTTCTTCTTTCAAAAATGTCAATGCTGGAGTATTATAAAGAAAATGAAAAATGGCAATATGGAATCATTTCTCTAATTGAGACTATACTATTATCTTTAATGGATTTAAAATAGTCTGTGTAGAAATTAATACTAGAATTCTTAATATTTGAATATTAGCCTTCAGAGTTCAGGAAATTTCTTTATTTCAGCTTTATAACCTTTTAGGGGATATCACTTTAGGGGATAATCCTTTGCTGGAATATCACTTTTATTGCATATTTCACATGTAGTTTATTTTGACAGAAGAAAATATTTTCTCTAAAATTTTGAGAAACGTTTCTTTACCATTTAAAAATATTACTTATTTACAGTCTATGGTGTTGTTCATAAGCTTTTGCTAATGTAATTAATACAAACAACATTTCTTGTAAAATAACTATGGATAACACAAGTTGAACTTTATTTTCAGCTGAAGATCATGACTATTTATTTAAGGGTCTTCTTTTGCTTCATTTAACTCTTCTAATACCTTTCCTTGCTTAACCTAAGTTTAATTGTTTTACCAATGATCAATAATGTTCCCACGATGCATTCAACAGTAGTTTAGGTGAATTTGATAGGCATTTGAAAACAAAAAAAAAGCTATCTTTAGTAGATGTAGAAAATATATAATTTTGAATTGTTCCAGCAAATGTTATTTCTATTGGCACAGTAAGGACATGTCTTCAACATGTTTTAATGACAAGTTTAAACTATGCAAAGTATATGGCACCCAAAAGTCTTCTGAATTTTGGCTAAAAATCTGGCATAGATATATTAATTTGGATTGAATTCTGCCTTGTTCAAAATATTTTTTATGATGTCAAAATGAAGAGATGACTATTTTCCAAAGTCTTCATCTAATAAAACTTAAGAAGTTTAGTATTCCTCAGCCATGAAATTTGCCAATTTAACGAATGTAATTTTCTTCATCTTCCAATGGGTAGATCAAAATAACATTTAATATTTCCAAATTGTAGGTTGATTTGAGTAATTCTGTGTTTCATTCTCATTGTTTGTTTTAGTAATCAATTTCCTTTTAGTAAGGGACATGGAGGAAAATGGAAGGATTTCATTTCACCTGTTCAAGCTGCAGACTTGATAAGAGTAGTTTTCTTGCTCATGTCTATTGTTTTCATAAATAATAAAATCCTTAATAAAATTTCAATGTCATAATGACAAATTTTATGTGGGCCATGCATGTCAGGATATGTTCATTTTCACTGTTTGAAGTGCTAAATAGATCATCCTCTTTTCTTTTTTTCTTTTCAGCTCTTTTCCTTTATGAGCCCAAGTTTTTTGTTTTTGTTTTTTTTTTTTGCTACTCCTGCTTCTTTATTTAGATAACATTGTGTAAGTTTAAGGTGCTTAACACATTAAACTTTGTGATACCTTTGTATATTGCAAAGGATATTACCATAGCATTAGCTAACACCTCCATCATGTCACATAATTGTCATTTCTTTTTTGTGGTGAGAACATTTAAGATCCACTCTCAGCAATTTTTAAGTATATAATACAGCATTATTAATTATAATCACTGTGCTCTACATTAGATTCCCTAGAACTTATTTATCTTATAAATGAAAGTTCATACCCTTTAACCAATACCTCCCCATTCCCCCCATCCATCCCAGCCCCTAGCAACCACTAATCTCTTCTCTATTTCTGAGCTTGATTTTTAGACTCCACATACAATCAGTATCATACAGTATTTGTCTCTTTGTCTGGCTTATTTCACAGAGAATAATGCCCTCAAATTTCATCCAAGTTGTCAAAAATGGCAGAATTTCCTCATTGCTCATGGCTAAGTATTATTCCATTGTGTGTGTGTGTGTGTGTGTGTGTGTGTGTGTGTGTGTATCTCACATCCTCTTTATCCATTCAACTGTTGGTAAACAGTCTCAAATTTCTTAATTTTTATCACATTTTTGATTTTTGACTTGTACCTATTCTCACCAACCTAAATTTAAAAAAAAAATCTTCCTTCAAGCTGTACAAGATTTGAGCATATTTCATTTCACCAAAAATGAAAATTAAGGTAGATATAGAAGATTTGCCAAACAAAATAACCGTTATATTTTCAAGCAAGTAATTTTCTCTTAAAGTATTTAAATATGTTAAAGTTAAAAGGCAAATATGAATGATAATTGATAAATACAAAATTTTCCATTAAATTGTTTTAAGTTTATCTAACAGAAGAAACTATAAATCATAGTTAATAACTTATAAAACTATTTACAATTCTAGAGATTAGAGTCCATTTATTTGCCAATGTAAAGAATCAGTACCTTGTTTTTTATATATTGTCTATATTTTGTTGGCTACAGATGTCTAAACTTAAGAGTAATATAAATTGCTTAACAAGCAAAGCATTTTTCATCTGCCACGTGCAACCTGGGCTAGTTGGTGAATCTCTGTGGAACTACAAATTGGTATGCAGAGAGAAGCAACAAAATGGACAATTGGCACTACTGAGAAATGATCATATTTTATACAAGAACTTACTGCATTCATGTTATCAGAGAGGACAAGTTTGACAAGTTAATTCATTTGTTTTTTTCTGTCTGCCATTCAAACCTCTTCTCATTCCAGGCTATATCCACCTCAGTGCCATAACCCACCAACTTAATAATATTTGGACACAGTTGCTTTCTTATTTTGAGGACAAAGGGCAAGAGGTGTGGATCAGCATTTCTCTGGGGGAGTAAAAGGTGTCAGTCATAAAAGTAGACGTTAGGATTGTTTGTCCTTAGGCTATCACTGGACACTAGATCTTCAGGGTATAGGCACCCCTGTGTTTTTTAATGTCCACTTTGGGCTACATTTATGATATGAGTACCTCTAAAATATGAGGTGTAAGGCAGAATCCCTATGCCGGAATAATAATCTTACTGACACTAGAAATTGTCTTGAATATTGAGTATAGCTTATTAGCACTGGTGATGAGAAGCCATACTCTTTTTGGCTTTACTTCATTGTCAGCTATAACATCAACAGCCTTTTTTTCTACATCTTGAATTTCAATCTCCTTTCCATGCTTTTGGATTTTATCCCCTCTTATCTTTTTCTCCTCCTGCCAGAAATAAAATTCTGCTTTTCTAGGAACTGTAGCTCCCTACCCCTCGTCTATGTTCAGGGGATGGACTTTTCTGATGAACCAACCTGGAGTATTCACCAAAGACAACCTTGGAAAAGATGGGAACCCATAACTGTGCTTGGCCATCAGAGTTGCCTTCCCCTGCCACCACGAATGATGATTATTTCAAAGATGGGCACATGGTCCCAGCAAGGAGTTTTTTTCTCAGAGGTTGATATGACCTCTGAGATTTCTCTGCTTCAAACATATAAGCATGAATGGCCATATAAGCCTAGAGATGCTATCAGCTATTATTTCTACAATCTAGACAATGGCTGCCTCAGAAAAAACCAACACAGAAGAATAAGAGCCAAGAGATTAAGAGGACAACTGATGACGTCATTTGAGCCGTGCTCACCCGCTGTGGATTTTTGAGATGTATGAACAGTTGCATGCTTTTATTTTTGAATTTTTTAAAAAAATTACCTAATTCAGGGTAAATTTCTGTCATTTATCTCCAAAATGTTCCAAGTAATACAAAGCCTTCCTCCCACCTGGTTTCTGGTTTTGTTCTTTCATATTCTTCACTTTAGCATTTTCAAGATGACTTTCCCATTCAAGTCTTTGTGAGGTTGAGTAAAAGTAAATGCCGCTAACAATGAGTTAGTGGTTTTCCCCACATAAGGAAACAGTTACTACATCCTCTACTGTTTAATTTCTCTGAGATGTGAATCATTATCCTCATGATTATGACTGAAGAAATATCTGCTCACAAGGTTTCAGTATCTTGCCCAAGATAGTGGGAAAACTGGAGCAGAATTTGGAGCCTAGAAGGACTGACTCCAAAGACTAAACTGTCCATCCCCCTTATACTGAATCATCATTTTAAAAAAGACAAAATAAACCAATAATGATGCATGATTTTTTTTTAGATGCCCTACATCCAGCTGTTTCATGCCTTTCTCTTCCTGGTTCCAAGATTCTCTTTGCCACCATTTCTCCCAATTACACCTAATACTTCTTTTTCCTAGTGCTTGAAGACCACTGAGTTAATAACTCATAGTTTTCAGGCTTTCCTTTTAAATGTACTATTTTTAGGACTTTTTGTAATATCCTCAAAACCAAACATAGTCCCTGACATGTGGTAGGTGTTCTAGGCCACGGGTCTGTGAATACATGTTGGGAAATTATTTGGGCCACTGATTACTTTTTTTCCTATAAGATACCTCTTTTCAGTTCTTTTAGTTCAGTTGAGTTCAGTCGCTCAGTCGTGTTTGACTCTTTGCAACCCGATGAATCACAGCACACCAGGAGTGTCCATCGAGTTGGTGATGCCATCCAGCCATTTCATCCTCTGCCATCCCCTTCTCCTCCTGCCCTCAATCCCTCTCAGCATCAGGGTCTTTTCCAATGAGTCAACTCTTCACATGAGGTAGCCAAATTATTGGAGTTTCAGCTTTAGCATCATTCCTTCCAATGAACACCCAGGACTGGTCTCCTTTAGGATGGACTGGTTGGATCTCCTTGCAGTCCAAGGGACTCTCAAGAGTCTTCTCCAACACCACGGTTCAAAAGCATAGCTCTTTTAGCATGTCAAAATTATTACTATGTTCTCTTTCAGTCTCCTCTCTTTCCAGAGTAAACTTTCTTGGTCCTTTCAGTTCTTTCTGAGACATGTTGCAGTTGAGGCAGTTTTAGGCTTACTGTAGTTTTGTAAGTTGGAGAAGGAAATGCAACCCACTCCAGTGTTCTTGCCTGGAGAATCCCAGGGACGGGGGAGCCTGTCTATGGGGTCGCACAGAGTTGGACACGACTGAAGCGACTTAGCAGCAGCAGCAGTTTTGTAAGTGGGGCTTCCCTAGTAACTCACCCCATAAAGAAACTGCCTGCAATGCAGAAGACCCAGGTTCGATTCCTGGGTCAGGAAGATCTGCTGGAGAAGGGATGTAAGAAGATCCAATTCTTTAGGAAGATTAATTTGGTATTCATTTACAGGATGACTAGAAGGGGAAAGAGGCAGAAAGCCAAAGGTCCAGTGATGTTCTATCACATGAACAAATTACAAATGTATCATGGCTCTTATCACATATGATATTCATTCATTTGCTGTTCTGCACAATTAAACTGTAAACTACATGAGAGCAAATACTGTCTTCTTGTTTTACTTTTTGGAAAGTCCAACAAAAAGCACATGATCCTATACATGATATTCAGCTTATACATGGACTTTAAAGTCAGACTACTGAGGTTCCAATCCTGAATCAGCCACATATAGGCTCTAAGCCTTGGCAAGCTACCTAATTTTCAAAACTCTGATTTACTTATCTTTAAATGGGGATAATAATCATTTCTTTCTCATACAGTCATTGTGAAGATCAAATTAGGTAATCCATAGAAAGTGTTTAGCCTAATGACTGAATTGTGAAGATCAAACTAGGTAATCCATAGAAAGTGTTTAGCCTAATGAGTGGCACAGATGAAGCACTCAGAAGTGCCTCTTGCCACTGTTGTTGTTATTATCATAGAGGTCCTCAATAAATATTTTTAAATGATTTAGTTATCTGGTTCCAGGCTCTCGCTTTTCCTGTCCCTAAAACTCTCCACCCATTCCATTTCCTAATGTCCCCCACATTTAATCAACATATCAGACAGGATGCAACCAATGAAATGTCATGAACACTGATCACCTTCCTTTAGCATGGTTAGCTTTCTTATCTAATTAGGAGTTAACTCATATTGTGTTTGCCAGACCCCTAGGCTTTCTCTGAGTTTAACCATAAAGAAGGCTGAGTGTTGAAGAATTGATGCTTTCAAACTGTGGTGCTAGAGAAGACTCTTGAGAATCCCTCGTACTGCAAGGAGATCAAACCAGTCAATCCTAAAGGAAACCAACCTTGAATATTCATTGAAAGGACTGATGCTGTATAGGACCCTAATTCTAGGAAAGATTGAGAGCAGGAGGAGAAGGGGGTGACAGAGGATGAGATCGTGGGATGGCATCACCCACTCAATGGACATGAGCTTGAGCAAACCCTGGAAGACAGTGAGGGACAGAGAAGCCTGGTGAGGTGTAATTCATGGGGTCCCAAAGAGTCAGACACAACTTAGCAACTGAACAGCAACAATAAGGCTTTCTCAAAATATGTCATTTATCAACTTGTCTTGGGAAATCTAAGGGTAGAAATGATGGACTCACCAGGGTAAAATCTAGCATTTCGGGTAACAGCATCAGCTTCAAAGGTGTGGACCTGGGGGCAAGATGGAAAAGACACTGTTTCCTCAGTGACCCAGGAAAGCAAGAAAAATAACTCTAGAATGCAGGCTGGGTGGGCAGAAAGTGAAAGTGTTAGTTCATGTCTGACACTTTACAACCCAATGGACTATAAGTCCACCAATCTCTCTGTCCATGGAATTCTCCAGGAAAGAATACTGGAGTGGGTAACCATTCCCTTCTACAGGCAATCTTTCTTCTCCAGAGGATCTTCCTGATCCAGGGTTTGAACTCAGGTCTCCTGCATCGCAGACAGATTCTTTCCCATCTGAGCCACCAGCTGGGGGAGAACAAAAGTTAAAACTAGAAAGCAGGATAAAGACGACAGTAAGGGCTTGTTTTTATGTGTCAGCAAACACCAAGCTGAAGTTATAAAACGGTACTTACTGTGATTCACCCAGACTTAGTGTGCATCCAGAGAGCTTTGCATGTATCGTCCTAAAGTGTCTTTGTACTCTGAAACAGCTGTAGGGGAGGGGCAGAGCAGGAGACGTGAACGGGAAAGGATGTGGGTTCTGGGGCTTACTCTTTGGAGAAGCGATTCCCTCTTACCTTCTGCGGTGGTGGTGGAAATGTACTTAGAGGCCACAGAGCCTGATGTTAGAGAGCTGCTTGGGGCGCCTGCGTTGTCATATGTTTGCAGAAGATCATGTGTTCACCAGGCCAGATGGACACCACCTGTTTCTGTGCCAACATCCTGAACTTGTGGGCACTGAGCAGCAGCCAGAGGGTTATGCTCTGGCTAAATTGTGGTTGTGGGCCTGAGCCCTGCCACTGAACTAAAAGCACTTCTCCATGCCCTTGTTCCTGCTCTCTCTGTGTGGATAGAGCCCACAGCCCCAGAACTAGTAGGCAAACACCAATACCATCTTGATCTGAGGCATATCTGAGACTAAACTAGGAGAGCCTCTTGTCTAGAGAGGGGACTTGATCTTCTTTTGAATAAATCCTTCTTCAGGCCTGGGATCTTAAACATGCATGTTATTAGTCGCTCAGTCATGCCTGATTCTGCGAACCTATGGGCTCTAGCCTGCCAGGTTCCTCTGCCCATGGAATTCTCCAGGCAAGAATACTGGAGTAGGTTGCTATGCCCTCCTCTAGGGAATCTTCTCAACCCAAAGATCAAATCCGGGTTTCCTGCATTGCATGTGGATTCTTTACCATCTGAGTCACCAGGGAAGCCTTAAACATGCATAATAAATATTTATTTATTTATGGAGTTGATTCTTTAATGAATTAAAAGATTGCTTGAGATGTAAGAGACTCAGGTTCAATCCTTGGCTCTGGAAGATCCCCTGGAGGGAAGCATAGCAACCCACTCCAATATTCTTGCCTAGAGAGTCCCATGGACAGAGGAGCCTGGCAGGCTACTGTCCATAGTCGCACAGAGTCAGGCACAACTGACGTGACTTAATAAGCATGCAAGCAATATTTAGACCCCTGTTTCCTCTGACCTACTCAAAGGCAAAACTCCCTTTTCTGTCAAACTCAAAACTTGAGAAAATGCCTTAGGGGACCCAGTCTTGTCTCCTGGGCTGCATGTAAAAACACTCTAAAAGCAGAAAATAAAGTCAGAAAAAAATTGTCTGATCTCTATTTGACTCTCTCAAAGAACATTTAAGGAAATCCCATTCAGAATTCACATTTCTGGCACAGATGAAGCATTCCACAAACAGCAATTTTGCTCATGTTTTTATTTATTTATTATTTTATTATTGTTCTCTTTTATAATCCTCTCCATGGAGTTCCACCTCTACTGGAGCCCTGCTCATGTTTTTACTTATTTATTATTTATTTTATTTATTTTTGTTCTGTTTTGTAACCCTCTCCACAGAGTTCCACCTATACTGGGGCTCTGTCCTGGAACCTGAATTCCTTTTGTGAAAGCTCTTATCTGAATCACACAGCGAGTCCTTATCAGCCAGGACCATAGCTTACTTTTTATCAGATTTGCTTCAACCGCTTACCAGAGACCAAAGCAGCAGAACCGTGGAACCCAGGGAGGGAAAAGGGTTTTTCTCACCCCTAAAGTGAAGAGCAATCAAAATGGTGCTTGTAGGAGGTTCAAATTCTCTAGACTAAATGAAGAAACATTGTTTGAATGAGGCTGTGATGAGAAAACAACAACCCACCCATGGTAGATGGGTTCTTATACACGTGGAGGAAGTAGCCACCTCTAAATGTGAATGTAAAAGAAGGTAGATTTGTACAATTTCTTTGTCATTAGGCAAGTAATATAATACAAATGGAGTAATAAGGTTCTATTTCCTTACCTTCTACAAGAAGCACTGAAAAGAAAAGCGTATGTCTCTAGCATTCACTTAAAGAAGCAGTTCGATTATTCAACTATTGAGAAATATACCTTGACAAGAGGCAATCAATTTACCAATCAAGAGAAACTTTTAACACATTATTAGTTTTTAGGAACATTCCATTCTTTAAATTATGAATTCTACAATCACTAAATAGTTTTATTTTCTCTGCTTTGACAACAGTGTGACCTTAGTAAAGGCATTTATATTTCTGGGCATTTCTTTAAACATTCAATGAAAAGGCTGGACTAGATAATCAGTTTATGATTTTCAAAATTATTACTATTCATAATTTTATCTCCTGAGTAGAGCAAACTACCAGGAGTCTAGTGTAAGCACTAGTTACATCTTAAGATTTATATGCAAACCTCATTTTATTGAACTTTGCTTTATTGTGTTTTGCAAATAGTGCATTTTTTAACAAATCAAAGATTTGTGGAATCCCTGCATGCAGCAAGTCTACTGGCCCCACTGTTCCAACACTATTTTCTTACTTTGGGTCTCTATCACATTTTGGTTATTCTTGCAATATTTCAAGCTTTTCCATTATTCTTTTATTTGTTATGGTGACCTGTAATCAGTAATATTTGACGTTACTATTGCTAAAAGATTATTACTCTCTGAAGGCTCAGATGAAGGTTACCATTTTTTGGCAATAAAGGATTTTTAAAATTAAGATATGTACATTTTTAAAAAGACAAAATGCTATTTCACATTTAATAGACTACAGTAAGATATAAAAATAACTTTTTATGTGCACTGACAAAGCAAAAAACTCTGACTTCCTTTATTGCAATATTTGCTTTATCGTGGTGGTCTGGAGCCTACAATATCACTGATGTATGTATGTATGTAATATCATCTTTTTCTATATAACTATGTTGCTACTTTTATTTACCTTTAGTCTAGACTGATTAGCCTACTTCTTTTAGGCTTCCCAGGTGTTGCTAGTGTGAACAGCCCTCCTGCCAATGCAAGAGACATAAGAGACGCATGTTTGACCCCTGGGTAGGGAAGATCCTCTTTAGAACAACATTGTTGCTCACATTGAATAGCGTATTATAATTTATGTAGTGCTATCAGGCTAGAAGACAGGCAACAGGGCATAATCATCAACGAGTGTGGGCTCAGGAGCCATGTCACCTGGGTCTGATACCTTCTACACTACCTTCTAGTTGCATGAGCTTGGGACAGTTTCTGTTACCTCAGTGATGTCAACTACACAAAAGAAAGACAAAAGGACCACTTACTTCACAGGATTACTGTGAAGATTAAATTAATTCATACAGGAATGTGCTTCAGACAGACACACAGCCCACAGAAAGCTCTCAGTGACCATTACCCACAATGTTAATTCCCATGATCGCTTCCATTGTTCTTCACAGTACTGAAGAGGCATGTCCAGCGACCCTTCAGAAGTATCTGAAGTTGGACTGATTGCCAAAGGTCACCAGTGCAGAAATGTCTAGTGATGAGAGCAGACCCCACGTACTCTAGTATCCAATCCAGGGATCTCTCTATACACTGTGCTTCCCTGTGAGACCGAGGACTAGAGTTTGGCCATTGGCTTGTCTGATGAGCTTCACGTCAACAGAATCTGCCCAGTAGGTCAGACAGTACACCCCAGGGCTCCATTAGCAATCTCAGAGCTCTCAGCTTCAAAACCTTTGAACAGGGCTTATAACTATAGAGTTTTCTGTGCAGGGCACAAACCAGTACACAGACTGCTACCTTGACTTTCTTTTCACTGGAAGCAATTCATCTCTTCTTTAAATAGCTGCATCACTTTATCTGCTCCTCTTTCACATGGCATCACTTACTTCCCAGCCCACATTATGGAATCCTGCACACGTCTTATCAGCTCTGCTACACTGCTCACCCATTGAGTAAACCACTGCTGCTTTTTAATTTTATTTTTTTTTAATTTCATAAACTATTGCTTTCATTTCATTTCATTTATTTATTTTGTGGCTGCCCTGGATCTTCTTGCACGCTTGGGATTTTTTCTAGTTGCAGTGAGTGGGGCTACTCTGTAGTTTCTGTACACAAGCTTCTCATTGTGGTGGCTTCTCCTTTTGCAGAGCACAGGCTCTAGAGTACCTGGGCTTCTGTAGCTGTGGCACAGGGGTTTAGCTGCCCTGAAGCATATGGGATCTTCCTCGACCAGGGATCGAACTTGTATCTCCTGCATTGGCAGGCAAATTCCTAACTACTGGACCACCAGCAAAGTTCTGCCTTATGCTTTCAAGTAGTCAGTTAATTAATTAGACTGCACCAAGTCATAGTTAAGGCAAGCAAAACCCTCCATCCTCATTGCAGCATGCAGGATCCAGTTCCCTAACTAGGAGTGCAGTCTGGGCCCCCTCCCAGAGAAGACAATGGCACCCCACTCCAGTACTCTTGCCTGGAGAATCCCATGGAGGGAGGAGCCTGGCAAGCTTCAGTCATGGCGTTGCTAAGAGTCGGACACAACTGAGCGACTTCACTTTCACTTTTCACTTTCATGCACTGGAGAAGGAAATGGCAACCCACTCCAATGTTCTTGCCTGGAGAACCCCAGGGATTGGGGAGTCTAGTGGGCTGCCGACTATGGGGTCGCACAGAGTTGGACACGACTGAAGTGACTTAGCAACAGCAGCAGCAGCTGGCCCCCTTCCATCAGGAGCTCAGAATCTTAACCATTAGACCACAAGGGAGGTCCCATGTTACTGCCTTACTGTTTTTACACCTGGTTCTGTACTTTATTACTACCTGTTGATTCGATGGATGGATGAACAAATGAATGTAGACTTCAAGGATTGAAGTGTTTGGGACCAGAATCAAACTCTTACAGAGAGACACAATTTAATTCAGCTCAATTCTGAGTGGTGAAAATGTCCCTGGCACTTTACCAGATGTTATAGGAGATCCAAAACATATGTCATAGTCTCTTGAAAATTTTTGGACAGGCAAAGACTTATCTTCCTAAAGAAATTATACCCGAGGGAGAAAAACGGAAATGATATGAAAGTTCTGGCAGTGCTTAAATTAGAAGACTTGTCCAAAATTTCATTTTAAGTTAGTTGTTGGAAATTTGGAGTACACTTACCCATGAAAACATTGTCATAAACTGTGGTCTGTTTTCAATATTGGTCCACAACATCTTGCCAGAAAAGTCAAAGATGGAAGCGTCTTCAGAATTTATCTGTTAAGACCTTTTATTTTATAGAAGATACAGTGTGACTTTCTCAGGATCACACAGTGAATGAACTAAGACTAGAATCTGAATCTCTTGACTTCCTATTAAGTATTCATTTCACTAAAACTCATTACTAATGATGGGAAAAAACATCATCATGACAGTGCACTGAATTTATATATTTATCAAACATCCATTATGTGGCAGACACTGCAAATGCTTTTTTACCCAAACTACTACAGACATCCATACATACAACAAAGTCTGGAAAATTCTGAAAGAGATGGGAATACCAGACCACCTGACCTGCCTCTTGAGAAACCTATATGCAGGTCTGAAAGCAACAGTTAGAACTAGACATGGAACAGTCTGGTTCCAAATAGGAAAAGGAGTATGTCAAGACTGTATATTGTCACCCTGCTTATTTAACTTACATGCAGAGTACATCATGAGAAACGCTGGGCTGGAGGAAGCACAAGCTGGAATCAGGATTGCCAGGAGAAATATCAATAACCTCAGATATGCAGATGACACCACCCTTACGGCAGAAAGTGAAGAGGAACTAAAAAACCTCTTGATGAAAGTGAAAGAGGAGAGTGAAAAAGTTGGCTTAAAGCTCAACATTCAGAAAATGAAGATCATGGCATCTGGTCCCATCACTTCATGGGAAATAGATGGGGAAACAGTGGAAACAGTGACAGACGCTATTTTGGGGGGCTCCAAAACCACTGTTGGTGATGACTGCAGCCATGAAATTAAAAGACGCTTGCTCCTTGGAAGGAAAGTTATGACCAAACTAGACAGCATATTAAGAAGTAGAGACATTACTTTGCCAACAAAGGTCTATCTAGTCAAAGCTGTGGTTTTTCCAGTAGTCATGTATGGATGTGAGAGTCGGACTAGAAAGAAAGCTGACCACCAAAGAATTAATGCTTTTGAACTGTGGTGTTGGAGAAGACTCTTGAGAGTTCCTTGGACTGCAAGGAGATCAAACCAGTCCATCCTAAAGAAAATCAATCCTGAATTCTCATTGGAAGGACTGATGCTGAAGTTGAATCTCCAATATTTTGGCCACCTGATGTGAAGAAATGACTCATCTGAAAAGACCCTGATACTGGGAAAGATTGAGGGCAGGAGGAGAAGGGGATGTCAGAGGATGAGATGGTTGGATGGCATCACTGAATCAATGGACATGAGTTTGAGTAAACTCCAGGAATTGGCAACGGACAGGAAGGCCTGGTGAGCTACAGTCCATGGTGTTGCAAAGAGTCGGACAACACTGAGCGACTGAACTAAACTGAACTACAGACACAGGCATCATCCTTGACTGCTCCATCTCATTTCTTTGCTTTCTCTCCTACCTTGTCCTGCTGATTTTACTGCCTAGATATTCCTCAGATCCATCCCCTTTTCCCCATCCTTAGCATCACTTTCTTAGTTCAGGCCATCTTATCTCTTATCTGGCTGATTATAGCAGGTTTCTATACAATCTGAACAAGTTGGTGATGGGCAGGGAAGCCTGGTGTTCACGGGGTCTCAAAGAGTCAGATACGACTGAGCGGCTGAACTGAACTGATACAATCTCCAAAGTGATTTGTCTTCAATATCTTAAAAACAAACCAGATCATCTCATATCTCTACTCAAAATATTTTCATGTGTCTACACAGCCTATAGGATTAAACGTATGCTCCCTAACTTGTTTTTCGAAGGTCCCCATAGTCTAATTCCTCCCTCCCACCCCTGTCACTCTTTGCCTCCCACTTGGTGCTACTGTTATTCCCACCTGCCGTCCTCTGCTTAGACCATGATGTTGTTCCTCCCTGCGCCAGCTCAGGTTCTCCCTTCTGCCTGGATCCTCACCTCCCTGCTCTTCTCACCTGTCTGGTCCTTCGGTACCCATTTCACTGTCTCCGGGTTGCTTCAGACCACCCACTGAGTGTAGATTCTTTAACTCCTTACCCAGTGGAGTGTGATAGAAGAAAATCTGAAACAATCCCTCTAGGACCTTATTCAGTGACCAGAGGGTTCTAAAGACTTGACGTTTCATACGGAAGGTTAATAAACACATGAAAAGAAGTTCAACATTGCTCATCACTAGAGAAATGCAAATCAAAACAACAATGAGATATCACCTCACACCAGTCAGAATGGTCATCACTAAAAAATCTACAACAATAAATGCTGGAGGGGATGTAGAGAAGAGGTAACCTTCCTGGACTGTTGGTGGAAATGTAAATTGATACAGCCAGTATTGAAGACAGTATGGAGATTCCTTAAAAAACTAGAAATAAAACTACCCAAAATGACCCAACAATTCCATTACTGGGCATATGCCCTGAAAAAACCTATTTGAAAAAGACACACATACCCCAGTGTTAACTGCAGCACTATTTACAATAGCTAGGACATTGAAACGGAGAAGGCAATGGCACCCCACTCCAATACTCTTGCCTGGAAAATCCCATGGACGGAGGAGCCTGGTAGGCTGCAGTCCATGGGGTCGGGAAGAGTCGGACATGACTGAGCGACTTCACTTTCACTTTTCACTTTCATGCACTGGAGAAGGAAATGGCAACCCACTTCAATGTTCTTGCCTGGAGAATCCCAGGGACAGGGGAGCCTGGTGAGCTGCTGTCTATGGGGTCGCACAGAGTCAGACACGATTGAAGCGCCTTAGCAGCAGCAGCAGGACATTGAAACAGCCTAGATGTCCATTAACAGATGAACAGATAAAGAAGCTGGTACATATATACATATATACAATGGAATATTACTCAGCCATAAAACGGAATGCATTTGAGTCAGTTCTAATGAGGTGGATGAAACTAGAGCCTATTATACAGAGTGAAGTAAGTCAGAAAGAGAAAAAAATATCATCTATCAAAGCATACATATGGAATCCAGAAGACGGTACTGATGAACCTATTTACAAGGCAGCAGTGGAGACACAGACATAGAGAACAGACTTACGGACAGTGGGCATCGGCAAGGAGAAGAAAGTGAAATGAAAGGAGAGACTAGCATGGAAACATATACGCTACCATATGTAAAACAGATAGCCAGTGGAAACTTGCTGTATGACTGTATGACGCAGGGCTCTATGACAACCTAGAGAGGTGGGATGGGGTTGGAGGTGGGAGGGAGGTTCAAGGGGGAAGGAACATATGTATACCTTTGGCTGATTTATGCTGATGTTTGGCAGAAACCAATACAATATTGTAAAGCAATTATCCTTCAATTAGAAATAAACATTTTTTTTAAAAGGGCTCAAAAACAGACTTGAAGTCTCCAAGAGCATTGCCTAGGTGAGAAACCTCAAGTGCTGGGTGCACTGCATTGACTGAAGAACTGTGAATGGCATCTCTGAGGCAGAGACCAGATTGCACACAGTGATGCTGAATCCCCAGAGAGCAAGGGTGGCCAGGTTTCCAGCTGTGGATGGCCAGCCACCCTTGCGGGAGGATTGTCCCCAGCAGCCACTGCTGGAGTGGTTCTCGAATGTAGGTGCTACTTCCAGGCAGCCTGCTCTCTTGTATCCCAGCCCTGACCTCTCCTCTCTGAACTGATCTCTCAGAGATTTAGGACCCTAGCACTTTTCTCTCCTGTGTCTCCCCCAGGTCCTCTTCCCTCTTCTCGCAGATCCTCTCCAACAAGGGACAATTCTATTTTCTTTATTTAATAGGGCATTGGACCCCAACAGGCTCCATACATTTTTTTAAAAACCTATTTAGGAGGTTATGGTCTGGGCCTCCACTGCTACCTGGCAATTTTTCCTGTTCAGTCTTTAAACCCAAAGGCTGATCATTTTCCCAATCAGGAAGGGGTTCATTTTGTGCTGCAATGGTATCTTTCTACTTAGAAAGAAACTGGTGACATTTATTTACATTCTGCTAAATTCTCTGCTGGGCTTTCCAGGTGATGTTAGTGGTAAAGAACCCCCCTGCCTATTCAGGAGACTCAAGTTCAATCCCTGGGTCAGGAAGAGCCTCTGGAGGAGAAAGTGGCAACCCACTCCAGTATTCTTGCCTGGAGAATCCTATGGGCAGAGGAGTTTGGCAGGTTACAGTCCATAGGGTCACTGAGTCAGACATGACTGAGTGACTAAGCACACACTTTCTACTAAGCTTTGAGGCTTAGTTCAACATCACCAGAAGCTGACCGGAAGCTACTCTAGCAAGCAGTATTTTCTCTACTCCCTCCAACTGGGCTGGGTGTTTCTGCTCTATGTCCAGTAATAGGCAGAGCAATATCTCTCGTACAGCACTTATCACAATGTGTTGCAATTACCTGTTTATATGCCTATCTCTGCTATACATCTGAGTTCCTGAGAACAGGGGCTATGTCTTATTCATCTTTGTATTCTTTATACCAAGAAGTGTCTGACATATAGTGTGTGTATGTGTGGGCTCAGTCGTGTCTGACTCTTTGTGACCCCATGGACTATAGCCTGCCAGACTCCTCTGTCCGTGGGATTTTCCAGGCAAGAATACTGGAGTGGGTTGTCATTTCCTCTCCAGGGGATCTTTCCAACCCAAGGACTGAATCCTTACCTATTGCGTCTCCTTCATCGGCAGGCCGATTCTTTACCACTGTGCCACCTGGGAAGCCCCTGACATATATTAGACGCTCAAGAAATGACTGCTGTTGTTTCACTGACTTCCTTTGCTAACTGGAGTAAATAAGAGAACTGGCCCCTGCCCTCGAGGAACTTAACTCCAATTTAACATTGATCATTGCTACTATGAATGATGATTTTTTTCCTGATAGAAGATCTTTTTCTGACACGCCAAGCATTACTGTGCAGATGGGAAACACATAGAAACATATTTACCTGACCATCAGATCAGCTGACTGTCTGTGACGATTCAGCATCAGCCAGAGGCCTATGGTAAGAAGTCTACCAGCAGCCCAGGCATCATACAGTCTCTGCAGGGCTCTGGATGAGATGCACATTTTGTGAAAGAGTGGTGAGTGTTCTGACCCAGAGAAAAGGGTCAGATACCAAAGGGGGTGTTTAACAGATACTTCTTTCAAAGCAGCTCATGTCAAGGAAATGTGCTAAAGTCTAGGGAAGAGCTGATGAGAAAAAAAAAAAAAATCTAGGAGAGTCTCAGGAACACATGAAAGGTGTTTAGAATAGGAAGTCTTCTGGGAACTTTCACTCTTACAGAGGAGATGAGGCAGGCCCTTGTGCAATAGGCACAGAGATATCTTTCTAATCTCTTTTCTCTGAATTGCAAAAATTGGCAGAGAAGCAAGATCTAGTGGTGATGAGGGACTTCCACTAGCAGGACATCTGCTGGAGGTCTCATGCAGAACAGCTGATGAGTTCTTGCCTTGCCTTGCTGACAACTTAATCTCTCAGTAGGTAGAAAAAGCAGTGAGAGGAAACTGCTACTCAGGACTTAATTATGACCAGTAAGGAAGAGTTGGATCATGATGTATATGTTATAGGATGCAGGGAGGAAAGTGCCTATGGCATTTCTGAAAACTAATAATAAATGAGATGGTAGCCTCTGAAATATGGCAACCATATCAATTCCTTTCGGGAAACAGTGTGTGGATACATTAGATAAAATATTCAGATCACTGTCTCCCAGACACCAGGAGAGCAGATTTCTGGAAGTTCAGAGCAAAGGATTGTAATCTCTTGACCCATGATGTAAAATAATAAAGGAGCTCCACTCTTTAATGGTATGGGCACTTCTAAGAAATGAAATTCAAATAACATTACTGTTAAGTCATCCTGATAAAAAAAGCAGTAGGCAGCTAACAAAACCCATGGGGCTTCATAAGGAGTACTTTGATGAGCTCAGATCGAACAAAGCCCTGCACAAAAAGTATAAGGAATAAAGTGTAAGTTATAATAAATCTAGAAGTGCACACAGTCCCAGAAAGACAGTAATATTAATGCCTGATGTTTACTGAGGACGTGCTCTGTGACGGGTGCTGTTCTCAGCACTTTACATAAATTGACTCTAGGATCCCTCAGAAGAACCTTATGAAGTAGCTGTAAAATTTACCTTGTTTTTACAGATAAAGAGTCTAAGAAGCAAAGCGGTTAAAGTTATTGACCCAGGATCGAAAAACCGAAAAGTTGGGATTCGAATCCAAGCAAGCTTGCTCCAGAGTCAGCACTCTTCACCTCTATGCTCTACTTTTATCTACTCCACAACTCTTCTTAGGCCACTGAAGGCAAGGTAGAGAGCAGAATGCATAGGTTTTGGCAAAATAACAATTAGGTGTGGCTTTTGAAGGGGATGTTCCTGTAACAGGAAGAAAAAGGAAATACTGGACATAATGGAGGAGACAAAAATGGGAACAGATATCAAAGGAAAGGCAGTCCTCTTAAACTCTTATTTAGTTGTTAATTTCCTCCAAGGAGGGGGGGTTAAGTTGTAAGAGGTAGATTAAACGTGGTCATAATGTGGAAACAAAAAAAAAAAAGGAAATAAATGAAAGTAGAAAGTTTCTTGATATTCCAAAATAATAGCTGTTGTAGGGTTCTGGGGATTTTAGCTGGCCAGAAAAGAAACAAGACTCCTTTGTGATGCGAGGGCTTCCCAGGTGGCGCTTGTGGTAAAGAACCTTCCTGCCAATGCACAAGGTGGAAGAGACGCAGGTTTGATCCCTGGGTTGGGAAGACCCTCTGGAGGAGGGCAGGGCAACCCACTGCAGTATTCTTGCCAGGAGAATCCCATGGACAGGGGAGCCTAGCAGGCTATAGTCTCTATGGTCGTATAGAGTTGGACACGACTGAAATGACTTAGTACATGTGCACAGCACACAGGTGCCCAGGACAGGTAGGGTTAGGGTGATAAGTCATGGAAGCTGGCACCTTAAAGACCACTCAATTCAGCTCTTTGTCTTATTTCATTCCATATAGTTGATTAGATTATGCTCAATGCTGGGTAGGATGTTTTGTGGGAAGCATTCGTCAACCATTCCATACAAGTCCAAAGGAGGAAAAACTAATGGTAGAGAGTAGAAGCTGTGCTGTATGAAGACCTCCTGGAGGAAACAGGGCCCCTAGTAACTATAGATGTAACATTTGCATGCTATATCATCATATGCAAAGTGCTTTCACACACATCACTTTTCTTGATCCTTGTAATATTCTTCAGCAGTAGATACTCTTGGCTTATTCAACAGAAATAGGAGGAAACCAACATGCAAATTCGTTTGCGCCAAAGGCTCTGCCCACTATCCCAGGCTCCCTCATGGTTGCTGTCTTCAACTATCTGAAGGGTCGTCATGTAGAAGAGGGATTGGGTTTATTCTGTTAACTATCTGGGATTCAAAGGGGAAGGAATTTCCCAGCAGGATGGCACCTGACCCTGGAAGGTTCAAGTAGAGTTCAGAGATCGGCTCATAAGATGATGCTACTGATTGGAGATTGGTCTGATACCACAGTGGGCCTCGGACTTAAATTTCATGAACAAAACAACTATAGCAGCAGCAACAATAACAATAATGATCATAAATGGAGGACTGACATAACACTCTTACCATCTGCCTTTGTTCTGATTGTTAAAAAAAGGAAACTGAACACAAAGGGGAGAATAGCCTATTACATTGCATTTTTTGTGTTCAGATTTTGCTGTAGACTGGTTTAAAAAAAAAAAAATTGTCACAAACTGGCAACAGTCCACAGAGCATTATTTGGGAAACATTGGATTAGAGGATTTTTAAGGTTCTTTCTAAATCTAAAAATTGTACAACTCTAAATCATACACTTTGTTACCTAATTACGCCTTTCTTGTACTTGAGCTAACATCTTGAAAGCATTCTCAGTGCCAGGCAATGTGTTAAGTTCTTTACATGTCAGTCAATTTAATCCTCCAAATAATCCTATGCCATTGGTAGTTGCTGATCCACTGTCAATGGAGACCGACTCAGAGAAGTTCTATGACTTATTCCAGGTCACACAGCTGGGAATTCAACTTTGCTCTCTGACTTCATTGCCTCTAATTTCATCAATAGTATTCCATGCTTTTATCATTAAATATGAACAAAATGGGGCATCCCAGGTGATGCTGGTGAAGGAGCCCACATGCCAATGCCAGAGACATAAGAGACATGGGGTTGATCCCTGGGTTGGAAAGATCCCCTGGAGGAGGGCACAGCAACCCACTCCAATATTCTTGCATGGAGAATCCCATGGACAGAGGAGCCTGGTGAGCCACAGTACATAGGGTCGCAAAGAGTCGGACATGACTGAGCATGTAAGCATGCACGAATAAAATATTTCGAATATCTTCCTAGACTCTGTTCCTAGATGACAGGGTGTATACATTTTTAGCTTCTAAACCCCATAATTGATGTTAGCACAGTACCTCTGCTGCATTCAACAAAATTAGAGTATTTCTTAAATAGCTACTGTAGTTCAGCTCAGGGCTTCCTGAGGCACACACAACATCTTTGTTGATTAGGTGATCAGCAAATTAGTATAGGAGAATGTTGACTCTAAGGAACTGGTAAACATACTTCTCATTTCACTTATATGCTACCTGAGTATTCAAATGCACAGTGATCACCAGCAAGGAGAGCCTTTTCTCTGACTTACCAACTGAAAGAAGGAAAGCTCCAATGTCCTATTGCTTCTCAGATTCTCTCCTTGTGCCAGAGAGGATAGCAAGGACCCTGTCCTTTATTTCCTATGTTTTCTAAGCCACACCAGCTGCCTGTCTTACAGCCTGAAAGACCAAATAAGCTCCCCTCTGTGTCTTTGTGAGCCTCTGCACCAGTAAAAGGCTGTTGCAAAGAACCCACTGTGAGCCAAATAGCGGGAAAAACTGATTCTCCAAGAAAAGGGGCAAGGACTTGGGATTACATGGTGAAGAGGAAAGATTCTAAAGGGACCAAGAGCCTGGTGGTTGACTTCACAGTTACATTCATATACTGTATATGATATGTCCACTGTCCTGAGTGCAGAAGGGGCTTTACTGTATTGCACCACTGGCGGAACAGTGAAAAATCATGTAATTTGCTAAGAACATCCGATCAGTGTAGTTGTTACCTTAGTCTGAGCACAGCAGATGTGACTAAACAGCCTGTACTGGCTTGGGCTGAGGACAGGGGCTCAGTCGAGGCTGCTTGAGCAAGGAGCTGTCCATGCTGCCTGTCTCTAGGCCGCTGATATGGAGCTGGGTATTCCCGAACCTGTCAGTGCTGCCCTTCCCACAACACTGATCCAGGGCTCAGGGACTGTGGGCGGGTGAGAACGAAAGTGAGAAGAGCAAGATCTATCCATGACAACCTGAAGGTGGCAATAATCACATTTACTTGAAAATTGCCTGAGAATGAACTACATGTTCTTGTGTGGATATGCAAATACATGTAAATGTATGCAAATAGGAGATCCTCTTAACTCGTTTTTCCATCTGGATACGGCCTGTTGTGGCGAGGCCAGAGGAAGTGGACTCTAAGTGATGGAGTCTGTCCAGTTCTCCCTGTGGGCCAGGGGCCAGGGGTGTCTGGAGAGGCATATCCTTTGTTCTCCTGGCCACCTTTTTCCTATAGCTATGATTTAGAATTTGGGGACCTAGCTTGTGATGATCAATCAATATATAGTGCACTGATTCAGTATGATCTGATGTGGAAAAGGTGGGTTTTTTGTTCTCTGTCCCCTTCCTCACCCCCAGCCCCTCCCAGTCCCAACCTGTTCCAGATCATGATGTCGGTATCACAATAAACAAGGAAACTTCCACAGCCTTGAGCCTCATCCATCAACTAAAAAACAAGAAGGCAGAACCTGAGATACTTTAAGGTCCCTCCCCAGAGGTCAGATCTGAACGTCTGGACTCACTGATGGAAAATACAGCGAGAGGGCTGTGCTGTGATGACTTACCATCAGCTGGATGCAAGAGAGAAAGAAGCAAGGGCTTTAAAGTTGAAGTCCTTCTGAAACACAGACCTGGGTTCAAATCTTCAGATTTTTTTGGTTCCTAACAACTTATGCTTGAACAGGTGACATAACTTCTGATTAGACATTTCTACATTCTTCCTTTTTGGTACCTAACTTCTGTCCTCTGTACGTGTGTTAATACACACACCAGATATTTAACATTTAAAATGCATACTTGGTGTCCAGTACTGGGCTAGGTTATAGAAATTGAAAAATATGGAAGGCATCACCTCTGCCCTTAAAATGCTTGGTCTAGGAGTGACGACAGGGACAGAGTGAAGTAACACAGAGTGAAGTAACCATTGTGCCCAAGAGACTTTGGGAGCATGAACCAGGTCCAGCTAACTCATAAACCCAGCCTAAGAGCTCGTGGAAGATGATGACAGGTAAGGGGACACCCGAGCCAAGTCTCGAAGAACAATTTTAGGCACTGGCCAGACAAAGGGGAAGTGTGGAGCAGCCCCAGGTGAAGGCACAGGGACCTAAGGGAAGGCGGTTTGCTTTAGGCGAGTTGGGCATTGTGTCTGGAGTTCAGCATGACTGGTGAGGCTGGAGAGGAGGTTCAGGACTGTAGGTGTCATGCTAAGGCTTGGCTTTCCTGTCGGACGATGGGCTCTTCAGAAGGCTGGAAATGTTAGTTCCTCCACTTGCCCCAAGAAGCGGGACCTGCATAACTCCAGTCAATGGCCTACACTGTGGACCAGAGCCAGCAGTACTGCTAAGGTAACTTGCCCTTTGTTTCCTTACTCATTGCATCTCTTAAGGGAAGGCATGCTTCTTGGGAGCTTCCTATTAAACTGTCTCAGACAGCTTCTGTTAGCCCTTTGGTCACAGGGCTAAGTGGAGACACAAGGAAGGGGTAGAGGGGTGAGTCCCAGCAGTCCAGCTTGTTATGTGTACTATCGCTCTTGTAAAAACTTACATTTTGGTGGAATGGCCCAGAAGGTAATGGACAATTTTCCCAACTGCCTGCAGGGCAGATTTTCTTTAATACTAATTGCAGTGTATTTCCTCCTAGCTGTAACTCATTTTACAGCTTCCACATCTGCCAGTTCATCTTTATGTCAGATCTGTAAGCTAGGCAAGCCAGTGTCATTATCTGCTTTTTCTCAGGTGGGAAAACTATAGTTCAGAAAGCTGGTAAGTGACATGTTTAGAATGTCATGAGCCTTGTCTCCCAGCTCAATCCGATGCTCTATTCAAATGATGATTTCTCATACATTTTGTATTTTCCCAGGGAATTAAAATGACCCATGGAGTCGCTAATTGATAGCCCGATTTCCTAGGGAGTTGTCAATCCTGGTTTTTAAAATTTATCTAATTTGAGATCATCTCAGCCCTGGGATTTCTTTGGAAGGAATGATGCTAAAGCTGAAACTCCAGTACTTGGGCCACCTCATGTGAAGAGTTGACTCATTGGAAAAGACTCTGATGCTGGGAGGGATTGGGGGGCAGAAGGAGAAGGGGATGACAGAGGATGAGATGGCTGGATGGCATCACTGACTCAATGGACGTGAGTCTGAGTGAACTCTGGGCGTTGGTGCTGGACCGGGAGGCCTGGCGTGCTGCGATTCATGGGGTCGCAAAGAGTCGGACACAACTGAGCGACTGAACTGAACTGAACTAAACTGAAGACATGGCAAGGGGCCTTCCAGGTGGCAAAGTAGTAAATACACTGGTCCATGCAGGAGATGCATGAAGCCATGGCAAGGGGCAAGAGCAATTCGGTAAGCAATTGCTTAGCTCTAGCACTTCAATTTATTAACGCTAATTCTGGTGAATAACTTTCTAAAATAGGTATTTAGGAGTCTCTGCTTTCTTTTCATAGGGCCCCTTCATCTTCATAGAGCCCGTGTCAGAAAATAATTCTTAGGCCAAACGAGGATCTGGAGAGCAGTAGAGCTGAAATGATGAGTTCTGACCACTAGAGGGACCCCGGGCGCCAGCTCCAATTTTTTTTTTTTTTTTTTCTGCAGCAATTGATGCCTGGAAAGGTACACACCTCCTGGAAAAATTCAGGTCAGGTGCACATCTGGCTAAGAAGCCCTTCATTGTTCTACAAGCCAGGTCTGGAAGAGACCAAAGCACCCCAGCTCTCAGCCAGAGGATTTCAATTCGAGGATGCAAGCAAAGAGATTAAAATCACCCCAAGTGAGGCCCAGTCACCGGAATCAAAGCATTTCAGTCTAGCTCTTTCATCTAACCTATCACCATAGGGTGTTCAGAGTCTCCCGGTCCCAACTATTTGAATTCAGGATATCTTGCCTTGAGTCAAGGGCTGTTGAAAACCTCTCCCCAGGTGGTCCTGTTGCATTGCCAACTTGGGGAAAAGCTGCTCGCTCTGGGTCTATCCCAAAGCATGGACTATCCCTGGAAAACATTCTGACGATTTGTTACTGTGCAGCCTCAGCTGGAGTCCTTTCTGTAACAGTGAAATGCGGACACAGTACCAGTTCTATCCTCTTATGCTCCTCTGTGGCACCAGTTCTTTTCTCTAGCAGCAGCATTTGTAATTTACCTATGTGCTTAGTGTCTCTGCCTCTCTTGTTTGTCTCTGAACTTGACAAAAGCAAGGCTCTCATCTGGCGTGCTCATCACCATGAAGCGGGAACACAGAGCAGTGCAGAGCACACTGTGTGTGTGTGCACCTGTTATTGTTTTACATTGTCAAGAATGCCACACCCCATCCCTGAAATCAGCAGTCCTGTCATGGAACGCTGTTCCTAACCTTCAGTCAAAATCAATCTCTGTTATTTCTCCCCATCCTGTGTTTCTAGTTCTAAAGCTACAGCTACATATATGTCTAATGTTCCTCTCAAGGACAACTCTTCAGGTACACAACGACAGCTATGTATTTTCCTACACTTTTCCGATGTCACTGCCCCGCCCGTACCAATCTGTGTTCTTTTAGCCCCTCTGTATGGAACAGGCATAATCTTTGGAGTTGCATCTTCTTGGCCTCCCCCTAGGAAGAGCTCTGATTCATTAGTGACTCAACATGTGGTTCCCAGAGCCCTTGATTTCCAGAATGGCCTGTCCTGGGCAGGTGAGGGTGGTATGTGTCCTCCCTCATCCTGGACACTGTCTCTTAATGCAATTGAATTCTGCATTAGCTTTTTGGCTGCTATGCACACTATTGAGTCATCTTTAGCCTGTGGCCAAGTGAAACCTCTAAAATCTTTTATTTTTTCCAAAAGAACTTCTGTTGAGCCAGGCCTCTTCCATCCTGCTTTTGTACAATTGATTTTTTATAACACAGGTTTTGCATTAATCTGTTAAATTTTATTTAATTTCTGCAGAATTTTTTTTTCTGTCTCAGTGACCTCCCCTGCGACTTACTCCTTTCACACTTCCAGAGCTGTCTATAGACTTCCTTCTGTCAATCAATCAAGAATGCAGATTGAGCAGCCCAGTTCTGGGGCCTGAAGGAGTGGATATAGAGGAGAAATATGGTCATATTTTTGGAAGCTTCCATGCTGAGAGTCAAGAGAGTCCACTTCATCCTCACCTCTTTCTCAGGTCACAGAGAGAAAAGGACCAATTGGTTTGTAAATAGCTTTCTTTTCCAATGCTCCACACCCATTCCCTTCTCTTCTGGATGACTGGCCTTCATCGCACTGGTTTCAAGAATCCACCACACCCACTTTGGAAGAGTGTGGAAGGAAAAATGTCCTTTGTTTTTGTATCTTCTCTGTATCTGTACATAAAGACCATTCTGGATGTGACAGTGAGACAGAACCACCCATTGACCAGGGCCTTTGGTTTGCTGAGGGTCTGTAGCTGGTGAACAGCAGAATGGATAAAGTCGTGTCTATGTGACTGAGTGCCTTGTGGAACTCCTGTGTGCCCTGGGATCCAGATATGTTCAGAGTTATTCTGAAGAGGGCTGGGAAAGCCAGAGAACCAAGAAAGAAAAGGGACGGGGGGAACAGATGGGTCTGGAGAGATGCTGGTATCCAGGATTGTGTCTGATTTGCTCATGCGTCTCTGAGACCTCTCACAGTGTCTTTAACTTAGAAAGCACTCAATACATCCTTCTTCAGGGGATCTTCCCAACCCAGGGATCCAACCCAGGTCTCCTACATTGCAGGCAAATTCTTTACCAACTGAGCTATCAGGGAAACCATTTCTCACAATATGTTTACAAGCTCTATGTTCCAGTCACAAGACAGGGAAAGTTCTTGCACTCTTGGTGCTTGTTTTTCTAGTGGGGGGAAGGGTAGATTATCAACAAGCTGGTAAGCAAACCAATAAAGAGACAAGACCATTTCAGTGCGTGGTACATGGCACCATGCTGGAAACATCCTAGATGAACTGGTGGGGAATCACTGGCTGCATGAGGTGGCTGGGGGCTACAGCCCACTGGATATCAGGGAAGGCCTTTCTTGGAGGAGGTGAGATTTGCATCGAGATCTCAAGGATGAGAAAGTCTCAGTCACAGAAAGAGCACAGGAAAGAAAGTCATGGGCAGAAGAGATGTCAAATGTGAAGACACTTAGCGGAAATGGGACTTGCCCGTTCAGAGAACAGACAGTGCCCTAGGCCATGGGCCTCCAGCTTAGTGAGTGTGGAGGAGCTGATGGAAGTCCCTATACGTACAGGGAAGGCATGTGAGTTTAGCTCTGAGTACAGTGCGGGAGAACTAAACACCAAATTTGGGATGGAATATTCTATTTTCCTGAAGAGAGATTTCACAGTTTTCACCAGATTTTCCAAGACACCTGCAACGTTCCTCCTCCATACATTAATAATGCATGACATAGAGGGAGAAAGCCCAAGCCCTTCAAACACATGCAGTTTGAAGTCACATGCAGTGTATTCTTCTAGGAGGTGGAGAACAAACTACTCAGGGGAAAAAAAAAATAATTCTTGAAGAGGGCAAGGGTGAAATTTGGGACATTATCTGTAAAATCTTAGGGAATAAGCAACTTTGATCCCTCAGGAAGATCCCTTGGAGGAGGGCATAGCAACCCACTCCAGTATTCTTGCCTGGAGAATCCCATGGACATCGGAGCCTAGTGAGCTATAGTCCACGGATCGCAAAGAGTCGGACACAGCTGACTAACACTTCCAAATGGGGTAGGAACGTACCTCCAAATATGGGAAGAAATGGCAGTTTGGGGAGTGCCGGAGATCTCCTGGAAGACAACAAGTTTGCAAACAACTGGACAATGAATCAGAGATATTTAAGAATTACCAGGACTTCTTCCTCTCTTTTCCATAACTATGTCTACAAGGTTTCTAAAAGTCTAAGGGTGACATAAAAATGACTAAAACCACCCTAAAACTATACTTCAAATTTCCCTAAATCAATTTTTTCAAGAACCTCTTTCCCCTGGTGATTCCCTCTTTCCTTCACCAAATAGCTGTACGGAGGATGAAAGCTGACACGCATTTTGGCCGAATGGATTTCTAACCTCCCCCTGCCACCCCTTGAATGCCCCAAGTCCTTCCTGCCCCAATCACCTAGCAGACGTGCAGAGATGATTTGGAAGGACTCGGACTTGTTAATTAACCTAAACAGTCACATTCGTCTGCAAGGTGCATTCTTGTTAATTAAAACTGCGATTCTCCTTGTGCCCAGACGGCGGGCTGCTGTTGTCAGAATAATTAGGTAGCATACGATGGTTTTCATGCAAATCCCTGACAATTAGAGCTGGCAATGAATTGGGTTTGAAATCCCAGTGAAGTTTGCAATCAGAATTCCTCTGAGGACTCTTTCTTGAGGAAGGTAATGATGGGGCTATGGTTTCAGGGAAATAGGATGTAAGGACCAGGTATTTGCTTCTGAAATCCTCTGGGAGGGGCTCCAGTTTGAAATCAATGAACTATGGGCATCAATGCGATCTTCCATCTTCCCTGAAGAAATAAGTCTCTCTCCATAAAGAAGTAACGCAGAGCAACCCTCCCTAGGGTATGTGTATGTTCCCAAGAGCTTGCTTTCTGGCTGTCTTCTTCCTTAGAGGATTTTTTCTTTAGCCAGAGGCCCAATAATTCATACAGAGCTAAAGTCCCTGCCATCCCTGAGATTAAATTCTTAAGGGTTCAGAGGAAATAGCAGGTGTATTCCTGAAGGGTTTCAGAAAAGATGCCTGAGTCAGAGCAGTTTGGAAGTGGTTGGTGGTGTGCAGTGGGTTAAATGGACTGGGATAACAGGACCCCAGGAAAGCCTTATAGAAATGATTAAGGCCAGGGTTAGACTTACAGAAGAGCTACCCGAACGCAATGGAGATAACACAGGGAAAGGCCAGCACCCAGGGGAACTGGGGCAAAGCAGAGGGGACGGAATGGGAAGGCAAAAGTTGTGGGGACACATCTCCAACCAGTCCTTTCCTCTTATCAGCTCCAGGCTTCTGCCTCAGCCTTTCCTTGGTGAGCGATGTAAGAGGGGCAGAGTATCTGAGGGTCTCTCTACTCAGGCTGAGCAAGGAGGGATCTCTGCTTGGAGGCATGGCTGAGGGGGTAGGTAGATAAGACAACCCAAATGGTCTTAAATTAAGCCTCCTTTGCATCAGGTTGGCACTGGAAGATTTGGCAAGTTGAAAATGCCCTCTCCTCCCCCTTAACTAGGTCAGCGTCCGAATCCAGTAGCTTGTAAGGGAGTTGGCCAGTGCCTGAAGGATTGAGAGAGTGGTCAGGTGCTGGAGGGTGCAATTTATGAGAATGGGCTGGGAAGGGAATTACAACAAAGAAAACACTGGGATACATTCATAAACTATGACTGGAGATCTTAGCATGATTTAGGTTTGTAAGTCATCTCTCTTTTCTCTATTTTCTCTGCCTTTCTTTCTGTTCCAGTATGTCTCCCGCATCTCAATTGGTCCCTAAATCCCGCCTTTCAATTTAGGATGCACCAATCAGCAGCTAATCTGGTGGTTGCTAAGAGACGGGAGGTGGGGGGTTGAGAGGATTTGTCACTGCACCCACCCAGGAAAATTCCTCCTGCCTTTCAAGTCGCCTGCCAAGGATCCTGTAACTCATCTCTGCCCTTCTCCTGCATTCTCCTACTTATCCCCAAAGTCCAAAGAGTCAAGCAGAAATGACTTGGGGGGGAGAAACCACATATAGCCCATCTTTGAAAAGTGACAGGCCATACCTAGAGTCAGGGCTTCCCTGGTGGCTCAGAAGGTAAAGAATCTGCCTGTAATGCAAGAGACCTAGGTTTCATCCCTGGGTTGGGAAGATCCCCTGGAGAAGGGAAGGGCTACCCACTCCAGTATTCTTGCCTGGAGAATCCCATGGACAGAGGAGCCTGGAAAGCTGCAGTCCATGGGGTCTCAAAGAGCTGGACACGACTGAGCAACTAACACAACAACATCCCTAGATTCAGATAGATGTAAGGTACCTTCTCAAGTCTCCCCAGTGTTTGATTGGGTTGGAGGGAGAGACATATTTTTTGTGTGGCATCTCAGGTACAGGGTGAATTTGTTGGTGCCATTAGAATTGGTTTCCCTTGGGCTTCCCTGGTGGCAAAGAATCTGCCTGCCAAGGCAGGAGAAAGGGGTTCGATCCCTGGTCCGGGAAGATCCCACATGCCGTGGACCAACTAAGCCTGTGTGCCACAACTATTTAGTCTGTGCTCTGGGGCCCCGGAACCGCAATTACTGAACCCCAAGCACCCTAGAGCCTGTGCTCCACAACAAGCGAAGCCGCCTCAATGAGAAACCTGCGCCCTGCAACTAGAGAGTAGCCCCCCACCCACCACAAGTAGAGAAAGCCCATGCAGCAACAGAGACCCAGCACAGCCAAAAATAAATTAAAAAATACAGTTATAAGAAAGAGGCTGTCCCCCTTACGGAGAGGGGCTTATTCACGGTCCTTCCTATCATCACCTACACTTGACTGAGAAAAAGCCTCCAGGATGCTGACGAAGCATCCAGACAAGCAGGGAGGATATGTGGGGAAGAGGTCCCCAGGGCAGAGGGGTACAGTGGGGAAAGCAGAAGGATATATTTGTGTGGGGAAAATGACTTATTTTGAGAGATAAAAGGTATTAGAAGGGAAATTTGGGGGATTCTAAGCAGATGGCCCAGCCAGATCAGGCCTTTCCTCATCAAGTATCTTATGCTTCACAGTAAAGAAAACTCATTTGAGTTAGGAGTGAGTTACAAATCCTGATTCCATACCCTGAGAACAAGGATGGAGAGCAGAGAGCAGAATGAGGTGGAGAGGGAGGCCGGAGAGAAAGAGAGAGCAGAGCATTCGGCAGGATCATGCAAGTCAAACTCTGATAGAGAGGCACGCATACACATAGGCATCTGTTATTACTCCGCCGTGTCCGACTCTTTGCAAATCCCATAGACTGTAGTCTGCCAGGCTCCTCTGTCCGTGGGATTCTCCAGGCAAGAATACTGGAGTGGGTAGCCATTCCCTTCTCCAAGGAGTCTTCTCGACCCAGGAATCGAACCCAGGCAGATTCTGTACCATCTGAGACACCAGGGAAGCCCATCGGTTATTACACGCATGCATCTAATATGGACACAGGTTGTAACAGATTTAGACAGACAGACGCACACACACGTGGGGATTAGGACTACGCTGAGCAACAGGCCTCAGAGAGATGACTCCTGGGAAGTGGCTTCAGAATTATCTTGCTAGGTTCCCAAGGCTAAGTAAGGTCCTCCAGGACGCTTCTCTCCTCCACTCCTCCCCCCCGCCCCCCACCACCCTGATCTCTAAGCAAAGCCAACAGGAAGACAGAAGGCATATAGAAGGCAGAGAGGGACGCTGGACAGGCCAGGCAGAGAGGAGTCATGCTCTCAGTTCATCTTCACTCGTCTCTGTTTTTCTCACTGAAGCAGCGTCTCTTCTTTCTTTACTAGCTAAGCCATCTCTTCTACCTGTGGTTTTTTTTTTTAAGATTTAGCTGCTCTCCTCAAATTCTGGTCCCCCTGCTCTTGTCCTTTGAGATGGCAGTAACCCCACACCTCAAGAGAACATCTGTGTGCCCTGCAGATGTTTGCACATCATTCACTTTCTCCCCAGGCCAGCCAGAGAAGCAGACGCTGACAGCAAAGTCTGGTGTGAAATGTCTCTCTCTCTCCATTCTCCTCCTTCTACTTTACGTCCCCAGACAAAATAAGAAACCACCAGCTTCATAAAAATAAATAACAAAAAACAGCGTAGACTTTAATTCAGGTTGACAGGTGGGCAGAGAGCTAGGATTTGCCTCCAAGGGTGTCCAGATGAGAAGTCTGTGTTGTAGGCAGAGGCAGGGAGGGTGGGGAGGTGTGAGTGGCCTTGTAGCAGACCCAGGCAAGGAGCAGGGGTGTCGCCACACAGTGCAATATTGCCAGGGCTTCTGCCACATCCAGCAGCATGTCCAGGGCCTGCTGGACTGGACATGTTGACAGCACTATGGCCCTGGACCTCACTAGGGAGTCCAATCCCAGAGCCATGCCCTGAGGCCACCAAAAAATGAACCAGACCCACAAGCCATCAACCCATGGGCATGGCGCCCTGCCCAGCACCATCTTCAGCCCCTTGGTTCCCAACAAACCCAGTGGCAACAAGACAAAGATGACAAAGCAGGCTGCAGTGTGTATATACCGCAACATTTCCCACTTGCCGCTGAAGGTCACAATGCAGAGTCCTTGGGAAGTGTCACTGCCCAGCATGACTGGTAGTGACAGGAGGGCAGCCACTCCCCAAAGTCCCACAGTAATCCCCAGCCTGAGGCCTGGGACTTGGCCTGCACCCAGCTGGGGGCCCAGGCAGGCATGGTACCCTATCAGCAGAGCTTGAGCAAAGGCTGAGCCATAGGCGACCAACTGAGCCAGGTGGCACAGGGAGGTGATGAGAGCCCCACTGAGCCCCCGTGCCAGGATGGGCACCACGATGCTGAAGAGGGCACTGCCCGCAGCCAGCTGCACCAGGGTAGGCCTGTCCTGGTAGAGCTGCCAGCGGAACAGAGGTCTGAGAAGCGCATAGAGGACGGTCCCACTAGCCAGGATGCCCAGGACGCTGACAAGGATGAAGAAGGGCAGGGAGGAGTAGTCGAGCAGCGGGCAGGAGTGGCAGGGCGCAGCTGCTTCCACGTCGGTCTCATTATAGTCTGGATAGTAGTCCTCTGAAAAGTCTCTCCAATCTTCCTCTTTAAAGGCCAAGTTGGTGGAGTTGTCATCAGCCACCTGGAGGACATCCCCAAAGGGACAATCAGAGCTTCCAGCTATCCCTCTGAAGGGGATCCTGGGAGCTGAGGGCAGGAGGTAGGGAGAGCAGGGCAGCTGGAAAGTGGGGGCTGCCAGAGCTGGGTGCAGGGGAGAGGGTGGGAGAGGACAGGACTGAGCAACTCAGGAGGAGCCAGGAGTCATAGGAAAGCAAGGGACGGGGAGTGGGCAGGCCTGGGAGAGAGGAGCAGGTCTGGATGCAACTGGCAGAGAGAATGAGGAGGCAAAGAAGGGGGACCCTGGACACGGGGAGAAGAAGGGGACAAGGAAAACGAGGGAAGGGACAAGAGATGAGAGAAGGAGTGAGGTATAAGACCCGAGGGGCAGACAGAAGGGGTGGTAGGAGGCAGAGAGGGAGGGGCTGTGGGCTCAGCCCCACACTCACCCGGTAAAGACAGTTCCCCATGACGCTGCTGGGTGCAGGGCGGCAGAGAGATGGGCTGGGGTAGTTCTGTCAGTGGCTGTGGTTCCAAGATAAGCGCCAGGGACTAATGAAGGCCATCAGCTCTGGGCAGGGCTACGGGGCGGGCAGTGCATTCAGGAAGTGTTTACCCCACGCCCACTGCCTGTCTGAGCCCCAGAACCACTTAGGGCACTGACCCCGGGGGCTTCCTGTTTTGAGATTGGAGTCCGCTGGTGAGGACCCACACTCGGGAAAGGAAAAAGGTGGGGACCAGAAAGTGGGTATTTTTCCGAAGGTGGAAAGGGAGGCTGAGAAGCCAGGGGGCTTTCCAGCACAAAGGGATCAAGGAAGGAAGAGGGGGCCAGAGGTGAAGTGTGAGACGGTGATAACAGACTTGCTGGGAAATTGGAGGCAAAGGGCAGCTGATGGCTCTCAGTTTCTCCATCCCCTTGAACTTGATCCAAGGAAAGATAGTTCAAAAGCGACGTGTTTGTGGGAGGGGGTGTTAGTGGTGCTTGTGGCTGGAGCCATGTGATGCCGGCAACCCGAGTGGTATGTTTGGGAGGGGGCTCCTTGTGTATCATTCATGCTGTAGGGATGTACTTATCTTTATGGATGGCTGTGTGCTCTGTGTCATATCTGAGTGCTCGGTTTTGGGCTGAGTGCTAGGTGTCTGGGAGTGTGTGCTGCTCTCTGGGTCTGGGTGTTTTGGTGTGAGAGCAGGGAAGGCTGGGGGGCAGCTGTTGAGGTTGTATGATGAAGCTGCTTCAGGGAGCAATTGGGCCTTTGCCCAGCCACCTATGGGCACAGTAAATGCATCTTCCATACCAAGAGGAACACATGATGTGACAAGTTAAAGCAGGCTCTGGGGGACAATGGGATAGCATACTTTAAAATGGGACTGTTGCCTGTGGGGCAATCTCTATTCACATTCCTGTTGGGGGATATAAAAGTCCCGGAAATGCTACACTGTCCTGGCATCTTAGCAAGATGTAAAGTTTCCTGTGGTGGGGAGAGCTATTTCTCGCCAGCAGCCTGCAGGAGGATCCCCTAAACGGACATTTCTGCTCTCTGGCGTGCAGTCCCCTCAGCACCCCGTTTCTCACATGACTTCTGCTCTTCTGCTCCCCCACCCGCCCCTACCCTGCATTTTATTTCCTCACTGGGAGACGCTTAGTCTGGACATGGAGAAGGGTGACTCATAGAGCATCCGAGTTGGAACGATACAGAGGGTCAGTTAGGTGATCTACTTCATTTGTCCAAGAAGGCGCTGGGTGTCATAGCGCTAATTCTGCCAGGTCCTCTTCCCCGCACACTCAGGGGCGGCTGGAGGTGACGCAGAGGCGCAGAGGAATGGTCACCTTGCCGGGATGGTCTCCTTTCTCCCGGGACACTAGCTTCAGCTTCAGGTTCAACATGAAGGGGATTGAAAAGGGAGTTGGGGGTCTGTTGAAGCGATCCTGGAATGGTGTTGGCGGTCTCCTTTTTTTCCAGCACGGCCTGGCAGAGGGCAGTGGGGAGCAGTCAGGTACCCCACCCAACACTGGAATGTAAGCACCTGGCCAAAGGGCACGAAGGAACGCTCTTCTCTCCCACAGAAGAGTTCTGTCCTTTCCATACAAGACGCCCTGGAGAGAGCGGCCTGGCAAGGCACACACCACCCCTGAAGGCAGCAGGTCCAGAACAGCCCTTACACACACGCATCCCAACAGGAGCAAGACTGGCAAGAAGGAGGCAGCCGAAGGACACGGATAATCCAGATATATTGAGGGTGGCCCCTCTGAGATCAGCACAGGAGAGTTAGAAAGATTATAAAGATACACGGTGCCTCCCTGCTCCCTGCCCCGCCCCCCACCCCCAGACAGACACACACAGCACGACGGCCCTTTTCCCCCCGCCCCCCGGTACAAATATGGCTTCTGTGTAATATGGACAGAGTGGTTTAGCTCAAAGAGGAAAAGTCATTTTCCCAAAAGCGGGTGCTGGGAGGCAGGGAGCCCACAGGCCTGGGGCCCTAGGCTGCCTTGCTGCTGTAAGAGGAGGGGGCCCAGGGCCCTAACCAGCGGCTGGAAGATTCACGACAGTATTACCTGAACTGAAGGGGGTGGGCAGACCTGCTGGCTGCAGTTGCCCCCACCTTGCACGCCCCTGGGCTGTCGGGACAGCAGGACATGCTGGAGGAGGGTGAGAGGGGTGCCAAGGGGCACCCTGGGTCTGAGGCGGGGCGGCCGGCTGGCGAGGAGGACGCGTGGCCTCGTTTCCATGGCAACCGGCTTGGCCACAAGGAAGACAGAAAATCAAAAGCAGGGATGGAATGGAGATGGGAAGGAGACAGGCAGTTTTGCTCCTAGCCCTCAACGCACCGGGTACAGACTATGGGGACAAGAAGTGACAGCGGTCATCCCAGGGTCAGTGCCAGCGGGAGGCCTGAGGGATGCATAGCAAAGGCTTTGGCACTGACTCCGTGGCTCCGAGAAGGGGAAACGGAGGCAGAGGTTGAACGCCCTGTGTTTCAGGGAGAGATGAGATGGACGACTGAGCAAAAACACACCCTGGGACTGTTTTCTCCATAACAGATGGGTGCTGGGGACGGCATGGAAATACCGGGAAGGAGCGACATCCCAGGTGAGGTGCACAGCCTGCCTAGGGACTGTCAGCTCCCACAGCCCTCCTCCACATGCCCCGCAGCCCCCCACCTGCCCAGGAGCCCCTCTGCCTCTCACTCACATACACATGTGCACAAACACACGGACACACACAGACACACACATTACTACTCCCTTCGTTTGGGCAGGAAACAGCTCAGTGCAGCGAAGCTCCTTTTAGTATTTTTGTTGTTCTGTCTGCCTGGCTGCTGAGGGCGGGCGGGCGGGCTTGGGGAACAGGAGGGGGCAGAGGGCAGCACAAGACAGGGAGGCGAAGTTGCTGAGCAGTGCCTAAGACAAGTGGTTGCCGTGCAACAGTCCAGGGCTCCAGTGAGAGAGAGTCAGGGGCCCCTGGGCGGGGAAGCAGATGCAGTTTAGGGCCCAGAGCAGCACCTCCCCCGCAGCTGCTAGAGCAAGGAGGGGCAGCCTTGCTCTGCTATCCCCCAAGGGTGGCTCCTGGGAAAAGGGCCTGGCTTCATTCACCTTAGGGGCCTGGCGGTGGGGCACGGGGGCAGAGAGGGCCATCTCTGCCATCCTTTCTCTCCAGATCTGCCCTTCCTGCAGGGACCCGCGTCCTCCCACGTGGGGAAGCCCTGGGCCCCCATGCGGCTGCATGCCACCTGAAGGTCACATCTCCTGGGCTGCCCCCCTTTCACTCCTTTCCTGTTAGGGTGGGGGAGGGGCGTCAGGTGGTCCCTTCTCTGTGCAGAGCTCAAGGTGTGCGACTTACAGAGGAAAAGCCACCTCCTGCCTCCTGCTCACAACCTCCCCAACCCCGGAGAAATCGAGGAAGAGGCCCTCATGATGGAGGGCTGGTGAGAGGCCCCCACTAAACTGACCCAGCTCCTTCCTGCCCTAACCCTCTCTTCATCCTCCTCCTAACACTCCAGGTTTTTTGTTTGTGTGTGTGTGTTTTTTTTTTTTTTTTTTGCTTTTCTCACCCCAGGGCCCCTGCCCCTCCAGCCTGGAAACAGATTTGATTTGGGATTGTTACAAAAATAATAATAACCCAAACGCAGAGAAGCCACGGAAAGGGCTGAGGGCAACCCTCCCTCCCCACCCGCCCTCCCCATTCCAAACCGAGTACAAAACCGCACCCAAAGCAGACATTCTGTACAGGGGGGTGGGGGAGGGGCTGGGGAGCAAGCGGGAGGGGCGGCCCTGGGGTCGCTCTGTACAAGTCCAGGTTGGTGGTGGCCCCAGACGTCCCCATGGGGTCCCTGGGGGGGTGCCCCTAGATGAAATATTCCTTCTTGTCGTCCCCGCCCGACTGCCCGCCTTCTGCATTGATGATGGCCGTGTCCGCATCTGGGGCATCGTCGGAGCCTTTTGCCTCGTGTGTCAGGTAGGTTCCTGGGGAGAGAGAAGAGGCTCCTTTTTTCAGGAGCAGTTTCCGAATCTCGGAGGCCCCCCTGCCCACTTTCCCACCCACTCACGCACACCTTGCTTCTGTAACTTTTCTCCTACCTAGAGCTTTCTTCTTCCCCACCTGCCCTAATTAGCATCTTGCTGCTGATATCTCTCACCTGAACACACTACTAAGAATTGATGAAGCTTGCGTTTAGTCTCGTCTATAACACAGGCCAAAAAAAAAAAAAGGTGTATGTGTGTGTATATGTGTGTGTGTATGTGTGTATACACACGTGTGTGCTCATACAGTGGTAACAGGGAAGCTGCGATGTCGGCTCCACAACACCACTGCTGAGATCTGGCTAGCATCTAACCAGTCCACAGAGTCAGGCTGCTGGCCAGGGATTTCCCTGGGTGTTCTGTGGTTAAGATTCTGTGTTCCCAATGCAGGGGGCCTGGGTTCAATCCCTGGTCAGGGAACTAGATCCTACATACCACAGCTAAAAAGATTTCATGTGCTGCAATGCAACTAAGACCCAGGCAGCTAGCTTATAAGAAATAACAGAGGGCTAAATCTGAGAGGAAGGCATATGAGAGGGGAGGGAGAGATGGCAGAGATACAAGCTGTTGCTGCTGCTGCTAAGTCACTTCAGTCGTGCCCAACCCTGTGCAATCCCATAGACGACAGCCCACCAGGTTCCCCGTCCCTGGGATTCTCCAGGCAAGAACACTGGAGTGGGTTGCCATTTCCTTCTCCAGTGCATGCAAGTGAAAAGTGAAAGTGAAGTCGCTCAGTCGTGTCCGACTCTTCGTGACCCCATGGACTGCAGCCTTGATTTTCCAGTTAAGAGTACTGGAGTGGGCTGCCATTGCCTTCTCCAAGAGATACAACAGAGGAGAGAAAAGGAAAGCGATGGTATGGGGTTAAGGGGTGAGGAGCTCAAAGGACAAAAAACACAAGGCTGAACCAAAAGGAGCAAAGTGCAGGGAGAAACAGGAGGGAGATGCAGAGTTCCGGCAGTTCTGTCTGGAAGCGGTGCTGGAAGCAGAGCGGCATGGGAGCAGCAGCTGACTGAGTGGGAAGGTTTGACTTTACTTGGATGATCACCAAGTGATCAGGCTTGACTATGGGGCTGGCGGTGCTCAGTTATCACAGGTTGGCTGTGTTCCTTCCTCCCACCAACGCTCCGAAGGTTTCGGACACTCTAGCCCACTGAGACTCCGAAGGCCCTTCCTTCAGCCCGCTCCTACCCTGCCTGCCCCTGGTGATCTCCCCGTCCACTCTCAAGTCCTCCTGATGCTCCTTCGTGCCTCTGACCTTTGTGTCGGATCAAGTAGTGACCGAGGAAGATGAGCAGGATGAGCAGCAAGAAGACGATGAAAGCCACGATCCCTCCAATGATGGCGTGGTAGGTGCTGGAGGATGAGGGCACCGGGCTGGGGTCTGGGGGGAGAAGGGAGCACACAGTCAGATCTGGGAAGAGCCTGTGTATTACAGCCTGTCTGACCAGGCCATGGACCATCTTACACCACACAGAGAATGGAGCGGCATCATCCAGCAAAAGCGATATGTCTCACTTGATACCTAGTTTCTTACACAGTATCTGAAACATAGTATGTGTTTTAAAAAATGCATTCAAGAATAAATAGATATGCTCACATTTAACCTTCTGAGTTCGTGAACCTGAAGCCTCACCTTGGTCAAAGATCAACACACTTTGATCTCTATATCATTTCTCATCTTCTCTCTCTCTCTCTCTGTCTGTGTCTTTCTTTGAATTTCTGGATTATCAGGATATTTTTCCCTATCCCCCATACCCTCTTACCTCCTGTCTGCTTGGTATTCTGAGCTGGCTTTTCTAGGGGGGCTTCTCAACCTAATCACACATTGTCCTGATTTCAGATTGGAAAGGAGCAGTGAGAAAAATGTCGGAGACAGGAATAGGCACGTGGCCTGTGGACAGACGGTGGACTGTGATTCCCTGTATAAAGAGAACTGTTCCTTCTTGTCAGGGAGTTTAGAGTTCCAGCAAGACCCAATCTTCCTCTTATCAGAGAGGTCTGGGGTTCCATCTTCACTTCCCCACCATCCAAAGGTTTGTGGGAAGGACAAGGACTGAACTTCTTCCTCCGAGTTCTGATGGTCTCTGTCATCCGATACAGAGAATCTGTCCTCCACAGCAGTGTCTACAGCGGACAGATTCTCAAGCACAGGCTTGGCCAGGCATGCCGAGGAAGCCGCAGTCACAGTCAGAGCCCCACAGGTCTGAGGAGACAGTGCGCATGCCTGGGACACAGTTCTGATGTGTCCAAAACTATACGAGCTGTAGTTAAGGCTCTCCCATCCATGGGAGAGCTACTATTATTATTATTTTTTTTCATAGATTCACTTTGAGTCTTGATGCCTCACTGACTGCTCGTACATTTTCCCTCTCCTACCGTATGTCTCCTCTGGCTTGGCTGGGCCAGCTTTTTAGCTCCTTGCCTGTCTCCACCTTATTTGGGGAAAAAAAAAAAAAATTATACTCTGGTTTTTATGCTCTGCTTGGGAGGGAGGGAGAAGAAGGTCCCTGCAGCTTTATGATAGGAGGGGTGGGTGTGATGGTTCAAATTGGAGGAAACACAGTGAGGTTATGT